>NC_051854.1:75885891-76494304 GCF_905115235.1 Hermetia illucens
ATCGCTTTCTAAAAAATAGAGGGCACTGGAATTTTCACCTATGTGACACGGAGCTGTTGTGCGCCCGTCGCTCCTCACAGCTTTTCCTTTTTCTTCAGCCTTTGTCCCGTTCACAAGCGGGGTCGTCTCGTGGTGATCGGTTTCGTCATTTTATTTTATCAAATGTCTGATGAGGATGTAATTGCGGGGCCTTTAAATCCCCATCCCGTGTATCATGGTTGCGATAATGCGTGAAACAGTTTCATTACGCAGTTCTCCATTGGCTGATAGCATTGACTCGAGATATTTAAATCGCTTAGTTCTGGCAATGGCAGTAACCTGCCCAGAACTGAGCGATTTCAATATTTCGGGTCAATGCTATAAACCAATGGAGAACTACGTCATGCTCCTCACATAGCGAAACACAAAACCTTTTATACCTGAAGCGATCAAATCGTGGGATCACGGAAACCGTAATTCTGCCAAAAAATCAAATCAAATCGAAAGGTTATCCCCCACAGAACTCATATCAGCCCCATCCACCTCAGAATCAAGTGAAAAATACTTAACTGTTATTTGATTTTTTCAACAATATCCAACTCTGGGAACAGGTACAACTAATATGACCCGAACTGTACGTTCAAATCAAATGCGAACGCGCCGGGTTAGTGAAGACACCTGTAGCCGGCCCGCTGTTCACCTGTATTCAGCGCAACCGAACCGCTGATCAGGCAATGATTGCGCCGCCGATAACTACGGCTGGGTTCGCTGAAGCAGCGGCGGATTGCCAACTTCAGTTTGTTTCGGGCGAGAGTGTGTGTCGTTTGGTGGTTGTGCTTCGGAGTGTCGGGCGTTTTTACCTGGTCGGTTACCACTCTCAGGTTGTCGAGTCTTCTGTGTTGCACGTTTTTGTCTGCACCAGGTGAAATTTTCGCGTGAATTTTCCGTTTCCCCGGTTTCGCAGCTTTCCGCCTCCCGGGCTTTCATCGAATTAATCAACAAACGTTCCCGACTTCGATTTTCCGATCATTTTCTAGTTGATTTTGCGTGAGTTGTTAATGTGAGTGACAGTGTGTGCGTGTTCTACTAATTAGCGTGCGAAGAAAGGTAAAAGTGAGGTGAGGCTGTGAGGGAGGAGTTTGTGATTCATTGGCAAAGTGCAACAGCGTTTAACGTTCATGTGGTGTCCGACGCGGCGGAGAAAATGCTGTTTGGAATAGAAGCTGTTGTCCTCCGGCCGCCATCGCCGCCCACAATTTCGCTGCTGGTTTGTCTCGGTAAGTCAACTTCCATTCAATGTATCTGGCCGCGACCCGCGGACTGGGAAGAATCAACTGGTTTCCTCTCAACCGCCGAAGCATCATCGCGCGGCGAAGACGGCGGGTCCAGACCAGATTTGAAGTTTATCAACATCACGACCACCACCTCAGTGGTTTGTGTACATTTGAATTGCGTATTCGCGGCTCGTGAGACATCCAAATTAGTACGTTTTGTAACGAACGAAATGGAGCTGGAGAGCACGATTTCTGCGTTCATTGCCAAAGTGTGATGCGCTCGTTTCGGTGACCCTGTGGCCACGTTCACGACCTGTCGAAGACAAGGGAATGCGACAGGTATGAGCTGAAAGGGCTTCCCACAGGGCCGCATTCGAGGGCAAAATTACGGTTGGAATAAAATAACCGAAGACTTATGTTTATGTTTTTATTTTTTTCAATAGTTTCTTTGGTGAGGTTTTTGGGAGTAAGTTTGAAGCTAAACTTTTTGAAGATTTGGTTTTGAGTCCAAAGAAAAATGGTTTCACTTCGTCACGAATATCAACGACTTCTATATGTTGCAGTTTCCCAATGCAGATAGAAAATTCCGCTGAAGAAATATAAAAATGGCCTTCAAAAGGGTTTGAGATAATAAATTCAGCAATCGGAACGTTCTTCCAGGGAATAACTTACTAAATAGAAGTGTGCGAAGTCCTTACAATAGTCACTTGTTTCGCCGAAAACTTACTGTTGCGTACAATCAGCGTCATTGGGGTAACCCCCGGGGTTAGATGCATGACCCCTGGTTGATTACTACAGCCTTTGACGAGAAAAAGCTGAAGTAATTGTTTCACACGGTAATTTGATACTAAGTGGCGACGGTAAAACAGTCAAATTGGGGATATTTTTCCGCCAAGAGAAAATATAGTTGTGACCCTATTACCGTACAAAGGAGAAAAACCTTATTAAAATCGATTTACTGTCCGTCTGTGAAACGCACTTTTCTCCAAAACGGCTAAACCGATTCGAACGAAATTTCGTGGATAGATGAGAACAATGAAATCCCACGCATACAGCGAGTGACATAAATTTAGCTGGAGTTAAAAGGGGGGCTCCCCATCCATGCAAAGAGGGATTTAAAAAAAAATCACAGGATATAGTCGTGTAGGGTATCAAATGAAAAGTCTCGATTAGTGCTTTCCGAAACTGACATTAGTTTTGGCCAAAGTGTGCGCACTTAAAGTGAGACAGGGCTCATTTTCGGAAACTACCCAAATCAAAAATCCGAAAAAATCAGGGTGGTGCGCTTAGATGAAATCTAGGTCCCATTCCGATATCTGCTCAAATGAACTTACTAATAGTATATTACCAACTTTTAGAAATTTACTGGAAACCTCCTAAGAGTACTAAATACTGTACTAAACTGACATATAGGACAGTCTTGTGCATACACGTGCCAAGTTTTATTAGTGTTAAAGTCATAGAAGTTCAATCTTATCAATTTCCTACGAATTTATCGCATCCTAAGCCATACAAAAAAGATGCTGACGTCATATTTGACGAGAATAATTGACATTCGAAGAAATATTAAAGTTCCATTCATGGAGAATCTACTTCTCACTAGCCCTTTTTAAGATTTTGTGTGAAGCAAAACGTTATTAGAATCGATCTGTCTGTCACACGTGTCAAACATAGACGTGCGTCTGTTCAGTTCTTATGCATCAATTCCGCGAAATTCCACCCCAACAATACTGAGAACCCCGACGGAGAAAAATTTCCAGAAACCTCCACCGTAATCAAAATGCCGAGAAAATACTTACTCAGCCGTTGCCAGTTTAGTTTATAGTTCACTATACCGAGCCGTGATTATATGTTTTTAAGGTTTTGTGTGAAACAAAACCTTATTAGAATCGATTCAATGTCTGTCTGTCCGTCTGCCTGCCTGTCACACACGATTTATTCGAAAAGGGCTGGACCGATTGTCACGAAAATTTGTGAGAGCGTGTGGTCTGATTTTTACTTTACATATAGCATGTCGCGTCATTCTGTGTTAAGTTTAATGGGGGCTCCTCATTAATGTGAATGGAGGGTACAATTTTTTTTCCCACAGGATGTAGTCATGTGGGTACCAAATGAAAGGGCTCAATTAGTACTTTTCGAAACCGGCCCCACATTTGATATCGGGTGAAAAGTAGGAGAGTGAGGTTTTAAAATATGAGCACCAAAAAGTGTAACAGGTCTCGTTCTCAGAACCTCATCTAACCGAAGAATCTGAAAAAAAATACAGTGGTGTATATGAACGAAATCTAGGCCTATCTTTTCCCATATATGCACAAATAAAGTTAATAATATCACATTGGCATATTTTAGAAAATAAGCCGGAAACCCCCCTTAAGTTGATGCTATTTGCATTTGCATTCTTATAAAGGATTACATAAGGCACAATTCGGTCAAGTTTGAAGAAAATCCAACTATTATTAACAAAGTTATAGAGAGTGAAACTTTGCCATTTATTGTGAATTTCGTCAATTTCCTCAAATCCACAACACAGGAATGGGGGCTCACAAAGAAACATTTTATTGTAAGTTCCTGGGTCATTTGTATATCAATATTAATTACTCCCGCCAGACATATGTGTGTATGTAGGTGTATATACGTGCTAATGAAGTTTGCGGGCAGTTAATCCAGATAGATATATTAGTATATTAAACCATCGGTGTTCATTATACTTACTATATATATACATTCGTATACTTTTGCGATTGAAGTAAATCGGAAATATGAGTACGATCAATTTATATATGCACAGTATGTACAGTATTCGGTAATAGGCAGTTTGTTTGTTTAGGGTTAGAACAATATCTATGCCTGTGACATGTACGCATGTCTTGTAGTTTGGAAAAATATGAAGGAATATGTTGGATTTGTAGCTATATACGAATAAAAAAATGTATAGAAGTTTCTCACATAAGATAAACACAAAACCTTCATACCCGAAGCGCCGGTATTCCGACTTGTTTGTATCTCCGGTGCATCCCCATATCGATCGCGGATATCCTCATTTCGGATGTGATCAAAACGTGTCACACCACCAATTCAACATCTTCGTCTCCATTACCACAAGACGCCGTTCATTGTCTTTTATAGTCGGCCAACACTCGGAACTATAGAGAGCGGCAGACGGATGACATTGCGGTAAATTTTAGATTTGAGGCGTTCGCTGATACCTCGATCACAAAGAACAGCAGTTTTTGAACGCCATTTCATCCAGGTCGCATTAATGGGTGAAGCAATTTCATTACGCAGTTCTCCATTGGCTGCTAGCATTGAATCGAAATATTTAATTCGCTCAGTTCTGTGCAGGTTACTGAAGCTGACAGCACTGAGCAATTTCAATATCTCGAGTCAATACTGTCACCTAATGGAGAACTACCTGAAGCGTCAAGCTTCCGGTTTCCCGACTTGTTTTTAATTGGTAATTTTCTTCAGTCTTTGTCCCACTTACAAGCGGGGTCGGTTCGTCGTGATTGGTTTCGCCAATTGGGTCTATCAAATGCCTGATCTAGATGCGTGTGTCTGTTTCATTGGGATCCGTCGTCAAAAATTCAATTTTATTCAGATTCAATCTGAGAGAGTGTTACATGAGGCGGCCATTCCATTTTTGGACAAGTTGCTCGGGATCATTTTTGCTATTAAACGCTTGGAAAACATCATCTACATAAAGCAGTATATGGGGCGCTCGACGTCATATGTCCCGTGTGATGGTGTCCATAACAAGAATAAAGAGGAATGGTCAGAGGACGCTTCCTTGTTGAACATCAACAGAGACACGAAACGATTTTATTACACCTGCCACACTTCGAACTTTACTTTCTGGATCGTGGTAGAGCAATTGAACCCAGCGCCCGAGTTCTCCTGGCACTAATTGGAACTGTGGTACTTTCTTGTCAGTCCAAGTCCAGATGTTCTACTTGCTTGAATAACCCGGTTGAAGATTCACTGAGCCACAGTATTGGGTCCCAGCTCTTCGCTTTCTAGAGTTCAGATGCGATGTGTCAGGTCCTGTTGCTTACCCGGATTTCATTCGTTTTATTGCTTCCTCGACTTCAGTTACGCTGACAAGTGGAACTGCTCCAAATGTCGGCAATGATTGGGGAAGTGGAGGACGAGCAAATTCTTCAAACCTGCTCAAAATATCCTCGCCATCTATCCGTCGCGGTTCGATGGTCGGCATGCAAAGTACCGTTCTTGTCATTAACGCAGCAGAAGTGTTCAATATCCAGTGTGCGTTCGTGTCGCCTTTTGACAAGTCGATACAGATCTCCCTCGCCATCCCGAGTGTCCAGTCTTACATAAAGATTTTTGCAATGGACCGGTCGGGCGACAGCGATCGCTTTCTTTGCTTCTGGATTGGCATTCTTATAAATTCGCTAATAGGCGAGAGCTTTTTATCGTCGAGAAACTTGTGGTAGAGGCATTTCTTTTCACGGACCTTCATTTGAACATCGTCATTCCAAAGCCAAGTATCTCGGTAGATATACCGCTTAGTCGGCTTGGTAACCCCGGAGGTTGCAGGAGCAGCTTTGTGGATCGTGTCTTTAATTTGGTTCCACGATTCTTCCACATTCGTAATGGTTGGTAATTGCATATGGGAGATCATTTCTCCTTTCTTCTCACGAAATCCATGTAATACTATAAAATGTAGGAAGATGAGACAATCATTTGATGAACCATGTATTCATAAGTACAAGGTCATGGGTGTCCGCGAAAACGATTATATGCTCGCCACCCTCATTGCACATTCCAAACCCCTACCCCATGACACCTGTTACCGTCTGCTTTTTCACCCACATAACCATTAAGGCCACCTCCAATTATGGTATAATCATCAACAGGCACATTACAGACCTTGGCATCGAGAAGTCGCTAGAAGGCATCTTTCTCAGCATCAATTCGCCTTGTCTGTGAGGCCTATGTGATGAAGAAGTGAATAGTGCGATCATCTAATATAATGGTGAACTTCATCAGCCGGCTATCAGATCGTTCGACTTCTGTAATGGCATCACGGAAACCCTCTGAGATGACGATGCCAACACCGCATTGAGTGTGTGAGATACCAAAATAAAGAAGTTTATAGCCATTTTTACCGCGTTCGCGTTCAAGTCGCAGATCTTGGCAACACATCATCGATTTTTTTTGTAGTACGCAGATATCAATGCGCCTTTTCCGACTCCGGCTTCTGGCTCTTGCCAGTTCCTCGTTAGGGTTAGGGTGCTAATACGGCACGTATTTGTTTGTTCGGACTAACTTACTTACGCCCTGACGCCATTAATGCGTCAAGAACCCTTGCCCATTTCTGGTTTTTTTGTAGTACGCAGATATCAATGCGTCTTTTCCGACTCCGGCTTCTGGCTCTTGCCAGTTCCTCGTTAGGGTTAGGGTGCTAATACGGCACGTATTTGTTTGTTCGGACTAACTTACTTACGCCCTGACGCCATTAATGCGTCAAGAACCCTTGCCCATTTCTGGACAGGACCGCGGTCCGTCCTGCCGCGTCGACTGAGGTGAGGCCCTAGCATTTTCCCGGAGCTGGTAACCCGATCCGATCATATTGTTTCTAACGACGTTGGATGCATTTTCTTGGCGGCCTGTCGCGGGACCTGCCACCATCACCAAGAGAGATCATTTAGGATTTAGCATAGTGGGATAACTCGATCACTACTCTCTGTAATCGTTGTTGGAAAGGTGGGGAATGTGGCGGCTATAAAATTATCATTTCTTTCCCTGATCCATTTTCAGAAACCACCCAACGAAAAAATCTGAAAAAAATCACAAGTTGCCATTGTACCTGCTCAAATTAAGTTAATAATAGTATAATAGCGTGCTTTTGCGAAATTGACCTTAGATCTCCTCAAAATAACACCTCTATTACTATCGCAGGGATGATGACATCGGGACCTGCAGACTTGTATCTATGGAACGAGTTAAATGTTCATTTTACTCACTCTAGTGATACTAATTTGCATGCCAGATTCCAGTCTCTAAATTGAGGTCTGTATTCCGTGATGAGATTTTCGATGCTGCCTGGAACGTGCACTTCAAGCAAATGGTTTGCCATTTCTTAACCGCTTTCTGTGTACCTCCCGATCTGTAAACGTAAATAACCCAGCTTTTGGTTACGTTCTTTAACACGGGTCCGCTTCAGCTTTGAGGTTACCTCAAGAGAGTTAGTCTCTTCACAAAAGCATCTCCATGATGATCGTTTAGTCGATCTTATGCGCTTCTTTGGAGCTTTCTGTGCCTCGTTATACCGATCGCCACTGGCTGGATCAGACTTCAGAGCATGATTGAGAAGTACCCTTGTCATTTCCCTCTATTTTTCCAAATCCGAGTTCCACCATGGTGTTTTATCTTTCTTTGGCATCTTGAGTGGACAGCTTTCTTCAAAAGCTTCTCTCATGCTGGTTGTGGTCAACTGTGTTGTCGTCTCAATTCCAGCAATGGATTTGATGCGCTTCCCATGATTTATACGTCGCCCACTGTGCCTGCGGCAGATTCCGAAATGGAGTGACCGTAGGTATCTCCGTGCCCATTACGATCAATACGCCTATGATCCGAGAGTGTGATATCGTTTGATACTCTCCACTCTCTGACCAGAGCCGCAATATCAGGGGGCGCCACCGTGATGTCGATGACGTTTTGCCTGACCACGTTGAAGATAGTGAGTTCATTACCCAATTGAGGATCTGCAGATCGGTTCTGCGTCGTGGGGGAAATATACGGAGCACCCTAGAATCTCTTTATCTCCCTGTTGATTTTTTATGGTTAGTTTGACCGTTGTGCTGTCGTCATCACATAGGTCATTATCCAAATTAGACTGAAGTTTTTTTGAGAACACCATCATGCAAGAGCGCATATAACATTCTCTCCTGTTTTGCTGCCTAGCAGCATATCGGTGGAGGTGTTGAGATTATTCTAGACAACAAGTTGTTCCAAAATCTGACCACCATTACGCTCTTCTTCTGGGAGCCAGAAGAACCTCTTTTTGAACGATGGGAGCTCAGAGACTCTTTTGAGGGTTAGCTGCGCACCCTCCATCAGCACCATGTCGCTCTACTTTTGGAAGCCACAGAAAGCGCTTTTTGAATAATGGCAATTCAGAGACCCTTTTCAGAGTTAGCCGCGCCCTCCCACCCATCGTTGGGGGAGGAGCAGTACTGCCTGAGCCGCCCGTTCGTGTTCTCGTCGGCAGAGTTTAGCCGTAACATTTTGCGGTATACACCTACCGACTCAAAGCAAAGCTTAACGCCTTGCGAGAATGCAGTCCTTACAGCTAGCAGGAGTCTCCTTATAAGCTGTTCACCCTGCTCAGTATCGTAACCGGATGGATTAGTGTTGTTGTGCAAGACCCATGCATCGGCTTCGATAGCCTTGGCTGCAAATTAAAGCCGAGCCCTTTTGGCTATCTTCTGTGTCGAAGAGTTGCGGACCGCTGCCGCTTCGGTTTTGCCTTAGCCGCAGTTGCCCTAGATGCTCCTTCCCCCTTCACCTTGGTGCAGCCCGTGAGCTGCCCGTAGGCGGTTTGCTATCCGAGGACAGATGCTTACCCAATACTTTAGCCTCATAAGTTGGTGTCGATTTGAGCCCGGTGTCGGAAGTGCTGACAGAAGGAGCCTCCTACGGCTCGCCCGTTATGGACTGAGTCCCAATCAGATTGGTTCCCAGTTGAGTAAGTGGAGAATCTGAGCCTAATCCCAGGTTCCGCATTGATCAGTTTGGGGTTGCCCCTTCACTCGGGTTTACATCGTCACGATTGAGATTTAATTTTTGTTTTTTTAAACGGATTTCTGTTTTTTAGTTTCTCATGGCAGCCAGCCATGGTGTCAGTTTTATTGGGAAAAGTAAGTCGATTTCGGCAGAGTGCCTTTTTGCCGAGACAAGGCTAATTGAAACTGGAGATCGGCTGGTACCCAGAGTTCACCGTTCACGGCCACATCTTAACGCCTGTGGCCATTTAGCGTTCGGCACGGTAGTCACACCTTGGCTTGGGGTTTCGATTACCGCTTGGCTTCAGGTGTCACCTCCCGTTTCCTGGAGGATTTTCCTTGCTGAGCTCCCTCACCACGACAAGGTAGGTAATCGTTGAGGGAGTCTGAATATCTTATTTATTTTCTCCCCAGAAGCCTTAAAATGCAACAGCTCGAACCGAATTTTCGCGCTAATTGATGAATAGGTCAGTCGCTCTTACTCACCTATTAGGTTTGACAACAAAATTTTCATTTATATTTGACCGTTTCTGGAAATTTTAGTATTTTTTTTAATTTTCTGGTCAAAATTCATAAATGGATCAAGATATTGTCCATGAAACCCTCTTCATTCTTCACACTTATTTATATAGATACCTAGTTTTTTGAGAAGCGCCATAAATTTGCGTCACTATTTTATAACACCTGAAAGTCCAACCCTGACCAGTCCTAGTCACCAGGTAGTTTTTGTACACAAACAACAGTTTACTATGTTCCATACAAGTTTCCAACGTTGCCGTGGTGCTACGTTTGCGGCATAACTTGATGGACTTGTCGCTCATTGCTTACTACTACACCACATTCATAGATTTAGTGTTTGGACACCGGGTCGCCATTGACGATGGCACCTGACCCTCACCTGAGAAGACCCTTCCACAAGCTGTTGAATGCTCGGTAGTTGATCAATTGTGCGCTCGTTTTTCCCACACATCAAGCATTCTGTCGGCCTTAGATTTTCCCTAGTTTTCCCAATAGACAATTTTCTCTGTACACATGTGTGCATTGTGTTTTATGTTGTGAATACGTTTTTCCGTAGAAAATGCAGAAAAATATAAATTTGCTGAGTGGCAAGTTGGTTGGCGCATTTCCTTTTGTAGGTCGCATCGTCACTCGTTGGCTGTTGAATTGAGAATTTATTGCCCAACGTGCAGCTGTCGCAAATTTGCTTGTTATGGCAGTTTGCTTGGAAATTCTTTCTGAACAGTTTTATCGCAATAAAATGGTTTATGAAGTTGAATCGCTTTCTTGAGAAGGTGCTTTGATTGGGAACAATGTGTTCCCAGTCGCCTTCACATTTGTGTAACGCTTGTTTTGGAGTTATGAGGATCGATTAAGGAATTTCCAAGGTGCTGATGAATGCAGAAGTTCTATTTGCTTATCTCATATTCAATGTACAACTCCTTCCTAAAACTGGTCTGTAGACAGCGGGTTGCTTCTTGCAAACTACCTATCATAGATATGGTCATTCAGAAGTTACTTGAACCTCGCTTGCTTTGGATTACCTTTCCGGGCTGTACTTCTTTCATGTAACCACTGCAAATTGAATGAAATCACGAGTGTATCCAACACCCAAGGGTACCATATCCAGCTAACTTCCTTCGCTTCGAAACCTCCACGGTCAAAATAAGATCGCGTTGGTATGCTAAGCGGTTGGCTTATACAATTAAGCTACGCAAGCGAATGATACTGTTAAATACGTGCGGCATTCAACGGAATGATTCGTATGCAAATCATGACTCACTCTCACCATATTCAGCCTCGCTGCTGCCTAAGGTACTATGTTGTATATAAAAATGGATATCTAGAAGCTAACGTTGTTGAGTCTACGAAATCTTTAATGTCTTTGTTCAAATGTGCAGCTTCTAAGGCCGCTTGGAGCCGCGATCAGCATTGCGCATTGCTGGAAGACGTCAGCGTTTATGGCAAATGAATCACTGGCAAAAGTTCCTTCAGTGCTTAAAGTGATTATAGAGAGTTAAGCTGCTCGGAAAGTAAGTTAAGATGCTAATGCTACTTTCGGATAGATAATGTTTTTAGGTGAAATTTTTTAAATTGAATTGCACGATGATGTTTTCCATTTCCTCTATGGAAAGCGTATTTTGTGGAATTTAGTCACGTCCCAGGTTATATGATGTTTGCTCAACGAAGCTGTTAATTCTGATGTGTGATGTAATACTTATAAACAAATAAAAGCTCGTAACGATTTTTATTTCATTAGGTCTTTGTAAGGGTAAGTTTGTTTTGGCAGATTAAAACACGAACCCATCGTGAAAAACTACTCTTTCGAAATCCCAGTTTGGAAAATTTAGCTCCTCGAAGTACTTTTATCGTTGCCATCCACACTTTATAGCCTTAAGGATGCTTGGTCGCCTCCAAAAGTCGCGATCCTTTGATTGCGCTCTTCAGTTTCTGAAGCAGCTTGTGACATTTTCATAATTCTCCTCAGGACGCTTCAGTTTTCCACCTAATTCTATAAATCTGACAATTTTTTTTTTTTTTTTTTTTTTTATAGGGTAGGTGAATGCATTTACGCACACAGTGTTGGACTCCCGATTCGGTACGTCGTCGGACTACCAGCTAAACACCTCCCCATCGTCAGAGAGCTAGCCTGGAACCGTTTGTCACATTACTTCGGGCCAGCCCCGAACTCTCCCGCCTTGCGGAGCCTTCAAATCGGGGAATTCCTTTCACCAACGGGAGGGGAGAGGAGGAAGGGAACTGTCAGTTCAAGGAACCCCCTGCCATCCGGCTCCTCCACCGGTCGAGTTCTATCTTCTTAGCAACGAGAAGGGCCTGAACGTAATGGGCAACACGGTTCCAGCTATCAGCAGTCCTCAGCATCTCTTCCACAATGTTGTCTGGAGAGAGATCTCCTGTGTTTAAATAGAGCTGCTGACGAACCCCATCCCACCTTCCACAAGAAAAAAAAGTGTGGGCATCGTCCACAACTCCATTGCAAAACACACAATCCGGAGAACGCGCCTTTCCAATCTTGTGCAGGTAAGACTGAAAATTTCCATGTCCACTTAAAAATTGGGTAAGGAAATAGTCAGTCTCACCATGCTTCCGATTCAGCCACGCACCTAAGTTGCCGATGAGCCGCACAGTCCATCTGCCTCTAGTTTCATTTTGCCAAGAGAGCTGCCACTCGTCTAGAGTGTGTTGCCGTTCTTCGCGAGCAACCACCTCCCTTGGCTCATCTCCCTTGCGCTTGTATATGGCCTGACACTCCCTAGCAAGAAGGGCAACGGGGATAACTCCCGCGATCACCATCACGGCCGGTTCAGAGACTGTGCGGTACGCAGACGCTACCCGTAAAGCTCCCCGTCTCTGTACTTGCGCGAGGCGTCTACGATATACCTCCTTCTTAAGAGCGCCAGCCCATACCTCTGCGCCGTAGAGCAGGGCAGACTGCGTTGAACTCATCAGGAGACGTCGCCTACTAGACGTAGGACCCCCAATGTTTGCCATTAGCCTACTTAACGCCGAAACTCCAGCCGCAGCCTTGTTCGCTGCTGCTTGGATTTGCTCAGAAAAGCTCATCTTTGAGTCAAGAGTCAACCCGAGGTACTTTACCGCCGATTTTGACTCGATTATCGACTCGCCGAAAATTATGGGACGCAGGGTCGGAATTCTCTTCTTAGTCAGGATGACTACTTCGGTTTTTTCCAGTGCAAGGTTGAAACCATGAGTAGTCATCCATCCGCCTACCCGTCGCATCAATATGCCGAGTCTGCTTTGCGCCTGCTCGACAGTGCGTCCAGCAACAAGCGCTGCGACATCATCTGCGTAGCCGACCAGGCGCGACTCCTCTGGCATGTCGAGTTTAAGCAGACTGTCATAGGTAGCGTTCCAGAGGTCCGGCCCTAGGATGGATCCCTGTGCTACCCCCGATGTGACCTCCATCCACCTTTGACCCTCTAGTGTTTCATAGAGCAGGGAGCGGTTCCTCAGATAGTCCCTCAAAATCCGTAAGAGATAGTTCGGCACGTTGAAGGTATTGTCTAGTGTGCCTGAATGTCTTTCCATCTTACGGAATTGAAGGCGTTTCTGACGTCAAGCGTTACGAGGAGCACCACCCGTCGAGTTCGGCGGCTATGTGCCTCTGCTCGTCGAACGGCGTCCACGACCTGCATGACAGCATCAATTGTCGATCTCCCTGCCCTAAAACCAAACTGTCGGGGAGATAAATCTCCGGCAGCGCGTATCGCTTCAGCGAGTCTACTTCTGATGAGCTTTTCGAGCACTTTCCCAGCAGTATCAAGCATACATAGCGGGCGGTATGAAGACGGCAGTTCGGGATCGCCTTTCCCTTTAGGGATCAGCGCAAGCCTCGCAACTTTCCAACGAGCAGGAAAAATGCCCTCTTTCAGGCAAACGTTGAATGCGCCGAGCAGTAGGTCTGGCCGGTGTTGGAATACCAGTTTGTACACCTCTGCTGGAATACCATCGGGTACTGGCGCCTTCTTGTTTTTCATAGAGAGGACTGCCTGTTCCAACTCTTACAGAGAAAAGTGGACAGTCCTCCGCGCCGACGTCACCATCCCATACGGGGTGCGCAGGGAAGAGTGAACAGGGTTTCCGCAGAGCCCCGATTTTTCGGGTTATAAGTTTGTAACCGAGTCCCCACGGATCCCCATTCACTTCGTCGATGCC
The DNA here is from genome assembly GCF_905115235.1 of Hermetia illucens. Lineage (NCBI taxonomy): Eukaryota > Metazoa > Arthropoda > Insecta > Diptera > Stratiomyidae > Hermetia > Hermetia illucens. The sequence goes on from NC_051854.1 coordinate 75,899,585, forward strand.
AGCAGCGAGCTTTGCTCTTGTTTATTGCGCTGCGGAGTCTCCTTTTGGCTGATTTGTACTCCATCATTATGGTACTGCCTCCTCCCGGTCGCCTAGACGTTGTGTTAAGCGGCGGAGCCTGTGACATTCCTTCCGGAGCTCTGCGATTTCCACTGTCCACCAATACATGGAAGGTTTGCCGCGCCTCGATGTCTTCCTGGGCATGGGGGCTCCGCAGACCGTCGTTATCAGGTTCATAACTGAATTTACGACAGTGTCAGCAGCGGCGCCACCGCCCCCAGGAGTACCCTTCAGCGTGGCCCCACCTGTTCCCAGAGTTTCCCGGTGTTCACTTTCGCGACGTTCCATACACAGAAAGATCGCTGGGGTGGCGCACACCGAGAGTTTGTGTCCACCACTTCGAAAGCAATGTATTGGTGGTCACTTGCCGAAAAGTCTTCCAGAACTCGCCACCCGTCCACCAGTGATTCCGATGCGAAGGTTACGTCTGGAATGCTTCCTTCGCAGCCCGGGCGCCGGAACGTTGGGGTGGATCCGGTGTTTAGAACTACCAGTCCTGTTCTCGCCGCCATTTCCAGAATTCGTTTCCCTCTGGAATCTGTGTGAGGCATGCCCCATTCAAGTGCCCTAGCATTGAAGTCACCTCCGACCAGGATCCGCCCATCCGTGCTTAAGATAGCGTCCTCCAAAGCCTCAAGCCTACGACGAAAGTCCGGCATCGTCTCATTAGGCGTAAGATAGACACTAAAAAACGTTATCCCTGAACACCGAATCCAGACAAAGCCGTCCCCTCGGCCTTGAGCAAGAACCTCCAGGAGGGTGCCGTCCCGAAGCCAGATGGCAGCGGTACCTGATATGTCTGGGTGCCATGAAACTGGGCCCTTGTTTCGGTACTGCTCACTGATGAGTACTAAATCAGCTTTGGTCTCCGCAGCGAACTGCGCTAGCAACTCGTGAGCAGTTGCACTCCGGTGCATATTGATTTGTAGGATGCGAATCATGTTGACCGTATCCTAGCTCTTTCCAGTTCTGCTCTGAAAACTGGACACCGCCCCGATCCCGCAGTGTGCGCAATGCTCTCATCAGTCGCGCCACGGTCCCTGCATAGGACGCAACTTTCCTTTTCATTGCAGCTGTTCGCTTTATGGCCAGCCTGACCGGATTTACGGCATGTTGCCCTTCTGCCAGGTCCCCGACAGTTTGCAGATGTGTGCCCATAGTCCAAACATCTGTAACATTTGGTTGGGGCGGCCCGAATTCGTATCCTACACACTATCCACACTATCCTACGCTGTTTAGAAGCTTCCTCGCGTTTAGAAGCTTCCTCGCGTATTGCTCGGCAACTTCCACCACAGCGAGTTTTTGGCCTCGGGAGTTTGCGGAGGTGATACCAATCCGGACATTGGTTACCTCCGGGCATTCGCGTTTGATGGCCTCTTCTACCTTGTTCTTTTCCGTGAGACAGTCAAGGTCTCGGATTTCTAAAGCACACATGGGTTCCAGGCTAGAAACCAAAGCTTTTTCTCCTAGAAGCCGCTTGACTGCTTCACAGAACGTGACTTTATTTATAGTCTTCGGGCCTAGTTCGACTAAGACTCCACCACCCTTCGTTTTACGTATGGAAGACACCTCCGCTCCGTTGTCTTCGGGTTTGATTTTGTAACGGATTTCGCTGAGGACTTCCGCAAAAGTGTTGTCTTCCGTCGGCTTAATAGATCTGACAATGTAGTGTTGCATTATGAATAGGCAGGGTTTCTGTGGTGGGCGCTGTTTACCTAGTTTGCGTCTTATATTGGCTTATTTCGTGAATTCACAAAAGCTGACATAATGATATTTATATTAGGCTGTTGCACATGAAATGGCCGATTTGGCAATCAAGTGAAGTTAGTTGCGATTTTGCTGTATCAAACCACTACCAGTTGGCGCTGTTGGTGTCGGATAATGAAGTATAGATACTTCTACATTTAATCAAGGTGTCATTTCAGTTTTGACCATCGTTGTGATAACAGTGAATAGAACGTATACTTTTTCTGTATGAGTTCAAACTCAGTCATAAAGCAGCGGAGTTGATCAGGAACATTAACAGCGCATTTGGAGCTGATACAGTAAGCGAACGAACCACACGGCGATGGTTGGAAAAATTCCGGTCAGGCGCCGTAAACCTTCAAAGTGAGCCACGTGGACATCCAAGACCATCGATTGACAACGACGAGTTGCGTTGGCTAGTTGAATCCGACACACGTCAGCCTTTGAGAGACATTGCAGAGAAACTGGGCGTACACTATTTGACAGTTTCCCGGCACTTGCAACAACTTGGAAAGGTGAAAAAGCATGGCAAGCAAAACATGGTGCTTCCAATGGAAATTTGCAGTTCTTTACTCTCCCGCAACAGAACCGATCCCTTTTTGCACAGAATAGTGACATGTGATGAAAAGTGGATATTATACGACAATCGTTGGCGATCAGCGCATAGGCTAGATGTTAATGAGCCACCGAAGCATATGCCGAAACCGAGCCTCTATCCGAAGAAGGTAATGGGGACTGTTTGGTGGTATACAGCCGGAGTTGTCCACTATTCTTTTTTGGCACCTGGCGAAACGATAAATGCACAGAAATACTGTGCCCAACTCGAAGAAATGCACCCAAAAATTGAGTATACAACGGCCGAGATTAGTCAACAAAGATGGTATGATACTCCTTAACGACAATGCGCGATTCCATGTATCCAGAACCACAGTAGATCTACTATAGGCAGTACCCTTACAAAAATGACCCCACTTGCAAATGTGCTTGCAGAAGCTTATCTGTACACATCAGAGACGCTAAACAAGGAAAAGGCACAATCTTCGGCAAATCGTATTGGTAAGAGAGAGATCGGTGAGCTTTTGCTATTCTGGTACTACGGCGTGCTCACCCATATAGCAAAAAGTTGTTTCACGTATTCACTTATACATAAGCAAAAACGTGCCTATCTCACCAATACATTGGCAAGTCCGGGCGGTATGTCAAACACAGCTGATCGGGTTTTCGGTACATCTCGCTCATGCTCAAGGGCAAAACAATTTGAAATCGTGTGTACTCGCACTGATTTCCCCCCTTGAGGGGCAAGGGGGAGTGAGGTAGCTGTCTAGTATCTAACTGTGTCCAGAACAACGGTTCAAAATTTGAACGAATTGCAGTATGAGACTCTGCCTCATCCACCATATTCACTGGACCTTTCGCCGACCGTAAGCTTGTAAGCTTTACAGTCGTTTCAAATTTTAGTTCCAAAACGGCCATTTCATTTGCAACAACCTAATAATATTTTTGTTTTGGAGATTTTGGAGGACCGCGACATGGTACTGTGCACATAAACTACTGTTTGACAAGACTTACCCTGATTCAGCTCAATTTGTGCCTGGAATGTATTTGTCAAATTAAGCTTGACTTGCGTTCTTAAATTTGGCATTGTCATGTGACCTAGAGAAGTTTTCCTAGAGATTGGAACTCTAATTAATACGGGAAATGTTTAATGGATACCAATATCAATTTCTATCAATTGTCCAGCATCTATTGGAGCACGACAAGTTGATCAATGGTTGGTTGTCCGTTCGAGGAATTTCTTAAGTATTCAGTGATCATCTTATCGAATTTTGAATATGAAAACAAGATTTCATTGGAGCACTGATTTATATAAAAAGTGTTTAAATCCTCTGCAATTCAAGGAGAGATTTCTGTATATGCAATGAAAAGCGAGTTATTTTTTTCACCAAATATAGCCACATGGAAATATCAAGCGAAAGGATTTGGTTGGTAATTTCTAAAATCGGTTCTACTTCTGACATCGATTTTGATAAAGAGTAGTAAGAGGTCAAAAATACACCGATAGGACTCATTCTTGGAAACGCTCCTATAAGAAATCGAGGTCTGAAAACAGCACCCATGTCAAATAAAGTCAATAACAGTAAAGTACTAAAATTCACTTGCTTTTATTTATGTCAAATCGTGTTTTACGATCACTTTTGGGGCAACTTGCTTCAATAATTGGCTAGTTTCATATAGAAATTCACCGGGACATTTTTAAAATTTACTTTGAAACTGAAAGGCTCAAATCTCATTCAGTCCTGTGAGTTGGGGTTTAAGAATACACTCAATCTCTTCACTGCTTCACATAAAAGGCAACCAAAAGGAATAGAAATTTGTGGCAACCTTCACATTTCGAAACTTTACTAATACCAAAACGTCAATAAAGCCTCGGATAGGGATATTGATTGGAAACAGATTATTATTGGTTTCTGGGCAACAGCATCGGTGATCTGCAGAATGTTCGCATACTCCAACTCAAGCGAAAATTCCATATGCCATATGGTCAATTGGGATTCAGTTTATTCACCAATCTGATTGACCACTTTGCGGTCAGCAGCAGATTTTGGAATTGTCTCATAGATGTGCGCGACAAGAGAGGCGCTGACAATGGCTTCGAAAAGTTTTACCAGGTGGTGGTGACTTACGTTCATTTACGTGTTGCATCCGCCACTTCTCACATATTTGGAAAGCTGCGATGTCCCAAGTTCAACATCGACCGCTGGCATGATCCAGCTGATCGCTCAATAGTTCGAGAGGTATTTTGTCGATCGGACGGCAGGCACACTGAGTAACTCCATAAAGAATATCGATAAGCCGTTATCAAAAATGCTCTTTTCTCGTACAAAATCTGGCTGACTGCAGAATAGTGACCGCGGATCTTTGAACGGAAGGGAATGCGATTGATGGCGAGAGTGATGCGCTCGAACTAAGATATCGCTGGAAATCCTGATGGTTTCAACAAAGTGTTGAATGTGATCGCAAACCTTTCGATTGTCCTGGGAAGGACGTTAAATGTCGACTCCTAATTCACGATGACGAGCAACTGAAGCGATGAAAAGAACAACAACGATGAAGAACGATGAAGTTACATCTCTTGTGGATGAAGTGGCGAATCTCCTAAACTCGTACGGAAATCCTGAGAATCCGAAACCTTTCCCAGAAATTGGAAGAAGGGGATGATGTGTACTCCCTGATGCCGCAAAGATAATAGCTAAAATAATTCTAGAATGCATCAAAAAACAATTCGAAAACTTGCGTGGCAGAAAGCAGGTTAGCTTCCGTTCTGGATTTTTCCGGATTGACCACGTCAACATCCTATGTATCATTTTGGAACAGTGCGTTTCACCTGCTCTTCATAGCTTTTGGAAAACTTTTGATAGTGTGAATAGGGAGTACATCTGCCGTACTCCACGCAGGATTCCGGGGAAACTAATAACTTTATCAGAGCGATATTGGATGGGACAAAGTGTCACGTGTTGCATTGAAGTATCATCATCATCAACGGCGCAACAACCGGTATCTGGTCTAGGCCTGCCTTAGTAAGGAACCCCAGATATACCAGTTTTGCGCCAAATTCGATATCCATGAAAGCTGTCTGACGTCCTGATCAACACTGTCGCTCCATCTGAAGCAGGGTCTGCCTCGTCTTGGTTTCCTATTGTAGGAAACCTTATAAACTTTGCAGGCTGGATCATCACTTATACGGATTAGCTGACTCGCCCAAGTTACGAAGAATTTCACTGCAATGTATATGTTTATCGAGCACGTATTTTTTCAAGATAGGTTTAAAGACATTTGAGAGCTGCTGAACTTGGTGACAAGTTTTGATCAGCACAAATTTTATGATATGGTCCATTTCAAGAATTTACATTCTTGTCTAGAGTTTTTTAGTTACACAAACTTAATTTTAGGAACCTACTGTTGCCTTCATCACGATGCTTTCTCCTGCAATACAAGGTCGCTTTTCTATGTATAAATTCATGATGAAGGGAACTTGAATTTTAGAAGCTAGCGCAGTGCTGAAAGAGACAAGTGGTTCCCAAAATACAGCATTATTGTAATTTCAATAAAATTTGTTAGCTAAGAAAGAAAATTCTCTTCAGATTTTATTCCTCTTTTAAATTATTGGCTTTAACTATGATCCCATTCTATATCCCTGACCTGAGTGAGTTTCAATCTCACTCTCTAAAGGTATTTTATACTCAATCAGAATTTGGAATTGACCTCTCATGTCGAGTCTTTAGAGTTAATTTTGCGGTTGTTCATCAGAGTCCACTTCACAGTTCCTTACATTTTTTTCCATTTTAACGGGGTGCAACTCTTATCTGTACTACAATTTACAGATAGCAGATAGTGTATTGTAATCATGCGAATAATTAACAGAGAATTAATACCTGTTATTTTTCTATTGAATTCACTACGTATGATACTAATAAATGATGGTGGGTAATGGCTGGAGATAAGAAATGGAATTAAATCCATTGTTCCAACTAGGAGGTCTAAGACAAGCTCATCGGCGCCGTGGCTTAGTTGGTTAAAGCGCCTGTCTAGTAAACAGGAGATCGTGAGTTCGAATCTCGCCGGGGCCTTGATTTGAGGTGATCTACCTCTCCAATATTTTGATTGTATAATGGAACGATTTCGCTCATTTAACTACCAAATGAAACTAAGATTATTTGATGAAGTTTCCTCTCAAGACGCAAGTTAATAAGATGTACATTAAGACTGTTTTCAGTATTCATATTTGCAATGGTAAATTTACTTTATGAAATTATTATTTTGCAAATATGGTCTCTAGGAGAATGCAGAAGCTAATGGGCAAATTGTTGGTGGTTGCCATAAGTCCTTACGTTGGGCATAGTACCTCAACCACAATTACGTGCCGTAGCTGTTAATTCCTGGCAATATGTCTCAACTGACACCAGCATTTTCCGAGAAGATTACACTCCTTCTCTACTGTTTTACACCATATAGTCCTAGAGCGACTCACTTGATGGCCATTCTGGGATCGTGGTATAACCTGTAATGTAGTTGTCGGCCTTGTCTAATGTGTAACCAAATTTTAGACATTCAGTTCTATCTCGCTGCCGGTAGAAAGTCCGATTCCTAGATACTCAAATTGATGAACACCTTTGATGTTCTCCCCACTGATGTAAATAGGAAGAGTGCGGAATGAGAACCTCGGTTTCATTGGTCCGACTCTGCTTGCCTCCTTTTCCAGATTCACAACTATTTGCCCAGGGTCCATGACTCAGTGAGGAATCAAACAAATGTCAATATCGTAGTGGAGGTGTATTAGATGTCATTATGTCATGGTCCATTGAGCCACTCCACATTCTCCAGCTAAGGTAGCATGTAGAATGTCATCGATAACGTGAAGAAAATGTACCATTGCCAGAATTCTATCCTGACGGAATAAACTTTTGGCTTCATATTTCTTTAAGTTCATTGCGCCCCACCTCGTCCTCCAGTTAAGGCAGCATGTAAAATGTCATCGATAACGGGAAAAAAAGTATCGGTGACAGGATACCCTGGCAAACTACACTTTTGGCCTGAATTTTCTTCAAGATTCTACCTTGAGGCATCACGTGACATTTAGTTTGTTAATACGAGGCACGTGCAGAAAATAATGTACTGGGGCTCTCACAGCCATATTGTTTCTCGATGCTGCCTACAAATGAGACCAATTTGAGGTCAATATGCTGAAAACTTCTGATTCACATCGTTTACGAAAAATTTCGAGCTAACCTCCCGGAAATTGGAAACCGGCGCAACCATCCACTATTTCGTTGTGGAGGGAAAAACTCCAATTGAAATTTTTGTAACAATTTCAGCGAAAAAAAACATGGCATTAATATTTTGTGACTATAAAGTCATCGAACGAAAGTACCCCTTCAGAGAAGTGAACAGATTATAATCTTAAGGCGCTAAGTCAGGAGAGGGGGTGGTTCAAAACTTCCTATCTAAACGAATCCAGGAGTTGCTTCGTGGCATTGGTCGCCTTATCAGTTCATTATAAAGATGTTTACGATAAACTGGGCTTTCGGGTTGGCGAGGGAGGTGTCTATCGACTTGTCAAAAGCCGACACGAACGCACGCAGGATATTGAATACTTCTGCTGCGTTAATTGCAAGAACGTTACTTTGCTTACCGACCGACGAGCCGCGACGGATAGATGATGAGCATATTTCGAGCAGAAGAAGAATTAGTTCATCCTCCACTTCCACAAGCATTGCTGATTTTCGGAGCAATTCTACCTGTCAGTTTCACTGATGTCGAGGACGAATAAAGTCGGTGAAAGTAACAGAATGCATGTGAGCTCTGGAAAGCGTGTGGCTCAGTGAATTTCTCAATCGGGATATTGTGGAAGATAGAACACATGAAGTCATCTGGTATGCTCTATGACAACACTTACTGCCAGAAGAATTCGTGCGCTGGGTTAAATTGCTCTACTACTAAAATCCGAAAAGTAAAGATCGAAGTGTGGGGGAAATATCGAAACTGCTTCGTATTTTTGTCGGTGTTCATCAAAGAAGCGCCCTGTCGCCACTCCTCTTCGTTCTTGTTATGAACATTATCACACGGGACATCCAACGTCTAGCTCCCTATACACTACTTTATGCAAATGATATTTTTCTAGTGTCTAAAGCAAAGCTGAGCGATTTCAATATCTCGGGTCAATGCTATTAGACAGTGTTATGGAATTGCTTCATGCATTACCGCAAACTGGATGAAGTGGCGTTCGACAATTGGTGCTCTTTATAATCGACGTATCAACGAATTCTAAATTCGAAAATTTATCGCAGTGTGGTCCGATCTGTCGCTTTCGATGGTTCTGAGTGCTGGTCAATTATATACTATACAACTAAGACAATGAATGACGTCTTGCCATAATGGAGACGAAGATGTTACGTTAGACTAGCGGCGTAACAGACCATGATAACATCTGAAATGAAGATATCCGCGACCAATGTGGAATTGCATCGACAGTGGAAAAATTGCGAGAGGAGCATCTTCAATGGTAAGGTCATGCAATTCGCGTTAACGAGGAGTCAATTGCCAAGATTGGTCTGAACATGGAAGTCGACAATAACGGTGGCTTAATACGCTGGATGGTGATTTGAAAGAGTCGGGACTGCACCCAGCTGAGGCAAATGATGGAATAAAATCTCGCAACCGATCAAAGAAAAGAAAAAGAAAAAATAAGTTAAAGGTAAATTCAAAAACGAGTCGAAGCCCCGAAGCTCAGTGCTTTAGGTATTTTGTGTATTTCTGATGTAATAACATTTGAGTGAGGGCTATTCTATAATATTTGCATATAGTTTGTATTGTATAAACCTCAGATCACTCTCTTTAGTGTGATATTGATATCTAGTGTTTTGGTTTACAATAAATTTGGGCAAAAGAAACAATTACAACCTAATTAGTAACAGGTGGATTCGCATCAAGCTTGGTAGTATCATGCTTTATATTATAGGCTATGTTGTTGCAAAACTTGAAGACTAAGGTAAATTTGAAGTGGTCAATTTTAAAAAATATAATAATAATAAATATAGTAATATTATTAACTATGGTGGGTATTTTGAGAGGTAGTCACCATATAGTGGCAGCACCGTGATATTTTCAATTTTCGGTTAAGTAGCTTTTGAGAATGTCCAAAATTGGAAAGTGTTAGTCGTTACCTTTAATTTGATACCCCCAATTTTTTTCATTCTTCCTTCAATCCCCACATTGAGCTCGCTATTTGGGCGCAGTGCATTGAGTAGCGTCTACTATCTTCTTCGAAAGAAACTAGGTCTTAACAAAAACAAGTCGGGAAACCAGAAGCTAGACGCTTCAGGTATGAAAGGTTTTGTGTATTTCTTTTATAAAGAGATTTGAGTGTGCATTTGTCCCATTAGCATGTAGCACGTAAAATATGCATATATTATGTGAAAATAGCCACTTTCAAGTGATATTGGCATTCATAGTCTTGAATTTGCAGAGGAGCAACAGTTTTGACCTAGTATAACTTTGTTAGTAATAGTGCGATTTTCACCAAATTTGGCAGGATCATGCTCTATACTGTAGCCTACATAGCTACATTGTGATTCTAGGGTGAACTTGAGTGGGTTTTACTGTCAATTACCAAAAATTATAGTAATATACTATTATTAACTTTATTTGAACAGGTATCGGTATGGAGGGTATTTCGGAGCCTAGGCATCATATAGTAGCAGCCCCTTGATTTTTTTTCAGATTTTTCGGTTTGGTAGTTCCTGAGAATGGGTTCGTTAAAAAAATAACCTCTTTCAACACACCCGCACTCCCCACGTTTTCAACAAAAGTCAAAACTAAAACCGGCTTCGAAAAGTACTAACCGAGACCTTTAATTTGATACCCCACATGACTATATTTGATGAAAAAAAAAATTACACCCTCCTTTTGCATGTATCGGGACCCCCCTTAAATTCGTCGTAAAAGAATGTAACTCGCTATATGCGTGAGCGTTTACAGTTCCCACCTTTCTACCAAATTTGGTGTCAATCGCTATAACCGTCTCCGAGAAAAATGCGTGTGACCGACAGACAGACAGACGGACAGACAGACAGTAAACCGTATTTAATAAGGTTTTGTGTTTACACAACTATATTAGTAAACATCCTCATTGATCCTTAGATCCTGCCAAATAGCGAGCACTGACCTGAAATCTTCACTACCACTCGCAACAATCAACAGAGCTCTCAGCACCCTACGCTGACCTATCCGCTTCCACGTTGCCGCAGTCAGTCAGATCTTGTAACGTCTTTTTGGGCACGTAGGCGACAATTTCATCAGAGTCAGATGCACTTTTGACGGCGGCCCGAGTGCTCACCAATATTCTCGGGCGTTTTGTTTAGAATTTGTGATTTAGATCACCTATAATTATCATAATAGCATCTTAAGAAAGCCTCTCTTGAATTACGTGTAGTTACTCATAGAGAGTTTCCTTCTCCACTTTATCAGAAATCCCGGTTAGTGGTCCTGGATCTTGCAATCAAGATCCTGTCAGAGATAGGTTGCCAGTTCAAGATAGCTCACCTTCCAGGAATCGTCCGCAGCAGTCTGACACAGGATTGTCATCTGCTACCACCAAGCTCCCCATTGTACAACAGCAAGAGGGCGAGTAGTACTCTACTCTCCACAGTGTCACCATCTCCGTTCACTAAGGCCTAAAATGTCCAGCTTATATCGTCAGAATTCTGGAGTCCTCGATAGCGATTTCAAGGGGCGTGCGCATATTCTATTAAATAATTATAAATGTTTTGGATTGATAAATATCATAGGGTGAGGCCAGTCCTTATTCAAAGCGTTGTTGACGTTAGCATCAGAATTCCGAAAATTGCAGGTTACTAGCCTACAAATTTTTATCCCTTTTTGTCGATTTTTACGACAAGCACGGAATACTTTCAGCGTATTGCATCATCACGTATTGGAGGACACTACTTTGAGCTGACAAAAAGCGAAATTGTTCACCTAGAATTGCGAAAAAGTGTTGGAAAATTAGGTAGAGTTTAACCTGGGATGACTCCTATAATTTTGAATGGTTATTCATGGTTATTCACGTATGTGCATCTTTTCAAATGGGAAATACATGTAGGCTAAAAAAAGTAAGGAATTAATTCCAATATGCCCCATTATGCTTTGTCACCCATAAATGTATTTCCTGCTTTTAACAAATGGTTTCAGTCTTCTAAGTGAATCCCAAGCAAAATGAAATGAAATCGCTTTCAAAGGTTGAGGCCTACTATAAGCGCAGGAACTTAAGCTGTTTTTCCAATGAACACTTTCACCTCGAAGTCTGATGTATTCTGATGCCTCCTAAATAGACAAACCCCTATATAAACTGCATTGCGTTTATGTTGGTGTTTTATGGGAAACAAAAGCCGGCCCTCATCTACCCTTAGAGGGTATTTTTGTCATTTAATTCCTCGAAAGCCTATTAACTTGTACTCTCTTGTTCTTTGTGTGTTTGTATTTGAATGAAATATTGTACTATTAGAAACATGGAAAATCAATTCAATTGTCTCAGATTGCATTTGAATTTCGAATTTAATTTGTTGTGCAAATTTCGACAACTACTTGCCTCTTGGGGACTGTACCCATTCGCACAACGCACTAGAATACATTACGTACAAGATGGATAATGGAGAAAAATTGTCATGGGCTTTTGAGCCTACTTGCCTATTTACTCGTACTTAGGCTCAGCTATTACGATTACCACATGGTTTCAAATTACAGGCTTCTTCTGGAAAGTAGTTTCAACGAAAATTCCAGCTAAACGCGATGCGGTCAGCGAAGTGAACAAACGACGTATTCATCTTGTAAAGCAATTACCTACAGGTAGCAGGCACTTCACAAATAATAAAATAGACTGGAAGAGGTCAGTGCTCCGTAGAGGTATGATTACTTTATGTACGTTATGTTGTTTATTGTCCCATTTTGTAAGACTCTGGGAGGAAGATGCTTTGAGGTCTGGAGTTTCAGAGTGACTTCCCGACATGGTTTAAGGAAATACGTACGAAAAGTTTGATGGAACTTAGAATTCTAGCTTCCAACTGGTCTGAATAATCTAAGTTTCAGGAATATCAGTTTTTACCTGTCTAAGCCACTTTAAGATTCAGATTCAAAATATCTTTACAACTGGATGTATGTTCCGTGGCTTAATCGCAGATGAGACAACATTGATAATAAACGACGCTGTTACAGATTGTTAGGTCAGGTAATTGTTATGAGCAAACAAAAACTAGAATCTTCAACATACAAGACTTTTGCTACTATCAAAACATAGCCAGTCGGCAAACATATCTTCCATCTTTCCTGCGTTTTAAATTGAGGTGTTCAACTTCGGTTAATAAACTCTACTAGGGAGTTGTATTCAGGCATGCTTTACACATTTCCCGGATTTCAGATTGTAGCATACCCAAAACATTGTAAATGGTGTGTTCGGAAATGTAACTTCATTAAATATTTTTATCTGAGAATCTTGTTTTTTGTTAGTTTGAAATAATGAGTCAATTCTGAAGCGCAATAGAATAGAGAACGTGCATGCATATATGTAGTAGATGTTTGAAGAAAACGCCCACTGTTGAAATAGATAAAATGGGATTTTTCGGAATTTTAATTTGAGTCAGATCTGTAGCGACATACCATGTAATGTTTACCGTAAGAGATAAGGTCTGTTCGTCTTCAATCATAGCTTGCTAGCATGCATACATTATTTTTGAAAAGATAACCTTCATAATCTATTAATGGAAAGGGGAACATCTTATGGAGATGAAATATTTGGAGATGAACGTGACTCCCCATGGAGGAATTTAAAATCCAAATCTATGCTTAAGAAGATTTACGTGACGATGCTTTGATTGATGGGGCTCAATATGAACCTCTCATTCTCCTGCCCCTGGTTCGAAATTTGATTCCCATTAGGCCGGCCATCCATGTTTGTCATCAAATCTTGTGTTGTAGTAGGTTCACCTTTCTATGAAAAGTGCATCCACCGGTAAGGGTCTGCCAAAAGAGATCTTTTCTTTGCTTGACATAATTAGACGATCTATCGTACACAAAATTGTAATCATCTTTTCATATCGAAATCAGCCCAGGGAAGGGATTCGCAACCGACAGTCGGCATTAACACTCGATAGTTGCCTTGACTGCTTGTACTAGGAGATATTATGTAGACCAACGCTGTACATTCATTAACCAGTAGCCAACATTCACTCTAATCCATAACATTACAAAAAGTCAAGAATCTGAATCCTCTTTTCACATGCATCCGAAATAATTCTCTAGCCCAAGCGAGCCTGAAGCCTCCTAAAAGCTACCCAAAAGTTAGTCTAAAGCAAATCTAAAGCTAACAAAAACCAACCCCAAGCCCGGATACTCGGCGTCGGCATCCGTAACTGCCGTCACAACTTGTATGTACTACGAAGGACGGTAATGTTAGCTGATTGTATATTACAACATTATTTTTTAATACGATAATGATAGGTGATGTCATATTAAAATATCACTTCTGCAATGCGGTGATGCCCGTAATGTTAGGTGATGTTGCGATGTTTAGATCGTGCTCAGCGATGGTAATGCAATATCACGCGTTAAGGTGATATCACTTTTGTATATTACATACACCACATAACATTTTTTATCCGTCAGTGAAGAATACTTCGTCAGCTGTCTTCCACTATACTGGGTGCGAAATTCACTGCAAAGTTTCTCGTAAACACTTAGAACTCCTGAGCTACTTCGTATAGGGTATTACTTTGGCCATAGGGCTTCGCTGTTCAATATTTGGACTCACGTAGTCTGACAATACTGCACGCGACAGCGTATTTAATGTGGAGGTCTAGAATTACATTAGAAGCACCTGCCGGGCAGGACTGCAAAACCTATTAAGCTTCGTTCAATTATATTTTTCGTTCAGCGTCTGCTTACTCGCAATAAAACCGTACGTTAAAATAGAACAAACCACGGCTGTATACATCCAGCGAACCAACCTCGGTCGGAAACCCCATTTGCTTACAAAGGTCCTCTGGCAGGCATAGCAGCCTTCTTAACAAGTTCTTTGTTCAATTTCCAATTTAACTTAGAATCCAGGATCACCCCCAGATAATTTACATGAGATAAAAGAACCAATCTTTGTTCTGGTGGAATTCGACTACCCTTTCCTTGGTGGTGAATAACATCAGCTCCGATTTGGTTGAATTTATGCCAAGTCCAACGCTCCTTCCATTATTTCACTCATAATGGAGTGAAGTATCCCTGACACCAATATCACCTATTCACAACTACACTAAGAGTGCTCAATACATGAACTCGGAAGCTACAGATTTAGACTGTTCCAGCAGTTGCAGGTTTTGAATCCACCTGTGACTTCAAGTAATCAAGTAGCGGTCAAGGCACTCTAGTAAGGCCAGCAAAGTTTGTAGGGGCTTCTCTTACATCTTTTTCGAACAAGACCCACGAGTTCGGTTTAACAAAATCTAGTAATGGTAAAAGAGAAAACGCCGTAGTTGCCTCTGTACCTACTTTATGATTATCTGTATCCTGCACTGACTCAGGAGCTAGGGGATCTGGCAACGTATGCGTGGTTAAGTTGTCGTGAATTTTTACATATACAACATAATAGTATGGGGAATAAGCAAATGCAATCCTAAAGAAGAAAAGCATTTTCCTTTGGACTCATGACTGTGAAGTAAATTAGCGCAGTAGTGATGTAATTGACCTAAGAATTTGTACTTCAAATGTTATAGTTGATTGGAAACTGGCGGGTGCTAGAGGAAGTCACACTGTCAGACAACCCTTACTTTGAATTTAGTTCCCCTATTGCGGATGAACAAACAGTAATAAAAAAACAGAATTCCAGGAAAAAGAGTGGATAAAGTTCAATGAGCTCCTCTGCAAAAAAATGTAGCTCCTTGAAGGACTGAGGACTCCTTTAGAAGAACTTAACTGGAAACTAGTTAAATGCATTTATACCATGCTAACGCAGAGATTACTGTACGCTGAAGTGGATGTTGACAGTTAACTGACAACAGAAGCAACAAAAGACTGCCTCAAAGGGGTGTACTGGTTGGTATTAGCTGTTGATCGAGACCTCGCAATCGAATATAGTATTATAGAAGGCGGCGATTATTTGATTAACAGGGTGCCTCAGGCACGGACTTTCAGTAAATCCAAATAGAGGAAACTTTTTTGGAATAAACATGTAGAGGTAAAGATGAAAGAAATTCTCGCAGCTTATGGGCTATGCAGGCGGACCTTTTCCTCAAATCGAGTACTTAGACCTAAGACGGATGTTCACTCACTGCAACAAACTCTATGTCTGGCTAATACTGCTGCTATGGGCATAACATTCGGCGCGGATCTAAATGTATTACTCAATTATTGAAAACAACGGGTGTAAGTGTCAAGAATTATAGGCAAAATTGAATCCAGCTTTTGCAATGCATTCTGATCCTCGGAACACTATACATTTGTTTAATGAAGTTATTTTGAAACGTGGAGAAGGAATGAACTAGAAGAATGGTTGATAAGATATACTGGGGTTTTGTACACCCATGATTCAAAAACAAAATAGGGTTCTGGAGGATGAGTACTTTCCCCTGGGGCAATATACTATGGTCTTTCAGGTTGAAGTATATGCGATTCTGGGATTTTGAATGTGGTCTGAGAAAAGAGCCGTTAACACGGTTAGAGATCAAGAAACTTGCGATTTCTGGTCACAGACAAAAAACAGACTGCTGTTCCCGACGCTGGCTAGCACACAGTCGTGCAAGAGAGTGTCGACGGGGCACTTTAGTAGAGTATTTGCGGGGGAACATCCAAAAATTTTTCCGTTGGATAGTTTCTGAGAGCGATGTTTCACTTTTTGGGGCACACATTTTCAGTCTTCACTCCCTTGTGTTTCAGCCATTATCAAAAATAAATTTCGAAAAGTACTAATCGAGCCTTTTCATTTGATACCGCATACATGACTATACTTGGTGAAAAAAACTGTATACCCTTCTTTCTCATATATTTATGGGAAGACCAAAAATTTAAGCTGGGCCACGACGAAGTTTGATCATTCAAGCAGGACCGGAGGACGGTTCTCCCCACTCAGGTATTCCCTGTTTCGATTCTACAAGTATAATATCAAAATGTTGAAGGTGAACCACCTTACATGCAGGCCCCGGCGAGATTCGAACTCACGATCTCCTGTTTACTAGACAGGCGCTTTAACCAACTAAGGCACGGCGCCACGCTGGTAATTATTTTGTTTTATTTCCATTTATCTACTCAGTATTACTTATATAGGCCAAAATCCCAGTGTATAAATAAGTATTAATTTGGTATTAATTACAATAGAGTTTATGTGTTAATAAGCAATAAATAATTCTGAATTCTATGTCTCTATATCTAGTCATTCAATCAGGTGAAGGGAGGACAATATGAAAAGATTAGTTGAAGTAATCATTAACAGAATTGCATCAGTTGCATTGAGAAACAAATAAAAATAAAGATAACCAGGGAACTCACCACTTGGTTAATTAAGAACCAGGCCCGGTACCGGCTGATGCCAGAGTCCCAAAAAGATACACAAATACGAAAAGAACACACAGATGTAAACGAATCTAGCGGGTAACACGATTTTCCAATCCAAACTGTATTTACCACAAAATGGGGTTTTTTATCAAAAAATAATAATTACTGTCGATTCCGCATTAGTTTCATAGACGGTTCCATTCCTGTATTTCACTGGACATATAGGAAAAGGTTTACAAACTCGGACACAAAACACAATTTAATATTTTCTTCGTGTATTATCTATCATTACTTGGAAAAAGTGTAAGGATCTCTTCCTTTTTTTCATGAATGCAATGTTAACTATTCTCATTCACCATCGTTCTTTGGTCCCTCGTTGAAGGCATTTCAATCTTGATGGCGGGAGGAAACATGTCACTTTTTGAACACTTTTTGGAGAACTACAAACCTTTTTCAAATGATAGCTAACATTGGTTGTTCATAATTACCCGTGGATCCTTCTCTCTTAGAAATGTTTCAGCCATATGCTGAAGATCTTGCTCGCAACGCCTAGGTGAGTCATTATCTTCATGTAGCGCAAACGCTATTTTTATGGTATTTCGCAGATTCTCTCTGTACACCACCTCCGGGGGGATGGCTGCGATTCCGAGGAGGACGAAAGGCAAGGACCGCGACCACGACGATCGATATGGTGGCCCTCAGCGTCCGATGCCAACGTTCCAGCATACCATTGAACTGTGGATGGTATAAAGTAGTCCTATGCATTTTGAAGCCAAGGAGCTTTGTAAACTCCACGAAAAGAGTTGATTCGAATTGCATTCCCTGGTCCGTGATGATAACGGCTGGAACATCAAAGCGCGGAATCCACTCTCTACAGAGGGCCTCGGTACATGCTCATGCCGTAATGTCAAAGAGAGGTATTGCTTCAGGCGACCGCGTAAACTTGTTGATGATTATGAGGCAATACTTGAATCCATGCGAGTCTCGCAAAGGGTCGCCTAATAAGGGGATGCTAATATCCGCCAGAACGAAATGCCACGAAAATTTTCGGCGCAGTCCGAGACTCACGTCCACCTGGCTATATCCATGGCTGCGGATGGGAGAAGAGTTCGCGACCGGCAGTCGTAGGTTTTGCAAGATTAAAGTGTTCGAACGGGGTATGGGAACCAACACCTCAGCGCCCGTGTTGACCGGGAAGCAGCGTCTGCTTAGGGGGTCAGAGATTGTAAGGCGCCAGGGTATTGCGCTTCGGGTAGCCGTTGCCGAGGCACTCAGCGAATTAAGTTTTTTTTTTGTGTTAAACGTGATCCGGTGGTACATTTAGTCGCTGGAGCTCCTTATTTACGATGGTGACAGGAAATCATCGAGGCCGATGAGGATCCCGGCGTGCGGCTACTCGAACTCCCATTTCGGGAAGCAGACCTCGACCGTGATTGCGATCGAGATATACCTCCCGAACGCAAAGTACCAATCGTCGTTGCGAGCTGTGTGACAGCGACGGCCGCCAGTGTCGTCACCATGGCCTTGAGCTCGTCTACTTCCCGAGTTGTGTCTCGGGAAACTCCGGCGACCACGGGGTGCGCGTAAGCGTTGTGTACTTTGTCCAACGATCCCAAGTCCGCGCAGGCCAAGATCGCGCGGGTTCTCTTCGGGAGTCGTTGCACCCAGAGACTTTAACAGCTCAGAAGTTACCTCATCCCCACTCAGCGTGACGGGTGTACTTGAAAACTATTTTTCTGGCTTCTTTTGGCTGTCAGCAGTCCCTTTTGATGTTGTACGTTAATAGTTTCTTACACTTAGTCAAACTCAACGTGAGTTTCCCTTCTGTGAAAGTCCTGCTTTTGTACATAGGCAGATGCAATCTGTGCTGTCATTGATTTGCTATATTTGACAATTTCACTTATCCCGCTATAACAACACGAGGCTACAATAGTTGCAAAATATGGTACGGCAATTTCGATGCTATTGATGTCTCGAGGCATATTTTTCACAATTAATTTTAATTCTCCTATTCACAGTTAGTTTCATTTATTACTGAAGACAATGCAACACATTTTTTTTTCAAATAAAAATCGAAGCTTTAGCATCAACTAGTGGCATAAAAAAATAGAAAACTGCAAATTGTTATGGAAAATCAACCGTACGTAACACACATAGTTGTTGCAATGGCTGTATCTGAATCTCGCGATTGAAAGTGAAGCGAACAGATAGGAGATTGTGTGTGACTGGTTACTCTATTGAAACAATAAGGCCTCACACACCAACGGCCATGCGTACCAAGTTTCGAAAATGCATAGTTATCAGAATAAGAGTGAAACGTTGTGGATAATTTCTCACCGCACTACTTACCTACTATTATTATCGGGAATTTGTGAAATTGTAAATGCTAACGACCGTTCGTATACTGAGCGGAGAAAGGTTTTCCAGTCATCTTTTCGCTCATATATTAATATCGGGATTGTGTGAAATATGCATATGTACATAACATGTTTCAATAATCTAATTTGTGGTGTGCGGCTTTTGTTTAATGATGATCAATTTGTCATAATTTTCCATAGAATGTGCTTCTGTGCAAAAAGGAAAATTGTTTAAGCTTGGGAATTGTTTTCAAATTGAATCGTTAGTGGTACATCACAAACTTTGAAGCTAGGGAAAATATACTATTTGCCAACAAAAGTGAGAAGTTTTAGGAAGTTGATATTCATGATATCTAAACTCACAATCGAAAACAGCCAAAAAACTCACGTACCAAAGGGTGTATTTGAATCCACTGACGAACGCACATAGCCACTCTTCTATTTGAGGAAAAAAGCAATAAAAAAAATTAAAATATAATTAAAATGAAATGAATAGAATTAACGAAATGAACGCTTGAAACATGATGTCAATATTAGTATAATGCGAACTCCTTTGACGGAAGTTCGTCCTCGTGCATCACCTTCTTTCATAATAAATTGATTATTATATATAACCACTGGCAGTGACAATCGATGGGTTGACGATTTCAATCCTTCTCCAAGAAGTAGACCGGTTTGTCATTTAGAGCCATCATCAATCGCCCTAGAAATATTCCTCATAATTTATGAAAATAAACGTGGTTTCAAGAAGGCCTCCGAAATTTTAAGCTTGAAACAGGCAACTTTCTACTTTTCTACTTTTTTTTCAAAAAATATCAGAAGGATGACGGGGTCCTGAAGGAAAACAAAAAGGTTCGCCTAGATTAGAAAAAGTTCTATACAAAGGTTCTTGGTTATATTGAAAATATGCATGTATAAAGAAAGCCCTGGAAAAATACAGAAACAGATAAAGGACACTATTTCATAGACGTATGATATGTATTTCAGAAAATGAATCCGTCAAAATGCCCTGAGGGAGAGAAAAACACAAAAAAGCAACTTTTGAATGCTACGAGGTCAACGATTCGCTGTAAGTAAAGCGCTTTTAATCTCTACGCAAACTTGATCTCAGTGCTGACATTTTTTGCTCTAACCGTGCACTAACAATTCCGGGAAGAAATGTAATATTTATAATATAGATTCATAATCAAAAAATAGTCCACTTTAAAATCGTCAGCGCATAAAACTGTGATGTAACCCAGTTCAACGATTTTTTTAAGAAACTACAAGAAAAACTGAAAAACATCAATGGTGTATTGCTGATAATGGATAGTGCTGCTATTCATCGAGCGTCAACAAATTTACTTTTAAATTATAAACATTTTAAGTTTCAAGCGCATTAAAACGCACTGAGAAGCACGCGCCATTGTGTATGACGTCACAAATCGCGTCAAGAAACTTCAGTAGACCGGCAGCTGATAGTTCAAAATCTTAAAGCTAATTTCACTCGCCAAATGTGAAGAAAGAAATATTCAAATATTGTTTCGTGCCTTGCTGAACAAATAATTCCGTAAAAACCCTGCTGAAAGCTTTTTTAGCTGCCCCAAAAGGAAACATTCGTAAGTGGATCGCATGGCCCGACTAAATTCGGTTTCTTTGGAGTCAGGTTTAAATTTTGAGGATCATTTCAGTGTGAGTTCACGTTTTTTAAACTTGAACTCTAATCATAATTGACAAATATGTCTGCAACATATTGAACTTTTCATTTTGACAACTTTTTATTTTTGGGACGTTGAACTTCCCAGAATTTTCCATACAGTTTCTTACTATACTGAAACGTAAAGTAAATTGAAAGATTGTCCTTCCACGCAGCAATTTCCCACTTTTCTGTTAAAAACTGATTGATTACCCGAAAAGTAACAAGTAATAAACACTAAACCGTATGCTTTCACGTAGATAAAATTAGAATTTCTCGCTCCGTGACGTCACAGGGAGTGTCAGACAATCATCGGGTTTTCTTTTCCGTCTTATTGGGAGCCTATTTTGGAGAAAATATACAAACTTGGGCTTAATGTCAAGCACCTCTTACATTTTCCAAAAGGTAAAAAATATCTTCTCTCCAAGCGGTACTGAGAGCCCGCCCCAGATGATAGATACCCGTCTTTTATAGATGAAATCTTTAAGTCACGGTGAATACTGAAGTTTCTAATGTACCACGGTGTGGGAGTAAATGTTCTCAGTATTGTCTAGATCTAGTCTAGATTGTTCGCTGCATTGTATATTATTACTTTGAATTCCAAACGCCACTTGAACAATTTGTTTTTGGATCTCAGGTGGACCTGAAATTCTTGACTTCAATGCATTTTATGAATTGAACCCGAACCTGGGCATACTCCCTGCACCAAAAAATTATGTGTTCGTTGGTTTCCCTTGCAAGTGTTACATTTGTCCGACTCTATGTTTCCAAACCTCTTGAGGAATACTTTATTATAGTAATGATTGGTCTGAGGACGATTAAGTAATTTTTTCGAAGGCTGTAAGTGTACGTGTGGCTTCCGGTTTAATTATAGGTAGAGTTGTGTGAAAGTTGAAGAAAAATGGTCCTTTGATTCCAGCTTTTACCAGAAAGTCTTCTTGCCATGCTTCAAAGCAGTGTTTCCGAATTGTTTTAACAGTAGGTAGGTCCAGATCCCAGATCCTCAACATGGGTGAGTTCGTTTAGTGGGTACCCCGCATGCGCCAGACACCATAGAATTTTCTGTGACTTAAAAAGGGGGTCGGGAGCAAGGGCATATATTTTGCCCACTAGGTGATGCGACAACTCAGTTTGTTCGAGTAATTTACAGATATGGAGAGAATCTGTAAAGATAGCAACTTTCTCCGAACCTATTCTGAAGGCTACATTGATGGCCCGAAAAACAGCAGAAAGTTCAACGGCCAAGACCGTACTTATGGGTATACCGTCAAGTTTAATTTGGAAAAAAACCCATCCTTAAATATGAAAGTGACGATTACGACTATGACTCCGAATAATCATTATTGGTCACGTTTTCTTCAACCGTATCCTCTATAAAATATTCTCGAACACCTAACGTTATAGGTAGCAGATTAAGGTCTAGGTATTAAGTAAAAATAGATATTGCGGCGAAATAAGAATTTAAAAAAATCCCCAAGAATCGCATATCCATGCCGTATGCGAAACCTCAAAAATACTTGATTTTATAAGAGTAAATATTTTTTTAACTTATCAAATATTTAATATAAAACAAGGCGGAATACCGGAAGCTGGTGCTTCGGGTATAAAGGTTTTGCGTTCATCTTATGTGAAAAACTTTCTACGCACATTTTTAAGGTTTTGTGTTCATCTTATGTGAAAAACTTTCTACGCACATTTTTAAGGTTTTGTGTGAAACAAAACCTTATTAGAATTGAGTCTGTGTCTGTCTGTCCGTCTGTTTTCGGAAACGGCTAGAACGATTTTCATGAAAATTGGAAAATTGTTCCCTTTACATACAGCAAGTGGCGCCAATTTGTGTTAAGTTTAAGGGGGGCTGCCCATATATGTCAATGCAAAATTTCTTTCACAGAATATGGCCATGTGGGATATCAAATGAAGAGGCAATTAGTACTTTTCAAAACTGGTCCCATATTTCATATCGGGTGAAAGGTAGGTGAGTGAGGGCACAAAATATTACCCTCAAAAAGTGTAACAGGTCTCGTTGTCAGAACCTATCTAACCGAAAAATCTGAGAAAAATGACAGTGGTGTATCTAAACGAAATGTAGGCCTCAAAATACATCCCATTCCGATATCTGCACAAATAAAGTTAATAATAGTATGTTAAAATATTTTAGAAATTTTGCTGGAAACTCTCCCTAACTTCATGCTAGAAGGATAAAGGCAATAGAGATAACATAAAGCATAACGAAGTTATAGAAGATGAAACTTTTACATTTTTTGTGAATTTTGTGCATTCTAAGGCCTATATGACGTCATCATAACATACCAATTCGTCAATACTACAAAAAATGAGCTCATATGAATGGGAGGTCACGGGAAAACATTTCGTTTTAGTTTTTAATCATTTATATATCAATATCGAATACTCCGCTTAGAAGGGAATACACTTCTCCCATCGGTATTTCCATGTTTCATGCATCTGAAAAACTCTGTTTCATGAATGATGTTCAGCTGTTCCAGCGTTTTTTCCTTGATCTCAGCTATCGTCTGAAACCGCTGTCCTTTCATTGGGTATTGACAGCCAGAAGTCACACGGAGCCAGCTCAAGAGAATAGGGGGATGGGGAAGGGTTGTCATTGAGTTTTTTGGCAAAAAACTGGCGGATGAGGAGTGCGGTATGACAAGGCGCGTGGTCGAAAACTACACGTCTGTTGCCCAAAATTCTGGCTTCCACCGATGAATCTTTTGGCATGAAGTTTGGAGGTATCGATAACGATTGATTGTCTCACCTTGTCGGAGGAATTCATGATGGATGACACCCTTCGAATCGAAAAAAACAGTGAGCATTACCTTAACGATTGACCTCGTCTGGCGAGCTTTTTTGGTATTAGTGAATAAAAATAAAACTAGGTAGCTTGCTCCTACTACAATATATTTTAATAGTTAGTAAATACGTATTTCGATAACTATTAGTGAATTTTTTGACGCGACTCATCACTTCATCATCAAAGGCTTGCTATAGCATTTGAAAATCTTCCGTGAACGATTTGCCAAATCGGTCAAACCATCAATGATGCGGCCTTTTTTCAAGAAGTGATAACAGACTGTACGTCAATATAATTGGCGTGCAAAAATGCACAGTCGGGGCGGAGTGCTTCTATCTCACGTATACTGGAATTTGTCGGAACATGAAAGATTCCAATCCTGCTGCTCTTCCCCAGAGATTGAGTTGCTTGCGGACATAAATGATCCAAAAGTCGATTTCGGCATTCCCAAATGCCTTGTGAATGTAAGAACGTCGCTACCTCATTCTGTTTTTCCTTCGAAGTCTGAACGTTGAAAGGTCATATCTCAAAAAAATGCTCTTAATTTCTCATCGCATTCATATTCCACATAAACTGAATTAATTTCATCTCGAATTATATCCAGTTTACAATTCCAACTTCTTTCGATATTTCTGTGCTCCGCATGCAAAACGAAAGGTAGCATGTTTACTTTGGCAATAAGCTCATCTTGATCTTGAACACAGCACAAGTTACGTAGTTGACCTTCTTTCAAACATCTCGCATATCCCAACGGCCAACGGTAAATAATACTATATTTAAACATCATGTGGTCATGATCTTGCTCAACCTACAATGGAGTAGCTACTTACGCCACTCGAGGGTTTTTTCCAGAAGATTTGTTGAAAATGATTTTGTTTTAGAAATTATTGAAATATTTTTCCTGATGAAGCTTGGAAAATTCTCTCTTGTCATTCCTCCAGTGCCGGATTTCTTTCTTTCGACCTCAAGTACGGTCGTTGCTTATTCATTCAACAAACATGTTCCGGTAGATTTTTAAATGGCGGCTTTATTATAATTTAGGTCGACAAGTTCCAAATGTGTACTTTTCTTGGATTGGTATTAGGAACAGAAAAATATTTTCTATTTTTGCAGAATGAAATAATAAAATGGTGACAAAATGCTTGATCTAAACGTATCTCGTTTAGGTTTTTTGAGTTTTATGTACCAAATTAGCACTGAAATTTGCGTGGTGTTAATTTCTGGTTTAGAAAGTATATCTTGAATTTAAAGTTGAAATATATTTGTGCAAAGGAGAAAAGTAGTAGAGATTTGTTCTAGTTATTATCGAGTAAAGAATTAATATTTACCACATATGCCAATATATTTTTCGACCGTTTTTAAGGTTTTCCTCTTTTTTATTCTTCTGCCAATTTTTTTCATTTCAACTTTTCCGAAGTTTTCTGGTTGATTCAGGAGTCAGAAAGAACTATCCAGTGGCTGCGGAGATTAACTCAGTGCCGTTTTAAAAAAAAAATCAATTTTGAGGAAATCGCGTTTAAAGCTTTGCATCAATTTTTGATATATTTAAAAGAGCATTTGTAATTGAGTAATTCGCAACCCCTGGACCATATAAAAGCGTTCCTGAGCTTAGATATTCTTCTTCTTCTTCCTGCTGCTGAGATTTTTGGCCAAACGAGCTTCCTTCGTCCAATTATGCAGCTAATTCACTACTTTGTTCAGCAGTATGCTGATTTCCTTTAAATCCATTACATTTTCTCACATACTTTTTAAGATTTTGTGTAAAACACCTTACTCAAATCGGTTTATTGTCTGTCTGTCCGTCTGTGAGTTACGTCCTTTTATGTCGAATTTAAGGGCATAAGGAGTGTGTAATTTTTTTTTCACCAAATATAATCATGTGGAGTATCAAATGAAAGGTCCCGGTTAGTACTTTATAAAACAAGCCTTAGTTTTGACATTTGTTGGAAAGGTGGGGAGTGTGGGGGTCGAAATTGACCATTTATTTAACGAACCCATTCTCAGAGACTACCCAACCGAAAAATCTGGAAAAGATCAAGAGGCTGCCACTATATAGTGCCTAGCCTCCGAAGCACCCTCCATACCAGGATATCGGTAATAATAGTATATTACTATAATTGTTAGTAATTGGCTGCAAAAACCCCAGGAAGTTCATCCTAGTATCACGTGCAATAATGTAGGCTATTATATAGGCATGATCTTGCCAAGTTTGGTGGAAAGTTATAACAGGTCAAAGTTTGCGTTTCTTCACAAATTCAAGACTATGAATCTCAATATCACCCGAGGTTGATTGATATTGAATGCTTTTTTTCAGTACCTTTTTAATATAGGTTTTTACAACGCTTTGGTGTGTAGTGTATACAGTGTATAAATGTAGGATAACGGTATTTTAAAGGGGGAATAGCCGCCGAAATTGGCCAAACTACCTCTCAAACGACGGCAACGTACCCGCGCTTAAACTGCTGTAACTTTTTTAAGTTTTCGAATTTCTCTATAAAATTCTAGGAGATAATTTCTGAAAGTATAAGAAATCAAAATATTTAAAACAATTTGTTTTTTTTTTAATTATAACCGGGACTCATCATCATCATCAACGGCTCAACAACCGGTATCCAGTCTAGGCCTGCCTTAATAAGGAACTCGAGACATCCTGGTTTTGCGCCGAGGTCCACCAATTCGATATCCCTAAAAGCTGTCTGGCGTCCTGGCCTACGACACCGCTCCATCTTAGGCAGGGTCTGCCTCGTCTTCTTTTTCTACCATAGATATTGCGCTTATAGACTTTCCGGGTGGGATCATCCTCATCCATACGGATTAAGTGACCCGCCCACCGTAACCTATTGAGCCGGATTTTATCCACAACCGGACGGTCATGGTATCGCTCATAGATTTAGATAGACTAGTCCCTTAAATACCTAAATTGTAATTGCTTAATTATTTAATCACTTGTTTGTCGTCTGTGTGTGGTTGTGTATTTGAGGTGGGGAGGTAACAGAATCTGACCGCTCAGATAGTAGTGGCACGTTGTATTCGACTCCCGGTCTAACCAAATATCAAATCCCTGATACGTTTATGCATCAACATTTGCGTTAGTGGTGCTGTGTAATGCTACCTGCTGCAACACCAAAGATCTGATGCCGATTGCGTCCATAGCTGAGGTATTCAGATAGGAAATACTCCGTGGATTCCGGTTCTTCATTAGTAAATTCAGGCCAATCAGAATGCCCATAATACTTTTGCAAACTTTCCTGCCCGACAGGATAAATTTTGCAATATGTTGGTTTGATTCAGACAGGAATAGTTTGCTGTGTCTAGCAACATTTTGGCTTTGGGGTGCTGACACTGACAAAAATTTGTGTATCATTGCTGCGTTTGTTCGCCCAACACCACATCAATTTGAGGCGCGTCAATATTATTTCCGTGTTATTATATTGCATCAGCATATTATATCTGCGCCTTGTTATCTAGATGCCGTGACCTGAAACAGTTACCCGTGCCCATTTTGATGAGAAAGCGGAAGTGGCAGTAGATAGGTTGCACATGAAGGATGAGTAACAACAGCATTACATACATTTTGTGGCAACCGTACAATAATCAGCATATTCATATCATATTTGGGGATTTTAACGGTCAACAGAGGACCTGGAGATGAAGCATCAACAAATGATCTTCACAACAACCTGAAGAACGTTATCATTGATACGGCCACAAACATAATTGGCCCCAGCCGCAAAAGGAGTCGGAACGGCTGGTTTGACAATGAATCTAAGCTAGCAATGGAACGAAAGAATGCTGTATACCGAGTAATGTTGCATTCTCAAAGAACGCGAGCATGCGCAAAGAGATTTATCACAAACTCCGTCGAGCGGAGAAGCGACTTCATAAAGGAAGCCTGGGAGAACCAACAGGTCTGTGAACTCGAAAAGTACAGGGAGCAACCGCACCAGGCGCGGAAGTTCTACCAACAAGTCAGCAGGATGAAGCCTTATACACCTCGATGCTCATCCTGCCGAGACAAAGAGGGAAATCTGATTTCCGACAGAATGGGCATATTGGAGCGATGGATTGAGTACTTTGATGAGCTACTGAACAACCAGAACATCGGCGAGTTGGAGGTCCCGCCAACTGAAGACGACGGACAAATACTGCCACCACCAAGTATAAAAGAAATAGTCCGTGCAATTCATCGGCAAAAAATCATAAGTCGCCAGGAGCCGATGGAATTATAGCCGAATTAGTTAAATATGGAGGCGACCAGTTACACCAAGTGGTTCATCAACTGATGTTCAAGGTATGGGGCAGCGAATCAATGTCTGACGATTGGCAATGAGGCATTATCTGTCTCGTACATAAAAAGGGAGATATCACACAGTGCAGAAATTATAGAGGTATCACGTTGCTGAGTACCATCTATAAGATATTCTCCTCTATCTTGCTAGCCCGGATAGCCCCATACGCCCAGAACATCATTGGACCATACCAAAGAGGCTTCACTCCAGGCAAATCAGCAACAGATCAGATTTTCTCTGTGCGGCAGGCGATGGAAAAACTGTTGGAATATGGACAACAGTTGCACCATCTGTTCATCGACTTTAAAGCCGCCTATGATGGCATAGCCAGGGTAAAACTGTACACGGCCATGAGAGAATTCGGTATCCCGACGAAATTAATAAGACTGACTAGGCTGACCCTGACCAATGTGCGAGGCCAGATAAAAGCAGCAGGATCACTCTCAAGACCATTCGACATCAACAACGGTCTACGACAAGGGGATGCGCTATCATGCGTCCTTTTTAACCTGGCCCTCGAGAAAGTGATCCGTGATGCTGAGGTAAATGCAAGAGGTACGATCCTCTTCAAGTCCACCCAATTACTGGCCTATGCTGACGATATCGACATCATGGGAAGAACCACCCGAGACGTACAAACTGCCTTCATCCAGATCGAGCAGGCGGTGATCGGTGCGAGATCTTGGGCTGCACATCAATGAAGGCAAGACAAAATATATGGTGGCAACGTCAGCACCAAAAACTAATCAATCAACAACATCGAACCGCACTGGTCAGACGGGAAGAATAAAGATAGGAGAATACAACTTTGAGATCGTTGATAATTTCTCCTATCTAGGGTCGAAAATTACAACCGATGACAGCTACGATGATGAAATCCGCACACGGTTGTTGTCAGCCAACAGAGCCTATTTCAGCTTACAAAAACTGTTCCGCTCGAAACGTCTCACCATAGGGTCTTACTGTACAAGACAATGATCTTGTCAGTCCTCATGTGTTCCTCGGAGACTTGGGTTCTTAACAAGAAGAATTGTGAACTCTTGGCCGCGTTCGAGAGAAGAATCCTCCGAAGAATTTTTGGCCCCCTTCATGAGGATGGACGATTCCGTAGCCTACATAACGACGAAATCTATGAACGATACCATGACCGTCAGGTTGTGGATAAAATCCGGTTCAATAGGTTACGATGGGCGTGTCACTTATTCTGTACGGATGAGGATGATCCAGCCCGGAAAGTCTATAAGGGGCAATATCTATGGTAGAAAAAGAAGACGAGGCAGATCCTGCCTAAGATGGATCGATGGATATCGAATTGGTGGACCTCGTCGCAAAACCGGGATGTCTGGATTCGTTATCAAGGCAGGCCTAGACCGGATACCGATTGTTGCGCCGTTGATGATGATAATGATATTCAACTTAAAATCTATAGAAATTGAAACTTTATTCACGGATCGGAGAGGATGCTGCAAGTAACGTTGCGTCTCTTGTCTTTGCAGACGACTAAAGCTCTATTCCAATTTTTTCGTTTTTCTTTTTCGCTGTTGGTTATTCATTTTCGCATTCCTCAATGCATCTCAGAGACGTATATGTACGCACCAAAATAAATAACCAGCAGCGAAAAGAAAAAATCTTCTATCATTTACGGTGGCTTGATACGCTGGATGGGGATTTAAAAGCCTCGAGATTTCACCAAGATGAGGCATTCGATAGAGTCAGATGGCAAAATCGATCACGACGAGCCGACCCCGCTTGTGGGACAAAGGCGGAAGAAAAAGAAGATTTACAGTTCAGCTTTGATTTGCTGTTTTGTTAAACTTAACTCAAGTATATAGTAGCATTGGAACACGGTTTTGAACCAGAGATTTCCTTGCCAAAAGTTACCTAAAAAACATTGTATTTCGTTGCGCTTGTGAGATGATAGAGCATAAGTTATTGGCAGGGCCATAGAGCGAAAATTTCGATCCGTGATTAAAATTGTGCAGGCCCTTCTGTGATCTCTTTAAATTTAGTTTTTTCGATATGGATCTCTCCCGGACCTCACATGAAATTCTAGAACTGCCTCGTTTCTACTCCTTTTTTAAGGTTTTGTGTTTACACAACATGTACATGTACATGTAAACACAGAACCTTATTAAAATCGGTTTACTGTCTGTCTGTCTGCTTGTCTGTCTGTCCGTCTGTCTGTCTGTCTGTCCGTCACACGCATTTTTCTCGGAGACGGTTATAGCGATTGACACAAAATTTGGTAGAAACGTGGGAACTGTGAACGCTCACGCATACAGTGAATTACATCCTTTTACGTCGAATTTAAGGGGGGGGGGGGGTCCCCATACATGCAAAAGGGGGGTGTAAAATTTTTTTTCATCAAATATAGTCATGTGGGGTATCAAATTAAAGGTCGCGATTAGTACTTTTCAAAGCCGATCTTAGTTTTGACATTCGTTGGAAGGGTGGGGAGCGCGGGGGGTTGAAAGTGATCACTTCTTTAAGGGGACCATTCTCAGAAACTACCAAACCGAAAAATCTGAAAAAAATCAGGAGGCTGCCACTATATGGTGCCTGGGCTCCGAAATACCTTCCATGCCGATATTTGTTTAAATAAAGTTAATAATAGTATATTTCTACAATTTTTTGTAATTGGTTAGAAACCCCCCTTAAGTTCATCCTAGTACCATGAAATTTTGCAGTAATATGGGCTTTAGTATAGAGCATAATCCTACCAAGTTTGGTGGAAATCGCACTATTATTAACAGAGTTATAATACCTCAAATTTGTTGCTTCTTTGAAAATTGAAGACTATGAATGTCAATATCACCCGAAAGTGGATACTCTCACATAATATATGGATATATTACGTGCTACGTACTAAGAAATACACAAAACCTTTCGTACCTGAAGCGTCCAGCTTCCGGTTTCCCGACTTGTTTAGACTTGAGTAACCTAAAAATATGGGCCGTAATTCCTGCGTCTCGCATGATCATTATCGCCTAGACAATGGTATTACTGGTCATTTTGTAATGATTATACTGCAGGAGCTAATTAGAATTGAACATTGACTTCACTTATCATCACCGCCACCTATCGATCAGTTGAAAAGTGGCAATGCTACTACTAACGAAAAAATAAAATCAGTTTTTCTACCCCGGGTGCGTGTCTCCACATGGGTAAACAGGTAACTCGACATCCTGACGATGTTGGTATCGTTCCAGTGAAGTCTTCCTCCGGTTAGTTGGTGCTGCTTCTTATGCACTTTCCTTAGATAACTTAAGGGAAGTGTGGGCAGTCAGAGGATAGTTTGTCTGATGATTTACCACTTTTAGATGCCAAAAGAAGGTTCTGACAGTCTCATAAGGGAAATTTTCTCTGCATGTTCCGTACAACTTGCTAAGGGGGTTCGCCCTTGTTTTTTACTATCATAGAAGTTAAAGCGATTAATTAGGTTTGCTTTCCAGGCCATATTGATGAGTAGCTTCCACCTACCATTTTTTCTTTAAGATGAACACAACGCCCTCTAGTGTGACAGCAGAAAAAACACCTTTTTTGGAGATGGGTTTATAAGTTGCTCTGTATTGCAATAATGAACTATGCTATCGGGCTGGGAAAATTACCACGCATGCTCAAGATATTAGTAAACATATGCTGAAAACTCAACTGTTTTACAGTTTCCATACAGAAACGAAACGAGAATTTTCAAAACTATTATAGTTATTTCTCAGTTTGAATTTACTTCTTTCATCTCAGTTTCGATTAGTGTTCGATTACTGTTGTAAGGCCCATCACGGTGTAAGTCCAGATGCTTTGATCATAAAACAGACGAATTTTGTAAAATGAATTATGTGAAACTCAAGTGCCAAGGACTTTGTTCACTTTTCCGAACTGGCTAGCTTTTATTGACGGACCCAGTTAAATAAGGAGATTACTTCCATCTTTCTATCTAATCGTCGAGTTTTGATTACCAATCTACTCTACGTGTCAACTTTGATAGATCTAAACTAGATCAAGGTTGGAAAATGTATGTGTCATCAGTTAAAGTAACAAATATTGAGAAAATATTTAATAAAATTCAACTATGATTGGCGACTCCTAATATTTAGCTTGGTCATAAATGACAGCAGTTATCAACTAGCAGGAGTTATTAGGTGCTAGTACAACAACCCAATAGATAATCTACAAAAAATACAAGCCAGTTTCATAATTGCTTTAATTTACGGTAGTGAAACAAATAATCACTAAGAATTTCGAAGTTTAGAATGCTTGCATATATGACATTTGATTTATCTACGAAAATGCTGTCATACTAAAGTGTCTTTACAATTTACTTGACAAAAGTGTGCTTTTTCTGATTTACAGCTTTTAGTAGAGTCTTAAGTGCGGGAACTTAACTATCAGATATTCATGGCCGATTTCCAAAGTGACAAAATATTGAAATGAAAGAACTCTATGGACCCTTTTGTTGTTTTTGCAATTAATTCTATGCAGAAGTTAACTTGTCTCAGAATTCTTGCATTGTTCTGACGATTCTCAGGCTTTAACAATCATGTAAGCTGAGGACTCCAAAACATCTTATATCTTGAATTCAATGTAGATTGTAGCTCCTCGTCTCTCAACTAGTTTTACAATAAACAACAAATTGGCTATTTTTAAGCGGTCTGCGCATAACATAAATAAAACTGACTGGTTTCCTAAGGCTTTGTATTCACTGTAAGCAAGAATTTTTTTTTGAATTGTTAACAAGTTTAAAATGAAATTCTTGCGTAAGAATAATTTATGCCTCACTTGATGAGTGAATCATCTGTTATGGGAAATGTTGAAAGTCAATAGAAGTCTGTACGTGGGTTTATGCCAAAGGTTTAACGTTGGAGCAGCATCACCCTATCAAGTTAACAATTTATTTTATAGTAGCCTAAAGGCAGCCATGCACGATCAGGCCAGTCTGAACAGTTTGCAGTTATGGCAGGAACTTGGGTGGGATCCGGTTGGCTTGTCAGTTTGGCCTGCTCAGGCGGTCGGTGATCAATTGAAAAATGATTCAGGCATCCGGTCAGCCGTAAAGGAAATAAGTAAAATCGGTACGTGTGTCCGTTGAGCCACTCCGCTGAGGATCGGCGTACAAGCCGTAAGGGCAGAGAGCGTTCTATTTCTAATACATGGATGGTACTTTCAGTCCAAATGGCGGCTGGATGGGATGTGAACTATTCAGGCGGGACTCACAAGCCTGCCGGGTCGTGGATGACCCTACAGAACAGAATCTTCATTAAAAATTATTTAACAAAAATCGAGAGGGATGATAGAAACTAAACCATATTTTTCTCTTTCTTGTCTATCTGTTCGTCTGAAAATGCTTGCTTGAAAATGTTCCATTCCTAACAAAAATAATTATAGAAACTTATGATATCTTATTTATTTTATTTTGTTTGTTGCTAACGATAGAATGGACTTTAGATCAATTTTTTTTCCTGAATTTACTTCATTGAATTAAGGGGGTCATCCAGTGTGTCGCGATCGACACGATGTCGCGAAATCGACTTTCTGCCATCAATTAAGTCCAGATATAGCGTAGAATATTTGGGCAAAGTGATTTTTCTATATACCGAGTCATTCGGGAATTACGGAAACGGGTGAACTTAAATAACGAATCCCTGAACTACGAGTGTTTTCAGAAACTCTCAAACCAACAAATCGGAAGGAAATCATGATAATCCCCATTCATAAAATAACAGTCATAAAGTTCAAGCCGTTCTTAGGAGTTCCCAAAAAGGCAAATAATAATGCTTCTCATATTGTATGAATGAAAAACATTAGATTATCTCATAATTTTCAAAAATTGTTTCTTTTTAAGGTTTTGTGAGAAAAAAACCTTATTAGAATCGAGTCGATGTCTGTCTGACCATCCAACCGAAAAATCTGAAAAAAATCACAGTGGTGTATCTAAACGAAATCTAACCCTCAACGTATATCCCGTTCCAATATCTGCCCAAATAAAGTTAATAATAGTATTATTTATTTCCATATTTGAGAAATTCATGCTGGAAGGACAAAAGGGATAATATAAGGCACAACTTTGGGAAGTTGGAAGAAAATC
The DNA here is from genome assembly GCF_905115235.1 of Hermetia illucens. NCBI lineage: Eukaryota > Metazoa > Arthropoda > Insecta > Diptera > Stratiomyidae > Hermetia > Hermetia illucens. The sequence continues at coordinate 75,933,687 of NC_051854.1, forward strand.
CAACTAGGTGAAAGATGAAACTTTTAAATTTCATGTGCATTTCGTGCTTTCTAAAACATACATGTGATACATCATCATAACATATCAATTCATCAATACTACAACAAAGTGAACTCACGTATCCAATAAACATGTGGACTAAGAATCCATCGAAACATTCGCAACCGCGCTTTTCCCGCCTCCTGTGCCTCTCTCTGAACCTGCACTGCATTCACCCAACATGTACTTCACATCATTCCAGTTCTCTTGGCGCGCAAGCATTTCTCCAATTAGACGTGTCTCTTCTGTTGCTTCTAATGTCTCCTATAAACCCTTGCTTTCTTCTGTAAATCTAGGACAATGGAAGAAGACATAGTCCGTGAGCTGTCCAATCTAAACTTATAATAATAAACTGCGCTCACCTTTTGAGTCTTGCATGTGATATGCAGTATAGAGGTCCCACTCTATATATAAGCAGCCTACGAGCGCATCGTGAGCCCTCAACATTTTGAATCATTCTTCCCAGGACCATGCCAGCATTGGACGCTGCAATACAAGCATGATAAAATTCAACCTCGCATCTATCATTATTCCAAAGTGTTTGATTGCTGATGATGATGTCTTTCTCAACTTTGATGCGAACCGCTTTATGATAAGCACTGTCTCTGTTTTGTCCTCCGCGGGTTCAAGTTCTGCATCTTTTGGCCACTTCTTTATACCAGTGATTGCTTTGGATGAATACAACTCCACATCCCTAATGGTTGGCAACAACAATCACCGCTAGTCGCTGCCGTAATCCCTTATTGTGGGCTCGCTAGTAAGTGAAATGTTCAGGACATCATTATACATGATATTTCACAATAGTGCTCCTAACACACCCTTTCCGTGAATCGCACTTTTAGTTAAGCCAGTAACCAGTTTGATAGCCTCGACGGGTGATCTGACCATACGTCAGTCAAATTGCCGGTCAGTAGCAACCTGGTTGGCATTATTCGCTCCAGCATTTTCCTCAGTCTCTAGACATATAGGTCTGTAGGAAGATGGTTCACCAGGATGTGTGTCAGGTTTAGGCAGCAAAACTAGCCTTCAGCGTTTCCAAATTTTAGAAAAGTTTGCATTCATCAAGCATGCTTCAAAAGACTCTACAAGTATGCCCGGCCTCAACTTAACAGCCAACTTAAGAGTTTTATTTGGTATATCGTCAATGCTTGGTGCTTTGTTGTCTCCTAGCTTTCTGCAAATCTCCTATATTTCTTTCTTCATTACTGGAGTCTCTGAAGACTACCGCTGGTGCTCTGCTGAAGAAACAAACCCTGAACAATTTTCAGTAGGAGATCAGGACATGTAATTTGTCGAGCTGGCCGGCCTTTGAATTTTTCCATGATAACCCTGTAGGCGCTTCCCTATAGGTTTATATCTGCGTAGAATTGTTTGAAGTAGTCCCTCTTGCTTCGCTGTATAGCTAGCTGGATGTTTCTTCCAGCAACGTGTCTACAAGACACGTTGCTTCACCTCCTGGTCAATCCTACGAATTGTTCTCTAGACCGCTCGTCCGGTCGGATGAATGCCGACCAAAGAACAGGTAATTCACGGTTCCACCAGCAGTTAGGCCTTCTACTGGGAAAAATATAATGACCCGACATTGATGAGTCGCATGCCATTGCAATGAACTCCGAGATATGGAAGGCTATCTCCGAGGGTGTCTCTTGTATAATGCCCTGGTCCAAAGAGCTATCTATACATGTTTGCTCATCATTTGTTCTACTCATTCTTAGACAATTACTTGTTCTTCAAGTCGAGAACGATTGTTTGGTGACCAGTGTGTAATGATTACTTACGTTCCAAGACTTGTCTAGCTAGTGAAGGACTAACAGAATTCCAATCCACGACCGAGCCAAACTCACCTTTAAGGTAACTATTAATATGTTCATTGTTATCCAATATCCATCCTCTTGTATTTCTCAGTGAATTTCCCCTTTCTGTGACCCATGCATTGAAGTCACTGGCGATGACGTTTGGTCCCTGTCCTTTTGCATGCAAGACCAATCTGTCCAAGCCTCAGACCACTTCCGACAGTATGACCTTTATTTCATCGAACATGCACTTCAGATCCTCACATTTTCGGGCAATGTAACCCTTTTTCCCACACCAACTACATCAGTCAGACCGACAAGCTGCTCTTGCCCTGCCCTCGCCAGATGTCCGCACAAGAGACACTCGAAACAACTCTCTTGAACTCCAAGCAAAATGAAGGGTGACTCTGCCAAGTCCGACTTCTGTTCCGAAGCCTTTTTCTCCAGGGTGACCTCCATTCTTATTTGCGAACATTTTGGAACGCTTCCGGAGCTCCTTTGGAGCTGGTGTCTCACCAACTTGGATATCGGAGGAGATTTCATACTTGTTGAGTTTCCCCTGAACGGATTGAGCCCTCGATCCTAAAGAGCCTGCTGTAATCGGTTGCACTCGGATGCGGTTGGCATCACTACGGGTTTTGACATTCATCGTTCTCCCTTGGGCGCATCCTTCTGCCCTTTTATTATGGGTGTTAGAGGGATATCGAATTGGTGTACCTCGGGGCAAAACCCGGATGACCTACCCGTCCTGTGCATAAACAAGTCCTTGCACGCACGCCTCCAAATGCGTTCAGTCTCCGGTTCAGCAACTTGAAATATGACATAATCAATGTCGATCAGGCTTTCGATATGTTTTTGATGCCTTCTGCAATTATTTTAACTATTTTCTTTACGATAATAGGGCGTAAATATCACTCCGATTTTTGTACTCAAGACAACGAATTTGAACAATCATCCCATTCTTCCACTTAGGGTCGTAAAGAACAAATCCGGGCCTGGGGTAAAAATTACGGGAAAAATGGGGCCCGGTGTGAAAGTTATATGAGTCTGAAGTAAAAATTACGCCGGTCCCTCTAATATCCCTTTTTTCCATAGAAATGTTCATGCTGGACTCTCGAAACAGTCCGGGCCCGGGAGAATCCTCCTCCCCTCTCTTTCCACCCCCCTTTCATCAGGCGTACTTCCACTCATTGAGAAAAATCTCAGATTCCCAGGATTTAATGCAGGGGCATCAACTTACATTCCCACGATAGACCGTCAAAGCGGACTTTCGCACCTGTTTGGAGAGCATATATGCATGGCTTGCAATATCGTCCATCAGAAGTGGAATTTTAGAACGGTCTAGAATTCTGCTGAAATGGCTGGCTATCACTCGAATGAGAAGCCCATTGTTATCGTCCCTCACACGACCTTCGAAAAGATCATTTGTAAGCTCTGTCGTGATGCGGTATACAGTTGCAATAATGGTGAAATTCCTTTCATCTTTGATGAAACTTATGGGACTCACCATGGCTCACAACGATCAATAGAACTCCAGATGATGGCCCCTTTTTAGACTTTTCTGAATATAAAAACGCAGAGGCGATCTCATCAGACGCGGTCTCGCGCCTCTACCTTGCGGAGCGAAACCGAAAGCTACTACAGATGGCATTGGCTCTATTTATATTTCATTCAAAACTCGACAAAGGCGTAAATTATATTGCATTAAATATAAAGTAGTAGAAGTATTGGGCAAACATCCAAGGAAAGAGTGGCGCGTACACTAACCCGAAGGAACGTGTTGCTTCGCAAATTAGTGTGGCCCTCCATTAAGTAGATGGTGAACTCAGCCCCACTTATCCCTAACCAAAAAGTAATTTCTCTAAATTCCTCTCAGCTTCAAAGTGGAATAATTTCTCGTTTTTTTTAACGTTCTGTCTGTATTATGTCTATCGTAGCATACCCTTAAAAACTCAATGATATTTCGTATTTGTGAGATTTTAAAGGAACTAGTTGGACCACTTCTTGACTAACCTTAAATGGCGGACGAGTAAAGTTCGAAATCTTGCAGGTATATTAAAACTGTTCTGCGTCTCCTACCACTTCTCTTTAGTCATGTTATGTACGTCCCACGGGGACATTCAGCGTCCAACTGTCTTCACATTGTAAATCACGTTTTCCTAGCATCCGACAACAAAGCTGATCTCGGAAAACTTGCCCAACAGCACGGTTCTCGATCTAAAAAATTAGAATTTCTGACGGCCAACCCCAATCAAGCACACACTGTCAGTGACCGCGGCCTGCAAAAATTTACATTCTTTGTGATCTTTGTGAGTACATATTCAAAGTCCATCACAGTGTCCCTCGCCCTGTTCCCCTCCATGGTTCTTAATGCTGGTCGACTAGCAAGAACAATGAACGGCGCTTCCCGGTAATGGAACGAAACATATTGTATTAGATGAGTAGCGTAACATTTAGGGAAAATTGGTTGAGAGACCGTTTCGATGGCATGGGCATGTAATTCATCCTGGCGGGGAATTATTAGCTGAGATTGGCCTAGAAATCGGAGCCAATGGGAATCGACCAAGAATCCGACTGAAACAACGATGGCTTTATACGCTGAAATGAGGTCAATCAGTTCTCCAAGAAAAAGATGCAGAAATTCATCCCTGACTCTTTCAATGTTTTAATTATATTTTGGTAGTTGGTGGTGTATATATGTAATTTTGTGTTTCATTCCACAAAGAAGCAGAATGGTAAATGTTAGAATAAATTTTGAATAAAGTATAGTCTACTGCAATTACGTTCTCGTAAATAAATTGGAGGCGACATTGATCACATTCCATTCTTCTGATTTTTTCATTGCCATTATTGTTGCGAAGCAAGCTGACGGCGTTTTCCGACACAAAATTTTCCATTAGCTTCTTCATTCAACAACACTCTAAACTCAGAGTTAATCTACTTGCTACCTTGATAATCAACACATAATATACCAATCTTTTTGGACAAATTTCACATGAATGAACCAGTGCGATCAAAGGTTCCATCAATCTTTTGTAGCTAATTTAGATAAGCCAGAATTCATGTACGTACACTTAATGGATTATTCAACAATAAATGGTCAAATACCATCATTACGTCCATTATTTGTATTCATATTGAAAAGTTGATACCAAGGTCTTTCCCGTGCAATATGCGTGAATCATTTCAAGGTAGAGTAAACGTTTATTTCAAGAAAAAGTTTCACTTCAAAAATTAAAATTGTTGAGATAGGCTCCAAGTAACGACTCTATTGACTCGATCCAAATATTGTAAAACTACAAATCGTCTAAACTCGTGCTTTCAATATCTAAAAGTATCCAAAAGAAGTGGAAAATGCGTTATCCACTATTTACTGATGGAGTCAAGTGCTCAGCAAACAAACTACTACGATAAAATCAAAAGTAAAATATTTTTTATCGAACGCGTGTTCAATGATTGGAGAGAATAGTGTTTAGCAGAATGATGGGGGGCAAGTGGACTTGGGTATTCGTATGGGGAGTTTTGATTACGTATCATTATTAGCAAAAACTGAATTGTTATGACTGTTCTGACCTTATCATGGAAGCCAAGTGATGCCACCATGTGACTTGACCATTTGTTGAATTCAGTGCACAAGACGAAAAATGATAATCAGTATTGTCCGGTTAGTGTATTGTTAATATATCTTTAGTTTATGAGTTTTTTATCTACAACAGATCAACACATCAACACACACTCATATTCAATTTATAAACAGGTGGGCGTATAAGCTTTTCGAGATTATGCCATTAGTGGATAAATAGACTTTCTTGCATTTAGGGGCAAGGTCAACTATCTGAATATTACTTAAGGTAGGACCAGTAGTAACACATTTCTGTCAAACACTCATGAATGAAAAGCAACAAACGATTGGACGAACTACATAAATGGATTTGACACTGTCATTTTTTCGCGAACCCTACTTTCAGATGTCATAAAATGCCAAAATTTGGTTACAGGAAAACCAGATCCTATGATGAACGAATTGGTTGGATAGTGTCTAGTGTGTAGGAGGCAGTACCCACGAAGTGTTATAGATGCCTATGGGCACACCGCTGCAACCTGTAGGGCAACGGATAGGAGGGCAGCATGCAGCCAGGTAGGTCATAAAGCGAATATCTGCAGCGGAAATAAGGGTTTCATTCTCTGCAGGGATCGTGGGATATGTGGTGAGAGGGTTGCACATACTGTGGTCTCGAGGCGGTGTCCAGTTTTCAGAGCAGAATTGGAAACAGCTAGGACGCGGTCGACATGATCCGAAGGGGCGAATTCTGGTAGGAGGTGACTTAAATACTAGGGACCTTAAATGGGACATGCCTCAACCAGACTCCAGGGGAAAACGGATTCAAGAAATGACGGCCAGAAACGAGCTCGTATTTTTAAACACAGGATCGATCCCTGACGACATCTTGTGTCGTGAAGGTGAACATCGGGAGTTTCGTCGAAACTTTTGGAACAGGCAGATTTGCACTGGAGGGCACATCGGGAGTGGTAGTTTCGTCCATGGCAAGCCTTCTATGGACTGGTGGACGGTAGAATTTGCTAACCTACACGGAAGGAGTATCATAATAATAATCGTTGGTGCAACAATTCATATTGGATCAGGACCTTGAAGTGTGTTAGAGCATTTGATTCAAGACCGTAATGGTACACTACAGTACGCTATAGGAGGCAATGGGGTCTGTAAAATCAATCAATCGGTCGATGAAGTAAATGGGAATCCATGCGACACGATTATGAACTTGTCACTCGGAAAATCTAGGTGCTGCGGGAAAAATTGACGCCTCCCTTTTGCATGTATCGGGATTCTCCCTTAAATTCGACGTAGAAGGCTGTAACTCACTGTACACGTGAGCGTCCACAGTTTCCACCTTCCTACCAAATTTGGTGTCGATCGCTATAACCGTCTCCGAGAAAAATGCATGTGGCAGACAGACAGACAGTGAGTCCTTGAGGGTTTTATGTGAGCACCTGTCTGAAAGACTTAATCCCAAGGTCTTCTTAGGACACGGATTGATTTTGTGACTACAATCAAACGCTGAAACAAGCAACAACGGTACAAGTCTAAAGCAATTAGATATACTTAAATCTCCACCGAACTAAGGAGTATGGCACCCGTGTTAAAACGCAACACCACGCCGAGATCCGAAGGTCTCTTCTCGCTTGAGCATAACTACAACCCCCATGAAACTCCCACTAGGGGGCCTACCGCAAATAACCGAACTGTCCGCTGAGGTCTGCTGAGGTTTCGTGACCAAATTGCCACTTCAGTGCAGACTCGGGTCTGATCGCCCTGATTAGGCCTTTGGAGCATTCTTCTACTGCATCACGGCCGGCAAGCCAAAGTGAATACAGCGTCACCTGGTGCCACCACTATGGAGGTTCTCCTCGGCTACTTGGTTTCGGTTCAGCCGACAGGGTTGCCGCCCCGTCTTTCTCATCGCCACCTCTGAGCACCAGACAGATAGACAGTAAAATGATTTTAATAGGGTTTTGTTTGGCAAAAACCTTAAAAAAAGAAGCGACAGACCTTACCTCAGATGGAGCGATTGCGCGGGCCAGATTGCCAGGCAGCTTTTAGGGATATCGAATTGGTGAATCTCGGCGCAAAACCGGGATGTCTGGAGTTTCTTACTAAGGCAAGCCTAGACCGGATATCGGTTGATTATGATGGTGAGTTATTTTGACCAGAAAGAGTATTCCGACCCTGTGACCCATATGTGTTGGTGAATTGATTATAGAGTTAAAACCAACTGTTAAATCATCATCACCAACGGCGCAACAACCGGTATTCGGTCTAGGCCTGCTTTAATAAGTAACTCCAGACATCCCGGTTTTGCGCCGAGGTCCACCAATTCGATATCCCTAAAAGCTGTCTGGCGTCCTGACCTAAGCCATCTCTCCATCTTAGGCAGGGTCTGCCTCGTCTTCTTTTTCTACCATAGATATTGCCCTTATAGACTTTCCGGGTGGGATCATCCTCATCCATACGGATTAAATGACCCGCCCATCGTAACCTATTGAGCCGGATTTTATCCACAACAACCTGCACGGATTTCATCATCGTAGCTGTTATCGGTTGTGATTTTCGACCCTAGATAGGAGAAATTGTCAACGGTCTCAAAGTTGTATTCTCCTATCCTTATTCTTCTTCGTGTTTGACCAGTGCGGTTTGATGTTGTTGGTTGATTCGTCTTCTGTGTTGACGTTGCCACCATATATTTTGCCTTGCCTTCATTGATGTGCGGCCCAAGATCTCGCGCCGCCTACTCGATCTGGATGAAGGCAGTTTGTATGTCTCGGGTGGTTCTTCCCATGATGTCGATATCGTCAGCATAGGCCAGTAGTTGGGTGGACTTGAAGAGGGTCGTACCTCTTGCATTTACCTCAGCATCACGGATCACTTTCTCGAGGGCCAGGTTAAAGAGGACGCATGATAGCGCATCCCCTTGTCGTAGACCGTTGTTGATGTGGAATGGTCTTGAGAGTGATCCTGCTGCTTTTATCTGGCCTCGCACATTGGCCAGGGTCAGCCTAGTCAGTCTTATTGATTTCGTCGGGATACCGAATTCTCTCATGGCCGTGTACAGTTTTATCCTGGCTATGCTATCATAGGCGGCTTTAAAGTCGATGAACAGATGGTGCAACTATTGTTCATATTCCAACAGTTTTTCCATCGCTTCCCACGCAGAGAAAATCTGATCTGTTGCTGATTTGCCTGGAGTGAAGCCTCTTTGGTATGGGCCAATGGTGTTCTGGGCGTATGGGGCTATCCGGCCTAGCAAGATAGTGGAGAATATCTTATAGATGGTACTCAGCAACGTGATACCTCTATAACTTACAACTGTTAAATACCCTGATTTAACAATTGACCCGAAAATGAGCTTCTTCGAGCAAATCAAAGCAGCAGCGGGTATGGTTGCAGCTGGTAGGTAGGTATCAGTGACCGCTCCGAGGGGCCCAGGAGGAAGTACCTGAGGCCCCCCCTCCCCCCCCCCCCCCCCCCCCCCCGCCTTCTCTGAAGCTTCGGCAATACGAATTGTAGGGTATCCCCAGTCTGGCGACATGGTCCCCTATGGGCCAGTGCTCTTATACCCGAGGACCCAGAGGAGGGTGCCCTTGAGCGTGCCACCCAGACTGTTCAACGCGTTTCTGCACTGCCCCATCAGCTTGGAGACCGTTTGGCTGTCGGTCAGAATGGCTATGTTACGCTTGGGGTTCGGATCATGTTCCAGCCATCAGCAGACTTCCAGTATCGAAAGTAATTCCGTTTGGAATACACTGGCGAGACCGGGGAAACCATTCGACTCGGATACGCTGTGTGTTTTCGAGAAAACTCCCGGCCCGACTTCACAGATCATCTTTGATCCATCGATGAAGAATACTGTGTCATAACCTTGCAACATGCCGCCGGTCTTTCACTTTGGCCTGGTTGGAAAGTTCACAGCAAAGTTTCGCTAAATCAAAAGCATGGTTAGATTATCAGTTTTACCTGCACAAGATTTGGAAGGCACGATCTCCTGATTGTGTGTTACGCAATGAAGTAGGGGACGACGTCCATCACACTTTTTCTCTTGTATGAACTAACAACTCCCAACTTCGTCTCCCTGCCCGTTGGTGAAAGGAGCTCTCTGACTTGAAGGCGAGGTAGTCTTCCGAAAGGTTCCGGGCTAGAGGTGTTTAGTTGGTAGTCCCATAATGCATCGTTGCGGAAGTCCAACACTGTATGGAAACGCATTCACGTATCCTACCCAACAAAAAAATCTGGTTCCTATCCTTAATCCATTTAAGCTTCTACGGTCTATCAATAAAATATTCTTTCATGTCCTTTCTCAGAATTTACGTCAAAAAAAGAGACAAAACTAGCCCAACTCAAGTTACGATTTTGTATAATTGAATAATACCTGAGACCCATATTAATTTGACAGCAACTTTTCGTTAAGCATTTTTTCACAATGATACTAAGAGGGAAATGTTGCCTTCTGTTGTGGTTTATTTATATACATAGACGTAAAACCAGAAAGCTAAGCTTTGAACAACTGGTCCCTAAAATTACAGAGGAGATATACATATATAGCAAAGGCCTGATGGGGGCGGGTGGAAGGGGGATTTCGCCCGGGCCCGAAGTTTTCTTAGGGGCCAGTAATGGTAATTCCAATGAAGAAAGGGATAATAGAGGGCCTACATAATTTTCACTTCAGGCCCGTATAATTTTCAGCCCGGCGACCATTTTTCCGCATAACTTTCCCTCGGCCCCGGATTTTCTCTCTATGGTTCTGGATACTCAGATGCACATCAAAACTAGAAAGACTATAATCACAAAGCCAAATAGGAGGAGAGTACGAAACCGGAAATAAGTCACAGATTTGTCAAATGATGTATCTTCCATCTTATGATGCCACGATGCGATGAGTAATATCATGCAAAGGTCTAGCTCACTACTGCCAATCTACAGATCTTCTTATATCTTCAGTTTACGACTAAATAAATTTCTTCGCCACAGAAATTTTGTTGTGATGATTTCAAAATTGATTTATAATTAGTGATTTCTTCATCCATGAAAGTACATTTAAAGCTTCAAAAAATCCTAGTAACGTCTTTCATTAACTTTAGAATTACTCCATTCATCAGCAATAAAAAAACATCAAAATTTACCTTTCTTTAATTTCCTATTAAACTCTTTGATAGAATTTATTTAAAAAACGATTATCATCAATCATTTATTTCATTCCGTTTAGAATTAAATTTTTAATGTTTTTCTTTTTCTTCTTTGACAGCTCTACTTCCAATTTTATCTTTGGGCTCGAATGTCGATTCGAAAGAAGTCTACCTGAATGGCTCCGCATATTTACGGCTTTTCACTCCGATGCCCATTTGGGGTCACTCAGCAATCAGTCTGCGATCATGTAGAGGTAGGTTGAACGTTGTGGAGTATAAACAGGTGAAAATGGGTATTTCGGGATTAGTTTTTAAATTGATTTTTATGCAGCTTTTAATATTACTGTTTTCATTTTATAATTCAAAATTTCTACTAAATGAAAGCTGAATCTATTGGAATTTGTGGAGATTCAATCTGAATCTCACAATTGTTACTTTAAAGTGATTGCGATCTAAGTCTTACACGGTTGATCTGTAAGATGAAAAATTAGAGAGGCCAAATTCCAACCAACCAAATTCAACCAACACTCAAGAAGTATCATAAAACTGGACTTAGAAAACTAGTAGATCGTCTGACAGCTCAATACTTCAATTGTTATACCCATCTTTCTTGTCTTCTCTTTTTGTTTTAATTAAAGCATGAACACCACGTGGGTGGAACTTCATTTAGACCTTGGTGTTCGAGTTAGATGAATGATTAGGTCAGTTAGTTTAGACAGGGAATGGCTTCAAACCTAGGGTTCCTAGAAGTTCAATTTGATTCCCCCTACAAGTTTTCGAAAAACTTGCACTCTTCCTCCACTGTTCGCCGTCACCAGTCAGCTATTCTCGTATAATGAATTCCATTGCATAGCATAATCCCCAATGGAGTTGTCTTACTTTTCCACTGTGTGACCTATTCACTACCACTTCCGCCTTCTCAGAGACACATTATCTGGTGTTGTTCTAGTAATGCTGACCACATGGCCTCCAACAATGTAAAGTTATCATATAGTATACCATTACGGTCTTGAATGAAGTGCTCTAACATACTTCAAAGCCCAGACCCAATTGGATTGCCCCACCGTCGATTATTATTATATTCTACTTTACATACCCCGCTCTAGTGCCAGATTGAACAGTGCTTTAATCCACTGTTTGTCTCAAACGCATCTGTCAAGCTATTATTGATTAACGAGGCTCACACATATAACAATTGAAAGGTAGAAATTTTTCATTCATAGTTTTTTTAGATTACCCAATAATTTGATTCTGTTAATTTAATTTGGCAGCTCCAAAAATTCAGGCTTTTTGCTAGGCCCTTTGCAGTATTCCCGGAGATCGGCTATTCATTGGCCTCCCGCCTACAACGTTCGCAGGCTTTTATGAATCTGGGAATATTTTCTAGAGAGTAAACAGACTCCTCATTGAACAAATCCTTGAGCAGGCCGGCAGCTGCATATGAATTGCGTACCATTGTAAGTTCATACCCTTGGTGACCCAGTCTGTCAGCTTCCCCCATGCCAGCAATGTTCCAATGCCCTGGCACCCACATCGGGAACGTTTCATTCAGTCAACCAAGTTTCAGTAGCACTTGATGGCAACTCTGCACCAGCTGGCTTCATATATGGTTGCTGTTTAGTGCTGATAACGTTGCCTTCCATTATCGGATTTCCTGAGAACACGTCCGTGATTATTAAGTCTATAATCCAAAAAGTCTCGTGGTCATTTATCGACCATTCTTCTCTTTTGGTGATTATGACGGAGTATGTCATTTCAAAGTTTGCCAAGGAACATCATTTAGTATAGCTTGAAATGCAGCGGTCGACATAATACTCATTGCTCTTAGGCAACCGAGCCTTTAAATTTGGGACAGTAGCTTCCTGCTTTTAGCAAAATTCGGCCACCATACTTCAAAATAGGGTTTACTATAGATGCATACATTGAATGAATCAGTTTTGTAGAAAGTTCTCAGGTCTTATCCATCGCAGTCCCACAGCATCAGAGCAATCTGCAGGATTTTTGATATTGTTACTGGATGTGGTGCTTCCACGTTAGCTTGAAGTCGAATTGTACTCCTCAATATTTGACTGTTTGTACCAGCTCGATATCTACCCCAGATGAGTTTGGCAGTGTGTAGCTGCTCCATCTTACGCTCCTATTAAACATAACTTGTCCAGTCTTCTTAGCGTCCATCCTGAGTCCGTTACGGAAGTACGACGTGTAGGTTACATGCAGAGTTGCACTAAACACACGAATTATATTCAACGTAAAAGCGCCAATAGTTTAAGCCTAACAGCTTTGGTGTGTTCGGTTGGCTCAAGTGGTTAGGTTAAAATCTCACTTGTGGCAGAAGGATTTGTTATCGTGTCGGGATCTCGGCTACCAGTCGCCTCAGCTACGTACCTGAGTCAAATCAGAGTAATAATAATCTCGGGTGAGCGCAATGCTGACCACACTGCCTCCTACAGTCCACTGTAGTGTATCATTACGGTCTTGAATGAAGTATTTTGACAAACTTTAAAGCACTGATCTAATTGGATTGTTGCCCCAATGATTACTATTATTAAGGCCCAAATTAAATTTTTGTTTGGGATATGTCGACTTCCACTTGTTGCCAACTTCCATGGGATAGATTAGAGGTATCCATCAAAACTTCAACGTGTGTATCTTTCATTTTACGTCAACATATGTCCGAGTCTACTAGGTTGACAATTTAACAAACTTTCTTTCTTCGAAAAGTATTTCTCTAGAGTTATGGAGGGACGTGTCAAGTTTGACGAATGCCGTGACTTCCGTAGCTTGTTCTAATTTGCTTGGCTTGTAATTGGCATTAGAATGTGAAAATTCTGCACTGTAAGGAGGGATTAACAAAAGTTTAATAATTTGACACTTTGATTTTTTAATTAGGATAATTTCATAAATTGTGCGTTGTTTTTCATAGTTTAGTGATATTTTATGTGAAATTTCAAAAAGATCAGGGAACATGGAGGCCAGAAAACGCACATTTGGTTATGTTAACCTTGCACAAATTCCGCCGTCAGTACAACAGGAAACCGATGCATTTTCTCCACGCATTTCGACTTTAGCTGAAGCGAACGAAAGTTTTTAATTAAAGCCAAAATGTACCCTTTCGGAAACTGTCAAATTGTTGAAATCAACGGAAATTAGGTGGAAAAAATATTGACTGATAAGAATTAATAAAGGTAGGCAAAAATTATCATTTGTTCATTTTTATATTAATTTACCAAACTTTTGTTAGTCCCCTCATATTAGTTTTACATTCACATCATAAGGGCTTGTGTAACATTTGTGTCTTATGTCAGTTTGGGTTTTTAGCGACGAACCGTCAACAAAGCCACTTAGGTTCAATTGATGAACTATATCTTCATCTTTTGAATCGAACTTTGTAGTCCGCGTCCCTGTCCTATTATCTAATATTCTATACATCTGACTTGACTTTGAATTGATAATATATTATGAAAATTTTGGCTTACCAACAATCTGTATGGGCGCAGCTTTTCAGTATCAATATCCAATTTTTGCACCTGTATCTCATCAAGCAAGAATTTTATCTTACTACCTTGGTATCGCCGTCGGTTTGCCTGCCAATCTTATCTGTATCTTTGAAGCGAATCGAAGTAGGCAATTCACTTTACAAATGAAAATTTATTTTGTCAGTATTTCTAGACACCTGTGAAATATTGCAGATGGATGTATGTATTGGGGATAAGAATATTGGATTTAATTATTACAAATGTCGATTGACGTGATCTATAGAACATTCCTATGCTTTGGTTTTTGATTTGGCACATATGACAGTTGAAAATTTCTCCAAATCCAGATGTAGGTACGCTTTGTAATATACTTCGATACTCGTTCTTGCTGTGAAAGCCGCGTTAGATTTGAATTGAACTGGTATTTATATTTGTTAAGGTGGATAAGGAAATAAATGTTGTTCAAGTGGATGCTAAAAGTATTTCTCTAAAAGTGATATGAACAATCTGTCAGGCTACTGACGTACATAAGTATGTGTCCTATTAACCTGAATCCGTGAGGGAAACATAATGGGCTGTAATGGAAAATTAGCTGCAGCGAAGTCCTTCCAGCGATTTGGATGCATTTCGTATGCCAATAACATTTTGATTTCATTGGAGCAGCACTTACCCATGCTGTTTGAACAGTCGTGGTCCAGTGATCAATGTCGTGAAGTGTATATTAAATGTTCATGAAATGGCATTTTTCGGTCGTATTATTAACAATAAAAGATTTACACCATGGACGTCGTAATTTTTCGCGGCCAGTTACGTTCAAGGAGATCGTATGGCGTTTCCAGGATTTTATGAATTTGAAAACACTCTTGAGAGACAGAGAGTGCGCAGACTATTCATTGAAAGAAACTTTACCGAGGTATCATTGTTGATCTGAGGAGGCCGGGCAGCTGCACATGGGGTGCAGGGTCGTCTAGTCATTCTCCACCGAGCCGAGATCACCATCCCATTTTTTCCATGTGATAGTTTAAGGATCAGTGTCCCGTCATATTTTTTGGATCCTTAGAATTTCATCCTTTAAAGTAGACTTGATAGGGGATTGCCGGATTGCAAAAACTGGTTCTGGCCTCATTACCAAGGATGTTCGGATGCTTTGCCCCCATTCAGTCGGCTAATTTCCAATAGCACCTGGTGGCAATTCCACACCAATTGGCTTAATATAATATTTCGTTGCTGCTCAACACTGATAACGTTACCTGAAACGAAACAGATTGGAATAGTGCTACCCCCTTTTTTGTCGCCAATATGTTCTGCTGCCATTGAATCAGCGTATATCTCCGCCAGGAATATGATCGTCATCTTTCCGAGAGATGGGGCCAGTTCTATAATCGGACTTCCCGAGAACACTCCTGCTGCCGACACGTCTATTATGACTGATCCCGTCAATGTAGATTATTGAGTATATAATTCCAAAAGACACCTGACCATTTTTCCCTTTCGACGATTACGATCGACTATGTCTTTTCAAAGAGAAATCTGGGAAACATATAATGGGCAGATATCAGAGCCACCTGATGTTTTCCAAGTAAATTCCAAATGCACGCATGACCGTATCGATTCACCGCTTTCCATACGCCAATGGTGTCTAGCCTGTATGCGTCGTTGGCTATCTTCCATTTCTCCTCTAAATGAATGGCGGTTAGATTAAGGATCGAGTGCCACGGTTGGCGCTGTATTTGTTGTTCCTTACGCAACCTAGCCTCTGAATCCACGGCAGAAGCTTCCTGCTGTTAATAAAGTTAAGTATCGGGCACTAGACGATGCACGCATATCTCAAAATGGGTTTTATTATGGATGTATGGATCCAAGAATCCTCAGGTTTTACCTATCGCAGTCCTACAGCCACAGAACTATCTGCTGGATTTCTAGTTTTGTTAAGGAAACCATCGCAAGGTGTCCATTACCAGGAGCCATAAAAAATGAAAGAAAATCTACCCTGTGGGTAGCCTTTAAGACATCCTGCATCAATAGGATTCTGTTCGACCAGTATGGGGATCTTTTTCCACTCCAACTTGGGGGCGTGACAAATCGCCGAGAATGAGGCATAATTAAAGGCACCTTTGATGTCCATGGATATGCTAAAGTATAGTCGTATTCTCTGTTGTACATTGACTTCCTAATGTTCGATCGATCGGGAGGTTTTTGCGTCTGCGTAGGTGGGTTTTCCTGGTTTATATGCCGAATATGTAGACAAATGGCATCCATTACCTCTATTATTAGAACAGTAATAATACCATTTGGACCACAGACTTGTATCTATAAAACGAGTTGAATGCCGATCCAATTTTTCGGTTGAGGGTTTTTTACCTGTCGGCCCTGCGATGATATTTTGGATGCTGCCTAGGAGGTTCTTCAAGCAACTGATTTGCGGTTTCTTCGCTCTTTAAGGAACGGTGTCACATTTGAGGTCCCCTCTAGAAAGTTAGTCTCTTCCCAAAAGCGTCTCCAAGATGATCCTTCAGCCGACTTTATATTTTACTTTAGAGTTTTCTGAGTCTCTTTGTACCAGTTGCAGCCAAGGGCTGAATTAAACTTTAAAGCTTGGTTGAGGAGTACCCTTGTCGTTACCTTCTATTTTGCCAAATCCGAGTTCCGCCTTGGAGTTTTAACATTCTTTGGTGTCTTGATTCTTCGAAAGCTTGTGTTATGCCAGGTGTGATCATATAGGTTGTTCTCAATTGCAGCAATGGATTTTATGCTTCTTCCAGGGATCGTAACTCAGTCCTACCAGACGAATTGATGTTGGAACTTCTGCAGCAGCATATGGTGGGTGTTAACATTAGATTCTGCTTTTACCTTCATAAAATGCTGGGGTATCCGAGGAGACGGCGCTATGGTTAAGTGGGGTTCGAATTCCAGTTGTCTGTTCACTAAGAAGTGAACAGGAAACAGCAACTCATGGTTCTTGTATGAGGTATGTAAATATCTTGCAACTATTGATCCAACGACTGATAAGCACAATAATAATAATAATAATAATCGTTGGCACAACAATCCATATTGGATCAGGGCCTTGAAGTGTGTTAGAGCACTTCATTCAAGACCGTAACGGTACACTACAGAACACTGTAGGAGGCAATGTGGTCAGCATTACGCTCGCCCGAGATTATTACCCTGATTTGACTCAGGTACTCATTCACAGCTGAGTCGACTGGTATCCGACGTCAAATCACGATACAAATCCCACTGCCGCCAGCGAGATTTGAACCCCGACCTTCCGTATGACATAATAATAAGCACAATCGTCGCTTTAAAATACTGCGATTTATTTAAAAATTCAGATGAAAATGTAGGCTGCACTTTCCCTTGAATTGCTTAAAGAGCCGATATTTGTAGCGTGACGGACCCTAAGCCCGTATTAGAGCCGGCAACCCGTTTGTTGGCAAACCTTCTTAATGTCCGGTTCAGGAACGTTGAAAGTAAAACAACTTTCCAGCTCTTTCTCTTCGTTTGCTGCCTAGCAACATCGAGGGTGAGGTATTGAGATTATTCTGAACACCAACCACCTTAACACTCTTCTTTTCTACTTAGGTCAGAGACCCTCCTCAGGGTTAGTCGCACACCCTCTCACACATTTTTGAGCATTAGCATTGTTTGAGCCACCCGTTCGTACAATCACTTAAATTTTCTAGTATGTGCTGGTTGATAAAAGCTTGACCACATTGCCTCCTAGCTTACCCTTACGATCTAGAAGTGATGTTGTTCTAATAGGCTTATAAGTTCTCAAAGCCCACGTTCAAACTTGACTGTTCCAAGACATACTTTCAATAATGTCGATTTTAACACGATAAAATTGTTCCAGTGTTCCTTGAAGAGAAACAATCGACCTTATTCTCTGCTTTTTGGTCGACACCAATGAATGATATTTCGATAAAAATATTTCCCTGAGTGATTCCAGAATATTGTTGTCAATTCCACCCGATTGTGCCACAGACGGGATGGCAGCCAAACTCTGAAAAGCAAAGAACTTGGAACCAATACACTGGCTGAATGCTTTCTTCACTCATGCTATTAAGGAGGATGGAACACCATCTAGCTGGCAAGAAACCACGACCGTTCCAATATGCAAAAAAAGGTAATCCAGCAGAATGATCTAATTACCGTTATTATCCCATTCTTGATAAAAGCATTCACAATATCATTCAAATAACCGCGAATTAAACTGGTTTTGTCAAAAACTTCGGAAGTATTGAAGCAATGCAGGTTGTATAACGCGGTGTAGAAACACCATGAGAAGCATATTCCTGTCTCTATTGAATCTCTCGATCTAGAGAAGGCATTTGAACGTGTGCCACATAAACTAATTTGGAATGCATTGCAGTAAGACTTAGTGTCAAAGGAACCCTTGCGGAGGGTTAAATTTATTAACGGCAATCCCCAGACTAAAGTTCGAAGTGTGCGCTTCATGCTTTTGTTAGCATTCATCAAGAAAGTGCTCTCCCGCCACCCCTCTTTGCTGTTGTCATGTACGCGGTACAAACAACGTTCAGTATCCTACACACTGCCCTGCATAGGGCATGATGTTTTCTTAGCGTCTCAAAATAAAGGGGGGGGGGGGGGGTCTTATGCAACACGGTCTAAGTCTGAATAAAAGGGATTTTTGATAACCGACCCTAATGAAGCAGTAGCAGTAATAACTAAGTGACTTAAATATCGCGGATCAATGCTATCAGGCAATGGAGAACTGCGTCATGAAATAGTTTTACATATCAGCGGAACTTGAATGAAGTGTCATTCTTTATAATCGACGAAACAACCGATATCTGAACCTTAAAATTTACCGCAGGTTTTTTTCCCTATCACATTCTATGGTCCTGAGCACTGGCCAATTAATGGAAGACAATAAACAACGTCTCATGGTGAGCGTTTGGGCCAGGATGTTAGGTCGGATGATTGACGCGGTTCTACTGATCGTGTAAAACCTTCAAGAGACTAGCTAAGGTTGGCCTAAGCATCGAAGTTGGTGGGAAGGAAACAAAAAGGCGACTGAAACAATGATAGCTTTATCGACTAGACGGTGATTTAAGAGCCTCTCGACTCCATCTGCAACGAAAAAACTACACATTCGATCCAAACAAGCCGACATCGCCACTGAACGGAACGAAGGCTACAGAACAAGAAGCTCACTTCGGTGCTATTTATCGTATATTATATTAAATATTATAGGATTTTTGGTAAGTATCGTTTTGTGTCTCGCTGTCTGGATGAAACAATGTCGCGGAAAGTTTTGGCCAATCAATATCTTAAAGAAGGCGATAATCTTTGTGAATAAATCTGGAGATTTGAAAGCGCTAGTTGAGCTTCTAACGAGGCACTAATTCCTAAACTATCACCCTTAAAACGTCGAGGTAGTGCACTTGGTTATATATATAATCATTTGCATGCCAGGAAAAGGAATCTAAATTCTAAAATAGGGCTTCGGCCAGGGCAGAGAAAACTAATCAGCCCTGAATTGGGTGCTTCCTTCTATTTATTTTCAAATATTAAATAAGCATCAGTCATATTAAACAGCATAACCTGGATCAGATTAACTCCATTAATCGAAAACCAACTGTTCCCCAAACCGAAGACTATACAAATCGGGAAACCGGAAGCCAGACGCTTCAGGTGTAATAGGTTTTGTAGATTTTCTTAGTAAGTTTATTTGGATATACGATGGTTCTAGAATATGATAATATACTATTATAAATTTATTTGTGCAGGCATCGGGACGAGAGGTATTTTGAGACCTAGATTTCGTATAGGATAGGTTCTGAAAACGAGACTTGTTTCACTGTGTTTTATCCAATATCAAAAATAGTCAAAATAAATTTATTTCGAAAAGTACTAACCAAGCCCTTTCATTTGATATCCCACGTGGCCATATTTTGTGTATAAAAAAATTACACCCCTCCTATCGCATATATGGGGATTCATCCTGTTAATTCCAACTCAAAATAATATCACATGCTGCATGTAAAGGGAGACACAGACCACATCTTCTTCCGAAATTTCATAACAATCGGTTCAGATGGTTCTGAGTAGATCGGGTGTGACCGACCTATGTATGGTATATTGAAAATGACTACATGTTGAACATTATTCGCGTGCTTTCGAATTTATGACCGCTCCCAATTTCGGCTTTCTGAACAGGTAATAATAAATCGTGGTATTCGTAACGCAGTTTGATGCTTTCACGGTCCCATTATTTCTAATTTAACGCACTTTACAAGCGTGAGTGTAATATCCAATTTTCTGACCCTCTTTATTTGGATCAATGATTTTCTAAGTACTCTTATGTAAATTCGCATAAAATTAATGGTCCAGTGCT
Source organism: Hermetia illucens (assembly GCF_905115235.1). Classification (NCBI taxonomy): domain Eukaryota; kingdom Metazoa; phylum Arthropoda; class Insecta; order Diptera; family Stratiomyidae; genus Hermetia; species Hermetia illucens. Next base: position 75,954,056 of record NC_051854.1, read on the forward strand.
GGTCATTGTTTTCGCGTCTCTTTAAGCTACGCAAGAAAACACCAAACAGAATATAATGAAAAGACAACATAAAATCGCTTTAGTAACATTTGGATTTATGTCTATCTTTACATTTTTTTCAGGTGGTGAAATTCTCACTCAACGATACAATCGACAACAGTTGCAGTTAACCGTATCAAAAGATAATGTAACCGTTTCTTTGGACGTACCGCAGAAAAGCGTTCAAGCGATTATTCCTGAGAGACTCCTGGACAACAAGTGGCATACAATAGAATTTCTTTATCAATATGGGAATCTGCATTTAATCATCGATCATAAATCAACAATAATAGGTAAGTTGTGTTATGCGGAGTGGAACTTTGATGTAATGAATGTTAATGTTGTGATCATACAAGCCCTTTGAGGTAAGGAATCGCTCCATAAATTCGAGGAATTAGTTACGAATGCTCAGCCAAGGGAAAATTCTGTTAGGGTAGGTGCTGTTTGAAAATTAGCGTGAGAAAACACGCGGAGAGGTGGGGGACCTTATTAGATAGTTCAGGAATTAAACTAACAGCAAAGAGGAAACGAAAGGTTGAACAATTGTCAATTGCAAACTATATTATTGAAGATCTGATTCGATTTACATTACCATGAAACCTTACAATACAAATTTTTGGGGTAAAGTAAGTAAATGCATTTTCGCAAAGAGTGTTAGATTTCCAACTAAACACAACTCCGTCGACAGAGAACTTGCCTGAAACCGTTTGTCATATTAATTCGAGTTAGCCCTCTCGCTCTGCCGCTTTAGGGAGAGAAGTCAGGAGATTTCTTTCACCAATGGGGAGAAAAGAAGATGCGATGTTAGTTCATGGAATCCCCTGCCATCCAGTCTCTCCTAACTTCCACGAGCAAAAACGGTATTATTGGTGTCGTCCACAACCCCATTGTAAAATAAAAGGGGCAGAAGATCGTGATTTCCCAATTTTGTGCAGGTAAGACTGGAAGCCTCTATGTATGCCCACTTAGAAGCTGGATAAGGAAATAATCAGTCTCATTATATTTTCTATTCTGCCAAGCACCCATTCCCCACCCCATGCATTCCATTTGCCTCTTGTTCCATTTTGCCAAGAGAATTGCCACTCGTTTAGTGTTCTTCACGAGCAACCACCTTCATTAAGTTTTCTCACTTGAATATGGCTTTACGCCCATTAGCACAAAGGATCTTTCTCCGACTGAGCAATTCTACGCATAATTTTGTCTATCATCAGAATCCCGATAATCGAATATTACGTTCTATAGTGCTCGTGAAAGTACTATTTGAGACTTTTCAATTGATACACCACCCGAATAAAAGTGGGGGAAATAATATTATTTGTATCTATGTGACCCCTTTAAGCTCCACACAAATTTATACTAATCACCACCTTACCAAATTTCGATTCAATCGGTCCAGTCATTTCGGAAAAAAGTGACAGAAAGCCAACCAATTTTAATATTTCGTTTGAGATAAAACCTTAAAAATCGAGAAAAAATGTAGGCGTGCACAAAAAAAAAGAACGTTTGAAAAAAGTGTCAATTTTGTTTTGTTTTCTTTTTTACCAATTTTAGTTTAACGGTGGTGAATTGTCAAGTAAGGGAACTTACATTTTCAAATCGAGTTAACCGCAGATTGCTGGGACTTAAATCTTCCTGTGATTGGTGTGTATGTCTGTAGGCAAGTTGCTAGCAGGTTTGTAGTTTTCCGCCATGGCGATATCGCCAACAATATCTGTTAGTAGGTTTACTAACTTTATTCCGAATTCATGGCATTCGCACTTTCATCATCAAGATCCGGTATCCGGTCTAGTCCTGCCTTAATAAGGAACTCCATACATCCCCGTTTTGTGCCGCGCTCCACAAATTTAATATCTCAGGCAGGGCCTTCTTCTGGATCCTCACGCATACAGATAAGTGGCCCGCCGTTGGCAAGCTATTGAGTTGGATTTTATCCACAAGCAAATGGTCATTTTTCGTGCTGTACAGTAAGAGCTTTGACCCTATGGTGAGGCGTTTTGGGCGGAATAGTTTTTGTATAAGCTGAAATAGGCTCTTTTGACTACCAACGACCATGCATAGATTTCACTGTCGTAGCTGTTATCGGTTGTGATTTTCGACTTTGGATAGGAGCAATTATCACCACTTTCACAGTTGCATTCTTCCATTTTTACAGTTATCATTTGACCAATTGATGCTATTGCTTCTTTGGTTTTAGGTAGTAACGTTCCCACAGTGTACTTCGTCTTGCCTGCATTAATGTGCAACTCACAACATTGTATTAATCGTCGCCTGCTCCATCTTGATAACCACGGAGATGTACTCTAGTTGGTCTTCCCATGATATCAATATCACCAGCATAGGTCAGCAGTTGGGTGGACTTGAAGAGGATAGCGCCTTTGTCTCTCTCACTTACCTCAGCATCACGAATCACTTTTTCTAAGACCAGGTTGAAAAGGGTGCAAAATAGGGCATCCCTTGCCTTAGACGATTGTTGATGCTGAATGGTCTGGAAAGTTATCCTGCTGGTTTTCATCTGTCAGGGTCACTCTTATCAATTTAGTCGGCATACCAAATTCTTTCATGAATGTGCATAGTTTTACCCTGCTATTATAGGCGGCCTTGAAGTCAATGAAAAAATGGTCCAACTTATGATCATATTGCAGCCGTTTTTCCATCGCTTGCCACAAAACGGAAATCTGATCTGTTGTTGATTTCCCTGGAGAGAAGCCTGTTTGGTATGGGCCCTTGATGTGCTGAATATATGAGGCTATCTGGATCAGGATAGCAGAGAATATCTTAGAGGTGATATTGAGCAGCGTAATACCTCTATAATTGCCACACTGCGTTATATCCTCTCTGACCTAGTTGCCAATCGTCAGGCATTGAAGCAATGTCCCATACCTTGAGCATAAGTTAATGAATTCCTTGGTGTAATTGATCGTCTCTATATTTAACCAGTTTGCCTGTAATTCCATCCTGGCGACTTATGATATTGGAGAAGGGGAGTTGCACGGAATGTTTCTTCTATGCTTGGTGGCAGCAGTTTTTCCGTTGTTTTCAGTTGACGGGAACTCTAAATCGCCGATGTTCCGGTTATTGAGCAACCCGTCAAAATACTCAACCCATTGCTCAAATATGTTCATACGACCGGGGATCTGATTTTTCTCTTTATTTCCGCTCCTAGTGCGGTTGCTCCCTGTACTTTTCGAGTTCACAGACCTATTAATACTTCCCGGCTTCCTTTTTCTGGCAATGAAGTCACTTCTCCACTCGGTTTTCGTTCTTCCATTCCATTGACACTTTACATTAGTCGTTTTGACTTTTTGCGAATGGAGCCAAGTATGTTTGTAGCCGTATTAATAATAACATTCTTCAGGTGTTTGTGAAGATCATTTATCGATGCCTCAACTCCAAGACCTACGTTAACTGCGGCTCTTACGCCACTGTTTTCTCTTATAGGTTTAACGGAGAGATTTGTTGTGGAAAGCTACAATGTTCACTCCCACCTGATTATCAAACGAGGTTCCAAAAGTCTTGTTATTCGAGCCCGAAGCTCTATGGTAACGTGATAGTTATCTGAGTCTATATTGGCCATTCACCAGGGCTGAGAGCGGCGTTCAATTAACACGTGGTCAATTTAGTTGAAATTGGTCCCGTCTGTAGAGGCCCATTTTTGGTTGTCGATCGCTTAAGCGCTGAACGTTAATAAGGCTTATACTTCGAAATTGGCTCGCAAGCGCAAATTGCATAGCCGTTCACTAACAAAGCCGGTAAGAGCAGTTTTCATTTTTTGGCTGACTAAGAAACCTACTCCGAGCACATGGTTTACTGGATGCCCACAATAATATATGGCGTAGTGTTTTTTTTCCAGGAAACCGGTCCCTGTTCAGTGCATCTCCTGCAACGTTGTTACATCTACCTTATATTGGGACAGGGTGTCGGCTACCTACTTGACAGTTCCTTTTCTCTACACGGAGTGTATTTTCCATGAGAAAACGCGCAAATCGTTGGTTAAAGAATCCTTTTGTGGCATCGCAACAAATTGATTTCCATGTAGGGTTGTCGATCCTACCAACCCCCCAACCTGGAGGACTATGCTCGCCTTTATCCTTCTCCGTCTGCATCTTTTCGTAAAAAAAAAGAAATCCCAGCGTTCACTACGTGCAAGTTGAGGTACGGTTTGGTGATAGAGCTGGTGTTCGTTCAGCAGGTGTTTGCCACGTTTTATGCTCCATCAGAAGTGTCAATCTACATTTTCGCCCTGTAATCTATACCGTCCTTTGACCGTCTTCTCTCTTTCACCATGTTTTATTTTCGAAGTAATACATAGGAAATGTTTAGCAGATGATTTCAACAATATAATGTCTCTATGGCTTTTATGGGCCATATGTTATGGTGACTAGAGATGGGAGCTCCTCACAATGTGATTTTATCATTGATTTCAGTTAGTTGATGCTAATAAAACGTTTGATCACCAAATCAATGTTAGCGTCGCCATACACGCAAAAGGGGTGTGTAACATTTTGTTTCACCGAATATATCATAGACATGTGGGTATCCAGTGCAAGGTCTCGATTACCACTTTTCGAAGCCGGTATAAGTTTTAACATTAGTTGCAAAGGGGGTAGAGCGGACCATTCTCAGAAAATATTCAACTCAAAAATCTGAAAAGTCACGAAACTACCGCTGTATGCTATTAAGTGCGCAACTAAGTTCTCGCTGTTTGTCAATAGATCCATCGGTAAGTGCTGGTCGATTTTGATATATCTAAAACGTCAAGAACCAAGCCCAAGAGACATGAGTTAACAAACCCCTTTGACACGTTAATGATTTTATTGTGTCTTCATATACTTTTAATTGTGTGAAAATGGTTGATTTTGCTGAATCGCTGCATCGAGAGCTGAAAAAGATTTCGGAAATGTCGCTCTATGTAAAAGTGGTTCAGCTGTTTTAAAGACGTTGATTTGGGATGTTGATGACTGTCACCGTGCAGAAAAGACAAAAACCTTCGAAGTGGCTTGCTTCGGTATTAGGAGTTACTCGCCCAGCCACTTCCAAGCGGGTGCAAGCATGGGGGATGATTCAAAAGCAAGGAACTTGGGTTCCTAATGATTTGAAGACGAGGGACGTTGAGCACCGTTTTTTTTTGTGAACGATTACTCCAGGAGCAAAAAAGCAAGGCTTTCTTCATCGCATCGGGACTCATGATGAAAACTGGATTCATTACAGCTACCCAAAGAAAAGAAAGCCTTGTGGGTTGCTCGGTCATACTTCTACGTCTTCGGCTCGGCCAAATATACACGCTGCGAAGGTTATGCTGTATATTTGGTGGGACCAGTTGAGTGTTATTTATTATGAGCTGTTGAAATCGAATGAAACCATCACTGCGGAACTGTATTGACTTCAATTGATGCTAATATGGGAAGTCTTACCCCACCAGTTATATTCCCCAGATAATGCGTCGTCCTGTCATTACTGTCTCCGTTCTATAGAACATGATCTGGCTTGATTCGTGGATAGCTTCAAGAAACGAACACTTCCATCGTAACGGTATTCGAGCTCCAGAAAGATGGGAAAAAGATGAAACTAGCGATGGACAATACTTTGAAAGATTTATATGTAACTATTTTTTTTTTCACAATAAAGTTGCGTTTTTAAGGTTTTGTATGAAAGAATATGATCGTGTGGGGTATTAAATGAAAGGGCTCAATTAGTGCTTTTCAAAATAGGTCCCATATTTGAAATGGGGTGAAATTTAGGGGAGTGAGGGTTAAAAATATGAAACCCCAAAAGGTGTAACAGGTTGCGCTTTCAGAAGCTATCCAACCGAAATATCTGAAAAAAATCACAGTGGTGTATCTAAACAAAATCTAGGCCTCAAAATGCATCCCGTTCCGAAATCTGCACAAATATAATTAATAATAGTATATTAGCAAATTTTAGAAATTTTTCCCGGATAAGCATAAGGGATAACATAAGGCATAACTTTGGGAAGTTTAAAGGGAATCCAATTATTATTAACAAAGTTATAGAATGTGAAACTCTTACATTTTATGAGAATTTCGTGCATTCTACAACTTGTATGAAGGCATCATAACATATCAATTCCACAACAAAGTGAGCTCATATGAATGAGGGTCGCAGGGAAACATTTCGTTCTAGTTTTGTAATCATAGACGGACATATGTATGTATTTATATGAATGAAGCTTCGGGGTAGGGCTTAATACAGGTAGATATATTTGCAGTGATATTCAATATACGTGCAGTATATGTATATATGTATGTTTTTGTGCACGAAGTAAATCGGAAATATGTTTGGCGCTTGCCGCTTGCCGCAAACTCCAAACCTTTACAAATGTTTGGTTGACCAAACATCGCACACGTTTCCGTTAATGTTTTCTGAGCAGGCAAGCAAACTCCCTTTGATTTGTCCAACAAACCGACACTCGATCGAATCGATGGCAAGCGCCTGCAAGTCTACGCAAACCAAGCCAAACATCCTACCAAAATGTTTGCGTTTACGAAGTTTTTTTTTTTAGATTTGGCAAAACATTTGGATTCCGCATTACAATTCTGTAGTAACATAAGTTAGAATTAAATTAAAGCAAGTAGTATGGCAGACTAGAGGTATAGACATTGTGAGCTAAGTACAAATGCGACAAATGTGCACTTAAATGTATAAGAAATACGCAAAGTTTTACATACCTGAAGCGTTCAGTTTCCGGTTTCCGACTTGTTTGAAATTCGACCAGTGTTTTTTTATTCAAAAGTTTTCTAACGCTTATGTTTGTTTTTCAGCGAATTCTACATACAACAGTTTATTTCTGACAAACCAGGAAGTAAAAAATGAAGCAGCCGTTCTCATTCTGGGAAACAAATATTCTGGATGCCTTCTTCATGGCCCCGGATTAATTTTTAATTCTAGTGCGATCCATGCGCAAGGCGTTGAGTTTGGTCCATGTCCAATGGCGCCAGGTCCTTGCGGTGATATCGACGTTATCAGTCCCGTCGTTATTGACCACTGTCGAAATTATCCTTGCATGAAATATGGTACATGTTTATCGAAACAAGACGGCTACGAATGCCATTGCACACCACGATATGCAGGGAAGAATTGCGAAGTTGATACAGGACCGCCATGTGCTTCGCAACCATGCCAACATGGAGGAGTATGTGTGGAAGATCTACGAGGCGATTTCCAGTGCAATTGCCCATCAAAATATGTTGGAAGATATTGTGAAATTGAAATTAGCGTGCATCCGCTTTGCGAAAAGAACCCTTGCTTGAATAATGGAACCTGTCGTGTTCCTCCCGGCGGAAAAAACTTTGAATGCGACTGTATCTTGGGCTTCTCCGGAAGTCGCTGTGAAACTGATTTAAATGACTGCGAATCACAACCATGCCAGCACAATGGACGATGCGTTGATGAAATTGGCAAATTTTCATGCGATTGTTCAAACACTGGATACGCTGGACCTCTCTGTCAGGACAACGTTGATGAATGCCTGATGAATCCTTGTCTCAACAATGGCGTTTGTTTCGATACGTATGGGTCTTATATTTGTGACTGTCCTCCTGGATACGGTGGTAAGAATTGTAGTGACGAAATCAACAATTGTCTGCTACAACCATGTCAACATGGCGGTTCATGTAAGGAAGTCAAAGGATCATTTGAATGCATATGTCAGCAGGGGTATTCGGGATTATTTTGTGAACAGGGACCGCCGTGTCCGTCGTGCCCAATCGACTCAGAATGTGTTGGTGGACAGTGTGTCTGCAAGCCAGGATCAACAGGTACTTATGATGAATAACTTCGTGTAACGTTTCAATTAAAAGTCACAATGACTTGTCTCACATAATAGCAACCTAATCAAAATTAACTGCATGATAATTATTTGATTATGATTAATAGAATGTGCCGACAATTTCATGTACAGTTACTGCCTTGATTGTATTTTATTTATTACCATCTAGATTACGTAAAGCTGTTGTATATCTTTTAAAGTGTGCATTTAACAGCATGTTAAAAGAATGCTTTTTTTAAAGCTTTTGCATCTTCATAATGTCTATTTGCTTTTATAATTAAAAATATCTGATTACCGGTACTTGCTTAGACTACAACCACGTGTCTACGCTTACGGATCTTAAAACGTTTTGAAAGAACAAGCATATTAAATCTATGTAATTTAAAAGAAATTATTGTTTCATAAACGTCGTAAAATATCTTGTTGTGTCAACATTTTCAATACAACGTCATAAAATTACTTAAATAATGTTAACATTGATTCTAATTTGTCAAGGCACATTTATACCTTACATAGCAGTTCATTTAAAAACAAAATAAGATACTATTTGCTATTGCTATTGAGCGCTTTCAGCTTTGAAAAAAAAAGAAATAATTTAAATTAAACAGTAGTAACGTACTTGCTTGTAAAATATTGAATGTAAACAAATTTTCAATGTAGTTAAACGCTAATACCTAGAATCAGGAAAGTAATGCTAAACCCTCTTAGGCCTAATAGGTTACTGCGTTCCTACTGAAACCCCAAAATCAGACGAATCCAATGCATGCTCCTCTCTATGCCGGAATGGCGCTACATGTTTGGGAACTGTTTCGAATTTTACATGTGTTTGCGCTAGTGGATTCACAGGTTCGACTAGATTAATCCAAATTAATATGAAATTTGTAAAGTAATTGATTTTTATTGTAACAATTGTTTGGAGTGTTAACATATCAGACGAGCTCATCAAAGTAGACAACTTTATCTACAAGCGAATGCACTCTTATGAAATTGTAAATATATCAGTTCGTTGTATATATATACATATTACGTAGAAGCTAGATAATGATGACTTTCCGTCTTTTGTAAGCACTCCAAATTGCATAATTTAGATTCATTAAAAGTTATTTGCGTCTGATTATGAATTATTCAATAATTTAAGGGCTTCACTGTGAGTATCCAAGTGCATCGGCATTCCAAGAGGATTGCCCATGTATGAACGGAGGTAGTTGTCTACCAAATCAAACGTGCCTCTGTCGACCTGGTTTTGAAGGGAGTCGATGCGAACGTATCGAAATATGCAGCTCAGCCAACTGTCCCGAACCGATGGTGTGCTTCGGAGGGGCTTGTATTTGCCCAGAAAATATGAATTGTGATCTACCTTGTCACTCGTCACCGTGTCAAAACAATGGTACCTGCCGTAACAAAGGTGACAATTATGAGTGTCTATGCACAGAAGGCTGGACTGGAACCAACTGCGAACAGGATATTGATGAATGTGCAAGTCTTCCAACTTGTGGGAATGGAATTTGTATTAACAACAAAGGCTCATTCCGATGTTATTGCGAACCTGGCTACACTGGTGTAAGGTGTGATACCGATGTAGACGAATGTCTTAGTTTACCTTGTAAAAATGGGGCGACATGCATTAACAAGGTACGTGACTTATTTTGATATTATTTACATTCATTTCTATCATTTAACATAATTCAAACTAGTCTTTGGCAAAACGCCGTCAATTATTTTTTTATAAATACGGAAAACATCGGAGAATTCTGAAAGCAGTAAGTATTATCTGATAGAGTCTGTGAATGGATATATTGGTCTAGGCAGCCAACGTGCTTTCGAAGCAGAGTGGACTGCTTGCTATTCTATATTTGGACCTTGTCCCGTGAAAAATTGCAGAAATTAACCACCCCGATGTGTTTATGCTTTTCTTGATTATAGTCCATTGTTTAAGATTATGCATTTCATTAAAAAATAATCATTATTTTACATCCTAGCAAAATACTTTCATATTTTCACTGGGAAATAAACAACAACATATAAAATGTATCAGAGAAGCATTTCATTGCGCGACATTGGGAATTGTCTGAAAAGGAGTTTTTTCATTACTATAATGAACTTTTTATCCTTGTATTTTTAATTGTTTTTTGTTTAAATTACTGCCAAAAAAAAATCCGACTTTTTAATAATGTATCTTAAGAGAAATAAAAAAAATTGAATGGAAATATTAGATATTATGCAAAATATAAAATGTTTGTATATATTGGTCGTAGAACGCAATGATGGTCAGACGTTTCTTATATTCTTAAAAAGTGAAATGAGTTTCAAAGCCTTAAAGCGGGTACAATTTTACGATTTTTTTTATATATCCAATGAAATATTTTATTCAAACAGCTTAACATATAAAAGATACATATTTGATAAGTGCTTTGTGAAACTTTTAAAAATTCTCTCGGCGTACTCAGGATAACTCATGACAGTTTCATGTGAAATTAATAGAGCAAAAATGTTCTGTTAGTAGAAGCTTATAGCTCGTGCTTGAACGAAGGAAAAAAAAAATAAATTAAAATTTGCATTTTTGATAGAGTCGTGAACCAAAAGTATTATTTTTAAGGTTTTGAGTAAAACAAAACCCTATTAAAATCGATTCACTGTCTGCCTGTCTGTAACACGCACTTTCCTCCAAAACGGCTAAACAAATTCAAACGAAATTTGGTGGATGCATGAGAACTATGAAATCCCACGCATACAGTAAATGACATAAATTTTAGGTGAAATTTGAAGGGAGGCTGCCATACATGCAAAGGGGGGGGGGGGGGTGTAATTTTGTTTTTCACTTAATGTATCCGTGTGTGGCATCAAATGAAAGGCCCTGACTAGTATTATACTTTCCTACTCCGGCTGATATTTGTTTTGGAATAAATTGAAAAATTGGCGAGTAAGGAGCCGACATGTGCACAGTTAAAGTTTAAAGTTAAAAACCTAAAAAAAATTCGAAGCGATGCGTTTATATGAAATTTAGGCTCAAAATATATCCTACTTCGATATCTGCTCAAACCCCCCTTAAGTTTATCCTAGGAGTACCAAGCAGCATAGTTAATATTAGATGAGCCCTTTTTAAAGTTTTGTGTAAACAAAATCTTATTAAAATCGATTCACTGTCTGTCTGGCCGATCAGAACGAAATTTGGTGGCCATATGGGAACCATGAAAACCCACGCATACAGCGAGTAACATAAATTTACAAGGAGTTTTAAGGGGGGCTGCCCACACGTGCAAAGAGGGAATGTAAATTTTTTGTCATCGAATATAGTTATGTGGGGTATCAAATGAAAGGTTTTGATTAATGTACTGTACTGTACCGAGTCTAATAATAGATGGCGACACTTAAACATATCTTGTGTTGTACTTATCGCATCGGGTCATACTATACGGCGATTTGAAGACGACAATCTGCGCTACAAGTGCCTCTTTGATAGTGTTGTGATCGTATGTTTCAGTCTCAAGTTATAGCGCGTCAAAGATGGAGTTCATCAAGCAAGAAATTCGTCATACTTTATGTTTTTACTACCTGAGAGGTAAAAATGCAACGAAGGCGGCCGAAAAAATTTGTGAAGTTTATGGGCCCGATACTGTAATGATTCGCACAGCACGGCGTTGGTTCGATCGATTTCGTTCTGGTGCAGTGGATGTCGAAGGTACACCCCGTACTGGTAAGCCAATCGTCGTAGAAAATGATAAAATCGTCGAAGTCTTCTACGTATGACAACCTCATGCGAAAAAGATCGTGGTCGAAGCGCGGCGAGCCGGCCCAAACCATCGCCAAGTCCGGATTGAGAGCCAGGAAGGTTTTGTTGTGTGTTTGGTGGGATTGGAAGGGAATCGTCCACTATGAACTGCTCAACTATGGCCAGAGCGTCAATTCGGTCCTGTACTGTGAGTAACTCGACCATTTGAAGCAGGCGATTGACCAGAAGCGAATTGGTCAATAGGAATGGTGTTGTGTTCCACCAGGACAACGTTCAGCATCACACATCTTTGATGACCGCCAAAAGCTACGGGAGCTCGGATGGATATCCTATTGCACCTACCATATAGTCCGGACCTGGCACCAAGTGATTACCATCTCTTCCGGTCCATACAAAGCGCTCTTGGTGCTACTAAGTTGGCCTCAAAAGGGGCTTGTGAAAACTGGCGGTCTGAGCTTTTTGCAAATAAGGAGGGGGGTTTTATAAAGGGTGGGATAATGAAGTTGCCTTCTAAATGGCAACAAGTTTGCGAACAAAACGGCGCATATTTGACTTAAATCGGATGATTCTAAGTATGTTAAATAAAGCGTCAAATTTTGATCACGAATACGACATTTCTTTTTCCCCAACCCAATATTAATTTTTACGTGAATTGTAAAATGCGCGGGTAAGAAGTAAAAATGTGCACACTCAAAGTTAGACACGAGTCATTTGAAACTACCCAACTCGAAAATCTGAAAAAAAAAATCAGGTCATTCCGATATGTGCTCAAATAAACTTACTAATAGTATATTATCAACTTTTAGAAAGGAGGTTTTTGAATTTTTGAAAAAGCTTGGATCGTTGATTGAAAAGTTTCTTGTCAAACCTTTCAAATAACAGTATTCGTTCTTTTGCGTTGTAATGCTAAAGAAATATTCCAGCAGCCAAAAACAAAAACTTGTTAAGGTCGATACTCTTCCCACCGATACCTGTTTAAATAAAGTCAATAATAGTATATTAGCATATTTATTATAAGTATATTTTTAACTAATTAACTTGGAACCCCCTTAAGTCTATCCCAGAATCACCAACAGTAACATAGTTTGGTGGAAACTTCTGTGTAAATTTTTTGCATTCCAAGACTTTTCATGTGGATATCACACTTAAGTGAATTATCTAACAAACTAAATACATAAACATTACTGGCTAGGTACCAATGGGACAAATGCGCATTCAAATGTTCTTATATAAGCAATACACAAAACCTTTCTATCTTAAGCGTTCAGCTTCTGGTTTCCGGACTTGTTACTTTTTATGGTGGCACATGGAAATATTGTTCGTCCTCGAGGGTTTGTTATTCATATTCGACGTTGACTTCTGGTCTGCATACATCCTTATAGGTTCTTCCCCGAATTCACCAGTACTCGAAGTTATGATTCTCAAAGAATGTGGCTGCCTCATGGTTATTTCCGATTCCACCATTACTCGTGCATTTGTTAGAACTTTTCAGGCATCTTATTTGCTGCTATTCCAGTAAATTCAACATTGCCCAAAAACATTCCAGAAGTGCGTCTTCTTCAAGTGGTTTTGATGACCAACCATTTTTTGTTCTTCAAATTAGGATTTATTGCTCTGAGTTGCTTTTTAATCGTGAGATACATCGCCTGATGGTAATTTTTCGTCTTTTTCGCTGCCATGCCATTGTAGAGCTTGACTCATTAGTCACTTACTAAAGTAAGATCCATGACTGATCCTTATTTTTCCACACTAACCCATCTAGACTGCCGTCGAAGTCACCGGCAATACTTTTTGAGCTTTGCTTTTGGCTTATCTTTTCTTCTACTCCACCAGTCATGTCCATCTTAATTTAAGCAGATGTTTTTCTGACGACACGGCGTGTTGTTGCTGTCTGTCCCTCTTCAATTTCTTCTTTTGAACCCTGGACAATACCTGGGGGAAGTCTCCTTCAGATGCCCTTTCCTCTTTCATTTTTTTCCTCAGTTCGTTCTGCAATGGGCTAGCTACGATCGCTTATGGTTCTCTCACCTACCGGCGTGGTTGCTTCTGCTTTTCACGTATCTTTCGTTGCTCTCCGTGTCCGCCTGTAATACGAAATATGATCCAGAAGTTCCTCCAGCCCCATCAGCCCGTTTTTCACAACTTCGCAGACTTTTTACGCGAGGAATGTGGTAGACCGCGTGCGCTTCTCAGCTGATCATTGATTTAACGTTCCATTCTCAAAAACTACACAACCGAAAAATCTAAAAGAAATCAAGAGGCTGCCACTATATGGTGTCTAGACTCCGAAATTTGTTCCATATCGATATCCCTTCAAATAAAGTTAATAATAGTATATTATTATAATTTTTAGTAATTGGCTGCGAAACCCCCCTTAAGTTAATCTTAGTACCGCAAAATTTTGCTTATATAGAGCATGATCCTATCAAATTTGGTGGAAATCGCAGCTTTCGTGTTGCGCACAAACGCTGCCAACTTTTTCTTAATTCCCACCATCTCATCAGTTATGTAATTAGTTGATTTCTGAATTCATGGATGGATCAGGGCTCATGACATTGAAGTCGTTGAAAAGATGGTGCAACTGATGGCCATGTTCCAACCGTTTTCCATCACTTTTCTCAGAGAGGGAAATTTGTGAGGTGAAGTCTCTATAGTATGAACCGCTGATGTTCTGGGCATAAGGGGCTAAGACTTGACTTTTTTGTGACTGGAGCCAAGCATGTTTATTGCCGCATCAATGATAACGTTCTTCGGGTTGTTGCGAAGATAATTTATCGATGCTTCATTTCCAGGACTTCAGCTAACTACCGTTATTGTGGCATCCATTTCCCCTTATATTATTTGTGGCCGCATCAATGATAACGTTCTTCGGGTTGTTGCGAAGATAATTTATCGATGCTTCATTTCCAGGACCTCTGCTAACTACCGTTATTGTGGCATCCATTTCCCCTTATATTTGTTATGGATGGCTTCAGTATTTACTCTCACCGGATTGTCAGAACCGATTCTAGAAGTGTTGTAATTCGAGCCCGGAGCACTATGCCAACGGCCGCTTTCCGCACAAACCAGGTACTTCCAACAACCACCTCATGCGATATTTGATACTAAATTAATAGTCTAGACAAATGGTGGTCTTTTGATCTACCGATATCCTCAACATTAAGTTGCAGATATGAACAGAAGATCCGATAATTCATCATTGGTCACATCTTTTCTTAGTTTTTCTTTCAATGGCATAGGGAGAGGTCATTAATAAATAATTCTGGTTAGGCTTTAATACCATTTACGTCAAGCAAGACTCGATTCCTGGAAGCGTGGAATATTTTCAATTATGAGACTAACTTGCAGTCAAAGCTTCCGTACATATATTTTGCTGGGATGCAATTTCCATCATCGTTCAAAACGCTTAAGCCCTATGCTCCCGGGTAAACTATTTGATCCACAAATGCTAGCTAATTCAATCATAATTCCTGAATAAACGTTTCTAAAATCGAGACATATGAGGGTTTTAAGTTTTGATTAAATTCTTAATCTGCTTTTCTACAGATCAACGACTACGAATGTACTTGCCTGCCAGGGTATACCGGAAAGGTGTGCGATATTGATATTGACGAATGCGCGACGAACCCATGCTCGAAAGGCTCAACATGCATAGACTCGATTGCAAATTTCACATGCGTTTGCATGCCAGGTATGACAGGACAATTGTGTGAAATTGACATTGACGATTGCGAATCACAACCTTGTTTAAATGGGGGACGATGTATCGACAAATTGGACGGATTCGAGTGTAATTGCTCTTCTACGGGCTACACCGGTGATGTTTGTCAAATTAATATTGACGAATGTCAATCGAATCCATGTGAAAATGGAGCTCGGTGTGTTGATATGATTAACGACTATCAGTGCACATGCTTTCCAGGCTATACAGGGAAGAATTGCGAAACTGATATTGACGAATGCGAGAGTAGTCCATGCCAGTATAATGGACAGTGTTTGGAAAAATCGAATATGACGTTGTACAAATTGTACAACCAACCAGATGGTATGAAACATAACTTGCCAGCATCCTTTGCGCAACCTTTTTCCTACGAAAATGCAAGCGGGTCAGTAGTTTCGAGATTCCCATTCATGTTCTAGTCAAGTTTTCATTTCTGTTATTTTAGATATGAATGTGTCTGCGTGCCAGGTATTACTGGAAAGAATTGCGAAACGAATATTAACGAATGTGATAGCAACCCATGCTCTAAATATGGAACTTGCAATGATGGGGTGAGTAGAATATATTATTTACCTTTGGGAAAAATACTCCAATCAGAAAAAAGTGCAGAGAGCCTTTCAATCAACCAATTTCATTTGTTCGTTATTACAGGTGGGAACTTATACATGTGAATGCGAACCAGGTTTCGAAGGCTTACAATGTGAGAAAGAAATTGATGAATGTGATAAGTACGTTTGCACATATAGTGGATTAACAAATATTTCTAAATATCCTCTTATTTCAAGATATATGCCTTGTGAACACGGTACCTGCATCGATCAGCGCGATGACTACACCTGCGATTGCGATTCAATGTACGGTGGAAAGAATTGTTCTGTACTTCTGACTGGGTGTGCCAACTCACCTTGTATGCACGACGGAACTTGCAAGCCCTATTTGGTTAACGAAACTGACCACAAGTTCAATTGTACCTGCCCACATGGTTACCAGGGAGCGATATGTGATAAAATCACGACTATGTCCCTGGTTAAGAGCAGTTTGATCACTGTGCATACGAACCGTGATGAAGGCTACGACATAAATCTGGAATTCAAAACAACCCTGCCCAATGGCATTTTGGCATTTGGCACTGGAAACGCTTACAGCTACATTTTGGAACTGGTGAACGGTCGTTTGAACTTACACTCATCTTTACTGAACAAATGGGAAGGCGTTTTTATTGGTTCTGGTTTAAATGATAGCAAGTGGCAACGAGTTTTCGTTGCAATTAACTCATCCCATTTAGTGCTTAGCGCCAATGAGGAACAAACAATTTATCCAATAAACTCGTATGAAGGCACGAATGGAAGCCATACCACATTCCCAGATACATATTTGGGCGGAACGATACCAAACTTGTCCTCATATCTACGACATTTGACGCACAACCCGTCAAGTTTCGTTGGTTGCATGCAGGATGTCGTTATCAATGGACAATGGGTTTTCCCGAATGAAACTGTAGAGCCAGTGAAATTGGTCAATGTTGAAACTGAATGTCCACGAGAAGAACAATGTAAGAAAGATCCGTGCAATTCAAATGGCGAATGCAAAGATTTGTGGTATACGTTTTCGTGCACTTGCCATCGACCACATTTAGGAAGGACTTGCAAATTCAGTAAGTAATAACTACAGTTTTTGGGATTTTGCTCATATAGGATTACTTTCATTTCAATGCATGCTTCAAACTTGCACTTTCAATAATGAAACGTAAGTTGATCCATTAAATAAAACATTAAACTTGTAGACGATATCTGAGCAGTTTTTAATTCAAAATCTCGAAATATACTTGGCTTTCTTGGCCACTAATTGAATTGTTTTGTACTTTTCCTCTAGATATAACAGCGGCAACATTTGGTCACGAAAACACGACTCGAACGGCAGTTATCGTGAAAACTAGCGACAGCGCCAAACGTGCAATTCGCTCAATTTTAGATATAAGTATGTTCATTCGAACCAGACAATCAAGCGGTCAAGTATTCTACCTAGGAAGTGATCCGAATAAAGATAATACTAACGTCGGAACAGGAAGTACGATTTTCAGCTAGTTTAGTTTTATCAGATTTGGAAAATGTTTTCCTCTTTCAGGTGATTCCTTCGTGTCAGCCAAACTACATGGTGGTGAACTACTCGTTAAGATCAAATTCACGGGAACACCGGAGGCGTATACAGTCGGGGGCAATAAATTAGATAACGGTTACAACCATCTCATTCAAGTAGTTCGCAATCTAACTCTTGTTCAGGTGAAACTTAATGGAACAGAATATTTCCGAAAAACGTTATCTTCCACCGGCCAACTAGACGCTGAAGTTCTATATCTAGGCGGACCTCCACCTGGACTAGACGGCGCGGAATTAAATCTTAGTAAAGAAGAACAAGATAAAATTTATTTCAAAGGAATAATTCAGGATGTACAAGTAAGCAACGGATCACATGCAATGGCCGTACAATTTTACCCTCTGAATGAAACCGAAGTGACCATCCCACCTCCTTTTGGTGAAGTTGTAATCGACACGACTTCAGTTTTGAAAGGTGAAGTCTCAGATGATTTGTGTCGGCAGCAACCATGTCTCCATGGCGCTGAATGTAAAAATACTTGGAATGACATTGAGTGCACTTGCCCTCGAGGCTACAAGGGCAAATATTGCCAAGATATCCAGTTCTGTGAACTAAACAAATGCCCTGGGGAAGGAGTGTGTCAGAATTTAGACGATGGATTTGAATGTATAACAAATATGACATTCCAGGGCAATGAAGAAAATCCTCTTTCGTTTGCATTCTACCCAAGAGATCCCCTGCTGCAGGAAATGACTCCCCTGAAACCGACAATAGAAATAAGTTATAGAACGAAAACAGGAGGAACCCTCCTTTACGTTCAAGATGGTGAAATGTACTTCGAAATTGCCGTATACAAAGATCAAGT
The DNA here is from genome assembly GCF_905115235.1 of Hermetia illucens. Taxonomy (NCBI): domain Eukaryota; kingdom Metazoa; phylum Arthropoda; class Insecta; order Diptera; family Stratiomyidae; genus Hermetia; species Hermetia illucens. The sequence continues at coordinate 75,972,291 of NC_051854.1, forward strand.
GACTCTTCAGTGGAAGCTATCTTCAGATTTGCCGGAAACGCATCGATTCCATAAAGAGGAGACAACATTTGACTGGAATCGAATTTATATCCGAATGCAAGATAACATGTTGGATGCAGGCTGGAAAGGTTGGGAGGAATCTACTGATCAATCTCCTCTGATAGCTACACGAATCGATGGGAATGCATTTCTACAACTATTTTCCGGCGAAAACATGATATACCTTGGCGGAATGCCAGCAACAGAGGCTAATCAAATCACAAAGGGGCCTAACTCAGGAGCTATATTTAAAGGTTGTTTAGGAGAAGCTAGAGTTGGAGACCTTCTACTTCCATACTTTCCGTATCTTGATGTTTATTCAGACAACGTTCAAAACCGTTCATTGTTCAAATTGAATAACACAAGGCCCGAAGAAGGTTGCATTCTTTGTTTTGAACAAGATTGTAAGAATAGTGGTCATTGCAAGAACCCTTCAGAAGAGTATGCATGTGAATGTTCACCAGGATATGAAGGTGACGATTGCTCTTTGAATATTGACGAATGTTTGACTGCAAATTGCACAAATAACTCTACCTGCATTGATGGTATTGCGAGTTATAGTTGCGTCTGTTTGCCGGGCTATGAAGGTGATTTATGTGAATACGAAATCAACGAATGCTTATCGATGCCCTGTCACAACGGTGGAGCTTGTACGGATCTGGTAGCTGGCTTCAGTTGTAACTGCACGGAAGAATACGCCGGTCCACAGTGCGATATCCTCAAGTTAGTTACATGTGACAACAATCCTTGCCATAATGGCTCCACTTGTTTGGATGGATATAGTAAGTTTTTCCACAAATTAATTTCTATAGACCAAATTCATTTCTGTCATTTTTTCTTTGTATTTCCTGTTTAATATTATTTAGAATTGTTTTTCCATTTGCGCTGTGAGGTATAAATATTCTTTACAAAATTCTTACAGACTCCACAACTGGAAACAATTTCACTTGCGTCTGCATGCCAGGACTTCAAGGACCGTTTTGTGATATGCCGTTTTGTAAGGTTCAGCCTTGCAAAAATGGTTTTTGTTTATCAGGTGAACCTCTTCAACCGCCGAAATGTCAGTGTAGTATTGGTTACACTGGAAAGTACTGTGAAATCGAAATAAATGAATGTGAATCTCAACCGTGTCAAAATAATGGACAATGCATTGATTCAATTGGATCATTTGAATGCAATTGTACGAATACCGGTTTCAATGGTGTATTATGCGAAAATGATATTGATGAATGCGTTATGGAACGTATCTCTTGCGGCGGTAAAGGTTTATGCATAAATACGCGAGGATCATTCAAGTGTCAATGCCCAGAGGATACATGTGGTCCAAATTGTGACCAGGTTGACATGTGCGCCTATAGTGATATCTGCCAAAATGGAGGAGTATGCATAGAAGATTGCAAAGAATTTGAATCAGATTATATTTGTAATTGCACAGAAGAGTTTACAGGAAAAAATTGTACAGAGTCGGTGAGTTTTAGTTTTTTCTTTCTTATTTTAGAATTATATTTTGCTTACATTCATTGCAATTTTCCCTCCGGTTGTGGATCTATTGTACTTTCATTTTACATCACATTGAATCTTTGAATTTCAGACGATATCATCTCAATCATATTTTTCATGGGTCTGGGATAAAATTAATAAGTTTACTAAAATCCTGTATTAAGATACGCAGAAATTTGTACGTACATATATCTCAAATATTCTTTGGTAGTTGAATAAAAAAAGGGTGACGGAATTGAAAGCATTGCATGCGGGTTAAACATGTTTGTACCAGAATAGTTCTTTGTCTACCCAATATCAGGTTTTCTTGTCAAGCCTTTGTGTAAAGTAGGCCTCGTTTTCAGAAATTACCCAACCAAAAAGTCCGAAAAATATAACAATAATGCCTCTATATCTAGGCCTCGAAATGCTGCCCATTTCCATATCTACATAAAGAAATTAATAATATGATATTAAAATGAGAACAGAGAGGCTGCAATTTTTTAATTTATCTTCTGTAGGGTCGAAAGTCACAACCGATAACAAGGCTTGTTTGTTTTTTTTTTGCTAAGCCAGGATTAGGACATCAGCAGAAACCGCTGACGTGCATGATTCGTAGATATAAATTCACGCTCACGTATAAACCATACTCGTGGACCCTTCAGTCGCTCACCCTGCGGAACTGTCGTTAGATATTACTTCACAGGGCCGGTTAGCAATTATGCTATCATTCCTGTATGGTTATCGCTCGTTTTTCCCTTTCCGCAATAAGGAGCTCTTTTTGCACATTAGTTACAAATCTCACCGACGAGTGACCCACATACGGATGATTGGAATCAGTTTGTGTCTTCATCAGCCTTTCGTTGAGCCATCCCATCTGATCTGCCATCTGACCGTTGATGATGAACTTTTTTCGATCTTGATCAATTGCACAGCGTCTTGGGTTGTCGTTCTCCTAAGGTAGACTGGTAACATCTCTTCAGCCCAGATGTCTACTCGCAAGAGCCCGGCTATAACTAACGCCGCATCGTCTGATATCGCTCGAAAGTCACAAATCAGTCTCAGGGCATATAATCTGTATGAGCGCAATAGGCTTCTCCAGATTTCCTTAGTCGATAATGCTGCAACCCATACAGGAGCGATATAGAACAACACTAAGCTAATGAATTGAGATAGTAACACTCTACTGACGTATTTGAATTCGCAAATATTTGGCAGCATTCGAGAGAGTGCTAAATGCAACAGTGCTGCAATTTCCAGCCAACTCTTGATCTACCAGATCGCTCCATTGAGTGCTGCGTCAATCTACAACCACAGCAATATTATCTGCAAAAACTTGCCTACCAGTGATACACGGTATGGTCTCTAAACCAGCTGCACCGATTGCTTCGATGACTGTGTTCGATCTTTGCGTGAACAGTGTCTCCACTATCAATGCTAGCATTGTCAGACAAATTACTCGCGGTGATTTCTTTCCCTTTATTTTAGACATCACCACTCTATAGGGTGTGTCGCAGGAGTTTACCTCAGCTTGCGTCCATATACGGGGTACTCACATAGAAAATCTTTCGTTTCATCATTATAGGATGGACATGTATCATCCTAGAGAATCCATATTGTGAACATTTGTCCAGTTAGTTAATTATGACCAGTCAGAATGCCCACAATACTTTTGCAAGTTTCCCTGATTTTCGACAGGATAAACTTTTCCGTATGCTGGTTCGTCTTTGACAGGAAAAGATGTTCACAGTTTTTGATAGCAGCATTAGCCTGCTGCTGGCATTCCAATTCCTGGTTCCAGTCCCAGCATGTGGGAAATTGAATTCTGTTTTGCTAAGGCGTCCGAGAGCAATTTCACCGAATTGAATCTCGAAATAGAGTTCAATCTGTTACTGTTTGTGGTTGCTGTTTGTGCGTAAATGTAATCTAATCAGTCTATGAGCTGTTCTCATTGGAGTGCTATGCATAAATAAATGCACGGACAGAAAATTGAGCAATGCATTAAGAGCTGCGCCGGATGTCGTTCTCATGGCACCGGTAACACCCAGACATACAGTTCCTTGCAATGAGGCCATTTTATAATTAAAAATCTTTTCTTTCATATAAACCCATCATACTACGGATTCATGGGCGCACACCCTCCTAATGATAGCAATATATATTCACATCATCACCTGAGGTGACACGTTTTTAGTTTTTAAGATTTTTTTTTTTGCGGATGCAACTGGACATACCATTGGTGACCTCCACATCCACGCTATGACAGAGACAGATTTTTACAAGTACGTTGGAATTCTTCAAAGAACCTCCATGCTCGAGTTACTGACCTGAAGGATGCTCTGTTATCCGAATTCCTGCGACGTATAAAGTTGGTGCTAAAATCGCATCTCTTGGGGAAGAATAAAATTAACGCATTGAATGTATTCGCTATCTCTTCACTGGCTTATACATTCGAAATATTGCCGTGGACGAAAACCGATCTGGAAAACGTCCAGCGGCCGACACAAACTGCTATGGTCAAATTTCGAATGGGGAGGTAGGCGCTTGTTTGATATGGCGGCACAGCATCATTCCCAAGTCGACTCCCTGCCAATTTATCGATTTGCATTTGCCGAACAGATGGCTGTGTGCTGGGGAGCTCTTTGCTGAGACGGAGGGATTTATGTGTGCCATTCGGAACTTCGTGGTGAGCTTATAAAAACCTCATAATGAAAGAACGGGTGGAAAATGTGTGGTGCAGAGAGACCTTAAGATGATATCTAGGCCTCCCTGGGGTAGGCTGGAAAAAGCTTCCAGCCATACCTCTTGTATTGGTTTCCAGTTCTTGTTTTTCTTCTGCTCGTTGTTGGGGTGTTAGACCGAATGTTATCACCTTCTTTCGTGGGGTAGGATCTCGGGAAATGAGTTCTGAGAAGCACAGTTGTATCCTGCCCAAATCCTCCATAAATGTCCCATCTTCCCTTTTCAGATAGACAAAAAATACTGGCCCGTGTTTGGCTAATGTTTGTAAAGCCTGGATACTTTTGTGGTTTGGTCAATCCCTTTACAGAATTCCCTGAAACTTTTCTGTTTTCTTTCCCTGATCACGGTACTATATACTGTCAGTGTGCTTTTGTATCTTGACCCAACCCAAGTTTTGGCCGGTTGAAGAGTCGAGTCGATTAGCTTACTATTCAACCAGGGTGCATCTCTTGATGATGTGATTGTGTTAGCCGGACAGCAGGCCCCATATATGTCGATGACGACTTTGTTGAGATCTTCTACCAGAGTCTGCAATTCCACTACTCCACTGATGGGCTCAGGTCCTTGCACAGGAGCCCCAATCTTTTCTTTTGGGATTTCTTACTATTCTTTTCGTCTCGGAGTGCCCTCAATGCCGAATATGATTGTTCTATGATTCTACATAAAGGACTCATCCGATATCCTTAAATTCTTGACCACGCCGTTCATCAGAGTATTTTCTAGAATTATGTCTAGTACCTCCTGTCCAGTGCTGGTTTCCTATGTTATATTTTTCTAACTTATTGCTTCTTTGTAGGCATCGCAGTCGGGGAGAAGTGTTAGTGCCTTTCCCCAGAATTTCACTGACTAGCTCCTGGTACATCTGGATGTTGTCTCCTTGGAAATAGCCCGATGCCACGACTGCCTCCCGTGTTCTCAATCTGATTTTAAATGAAACTTGCACAGTCACAAGGTCTCCAGTCAGGAACTCTCTAAGACACAGATATGTTGGCAAATCTATAGCTAATAAGGCAATTTCGTTTTTAAATTGCCTCCAAGGATCGGTCATCTACCCCGACCGTGAGAAGTTTGCTTTTGCCTTCCATCTTGCTTCTGAAGCCTCTCCATAACCGCGTATCATTATATGGAGTAATTACGAGGCCGATTAATTCCTTCATCTCTCTCTGTCACCATTTGTGTCTCTGGTTTATTATCCCTACTACATGTTGACAGTTCTGCTCCCTTCCAGCTTAGTAATTTCGGGAACTGTGATCCTAAGCCATTCCGCCGTGTTTCCCGCCGCGCAGTCCATCATTATAAGACGTGGTAATGCAAAAGGAAACTGTTTTTGGATGGACATGGTTTTCAATAATTTTCTGCTTCTCACGAGGGAATAGTTACTTCGGAAATGTTTTTGGCAGTATGGCCAGTTGAATATTTTCCTCTTGTGGGCTGATCTCGGCATCTCCGTGCTTTCTTGGCTCCGATGTTGAAGGTTTAAATCTGTTCTGAGCCTTTTTAAAGGCATCTTTTGATTTCAGACCTTTCTTCAGATAGCGCAGATACCAATTAGCACTTGCAACATTGATATTTATCTCCTTCTTGACGTCTGATATACCGACCTCAGACGTACTGCGTTTCGAGCAGGGGCCTTTGTGGATTACGCAGTAGGCCAATGTTGACCTTGGCTCCACTGCTTGACTTCCTAACTTCTCCCTTTTAGCTTATAGTCACTTAGCTCTCATTATTGCGGAGATGTGCCTCCGTCTGATAGACCAGTTTGAGTGCGTTATTAAGTCCCGATTAAAACTTATTGTAGACGTAGTAACATGATTTCCACTAGTATAGGGTTAGGAGGCCCACGGTACCATAGCCCCCGTAGCGGTAAGGGCAAGGCTCCGTTAGAATACAGTTATTAATCCGCTGATCGAAACTATCCAATGGGAACGGTTCGCATACATCCTAAATTGGATGAGGTGTTTTATCGACTCTTCAGTCTAGATTTGTATCGTCACCTCCTACCGGGTATGACTATCACCACCCACTAACGGTCTTAGTAGACAGGAGGCTTGGCTTCTGGAGAGCCACATATCACCCCCAAAAGAGAGATAAATTGGTTTCCAGGGAGGTGTTATATATTCCACGTTAGTCTTTCTTCCAGTCCACTGCTTGACCCTGTATGTAAGTGCTCTGATAGGCGCCTAATTGTAGGTGAGAATCACAATGCTTTGACTTTCATGGTGAATGGTGGACATTTGACACGCTCCGATTTCTCATGAATCCATCCAACTATACTATTCTTTGAAGAAGCATCAGAGCTTAAGTCTAACAAAGTAACCTATTTCCTGATGCTACTATATCACACTTTCCCTGCTTTTTTAGTTTTCTTGGTTTCATGGCTTTTTATTTTTCAGTTTGTAGCAATATTACTACCATAATTATGTAACTAGTTGAATTACTAAACATTTATAGTCCACGTAAAATAAATGTCATATTCGCTATGTGTTTTTTTCTCTATTAAACCAAGCTATCAATGGATCAATTCCATTTCACTATTCACTATTCGAACAACTGAATTTTATTTTCTAGGCCGCTTTGCAAGAAAGTTCTCCAACCGACATTGCAATCATCGTTGTACCAGTTGTCGTCGTATTATTGGCAATAGGTGGTGCGCTTTTGGGGGCGTTTATTGTAATGGCCCGGAATAAACGAGCGACGCGAGGTACTTACAGCCCAAGCGCGCAAGAATATTGCAATCCACGATTAGAGATGGATAATGTACTTAAACCACCACCTGAAGAACGACTTATTTAGTAAATCAAATATTTATAGTACATAGTACATATTATTATTAGTTTTTAGCTTAAACACATACGACATACGTACACCGTATAGCCTAAATATTTGACTTATTAAATAATGTTTTCATAGCGAGAGTAAGATATATACAATTGGTAAGCGGAAAGACTTCTTGTTCCGGGCATCTGTCTTCATTTGTTGATTTGATTTTTTATATCGAAGGATTTGTCTCATGTGTTAACTTATTTCTCCTTAATTATTAATCGAGTTTACTGTTTTACTATAATTTCGTTGACACTTGCTCATTCCTGAAAATCAACGGCCTTTCATTGGCAACGTATTACGGCGATTCGAAATCTACACTAAAACTGTTTGAAGACAAATTGGAGCAGACATACTTAATGTTAGTTAGATAATTCCACTGTATTACTAATCAGAAACAAACGACGAGGAATATTGTGCTCAGTATATATTCAGTATATATTTTACAGAATAAAAAACCAATACGAGAATATTGTGATAAAAAAAAATCAATAAAACACTTTACATTCCATTTGCAAGACCTAACTAGATGAAAAGTATATATTTAATGTGCATTGTTTCGCAAGCTTTAATGGTTGACTTCCGCATTCATTTCAGCACTAAGTGATTTTCAGTATCTTCGTTGTTTTATTCGTTTATTTACATATTGAGAAAAAAACAAAATGCAAGTCAACATTCCTTTTTGTAGCCTCTTTAAAAAATAGATCCCGAGTTTAAAAATCGCGTCACATCGTGAACATATCTGAAGATTACTATAATAAGCATAATTGACTAGAAATGTGCCTTATTTTGACAAGAAAAAACTGATATTTCCACAAACGAAGATACACGATCTCTGTGGAGGAAATGCCTTGAAGATTTATTATATTGTTCGAAAAGTAAAAATTTATTGTTTTGAATAAAAAACCGTCCAATTCGATGTAAGATTTAGAATTCATCTAGAAGGTTAGAGTTGAAAGCGTTATTTATTTATTTTGTTTTTCTTTCGTTCGAAATTTAAGCTACCGACAATTTCACGTCACAAAGCCTTAGATCAAAAGCTTTCATGGAGTTCGTCGCAATTATATAGATTGTGACCTTCTAAATGTCTTCTACATTTTCACTAGATTTATTAGTATTTAATGTAAATAGGATTAATTTACGTAAAGATGGATGTAATTGATATTCTTATTACATTGAACCATTGCGTTAATTAAAAATACGAATATGATCATCAAAACGATTTCTACTAATTTCAAAGTTAAAGTTGTGTATTCATAGTTTTAAATCCAACTCTTTTTAAAGTGTACATTATTTCCAAAGTTTTCCATCCTTATAATGTATAGTTTTAATATTTTAACTTCAGTTTTCATATTTGTAAAAAAAGTATTTTATTTGAGTAATCTGTGGTTTGATTTATGGTCGATATATGGAGTGCTTCACTACATAGACCTGATATAGAAAATTATATGATTGCCATATCCCTTGGCTTCACCACAGGGATCTGAAGAACAGCGAATTTTGATATTTACCATTGAAAGAGTTCAACAACATTTAATATTAGGATGGCAATTCAATTTTTCCGTGTTCGAGCATAAAGTAAATTAAATGCTCAACTACTGTAAAATTACACATACTGAGAAAGATTTGGCTCAATCAAATGCCTGATCTGGATGCAATCTGGAGGCTTTTAAATCCATATCCACATAGCGTACCAAAGCCACCGACTTCGATGTTCACACCAATCTTGGCAAGTGAATTCTCGTTAGCGCGTGGCCATACCATCGAATAAGCCTCTCTCGCAATTTTTCCACGATCGGTGCAAACCCATAATGATCGTGGATATCTTCATTTCGAATGTGATCAACATGTGTCACCATTGCCGCAAGACTCCGTTCATTGTTTTTAATAGTCGGCCAACACTCAGGACCATAGACGGCGATGGGACGGACGACATTGCGGTAAATTTTAGATTTGAGACGTTCGTTGATACGTCGATCACAAAGAACACCAGTTGTGGAACACCACTTCATCCAGGTTGCCTTAATGCGTTAAGCAATTTCATAACGCAATTCTTCATTAGCTGACAGGGTGACCCGAAGTATTTAAATCGCTCGGTTCTAGGTAGATCACTGCCGCTGACAGTGATTGTGCCTGTTTCATGGGACTAAGTGGACGAGCTACGACATACTTGCTAAGTTGCTCGTAGCCAGGGTTGTGAGCTCGATCTTGCTCTATGCAGCCCCAGTTTGGGGAAAGGCATTGCAGATCTCAGCTAACGCTCATAAACTGAGTGCAGTCTACCGAAGGACTGCTCTGAGGGTGTGCTTTGAATTTAGGACTGTCTCAGATGAGCGTTCATAATCTCGGGAATGGTGCCTGTTGACATTTTGGCAGATGAGATGACGAACATACAAAATGCGAAGCCTACCTCTCCTTCATTGCAGATAAAAAGTTTCTCATGAGACACTGAGGATATCGCCAGTACCTGCATAGATTTAAATTGCATACCTCACCCGACTGTCCCAGAGCACCTATTTTCCCAAGATTTGTGGAAAAACGGTGGAACCTAGAAGAGACCTAGAACCTAGAGAGACACTGGTACCAGAAAATCTGATGCGGAGAATGGTAGCACGTGAGGAGGATTGGGATGCAATCAACTCCATGATCGCATCTATCCAGAGCAAATTGCGAGAGACAGAGACGATGAGAAAACGGCGGTTACGTACGCCGCCTAGAGAAGAAAAGTGAAAAAGGTAGAATGAGCTGACTCCGCCCCGTGATGTAATACCCTATGGTGGTTCCACGGGTCATGGGAGGAGTCGGGAGTGGTTTTAGTTTGCAAAATTCTCACGCACTGATGTGTTCAGGCCAGTGTCTTTCGAAGATTTCTACTTCCTCAGAGAAGACAGGAAGATGTTGAAAACAAAATGGAAATGAAAGAAATTAAAATATTAAAGATTTCTTATTTACTTTATTTTTAGTAAATAAGAAGAAGAATATAAGAATAAATAAAAAAGAAGAAGAAGAATATAAGAATATAATATAAGAATATAACATAGACATGTTAGTAGACAATGGAGTATCATCCAGAACTCTAGGGTTGGTCCACGATCGTTTGTCAACAAAATTTGACTGTTAAATACGAACATGTTGAACATGAATTAAGATATCCACATATAAAAGGAAATCAGCCTTCTAGCTCTTCAAATACCCTCGGTGTTCAATTGAAGTTGAAAAGTTTTCGCCGCATTCCATGTTAAACATGGCGTTAAAACTAGGAGGCATAGTAGTCACCATTTTGACAACCTCATATGGTTTGATATGGGATTGGGATGACTAGATGAGGTTGATGGTTGGTGGCAGAAATTCAATGAAAGCCGTGCTTATACATTTCAATTGTTTATTTAAATCCAATATCGATCCTGCTTCTCATTGTGGTGTTCACAAAGTGACTGTTCTACTCAACCCTCTAGCAATTAACTAACTGTTAGGGAGTAGATCACTTTTGTAGAAAAGAAAGGTAATTAAAAGTACTAATTCCGGGCAATTGTCTGGAAGTAATTAGCACCGCCACAATCTAATGGAAAGGTCGGCGAAATATGGGGTGAATTGAAATGATAATCAACCAACACACTTTACAAAAACTAATACGCTTATCTAAATGATCCGACTCAACCATTTCTTTAATATTCGGTTCATTAATTTGTGATTTTCAAATAATTTGAATTGCAACTTTGTGTGCTTGTACCGATATCGGTATAATCTTACGAAGTGCTTTGGGTTAGAAAACGCTTCATACTTGATTAGTTGTTAAATAGTTGATTACGTCGTAACTTATTTGTCCCTACTTACGATAAGTTTTGTGGTAGATTCTTTTTAATTACTTTTTTTTCGTTTATTAGTTAGTTACTTTTTTTTTGTATTTGTTGGTGAATGTTATGTATTTCCAAACTTAGTTAATGGGTAGGTTATCGTGTTTCTCATTGTTCTATAGTCTGAACAAGTTATGCAAATTTGAAAAACATTTACCCCTCATCCTCGTCAGCACTTTTTTCATTCTGTATTTTGCAACTATGCACTAGACTTCAATTGCGATCTCTGATTTTTTGTTCGTTAAAAAAAGACTTTTTGTTATCCAAAGCAGTGAATTATACAAAACCACTCGCAACACTACTCTTTCTTCTCGAAATATTTAGATTAGATAGAGTTGAGCTCCGTGACTTTGACATATTAAATTCTATAAAGAACGCGAATTGCTCAAAACTTGCTAATTCGTTTCACATATGGTACATGATTTTTACCTTCATATATACAATGAACAAAAGTGCAATCCGGACATCGTCGTACGAAATACATACGTGTTCAGAAAGTGGGAAAAAGGAGTTGTATGTGTTTTGTTTGTTTGTTTTTTACAGGAAGATTACGTACAGTCTGTTGGGTACAAAGGAAAAAGAATCAACAGAAAAGGGTAGAATAAAACCCTTACTAACGGCCCTTAAATGTATCCTAGAATCATCAAATTTTTCAATAATATTGAGCATAATACTACCAGCTTTGATGAAAATTGCGCTATTACTAGCAAGACATGGGTCAAAGTTTTGGTTTCTGTGCAAATTTACTACAATCTAAAGTTTTGAATGCCAGAATCACACTAAAGTGAATAACATAAAGTCACTACCTCCTGGGCACTCGAACCTGAGCCTGTACTTAATAATTGCTCGGTTCTACCCTAAAATCTAAAGGAGCGCGAATTTTACTTTGAAATTTCTGCAGCATATTCTGGGATAGCTAAGTTAATGATCTATCCAATAAAAAAAATTATTCTGGAAACCTCCTAATGTGGTTTTCCCCCTTAATATATTATCCGATGCATCTTCTGACTACGCCAGTATCTTACAGACCGTTTTTGTGGTTAAGTTTTACAAAATAATTGGTATTCTACAAAGTGCACATCCAAATCATCCTTCGTAGGCCCATCGCCAAAGTGCTCAATTTTCACTACAACTTCTAGACATTCAAACAATTTGAGAATATTGAGATATTCCGAAGCCCCGCAGATTCCGTGCAGGCAGTATACTAAGCATAAAACAACATAAAAGGATTGCAAAGACGTTTCCTCCTAAAAGCGAACAAAAGATCGATACTGACTTGTAATTGCTGACTGAATTGTAGTTATACCAAATATTTGATGTACTAGTTTGAGATTATTAGAAAACTAACCTCACAATAAATGAAATCTCTGGCGGTCAACTTTTACAGCCTTTCGCTGCAAATTCTTCCACACAAAAAAAAAACGTTTTTAGGTACGATAACGTCCAATTTTCAACTCCTATCATCGAATAGAGAAAAAACTTCCCTTCCGACTTTCTTCGCCTCCCAAACTCCACTATCCCCAAAGACGATTCATCAATCCTCCTCACTCGCATCAGCTGTCGCCTTTACACGGGTTCACCCAGGCGGCGGTCCAGCTGGATCGTGCAATATCTCGCTTTGCTCAGCTGGTCTAGGTACCACAAATTTCTACTTTCACTGACTACGACCTTGAATTTCAAACCCAAAGTTGACGGTAGCAAAAACAAAAGTACATATTATACAATTTTTCCCATTGTGAATGCAAATTCTCGTTCATCCCAGTCAGCAACAACAGCGTCAGGTTGCTTCCAACAATATGCAGCATAAGTAGACCTGTGTGGAACCATTTCGCAATATTAGGAAAGTTGAGTTAAAATTTGAAATATTTAATTGAAAATCAGTTCTGGAGTTTTGTGGAATAAAATTAATCATTTTATATAATAAAAGTTCGATATAAATGAATGTTGGGATGGGAATCTGTAAATTGAAAGGAATATATTGAAAATGTAAAAGGGTGCTAAAACGTACGAAAAACTGAAGAAATGCTACATAAAATTTTATAACTTATATAACAATAAAATGTGTAAAATACAACTGATTTCGCGGGTTTTCTCTTCAACCATCCAACCATCCATGTATTTGTTATTTTTGTATAAAAAAGTTGATTGAAGTAGTGACGATAGTCGTTAGCATCTTTTTGATTTTTAGTTTCATACCATCCAAACTTTTATAATGCAAGTGACTGCCTCTGTTTTAGAGCATTTTTTTAAACCATTACTAGCTGACCCGACAATCATTGTCCTGCCTTGCAGCAGTGCCATTCCCCCATCAACTTGTGCTTTTTTCAATTCAAACTACTCCTACCAACGTAATTTACACCATGTCAAGTAAAAGCTGCGAACGTATTTGGCCTGACGGTATACTTATTTGAAAGTAGACATAAAATTATCCCAAATAGCTTAGCTCGTTACGTCAAATTACGCCATTTGAAACCAATAATGGTGTCAATTTGAGTTGGCAACTAGCACAACACAATCCGAAGGCTTCATTTTTAATGTTTCGTTGCAAATAAAACCTTATTATGTCTGTCCATTCGTCCATCTGTTACGCCAATTTCCTCAGCAACGATTACTTCTATTGATACGAAATTTGGTGGAAAGCTGGGAACTGTAGATCTTCTTGCATGCAGTGGGTAACATCGTTCTATGTTGAGTTCCAGGGGAGGTGGGGGGTCCCCGTAGATGCAGGGGGGTTTCATATGAAAGATTTCGATTAGCACTCTTCCAAGCAGATATTGATTGCAAGGAGGAGGAGTGCGGGGGTCCAAAAGAGGTCAATTATTTCAACCCAAAAAAGTGAAAAAATCATGGACTTCAAAATGCTCCTCGTTACGAAATCTACTCAAATAAATTTAATGCTAGAATATTATTATATTTTGAAAATTTACTGCCAACCCCTTAAGCTTATCCTAATTTCCTAAAATTGCAATAAGATAGACTTAAATAGAAAGCATCTTACTTTTAAGTTTGGTTTAAATTCTACCATTATTAACAAAGTTGTAGTAGGTCAAAGTCTCCTTTCTGGTCAAAAAACTGCTACTACGAGATAAAATGTCAGTACCATATCAAATTGAATATCGGGTAAGTACGGGTAAGCTATATACATTACGAGCTACATACATAAGTGGAACTCTCGTGTAGTCAAATATTTTTATATAAAAAATCAACAAAACAAAATAAAAGCGCCCAAATAAATAAATAAAATAAATAAAATTTATTTCAACCCTGCGGAGCAACGTGATCAAAAGTGACTACGAATGTATTTTGCTTCGTCCATATTATGCTGGCTCTACACGTTTAGTACTTGCCGCAAACTTCAAACCTCTACAAACGTTTGGCAGACCAAGCGTCGTCATCCACACATTTACAAAGGGCGTTAGTGTTTTCAGAACAGGCAATCAAATCCGCTTTAATTTGTCTAAAAAACCGAAACTCGATCGGTTGTTGAGGTTTGGCAAACACGTTAAATTCATATGAACTTACGCGGGTTTCAACTAAGGCACATACCCTTCGGTCTAGTGAATGAAACACCCTTTTTCTTGCCCGAGTGCCGATTACTTTGCAATCTTTTTTCGGCTAATCGATTTCAGTTGAAATTATTAGATACTGTCTTGCGGCTACGAATCTTATTTGTTAAGTTTATATTAAATTCAAAACGTGATATTTTTAGTTCAAGTTTATAGAGAAAAAGAAATTATCAGTATTTCTGCTTAATGATATTTGTTCATTGATAATCACAAACTAAATTTTATTAAAACCAATGATCTCGAAAATCATTCCTCTCTGCCTCGCCAGCAGGTTTTCGTTTTGAGTAAACATATAACCTTATTAAAATCGATTCAATGTCTGTTTTTAAAGTTTTGTGTGAAACAAAACCTTATTAGAATCGATTCGATGTCTGTCTGTCTGTCTGTCTGGCACACCCGATTTATTCGGAAACGGCTGGACTGATTGTAACGAAAATTGATGAGAGCGTATGGTCTGGTGTTCCCTTTAAATACAGCAAGTGACGCCATTTTGTATTAAGGTTAAGGGGGCTCATATATGTGAATGGAGAGTGCAACATTTTTTTTACAGATTGTGGCCATGTGGGGTATCGAAAATGGTCCCATATTTGATATCGAGTGAAACGTAGGGGAGTGAGGGTTCCAAATGTGACCCCTGAAAAGTGTAAAGGATCCCATTCTAATATCAATTACTCCAGGCAGGCATATTTATATATTTATATGTATATGAAGCTTTGGGGTAGTGCCTAATTCAGGTAGATATATTTGTACATTGAACAAGCGTTATTCAATATACGTAACTTTATATGCACATATGTATGTTTTTGTGCAGGAAGTAAATCGGAAATATGTGTATGATCAATTTATATACGTGAATATATAAGTATAGTATTTGGTAATATGCAATGTTCGTTTGTTTATAATAATAATAATCGTTGGCGCAACAATCCATATTGGATCAAGACCTTGAAGTGTGTTAGAGCTCTTCACTTGAATGGAAAAATGTGCGTAAAGAGTTTCTTACAAACAACACAAAACCTTTATACCCGAAGCGCCAGTTTCCGGTATTCCGACTTGTTTATATCTGATGTAGGTTAAATTTTTCCCATTTGCTACTAATAACATTAAACTCAGAGTGTCAACTTATCAATCAATTATTTAAATCGTTTTCTAAAAAATAGAGGGAAATGGAATTTTTAACTATGTACACCCGGAACTGTTAAGCACTCATCGCTCCTCACATAGGGGAACACAAAATCTTTTACACCTGAAACGTCAAGCTTCCGGTTTCCCGATCTATTATATATAAAGATAATTAATTCTTCACAGTATAGAATTAAAAGCTTTTTATTATATTTCAAGAATCCAATTATGTAACTGAAAAGGAATTGAATCATTATATGCAATACAATTCGCAACGATAAGCTTGTTTTTTGACGGCAAAGGGTGGAGAAAAACCCCTTAAGGCAGTAGTAGAAAGTGATGCTCGAAATTTTAATGTTATTTCATTATTGTTTTTGAACAAGAAAATAATACACCAATGTTTTGAAATTTAAATATAATTTTGATGGAACCTTGAAACGTACGATAAATTTTTTTTACTTAATTTTGCGTTAGTTAATGTGTATATTTTATGGTCAAAATGGAGTCCTTGAAAAAAAAGATGGGGTGGTGGTCTCAATTAAAAAATATAAATTTCTTTCTATTTTGCAGATGTGAAACCTCAAATACCCAATATTTTTATAAAATAATAAATGGCAAATTTGCGAAAATAATGTTCAAAATCGTTGTATCTTTATGTTAAATTGTTAAAAAAAATTATTATAATACTAAATATTTTTGAGGTCTCGCATATCAGCATGGGTGTGTAGAATAAGGGAGTCAAATTTCAACTAAATCGACTAAGTAGCTTTTTCTGAGTGCTTCCCTGAAACTTTGAAAACGTGGTTTCGATTAAAACGCGATTAAAATTTTGGCAATAGATTTTTTGTAACAAAAGTTACTGATGGGATATTCCAAAACTCTGCTTTGAATAATCTGTCGATTTATTATTTTCCAATAGTATATATTTTTACATAATGTCTAGACTTCAGTTAGCTAACTATAACAATATAGGTTCAAGGATATTATATGGAAAGGACGAGTTGCTGGCGGCTAATTTCCAATTCTATTTCTACTGGTACCCGTTCGTCACCCTGTATTACTACTTCAATATACTTATAAAGGAGTTCAAAGTCAAGGAACTAAGTCATTGTCCATTCGACAACAAGTCAGAATTCAACTTTTTGACGGTGTGGTCAACCTCATAGGATCGTGTTCTCAGAAGAAGCAAGAAAGAAGCTATTTCTTGAGTAATAATTGAAAGAGCTTTTTTTAATGAGTACAGTACTTTTATGATAGACACTACTTAATATAATATTATTGTTAGTTTCTATATACTTAAGCTAATGCAATTATGTATATTAAAAATATCATAATCAGTCACATATATATACAATTTCATGCGAAATCGGTCAATTCATCAGCATCTTTATTGTAGCTAACACTTTATTTAGTATGTTCCCCTGCCTTTGCTGCATTAATTTGTGCTATTTGGGCATCTTCAGAAGCCGTTTCAGTTGCTTCCTTTGTTTTAGAAAATTCAATTTGTGTCATGATTACTTTGCTTTCAATAGCTTCGAATTGTTCTTTAGCTTTATCAACCATTTTTGTTTGTGATTCAAGTTCTTCTTCGGCATATTGAGACATCTGAACAGCTTGTTCTGCTAAATCCTCAGTATTCTTCAAAATATTGGTCAAAATGGTAGCAAGTTTGTGAGCCTTGCGTTGTGTTTTGCTAGCAGCTTCCACTGCAGCTTCTGCTACTTTCAGTTGAGCTAGTTCGGTTTGAAAGGAGGTAGATGCTTCTGTTCGCTGTTCCTCCAAAAATACGAGTAGAGCTTGCTTTGCTAGTAAGGCTGTTTGTGCTGCTATTGCTGCTTGAGCTGCTAATCGAGCTAAGGTAATTTTGGCCAAGTAGGATGCTTGATGAGCAGCAGCTTCTTGACTAGCCACGGCTGTATGGGCTTGTTTGGCTGACCTATGTGCAACCTCTTTAAGGTCAACTTTGTCGAGATTGGAAGTTTCAAGACAGCCGATAGCGCGGACAGTGCTGTGATATGTATTTAAATCATCGTCATCATCTTCTCGTTGATGTGAAGAAACGGAATCAGTTCTAACGATATCTGTTCAGAAAAATCCATCCAAAATTTGAATAAAAAATAATAAATTATTGAAAAATATTATAATCCGATAAAGTTTAATGCTTACCTAAAAACGCTATAATTAAGATTAAAAAAATAATTTCCATTGTGCTTGAGCAGTGATTGGAGCGTTCGATTCGTGGAATCTGAAGCCAACTCAAAGAGAATGGATCGTTGACGATAATTTATAGGTACTTATTTCGAATTTGGGGGGAACAACCAACAACAGAAGCATCTTAACCAACAAAGTGAGTACTTTTCCTATTACTGGACAACAACAAAAAACTTTTCTTCGCCGGTGAAATAATTAATTCAAACAGAGCAGAAATATATAGATGAACTTCGCTTATAATGGATTTACCTTCTCGACCTCTCCATTTTGTAACGTATATTTCTTTGGGATACTTCCCAATAGGAGAAGCATTACGATGAGAGCAAAAGTGCAGTACAATCGAATCCTCAGTACGTTAATTAAAAGAAAATCCCTACAAATTCTTAATTTTCAATCAGTTTTGACTAAGTCTAAACTAAATGCAATATAAATGTCGACATTCATGATTCGGTCACCCAACTGCATCACTGGAGTAAATGCTAACATTTTAGAGTCAGCCATCATAAATATTGGTCGTTTTGTTTCCGCACACAAAACTATTTATTTATGTACATTTGTTACGGCGGTCACTTTAGCAATTAACGACTGCTTCAAGTGGACTCTTTAAAAACACCGAAAATTGAATGTGGACGTGGGTGCCTGCAATACGTCTGCTGGTACATTTATTTCTTGCAAATATTGTAAATTAGAGTATACTAGTTTGTATTACATACGTTGCGATTCCACGTAATATATTATGCAAATTATAATTTTTAGATAGTATGTCTTGGAATTATGCAAGGAGTCTACCTACTCATGAATTATGGTTTGTGTAAATAGTAGATTTTGTCAGTGGGGCGAGTGTTCGTATGTGCAAATTAAAGTGCTAATAGAATCATCTAATGTAATTACAGAACCAGGGAATTTTCACTACGTTCATCTAATTATTCAGCGTTTCAAGTCCCTTAATCTGACTCTGTCTCCGTAGCGAAGTAACGCAAAATATCAAACTACATTTGCCAAAGGTTCATAGGAGCCATTCCAGACCAATTCGATAACTACGAGCACTTCATTCCCTTCTTCCTGCATTTTAACTTATTCGTATTTCGTACCGTACGAAAAAACATATTATCTAAATTTAGTACTCTCGTTCTCTATCTGTGTCTCTAACGATTTGGTTTTTCGGATTCTGGATTTAGGTTCACAGAACCTCTGGAGACAGTGGAAAAGCCAATAATTAATACAGATCCTACACATCTTTAAAAAGTTTCTACATACCACTACCGTGAACTTTTAGTTTTCATTTTCCAATAGTGACTTGCATCTCAACGCTCCTACCTTATTTCCAGCTTAAGTTGAACTTAGCTATCTTAATTCTATTTCAATGGGTGGCTATTACAATTCTTTTGCTTACCCCGAGGCGAGGCTTTTAAATCCTCATCCAGTGTATCAAACCGTTGTTTCGGCGGCATTTTAGTCGCTTACCATCGACTTCGATGTTCAGACTAATTTTGAGAAATGAATTCTCGTTAGCGCGAATTACGTGAAAATACCATCGAAGACGCCTCTCCTGCAGTTTCTCCACGATCGGTGCAACTCCATATCAATCGCGGATATTCTCATTTCGGTTGTGATCAGAACATCTTTTATAGCCGGCCAACGCTCAGAACCATAGAGGGTGACAGGACGGACGACATTGCGGTAAATTTTAGATTTGAGATGTTCGTTGGTACGTCTAAACAAAGAACACCAGTTGTGGAAAGCCACTTCATCCAGGTTGCGTTAATACGTGAAGCAATTTCATAACACAGTTCTCCATTGACTGCTAGCACTGACCCAAGGTATTCAAATCGCTCAGTTCTGGGCAGGTCACTGCCGCTGACAGTGACTGTGCCCATTTCATGGGGATCGGTCGACAAAAATTCAGTTTTATTCAGATTCAATCTGAGACTGTGTTGCATGAGGCGATCATTCCATTTTTGGACAAGTTGCCCGAGATCATCATCATCTGCATAGAGCAGTGTATAGGGCGCTGGACGTTGGATGTCCCGTATGACAGTGTCCATAACAAGAACAAAGTGGTGAGAGGACGCTTCCTTGATGAATACCAACAAAGACACGAAGCGGTTTTGATACAACCGCCACACTTCCAATTTTATTTTTCGAATCGTGCTAGAGCAATTGAACCCAGCGCACGAGTTCTTCTGACACTAAGTGTTTCCGCAGAACATACGAGATTAGTTCGTGTGACACACAGAAATGCAATGTAAAGAGGGCGATGCTTCTCACATTTTTCTCCATAAGTACCCCTGCAGCGTGTATTGCGTCAGTAGTTCCAGAGTTCTTGGCAAATCCGGCTTGATTCACGGTTATTTCAACGATTTCGCGAAAACGGTTGTCAAGAATGCGTTCAAAAATCTTCATGGTATGGGAAAGTAACCGGATTGGACGGTGATTTGAACATGTTGCTGAGCTACCTTTCTTTTTCCATATTGGAACTGTGGTACTTTCTTGCCAGTCAACTAGTGTTCTTCCTTTCTGAATAACCCGATTAAAGAGTTCAATGAGGCACAGTGTTGGGTCCCAGCTCTTCACTTTCCAGAGTTCAGATGCGATGTCGTCAGGTACTGTTGCTTTCCCCGATTTCATTTGTTTTATTGCTTCCTCGACTTGAGTTGCCCTGACAGTTAAGCCCTTTAGGGTTTAACGTGAGCACCTGTCTGGACGACTTTATTCCACGGTCTTCTTAAGGCACGGATTGATTTTGTGACCACAATCAGAGCCCTGCTGAGACAAGCAACAACGGTACCAGCCTATACCAATGGCTACCTATGGCTTAGCATTCATACTGGTGTATGCAAGACATACCTAAATCTCTACCGAACTAAGGAGCATAACCACAACCCCCATGAAACTCCCACTAGGGGGCCAACCACAAACAACCGAGCTGTAGTCACATACAGCGGGAGTTCACCCGAAGTATGAGAGTCCAGGGGCTATCCCGGTTCCAATGGTGCCAGTATACCCCTGGTGAGGTTTCGTGACCAATTTGTCACTTCAGATGAATCCCCGTGCAGACTCGGGTCTGGTCGCTCTGATTAGGCTTTGGAGCATTCGCCTACTGCACCACGACCGGCAAGTCAAAGTGAGTACAGCGTCTCAAGGTGCCACCACTATGGAGGTTCTCCTCGGCCACTTGGTTTTGGTTTGGCCGACAGGGTTGCCGCTCCGTCTTCCTCACCGCCAACTCTGAGCACCAGTTGCCCTGACAGTGAAGCCCATGGTGTTTTACGTAGGCACCTGTCGTGAGACTTAAATCCTACGGTCCTCTTAAGACACAGATTGATTTTGTGACCACAATCAGAGCCCCGCTTAGACAAGCAACAACGGTACCAGTCTATACCAAGTGCATGGCTTAGCATTCATACTGGTGGATGCAAGAATTACCTAAATCTCTACCGAACTATGGAGTACGGCACCCGTGTTGATACGCAACACCACGTCGAGGCCCGAAGGTCTCTTCTCGCTTGAGCATAACCACAACCACCATGAAACTCCCGCTAGGGGGGCCAAGCGCAAATAACCGAGCTGTCCTCACATACAACAGGAGTTCACCCGAATTATGTGAGTCCAGGGGCTTTCAGTTGCCCTGACACGAAAGTCCTGGGGGTTTAACGTGAGTACCTGCCGTGAAGGCTTAATTCCACGGTCCTCTTCGGACGCGGATTGATTTTGTGACCACAATCAGAGCCCCGCCATGCAAGCACAGCGGTCCTGGTTTATACTGAGTGCAGGCTAGTTGCCCTGACAGGCGGAACTGCTCCAAATGTCGGCAATTATTGTGGAAGTGGAGGATTAGCATATTCTTCAGTTGAATTCTGCTCGAAGTATTCTCGCCATCTATCCGTCGCCGCTAGACGATTGGGAAGCAAAGTACCGTTCTTGTGTGCGTCCGTGTTGGCTTTTGGCAAGTCGATACAGATCCCCCTTTTAAACCCAACACAAAATGGTGCCACTCGCTGCACATTCAGCGTTGGACTGGCTTGCGTGTGTATCAGATGCAGATAAGGAGGACGATGTTCAGAATAGCCGGGAGTATCAGTGAGGCGGGGAGCTACCTAAATCGAAGGGAGATTGGTATTCTTTCAAGGCGGTATCTCGATCACTGGCACCAAAGGATAACATGACAATGAGGTTTCATTTCGTTAAGAAATTTGAAACACGTCGCGGTAACAGGCCAAATTTTGAACAGCAACTGACTACCTCATACCCTGACGGATCCCTCACAGCAGAGGAAGCGGGTGCCGGGTTCATTGGTCCAAGAAAACTTATTTTTAACCAACCGTTAACCACGCTAATATATTCCAGGCGGAAATATACGCTATAAGCAAATATGCCTTCTTCAACTTCGAGAGGTACTATAAGGGGCGGAATATTGCCATTCTGACTGACAGCCAAGCGGCGATCAAGGCACTTAGCTCCAAACAGGTGAACTCCAAATTGGCATGGGAATGCCTTGATAGACTGAAAACAATCGACTCGCACAATAAGGTCTAAGGATATTCTGGGTTCCAGGCCATGTTGAGTTGGAAGGTAATGATACAGCGGATGAACTAGACAGGAAAGAGGAACGGCTGAAGGAACTAGACTGGCCGAATCTACCAAGAATGGAGCAGTCCACAGTGCTAATGGAGAGATACAAACCCAAGCGCGCAAAGCACTGCTTAATCTCACCAAGAAGAACCTCCGGGTTCGGGTGCGAAAACTCACTGGTCACTGCCGGCTAAACTATCACCACAGCTAGGTATATTTACGGACAATGCCTGCAGTTGCTGTGCGGAGTGAGACGAAAACTCCTTTACACACAGATGCCAAGTTAAAATACTTGGAAGTAGGGAATATATTAAAATTCCTAACGGTTATAGGTTTGCTTGATATGCTATAGTTAATAGGTACACTATAACCAGTATTAGGGGCACAATAGCTCTTTTAGGACGCAGTGCGACTACCTTTAACAGAATAATAAAACTCCACTATGCTAAATCTTACCTGAGCTCTCCTGGTGACAATTTACATGGCAGACTGACCAAGAAAACGCATTCAATGTCGTTACAAAAAAACGCATGCTGTTTAACAGCTCGGAAAAATCTCATCTCAGTTGAAACAAGAGTACACCTCATGGCCTTGTTAGTTAGCTTGAATGCGCCGAAGAATACCACTTATAGCATGCTAAAATCCTTTACCATATTCAGGAGGTACTTTTCTCTCTCTATCCGTCCGCATCCAAAGCAATTCTGTCGATTTTAGCGATCCCCGTAGAAATTGCATATTACACTCCAAACCTTTGGAAATATCTATATTTTTATATACTGGTTGCATTGAAATAGTTGCGACACCTTGGGAATGCCAGAATAGACCCAGATAAATGAAACAAATTCTCTGCTTAACAGATACATTCTTTGTTTATATATAAATACAACTTTTAAATAAATACATGCACACTATATATTACAAAAAGAAGGCAATATCACTGTACAATTAAGGACGGCCGCAGCGCCAATGCCTTAACGTTACCGACGATATTCTCCTCCCAGTTTCACTATTTGGTCCTCAGCTATCGCATCATGTCCTCCCCCTGCACTGAACCCTTTCTTATGGGCCGAGATTTCTTGTACTGCGTGATCTATGTGGAGTGCATTCGAAACCGCTTTTAGGAATGCTTCCTTCTCTTTTTGTTCCTTTGATTGAAAAGCATTCTTATAGGCAGCATGTGCAGCAGCGGAAGCTTTGTTAGCAGCCTTTTTGGTTTTTTCAAATTTCGCTTGCACTTGGTGTAGTTTCCTCTCAATGGCGGCCAATCGAGCATGAGCCATAAGAACCATCTTTTTCTGTAAGGCCAACTCGATTCGAGCATGATCAGCAGCGGATGCAGCCTGGAGTGCAAGTCGCTGAGCCTGCTTTAGGGCTTTAGCAACAATTTGCACGTGTTTTGCGGCTCTTTGTGCAGTTTCTTTAGCAGCTATTGCAGTATGTTTTGCTAGTTGCAGTTGACAAATTTCTGCTTCTAGTGCATGATGCGCCTGGGCAACCTGCTTTTCTAAGCTCTGAAGAAGTGCATGTTTGGTAGCGAGAGCTACTTCTGCTGTTTCGGCGGCTTGAAAGGCGGCTTCGGCGAGAACACTTTTGGCAATGAATGATGCTTTTTGTGCTGCGATGTGTTGATCCACCACCGCGTTATGGGCTCTCTGGGCAGATCTTTGAGCAATCTCCCGCAATCCCAATCGACTTACATGACCGAAACTATACTGATTATGGTGACCTTTTCTATAACGACCACTTCGAACCACGGAAAACGTGCCTGTGAAGAATGTTTGTATCAAGCATCGCTCACAGCTAGCGAAATGTTTGGTAGATGTAACAGACACCAAAGACAAAGCACTCACCAAACAAAACCACGGTGAAAAGCACTAATAAGATCTTCATTATGCATGACAAAAGTTGACTAACTTGGGCGCGATGGTTGATGTAGAGCGAACTGATAAATGCGAACAAATGGGCTGAAACAGCTAATTGTTTTCTTTTATACTAATCAATTTTGCTTCTCTTATGCAATTTTTCGGTTTGTTGGTAAACAACAACACATGCGACATTTTTTTAAGTAGTTAGTTTTGCCATGTTCGTTACCTCTTCTATTTAACAAATCTTATGGCATGGGCGTTTATTAAATCTCAAATTTCATTGAGATATTGATATTTATTCGGAAAGTTAATATACCGGGAATAAATAAATTGGAATGCTGGAAGCTGTGCTCTTCGGGTATAAAAGGTTTGGGTTCATTTTATATGAGAAATCTTCCACCTATATGTACGTTTTCCATTCGTACATAGCTAAAAATCGATTTACAAATTCCAAGATAAATCTACAAATGAAAAATCCAAACCATTTCTTTTACTAAATATTCTTTTATTTTTCGGAAATATGCATATTTTGCCGACTACTTGTCATCTTGAAGAGGTGGAAGGAACACTGCACCATTGTTCTTAAGGGTAGCACATCTGGTGATGTTCCGGTTCATGTGGATGAAATGACTAGTCACCTAACATATAGATACGGACCGTTCCTCCTAATCGAAGAGAAAACATTTCGAGAAGGCTTTCGACAGCATGAATAGAGAGTTATCTGGCTACTCTACCCAGAAGGGGCATTCCGGAAAAACGAATAACTATTATAGGACAAACGGTTTCGTCCAGGGCAAAGGCAACTCGTCAGACGCTGCCTCACCTCTGCCCTGGGAGCAGCGCAGAGGTGAGGCAGCGTCTGACGAGTTGCCTCTGCCCTGGACGAAACCGTTTGTCCTATAATTTTTTTTTTTTTAATGCTTGGGTGCCATGCCCCAAACGAGGGATCCGCGGACCAAAGAAACGTGGTCCGGTCCAACAACAAGTGGTTGTGGACTTAGGATCCCTCACTTATCCTAAACAATTGAATAACTATTATCAGAGCGACATATGGTGGCGCAAAATGTCAAGTGCTGCACCGAGGTAAAATGCGAGAGGAGTTTCTGATCAAAGCGGGGTCTGTCAAGGTTGCATTCTGTCACCGATATTATTTCTTCTTGTTATTAGTGACGATCTTCATGCTGTCCTGCCGGAGCACGTGGAGAAGTTCAATGGACAATGACCTTTTTTCTCAAACACCTTAACTACACTGATGACATCTGCTTACTCTCTCAACGGGTCATGGACTTTGGCCAAATGGCTTTGGATTTGGAAAGAGAGGTATGTAGAGTTGGGTTGAAGATAAACATCAACATGCATGGATGAACTTAAGGGGGTTTTCGGGTAAATTTCTAAAATAATAATAACTTCTTTATTTCTTAATATTTTTACACAAAATTTTGATAACTTTGAAAGTATTTTCCATTGACTACAATGCACTTCTCGAAACGATCACCCTATTCTTCGTAACAGTTTTTAAATTCACTTATTGAGATTTTTTATATCTTCCAGCGATTTTTATTTTATTTCCTCAACAGTGGAAAAACGCTTTCTTTTCATGTCCCTTTTGCCGTGAGTAGAGAGGGGGAGGGAGGAGCATTGGACGACTGGTGTCATGTCCTTTTTGTGGAGAGGGCGGGGCGTTGCGGGCCGGCGCGTTGTCATGATTTAAGAACCAGTCGCCTATGTGTCAAAGATCTGCCTTTTTCTTCCGGTTCCTCTCCTTCAGTTTTTTCAAAACTTCCAAGTACAACTTCTAGTTGACAGTTTGGCCCGCGGACCGGAACTCCGCGTACGCAACAACTCTGCAATCCAAGAAACAAAAGTCTTGATGTTTTACTTCACTTGGCGTGCTTTTTTAGGACTGGCTTGATTGCTGCTTTGTTTTGGGGTCATATCCATGGCACCACGATTCAGTGCCAGCAATAACCTTGAGAAAACATCCCGGGTCCTTTTTGAGCTAATTTTGAAGTTCAAAAATGCCTAAATAAAATGATTGACATGAAATGATAGACAAACATGACCAAAATTGTGCAAACAGCTCACGGGCTCCAATGAACTGAAGCTAAAAAGCACCGACGAAGCATGGACTAAGTTTGGCGAAATGATCAACATCTCTAAAAAAGGTGGTTCGACATTCGATTCTCAGGAAGGTCAAATCCTATCCGGAACTGATGGACCTTGGAGAAAGCGTAAGCCGAATCAAACGTCTCCAAAAAGGAGCTAAAGAAGTTTCCGGGCGAGACGGCTGAAAATTTCTTCGGCTTGATGGGGAAGCAAGACATACAATGTAAAGACATTGTTGAAGTCACGACGAAGGCAGAGATCGTTGAGGCCCTACAAAAATATTTCAGACCACGCGATTTCCAAAAATCCGCGAACAGTGGACTCAGAAAGGCACAGAAAGGGCAACTATCAGTAGTTCGAACTCTGCTTCAGCCGAAGATAAAAGAGCCTGAAAGTTAGATTCCTCATTGCAAAAATAGCTGGTATTTACATATATGTACAGTTATTGTACTTCACAAAGCAAAAGGTCCAAACCCCAAAATCCTAGCGGCTGATTTCTACGCGGGGCTTGTGGATTGGGTCGAACTACGAACACCAGGGGCGATATTGAGTATCACATTGGCGAGGAGAATGGTCTCGTTCGTCAGTGAACACTATACTCATAGTAATCACTAGTCGATTTTCTACCAGATCGAAAATGGGCCGTGCAGCGTGTTCCTTTCCTGTGAAGTAGGAACTCACGGCTGGTTCGTGAAAAGCTTTGAAGTAGATGCTACTTGGAGACCACAATCCCGATGGTACGTTTTCAGAAAAGTTAGCACAAATAATGAGAAGCATAGTAAGAGCATGCTACTACGTCGAGTCGGTGAATCCAAACGGTCAAACTATTGGTGGAACAAGGCGAACAACAGACCCGATTATTAGCGCGTTCATGGTAGAAGGAGTTTTCTCCGCTCGATGGGTAAAGCAAAAAAATAGTTTTGATGTCCAATTGCCTTATTGGTAGAGAAAATTCTGAAAAGGCTCATCTACAGCAGAATTCTCCTTATCAAGGACGCCCTGATGAAGTGATAGTTTCGTTTTAGTGAAGATTATCCAACGATCAGTTTTGGAGCTGACTCGAGACGCATTGTCCTCCAATAAATGCCGTGCCATGGTGATATTGGATGTCAAAAATGCGTTCATTTCTCCCAACTGGAAATGGATAGGATTGGAAAGCGCTCTTTGGTACGGTACGGATGAGGGACCTAAGCAATACACCGTCCCAGCAGGAGTCCAACAAGGCTCAGTGTTGGGTTCTCTCCTGCGAAACTTGATGTACAATGGAGCCCTTATCATTCCCGTGCCAAAAGGGGCAATAATATTTGATTTCGCAGATAATTTGACCGTGGTTACCGTTGCGAAATAACCTGAAGATGTTGAAGTGTACGCTATTGAAACCATTAACGTCATAAAAGCATGGCTAGAGGTGGTTGAGTTTGTCGTTGCGGAATAAAAGACGGAGGTGGTCTTGTTTACTAACCCTGGGAAAAGAAATTCGGCGGGAGTGATGATCGAGGTTAATTTCAAGGGCTTTGCCTGTGAGAAAGCGGCAACTAGCAAACGCTCAACGCTATTTTCTAGGGTTTCTCAGGTAGTTGTTTACCTTCCACCTTCCCTTATATGGTACGTCTGGGAATTCTTCTGAAATCCAGACGCCTTACTTGGCCTGTCCACTGAAGCTTTAAAGTCTTAATATGGATGGCGACTTCTGGTTCGCCTTAGGTTCAACTAACCATTGTATCTCATTCACCATTAACTCTCCGTCCTCACTGTTTTGCGCCACGTATTTCTAGAGCGATGTTCTCGTTAGCCACTCTGAGATTTCATCGCATGACACAGCTAGCAATGCAGTTTTCGTACCTTCTTAAAGTGTGGCCTATGACTGCGACTTCCAATCTTCCAATCAACATCTCTTCCGGCGAGATTGTGTTGGGCTAGAGTACACAGATGACATGATGGAGATAGATATTAACAAAGGCTCACAGGTTTCGAGTAACATTGACAAACGTTGAGAAGTCTTCTTGGTCGAGAAGCGTATCGACGATCGTTAATTGCAGGTGGTATTTTACGGATTTTACTGCTGCTTACCACTTTCTGTCCATATGTGACGCCTCAGTTCTATTGAATTTCCACTTCTTCAAGAGAGGTGTGAGGTGCTGAAGGTCATTGGTGGGATGGTTTGGTTTGCAAGTATGGATCTGACCACTTCAGAGAGTGCTTGATGAAATGAGAGAGGTTCGAACCCTGGAGTCTGCTTGCTGAAGATGAATTTGAGAAGTCAGATTTGAGACGTCTTCCAGTAATGAGGCGTTAGTAGGCCATGCTACCACCAGAAAATTTTTTCCTGTTATAAGATAATCAGATAATAATCTAGCCATAAGTCCTGATATCAGGATTTTAGCTTGGGCTATGATGAGATCAATCCAAGAGAATCAAACAGCTGCTCTGTTTCTAAGAGTATGATGCAATTTGTGATGGCCAAGCTTTGTGTGGCCTGTGAAAGTCAAGATGTCTGGAAAACATATCGAAGAATTGGTGAGAAGTATTGCTGCTCAGGTGTGATGAATTGAATTTGCAAGACGATGGATGATTGCCTTTCCACTTTGCTAAGAAGAAGCAACCGGTGAGGCAAAAAGCTTCAACCTGAGATGCTTCCGGTGATGTCGACGTAGCTACACTTTTCAAAATGCTGAATTGTTAGTGGGAATCTGTGGCCCCCGTCGCTTGTTGTTTGAGGACGCAATCCGCTAGGTACCGTGCTGGCTTTGTACGGTAAGTAACCGCAGTGGGATCGTAGACCACAGACTCGTTGGTAATTGAATAATGATCCGCCCAGAATGGGACTTTGAGAGATCTGGATGATCATCGATTTGACGGGATGTCGCATGACAGTGATCCGATTTTAATAAGGTTTTGTTTTACATAAAACCTGAAAAACTTATAACTACAGTAAACTTCTTTTAATCCGGCGCGTACGGGTCTTCACGCATGCCGGAATATCAAATATTCAGGATTATCGGATGTATGTCGAAAAAAATGAGGTTAAAATTAAACAAAATATGTACTACATATTTAATGTAAAATGATTAAAATAAAAGTGCACATTATTAGAATAGAAAAACGTTTCTATACATTATTAATTATTGTGATTGCCCCATTGAGCAAGATAGTTCTTGCAGGTCTATTTTCGTAGTCTCGTTGCTAGAAGACACCTTGAAGAAGTGCCTTATATCGATGTGTCTCATTGCCTTCTCCCTTCTTTTTTTAAAATTCCGAATAATATGAAGCTTTATAATTTCGGCATCGTTGAAGGAACTGCACCTTTCAGAAAACTTGATAAATTTGTTTATCTCCTTCATCGCATTTAGTAATTGTACATTATCTGCCAAAATTTCAGGCCAAAGTTTACGCCAAGACTTTATTAGCGTGTCCTGCTTTACTTCTTCAGACGCCAAAGCAATAGCAAAGATGGCATTTTTAATGGAAAACTGTCCATGAAAATCTTTCACATCACAATCTGTTGCCAATAATCTTTGGATAAAATAACGTCTGTAATATAACTAACCCTTTCCCCTACAGAGGAGACTGCAGGGTCGGAGAAGGATACCTTCTACGAGGCAGTAAAACGAACCCTCCAATCCTGTCCTAGGTATGATATATAAATCATACTTGGAGATTTTATCAGTCGACTAAAGACGGAGCCCGTATTTAGGCGATAAATTGGCTCCCATAGCTTACATAAGGATATCAATGATAACGGATTGCGAATTCAGTTAGCAGCATCACATGAAATGGTTGCTGGAAGTACCTGGCTTGCGCGGAAAGCGGTCCACAAACAAATGTGGGCCTCTTCAGGCGGGACCACTTTCAACCAAATTGACCACGTGCTGATTGCACGCCGCCACCTCTCAGCCCTGATGAATGTCAAAACATATAATGGGGCCGATATAGACCCGGATCACTATATCGTTGGCATAGTGCTCCGAGCCTCAGTTAAAACACCGCCTACAATCCCCTCTGACAATCATGTGAGAGTGAATACTGAAGCCTGGGAGAACCAACAGGTCTGCGAACTCGAAAGGTACAGGGAGCAACCGCTCCAGGCGTGGAAGTTCTACCAACAAGTCATCCTGCCGAGACAAAGAGGGAAATCTGATTTCTGACAGAATGGGCATATTGGAGCGATGGGTTGATTATTTTGATGAACTGCTCAACAACCACAATATCCGCGAGTTTGAGGTCTCGTCAACTGAAGACAACTGACACATACTGCCACCAGCAAAGTATAGAAGAAACAGTCCGCGCAATTTATCGGCTTAAAAATCAAAAATAAAATATGGGGGTGACCAATTACACCAAGCGGTTTATCAGCTTAAGCTCAAGGTGTGGGACAGCGAATCATTGCCTGATGACGGACAACGAGGCAATATCTGTCCCATACATAATTATAGAGGTATCACGTTGCTGAGTACCATCTATAAGATATTCTCCGTTATCTTGCTAGGCCGGATAGTCCCATACGCCCAGAACATCATTGACCCATACCAAAGAGGCTTCACTCCAGGCAAATCAGCAACAAATCAGATTTTCTCTCTGCTGCAAGCGATGAAAAGCTGTTCAAATATGAATATCAGTTGCACCATCTTTTCATCAACTTTAAAGCCACCTATGATAGAATAGCCTGGATAAAATGATACACGGCCATGAGAAAATTTGGTATGCCAACGAAATTGATAAGACTGACTAGGCTGACCCTGACAAATGTGCGAGGCTAGGTCAAGACAGCAGGATCGCTCTCGAGAGCATTCGACATCAAAAACGGTCTAAGACAAGGGGGTGCTCTATCATGCGTCTTCTTTAACCCTGCCCTGGAGAAAGTGATCCGCGATGCTGAGGTTAATGCGAGAGGCACGATCTTCTTTAAGTCCACCCAACTACTGGCCTATACTGACGATATCGACATGATGGGAAGAACGACCCGAGATGTACAGACTGCCTTCTCTTATCTATCTAAAATCACAACCGATAACAGCTACGGCGATGAAATCCGTGCACGGTTGTTGGTAGCTAACAGAGCCTATTTCAGCTTACAAAAACTGTTTCGCTCGAAACGTCTCACCATAGGGTCATCCAGCTTTGACCCTGCCCGAAAAATCTATAACAGCAATATGTATGGTAGAAAAAGAAAACGAGGTAGACCCTGCCTGAGGTGGAACGATGACGTAGGCCAAGAGGCCAGACAGCTTTTAGGGATATCGAATTAGTGGACCTCGGTGCAAAACGGGATGTCTGGAGTGCCTTATTAAGCGCAGGCCTAAATCGGATACCGGTTGTTGCGCCATTGATGATGAATTATCAATGTTGATGAATGTGACTCAAAATTCTGGACCAACCCTTGATCTATGGGTTGAAGAAAGGATGCCATATTTGGAGAAAGGTAATCAACTGATGTGTTACCAGATACAAATTATTCCTTATCTGGATGGGCTCCACAGTTTTCTTGCTATTTAGGTATTTTCAATTTTACGAAATCATTCCTTACAGCTGTCACAAAGCTTTTGAAAAACCAATTTCCAAACAATCCTTGATCCATCCATGCACTTGTTTGTGCTCCATAATGCAAGGACAATGATTTTAAGCCTTAGGTTTTTTTTACTTTCCTATCATAAAAGGAACTAGCTTGTGATTCTCTGATGAATTGGAACATTGCAGTACTGTTAATTGATCTTTATTTTTCTTAAAACCTTTAACATTTTTCTCATCCCCACCAACAAGCGTTGAGTTTGATAAGCAACGCCACAGTAGGTCAGTTTCGTCGGGATTATAAATTTGACAGGGTGTCAGTCCATTTTCCGACACAATAGACTTGAATTTAACTTTTAATTCTTCAGTAGCTGCAATACCGACAGATTTCAGTTCGCCAGAAATATCTAATTTTCTGATACCATGAATAATCTTAAAATGTCTGAGCCAGCCTTCAGAAAATTTGCCAGCAAGATCGATGTTCAAGTTTTGTTGAACCTGTTTGGCTTGTTCAACAATTATAAGGCGGGTTATGGGTTTACCCTCAAATATTTTGTCTGAAAACCAAAGATACAAAGCTGAATCTAGTTGGCCTGACTTGGGCTTTTTCTTTTTTAAGTTTGTCCTTCATTAAGATTTTTCAAAGTTTTCGATTCATTCAAAAGCTGTTATAAATTTCCTTTATTTTTTTAATGTTGTAAATTGTAGACGACGCTATATTATATTCCTCCATTTAGACCAGTTTCAATATTCTTTATAATTTCCAGCTTTTGAGCTAATGTTATAGGCTGATGTTTTCTCTTTGGAGGCTGGTAAACTTGAGGACCTATGTCGCTGGGTAATAAAACGCGCAAAATTCACTCAATCTAACACCACACACAAGTATAATTCGTTAAAACAAAGAAAAAAAAACATATAATCACGTCTCGGTGGAGCGAACTATAAATAAAACTGGCAACTGGAGGTTTCTGGAAATTGTCGATATTGTTGAGCTGGGATTTCGACGCACTTCGTTCACGTTTGGCCTTGACACCCCTAGCGTGCCGGATTGCCAGGAGTGCTGATCCGCAGGATCCTGGATTAGAGGAAGTTTACTGTATTTATTTCTATTTTTTCCAGCAATATAGCTAACATGATATATTGTAAATAATTTCATTTACTTAATTACTATGATAGACAATTGAGCTATGAATATAGTCCATGGTTGCATCAAATCTTCTAATAACGTTTTTCCCTTCAATCATTTTTGGGGATTCCCCCCTCTTTTATAGCAAGTAATTTATCCAAGGCAACCACCTAAAAGCTAGTGCTGCATAGTTCTGGGGTGCGCAGTTCGTAGATATGCAAGAAACGAACTCAAATATTTAATGAATAAAATGTCAATGTCAACTTCTTATCACTTGGCCAAATCATCACCAACTTCATTTTATATTTTTCAGCTGTTTGGTGGAGGACCAGACAGTGCCGAGTAGTTTTTTACGTTCGCAGGCAGTCGTCTAGAGGTGTAAAATGGGTGAACCAAATGGTGATGTCCGAGTAAACGGTATCAAGGAGAATGGTACTGACGCGGAAGAAGTGAAAACACCTTTCCTAATTGGTGTCGCTGGAGGTACCGCGAGTGGCAAGGTATGGAGGCCATTTCGTCTATTCTTGGAACTTCAAAGTGTTTATCTAGATATTTTTCCATCAGTCGACAGTATGCAAACGTATTATGGAACAGTTGGGGCAGGCAGATATGGATCACACACAACGGCAGGTAGGTTGAGGTACTTTTTTATGCAACACGAAAGGGGGATCAAATTGGAAATTGTGCACCCAGCTGTAAGCGCTGCCGATGCAGCTGCGGCGCACATGGCAAAAGGTCAATGTATGGTAATTTTTGGTTTGAGTTGCAATTATTGCTTAGATATGTGTAAGGTAATGTGCCCATAAAGTGGCGGTAGTGCGATTTCACCAATTAATGTAATTCATGTTATTTCCATCAACCTCCATTGGGAGGTGGGTGGGATAAGGTGTTGAGCGATGCTAAATTCGCATTCACTTGCTCTCAGACCGGACCAAATGAAGAGCAACTTGCGCTCACTTTTTTTATCCACAGAAGCCTGTACGACGACTCAACAGACACTGCCTTTTTTTTGTTAACACATTCGATTTATTTCCTTTAATTTAGTTACAAATAGTTTATGACTAAAATTAATACTAGACTTATCTCTAACAGCTTAACTTTACCTAGAAATTAACATTTTGCTTAATACTAGACTTAATTTACGGTAATATTAACTTATCCTATGTTTAATGCTATAGAGGGGAAAGTCAGGAAAAACCCCTCTTAAATTGATGTTGTTCGGTGGGATAGTTGTACTGTGTGAGAGGGTGAAGGAAGGATGCATATAGGGGAAGGTGGTGTTATTGGGCGGTAGAGTAAACGAGGCCAGTGCGATGTCGATCGTGTGGGCGGTTGAATATTATCATCTTACCGTTGCGATAACTGCTATTCTGGGAGGAAAGGGTTAGGAGGTCTGAAGGGAGGGGATGGTGGCGGTATGAGGGGATAGCGTTATGACTGTGTATGTTGGAGTAAAACTGGATAAGGTTATTTTGATGGGTTTGACATTTGGTGAGGAATTTGGTAAGTGAGATGAGGAGGATTTGGTCTATGCGGGAGCACTTTACCTCGTCATAGACAGCTTGGTTGGAGTGGGTTTTGGACTGGGAAAGGGCTAGGCGGAAGAACCTTCTTTCACGTACCCGGAGACGCTCCATTTGAGCTGAGGATACGTCACACCATGCGACGGATCCGTACGTGATTAAGGGACGGATCAGCTGTTTATAACAGTAGAGTTTTACTTTGGGGAGGATAGCGGAGTCTTTCTTAAGGATGGGCCATAGGATTTTTAGGCCCATTAGGGTCTTTGAAAGGATGGAGTTAACCTGGGGCACGGGTGACAGGCGAGAGTTCATGGTTACTCCCAGGTATTTAGTGGATTGGACGGAGGGAATGGTGGATGTTCCGATTTTGATCGTGAGGTTGCGGGTGTCGGCTAGCATCTTGCGGGTAAAGGTGGCTCTACCGCGGAAGACAATAGCTTCGCATTTGCTGGGGTTGAGGAGGAGTTTCCAAGATTGGAGGAATTTGTTGAGGGTTAAGATTGTGGTATTGATGCGGTTTTGGGCGGATTGTATGTTTCGGGACGAGGTGTAAAGGATCAAGTCGTCCGCGTACTGGATGGTTTTGACCGTTTGTGGTGAGTTGGTGGGGTGTTGGAGCGGTATATCGGCGGTGTATAGGGAGAATAGTGTTGCTGACAGAACTGAGCCTTGGGGGATGCCTGCAGGAGGACTGTACGGGTCGGATAGGGTATCGTGGATACGGACTAGGGATTGGCGGTCGGATAGGTAATTTAGGACAAGTTTGCATATCTGAGGGTGGAATTTGAAGGTATGGGAAAGTTTGTAGGTGAGGCCTTCGTGCCAGACCGCATCGAAGGCTTTCTGGATGTCTAGGAGGCAAGCGGTGGTGGGGATGTTCTTGTTTAACTGGGAGAGGATCTCAGTCTTGAGGACTAGGAGAGCATGTGAGGTGCCGTGGCCACGTTTGTTGGCAAAATGGAATGTGGGAATAATGGCGTGATCCGTGATGTGCTGGAGCATGATATCGTGGATGACGTGCTCGAAAATTTTCGATGTCACGTTGAGGAGGGAGATGGGGCGGTAGCTGCCCGGGGAAGCTGAAGGTTGGTCCTTTTTTAGGATTGGGACGATGTGGGATTCTTTCCATGGAGTGGGGAAGTGTGCAGATAGGAGGCAGAGATTGAAGAGTTGAGCGAGGAAAGGGCTTATGATTTTGGCGCATTTTTTTGGGATGATGATTGGGATGTGATCGGGGCCGGTTGATTTTTTATTATTTCGGGAGAGGATGATGGATTCAACTGTTTGGGATGTGATGGCTTGTATTGGCAAGCAGTCAGGTGTTGTAGGTTCGGGTGGTGGGATCGGGAATTGGTCATAGGTAGATGGCGTGGTGGTGAGGTTGTGGATGTGTTGGCGCACAGTGATTTCTGTGGGGGGATCAGACAATTGTCGGGTGGTGTGGTGGGCGGCCAGGAAGCTGTTAGCAATCAGGTCGGCGTGGGCTTTGGGTGAGGTGTTGTGCGGGAGGACGCTGGCTGTGCTGGGTTTGGCTAGTCGAGGACAAGTACCACGGAGTTTATTGCATGTTTGCTGATTAAGCGAGATGTTCGCATGCTTCACAGCGTAGTGCTCAGCGTATAGCGTTTGGGCAGACACTGCCTCATCTCTGCCCTGGGAACAGCGTAGTCGAAGCGGTTCGAAGTTTTCATCGCTCCGTCTGGATGCGGATTTAGGATCCCTCAATGTCTAAACAAACAATTCTAACTCCGGCAACACTTTGGTCACTTTTGACACTGATGTTGTTTTGCATTGTTGTTTCTTTGGTCTGCGTATAGCATTCTAAGTGTTCATGTTGTCGAAATCCTACAAATAGACGGAAAACAAGGGTCTAAATTCTCTATGCTCGCCCAGAAAGAACCAGTCTGTTCTTTGCTGATGAAGCTTCCGAAATGTTCGTTAAACTGTCCCTTGGGTAGCTATACAGCGATTTCAGCGCGTTGTCCACTCTTCGTAACATTTCTGGAGCGCATCGACTGGGATGTTCGCCCGTACCCTCATCATGGCCGCTTGGATGTCCGTAATTGACTCAACATGGGTTCCTTTGACCACCGATTTTGTTCCAGGGAACAAAAAAAGTCACAGGGTGACATATCATATGGATTAAACAGCGATCTTCATGGATTAGGGCGCACCCACGCTGCGCATTCGCGTCAGTCCGTATCTCGACTGGTTTCCGGCTCCGTGCCTTACCTTTCACGCCCCTCCTTGAATTCTTTATGGCATCGAAACACCTGGGCACGACTGAGAGCACTATCACCATGCATTTTTACAATTTTAGCGTACATTTCCGAAGCTGTTTCGCCTAATCTGGCGCAAAATTTCATTGCGACGCGTTGCTCGTTTCTCAGTTTTCGTGACGAGCACTACCAACACACGTCTACTCAACACGACACAGCAGGCAAACTTAACAAGCTACAGCAATGGTGAATATATCAATGGAGAGGAGAAGGGGAAGGGAATTTGACGTTTGCAGGTTTACCGCAAGCGCGGCAATAAAATCAGTCCCATTACTTAATTGTCTAACCTTGTAGTCAAAATGAGCGGGGACTAACCACTGTGCATGAGGCTCCTGAAACTATTGGTACTGAATGTACAATTCGAAACATTTTATTTCAACTAATTTGAATATATAATGCGACACATTTGATAATAATCGGATCAGGGTGGATCAGGGCCATGAAGTGCGTTAGAGCGCTTCATTCAAGATAGTAACGGTACACTGTACGAGGTAATATGGTCAGCTTTGCGCTTGTCCGAGATTATTACCCTGATTTGATTCAGGTACTCATTCACAACTGTGTCGACTGGTATCTAACATCCAGTCACGATAAAAAACCCCTCTGCCACCAGTAAGATTGAAACCGCGACCTTCCGGTGCGACAGCCCAGCGCTTTAACCACTTGAGCCATCAGGACCCATTCACATACATTTGATTTAAAATATCAATTGATGCAATAGCCCAGGCTTCATTCCACTTACTGTATTTCCACAACGCAACTTTTCGTGTCCCGTGCTGGAAATGTTTACTTTGTTGACCACATATTTAAAGGATGCAGCCTCGAAAAATCGTGCATGAGTAGTCGAAAAATATGACTTGTTCGGACTTTTCTAGCATCGAACCACAGTACATTTTTTCGTTGGTAATATCGGATCGTGTTATTTCTGTTTACTTTGCTAGCATTAGGAAGTTCTAGTGAAGTGTTAATATTTCCCAGTGCTTATTTGTTGTAGTTCCACATTTGACAGCGTCAAACAGTTAGTGATGCTGGCCCTACATGAGTAGCCTTTGTTATCAACAAACAAAAGCGTAAGTCGGTCATTTCTGCTCCCAATGTGCTGATTATAAGCGGTAGCCGTTGCTTTGGATCATTAGTATCCGTCGTTAACTCCTACAATGTCTGCCTTGAATATATCCCAAAAGGAGAAATGGACGCAAAGAGACCGGTCAATATCCCCGTCTCCAATGCGTGCCTCCAAGATGTCGAAGCCCACAGTGCCAACCCATGCTGAAAGAATTCCCCAAAACGAAACGAAAGTAGTTACATACGACGAGCGCATCTGCAAAAAATCCTTCCCAGTGGTGGTAGATATTGTGTTGGAGAAAAAGAAATGTCGTATTTGTCGTATTTGAGGACCGGCTCGCCGCACTTCGACCAGGATATTTTTCGCTTGAGGTTGTCGTACGTGATCCACTTTTCATCACCGCTTCAAAAATGGGTCGAATTCGTTGCGTTTCAGCGGTGCATTGCAGGCGTTGATTCGGTCCAAGAGATTTTTTTGGGTCAACTCGTGTGGCACCCAAACATCCAGCTTTTTTTGGAATCCAATCTTCTGCAAATGGTTCCAAACGGTTTTATGGTCTATACCCAGTTCCAGGCCAATCGAGTGAATGCTCACATGCCTGTCTTGAATTAAGTGCTCTAACACCCTTCAAGGCCCTGATCCAATATGGATTGTTGCGCCAACGATTATTATTATTATTAATAGTAGTAAATGGTGCGGATCATTCGATATAAAATACAATGTCTACGCAAAAGCAAAGCATCTCTTGAATACTATATTATGTTAACAGCATTAATAACGATATAGTGATATTGGCAGAAATTTTCAACTACGATGAATAGAGTAGCAATTTTACCATTCTTGGTTTTAACAATAATAATCGTTGGCGCAACAATCTATATTGGATTAGGGCCTTGAAGTGTATTAGAGCACTTCATTCAAGTCCATAACGGTACACTGCAGTCACGATAACAAATCCCTCTGCCACCAGTGAGATTTGAACCGCGAACTTCTGCTAGCCCAGCGCTCTAACCACTTGAACCATTGGACCGGACACGGACATGTCTGATTTTAATACCATTGTAAGATTCAGATAACACCTGTTTGGGAGTTTGTCGCAATCGCCTGTAGAGGCATTATTTTGGATCATGGCATCATCGAGCTTGCACTAAGAACCTCCAACCCAATACTACAACTGTTTCATTATACGTTCCCCCGTCAACCAATGTATCCACTTTTCGCACAGAAATCAATAAGCTACTTTAATTTTTGGAGGGCAGACCAAACGTTTTTCTTGTTAGTAATTTCAATGCACGTTCCCAAACATGGGATGATAAGGTAAGGTCGAGCTCTTGCAGAACTCCTTTCTGGAACAGATATTTAAGTCATAAACAATGGCAAACCTACAGACCACCATCTCATGAGCAACATCCGGACTCACCTGTCGGTCTCGGACCTAACAATAATTAACAAATCCAAATTAGGATGGATTTGGAATACGCTGATGGTTAATATCCCAATCTCATTATACAGACAGTGTGAAGTATCAAAAGCTTAATGTTCTATAGGAACTGAATCAGACCCAGGCTTAAATATGCTACAATGTCCACTGTCAACGGCTCGAGTTATATTAATAAAACGCTGGACAGCTTACAGCCTCCCAATTGCGATGTTATGTAGATTTTGCCAAGTCCACCACGACACTACATTCGCCTTTACGGGTGAACCTCCCTCAAACACCAAAGAATGATTCTCACCACAAAAGAAATTATGAAATTAAAAGCCTACAACGGGAAAACTTTTGAGAATAATTATCCAAATCTTGCAAATGGATACAGGCACCGATTGAGAGCCTTTGGAAACATCTTTCATCAAATCAAACTCGATCGAATACCCACCAGCTTCACCAAAATCCTAATCACGCTGAAATACAGCACTCCCCCCAATCCCTCGCGGCAAACGCAGCACAATGTACATGCGGCGAAAGGGGGGTGTAATTGTAATGGTCATGTGGAGTACAAAATCAAAGGGCTCGAATAGTACTTTCTGAAACTGATCTTATTTCTAATATTGGGTGAAACAGGGGAGATCGAACTCAAAATGTGTGTTCCAAAAAGTGAAACAGGTCATGTTTAATAAAGCTTGTAGACATAATAGACATGTGTGTACCTGGTTACCAGGGGCTTTTAATTAACATACATAACATGTACATGTGCATGGAGTAGAGAGGAAATTTGTGAAGATCAATTTATCAATGTAGCAATAGAAAATGTTTGTTTTATTTACGATGAACACAGTATTGATATCGTTGATATGTTTGTACATATGTGCCTCTTGGAGTTTAGCAAAGTATGATGGAATATTTTGTATTCTTAGCTATTTACGAATGGAAAATCGTGCAAAGAGAGTTTCTCACATAAGATGAACACAAAACTTTTATACCCGAAGCGTCCAGCTTCCAGTATCCCAACTTGTTATTTCATTAAAATTTTCAAAGTAATATTGGTCAGGTTAAGTTGGGGTAGGTCTCTTTTAAAATTTTAACTCTGCTAGGGGCTTTTAAAAATATTTTTCTTTATGGTTGATATATGTAAGTAGATCATCAGAATACCCCATTCCAACCGTTTCAGCAACGCGATAGATCGTATGGGCTAAACATGTTAAGTGTATCATTTTCGGATAAAGTATTCTCAGGGTTTTACTCGCATTTACTATGTTCGGTGAAACTTATTTGATGTTGCAGCAGAGGAAGAAGCTGTGATGAACATTTGATTGTGGGTTAATTTTCTCTGTGTTTTGCAGTAGCGATATGCTGGATGCCTTGATAGCGTTTAGGCGGAGATACTGCCTTATCGCAATTTGAACAGTATAAAATATTTGAGTCACTTTTCAAACTTTCATTCGGAAACATCCGTGTCCAGATAGCTGACTGGGTAGTGCACAAGGGTGTCGTACGCAAGATCATCATCATCATCAACGGCGCAACAATCGGCATCCGGTCTAGGCCTGCCTTAATAAGGAACTCCAGACATCCCGGTTTTGCGCCGAGGTCCACCAATTCGATATCCCTAAAAGCTGTCTGGCGTCCTGGCCCACACCATCGCTCCATCTTAGGCAGGGTCTGCCTCGTCTTCTTTTTCTACCATAGATATTGCCCTTATAGACTTTCCGGGTGGGATCATCCTCATCCATACGGATTAAGTGACCCGCCCACCGTAACCTATTGAGCCGGATTTTATCCACAACCGGACGGTCATGGTATCGCTCATAGATTTCGTCATTGTGTAGGCTACGGAATCGTCCATCCTCATGTAGGGGGCCAAAAATTCTTCGGAGGATTCTTCTCTCGAACGCGGCCAAGAGTTCGCAATTTTTCTTGCTAAGAACCCAAGTTTCCGAGGAATACATGAGGACTGGCAAGATCATAGTCTTGTACAGTAAGAGCTTTGACCCTATGATGAGACGTTTCGAGCGGAATAGTCTTTGTAAGCTGAAATAGGCTCTGTTGGCTGACAACAACCGTGCGCGGATTTCATCATCGTAGTTGTTATCGGTTGTGATTTTCGACCCTAGATAGGAGAAATTGTCAAGGGTCTCAAAGTTGTATTCTCCTATCCTTATTCTTCTTCGTGTTTGTGTTTGACCAGTGCGGTTTGATGTTGTTGGTTGATTCGTCTTCGGTGCTGACGTTGCCACCATATATTTGGTCTTGCCTTCATTGATGTGCAGCCCAAGATCTCGCGCCGCCTGCTCGATCTGTATGAAGGCAGTTTGTACGTCTCGGGTGGTTCTTCCCATGATGTCGATATCGTCAGCATAGGCCAGTAGTTGGGTGGACTTGAAGAGGATCGTACCTCTTGCATTCACCTCAGCATCACGGATCACTTTCTCGAGGGCCAGGTTAAAGAGGACGCATGATAGCGCATCCCCTTGTCGTAGACCGTTGTTGATGTCGAATGGTCTTGAGAGTGATCCTGCTGCTTTTATCTGGCCTCGCACATTGGTCAGGGTCAGCCTAGTCAGTCTTATTAATTTCGTCGGGATA
Organism: Hermetia illucens; assembly: GCF_905115235.1. NCBI lineage: Eukaryota > Metazoa > Arthropoda > Insecta > Diptera > Stratiomyidae > Hermetia > Hermetia illucens. The sequence goes on from NC_051854.1 coordinate 76,014,190, forward strand.
CCGAATTCTCTCATGGCCGTGTACAGTTTTACCCTGGCTATGCTATCATAGGCGGCTTTAAAGTCGATGAACAGATGGTTCAACTGTTGTCCATATTCCAACATTTTTTCCATCGCCTGCCGCAGAGAGAAAATCTGATCTGTCGCTGATTTGCCTGGAGTGAAGCCTCTTTGGTATGGGCCAATGATGTTCTGGGCGTATGGGGCTATCCAGCCTAGCAAGATAGTGGAGAATATCTTATAGATGGTACTCAGCAACGTGATACCTCTATAATTGCTGCACTGTGTGATATCTCCCTTTTTATGTATGAGACAGATAATGCCTCATTGCCAATCGTCAGGCATTGATTCGCTGTCCCATACCTTGAGCACAAGTTCATGAACCACTTGGTGTAACTGGTCGCCTCCATATTTAACCAATTCGGCTGTAATTCCATCGGCTCCTGGCGACTTATAATTTTTTAGCCGATGAATTGCACGGACTGTTTCTCCTAAACTTGGTGGTGGCAGTATTTGTCCGTCGTCTTCAGTTGGCGGGACCTCCAACTCGCCGATGTTCTGGTTGTTCAGTAGCTCATCAAAGTACTCAACCCATCGCTCTAATATGCCCATTCTGTCGGAAATCAGATTTCCCTCTTTGTCTCGGCAGGATGAGCATCGAGGTGTATAAGGCTTCATCCTGCTGACTTGTTGGTAAAACTTCCGCGCCTGGTGCGGTTGCTCCCTGTACTTTTCTAGTTCACAGACTTGTTGGTTCTCCCAGGCTTCCTTTTTCCGTCTGGGAAGTCGCTTCTCCGCTCGACGGAGTTCGTGATAAGTCTCTGCGCGTGCCCGCGTTCTTTGAGAATGCAACATTACTGGGTATGCGGCATTCTTCCGTTCCGTTGCTAGCTTACATTCATCGTCAAACCAGCCGTTCCGACTCCTTTTACGGCTGGGGCCAAGTATATTTGTGGCCGTATCCATGATAACGTTCTTCAGGTGGTTGTGAAGATCATTTGTTGATGCTTCATCTCCAGGTCCTCTGTTGACTGCGGTTATTGCGGCATCCATTTCCCTCTTATAGGTGTCGCGGAGGGTTGTGTTGTGGATGGCTTCAGTGTTCACTCTCACCTGATTGGCAGAGGGGATTCTAGGTGGTATTGTTATTCGGGCTCGGAGCACCATACCAACGAGAAAGTGGTCCGAGTCTATATTGGCCCCCCTATATGTTGTGACATTCATCAAGGCTGAGAGGTGGCGGCGTTCGATCAACACGTGGTCAATTTGGTTGAAAGTGGTCCCGTCTGGAGAGGCCCACGTATGTTTGTGGACCGCTTTCCGCGCAAACCAGGTACTTCCAACAACCATTTCGTGTGACCCTGCTAATTGAATAGTCCGCAGTCCGTTATCATTTGTGTTTTCGTGTAAGCTATGGGAGCCAACGTATCGCCTGAATACGGGCTCCTTCCCTACTTGGCTGTTAAAATCCCCAAGTATGATTTTGATATCATATCTGGGACAGGCTTCGAGGGTTCGTTCTACTGCCTCGTAGAAGGTATCCTTCTCCGACTCTGCAGTCTCTTCTGTAGGGGCGTGAACGTTTATGAGGCTTATATTTCTAAACGCAAGCTCGCGGTTCGAAATCTTGCTGGTAGCAGTGGAATTTGTATCGTGATTTGACGTCGGATACCAGTGACTCAGCTGTGAAGGAGTACCTGAGTCAAATCAAGGTAATAATCTCGGCCGAGCGCAATGCTGATCTCATTGCCTCCTACAGGGTATTTTAATCCTGTAGTGTACCGTTACGGTCTTGAATGAAGTGCTCGCTCTAACACACTTCAAGGCTCTGATCCAATATGGATTGTTGTGCTAACGATTATTATATCATTCGGAAACATCCGAAGGTATTTCAAATATTACAAATATGCGGCAAAAATATGGATTTATGTTGAAATATTTGAAAATATGTAAATTAAAAACAATTTAAAATGACGCAGAATGCGATCAATCGTATAATAGTTTTCAAACTGAGAATATATTGATCAGGGAAAAATATGTAATTACCTCGAAATTCGTTTCTCTCTTATAAACACATTTTAGCGATTAAAATATAACAATTTAGGGACTAGAATTAAACAATTGCTTTATGTTTACTTCCGTTGATAACAATCAATTTATCTATTTCATTACAAGGTTGTGTGTATAAGCCAGGATAGTTTCTACAGAGAGCTGACGGAGGCGGAAAAAGCTAAAGCTAAGAAAGGGCTCTTCAATTTCGATCATCCAGATGCATTTAACGAGAAACTAATGTATGACACGTTACAGTCGATACTTGCCGGCAAAATTGTTGAGATTCCATCCTATGATTATCGTTCGAACTCCAGGTTAGTTCTTAGTCTAATTTCTTTGTTACGATATCTTTTTGGGGACGAACGGCTAATAAGTATTTTCTTCTCATTAGGGACTTCGAAAATAAATTAACTATCTATCCAGCGGATGTTGTGCTTTTCGAAGGTATTTTGGTATTTTATTTTCCAGCAATTAGGGATCTGTTTCACATGAAACTGTTTGTTGATACTGATTCTGACACAAGGTTGGCACGAAGAGGTGAGATTTGGATGTTTTTCTGTTAGATGTAAATCTTTCATATATGCCTCCTTAGTTCCACGAGATATCAATGAGAGAGGACGCGATCTTGACCAAGTATTGACCCAGTATATGACTTTCGTGAAGCCGGCTTTCGAAGAGTTTTGTTCGCCGGTAAGTTAAGATTGCATTACCATTAAAATGATTATATTTGAAGGAATTACAATGTTTATTTGAGCGCACCATCGAACTTTCTGAGTAGATTTGTAAGAAGAATTTAAAGCTAAAGTTATAAGGCAGGTTTTTGAGAATGCAGTCGAAATTCCAGTAAGCCTTTCATTCTCGTTCTCATCAATTTTCTATAGAAAATTTAATCTCTAAGTCGAAAATTCCTTTTAGCCGAAACATATTTTGTAACTTTGGGGGAATATGCCATAGATTACAATTCCTTTGAGTGAAAATCGAAGGGTCCACAATGTAAATCACAAATCTTTCTATATTTATGTAAGTAGGTGTGTGTTCACAAAGCAACATGGGACATAGGAATTTCAATGAAGAAAGGGACGATAGTGGGAAGTGCTTACCAAGAGGTACTTTTCTAAAGCAACGGTAGCAAAGAAAGGGTAACTTTGCTGATTGGTTGGGCAAAATAAGTTGAAGTCTTCAATAATAGGGAGAAGTAATGAACTTTATTGTTTTCGGGGAATTGTAAAATATTAATAATAATAATTTGCCCACTGCGGTACAATATTCATATTCCTACACTAAGTATTATCATTGTAGTCACTAAATCTAAACTATCTGCATTCCCATATACGTAAACATTCCATTTATAGTGAGCAATAATTCAGTCAATGTCACCATCACTCGGCCATCCATACCTCATTCAAAGAAATATGATATGGATGATGCCTGGTATGAATAGAATTCACATACAAACAATACTAAACAACGTTATCGGCGACCTTCGCTTATCATGCGCAAATGCACTAACCATTCAACGTATGCACAGACAAAACTTGATCTACATATCGCCTGGGTACGGATAAATCTACGAATTGCGGATATTACGGTGGGAAAATTAGATTTAGCTCCAAATGATTAGTAAGCAGTTTCTTAGTATAAATTAACCTAAGTAATTTGTTAATAAAGAATTGAGTTCTGAACTTGAACTCGGCACCGCCTTTTTATTAGTGGAGTTAAGCTATTGCTGCTACCTTTGGTTTGCGTCCGGAGTTAAGCCTTTTTCGCTGCTCCGACTAAAGCTATTCCTATCAGTGGAGTTATGCAATTGCTGCTCCTTTGGGTTTGAGTCAGGAGTTACGCGATCTACGCTGCTCCGACCAAATCTTCCCTAGAGCTTCGCTTAGGCTTCCAAGTCCTTCCGCCGCCAGGAATTGGGAACACCACAGAATAAATTATCTACCCGTCAATTATATGACAAACAGGGGGTCATGGGTGACGTAATTTAAAAAAAAGTTTAAAGGGTTTCAGTTTTTACTTAACTATAAATTGTTTCCAAGGTTTTGTGAAATTTGAGTGAGATGACGGCGGCTATTTGTCACCCCGAGAACAAACGAGAATGAAATAGGAGAAATGTGGCAGCCTATTAGAAACTGGATGTAATGTCGATTGACTACGTTCAGATTGACGACGATGTCCTGGTAGTTGATATTTTTGTTGAACATCGATTTCTCGAGGAAGTTCGCTAAATTGCAAGAAACGAGAGCGACGGTGGAAATGATGATGATAATGAATGAGAAAATATCCTTCAATCAATCGTTCATTTGCAAATTGCAAATTTTGTCAATGAAGGATGTATTCGGTGGAATATAATATTATTTTCGTTGAATAAAAAAATTGTTTAAACAAAATTCAGAAACAAGCCGGTTAGGCAAAAATAAAACACCTTAAACATTGAGAGATTTTCTTATAAGATTATAATTTTTTAGTAATAAATCGATTGGTTGCTTTCATTTAACTATTTGAATATTCAAACAATTTTTTCTGGCAAATGAGAATTCGATTTAGAGTGGTTTTATTGTAATATATAAGTGAAATTCATGCTAGAAATTTGAGTTCCTTACTTACTTAAAGGGTCCAGCCATTGTAGCAATTTCGACCTGCTATAACCTTGTTAATAATAGTAGGATTTTTAACGAATTTTGTAAGAATGCTTCCTCATATTAAAACTACTACTAACTATTACTGCAATTTTTTATGGATTTATGATGTATTGGAGAGGCTGTCCAGTAAATTTTCAAAATATACTACTATTAAATTTATTTGAGCAGATATCGTAACGGTATGTCGGAGTATTTCCGAGCCTAGATGCCATGTGCATGGACCAACACAATTTCTTTCAGATTTTTTGGTTCGGTAGTTGGGGGGCCCTTGAAGTAATCGACCCTTTACTGAGCCCGGCTACCTTCCCTTCGCAACTAATGTTAAAACTAATGCCTGCTTCGGGAAGTACTAATCGCGATCTGTCATTTGCTACTCCACATAAAATTGAACTCGTCTTTTAGGTATGTCGGGACCCACTTTAAATTCAACATGCAGCAATGTAATTTATCGCATGCCACCACGCTTGCGGTGAACACAGTTCCAACCTTTCTAGAGAATTTCATATTAATCGTGTGTTACAGACAGACTGTAAATCGATTTTAATAAGGGTTAGTTTTCAACAAAACCTTAAAAAGAATAGCTTTTATCAGTTTGTGTTTTTTCAACCTAATTTCCCTTGATGTCAATGCATCTCTTGAATCTGTAAATTCACCTTTCAAAACATTACTTGAAATTGTCTTTTTGGGATTTTTCAATGTCGACTTTACAATGTCTTCTTTACAATTAAAAATTTTCAATTTTTTGTGATTTTTGGAAGTAAACAGAAATTACACGGTGCTAATTTTTGGCGACCTTCACGCGGTTCATCTTTTAAGAAAAAGGTTCCTGTTTGAATTCCTCCAAACTGCTTTGACACATTTTTCAGTGAGGATGGATTTGCCCCATTTTGACATTCACTAAAATTGGGATTGACATCGAATTTCCTGTTGTGCTGTTGGCGGAATTCTTGCAAACATAGTATCACCAAATGTACATTTTCTAGTCTGCATTTTCACTGAATTATTTTCATTTTCACTGAAATTTCAAATAAAATATTGTTAAACTATGGAAAATAACCTATAATTTACGGAATTGCCGTAACTAAGGACGAAATTATAAATTTACCGAGCTTTTGTTAGAAATGGCCGATCATATAACGAGGAGTTGTAATATCTGCAGGTACCGTGATAATTTACCGCCTCCTTTGGGCTTAACCACGTTTTCCATCCACTCTTGCAGTGATTTTCAAGGGGAATCTACATATCGGCGTCAATTCTACATGATTTGTTGGGTTTTTCTTCTGTAGTTCCGACAAAATTATTTCGCAGAGTTTCTCAATCGGGTTAAGGTTTGAGCTGTTTGTGGACTGAACTAAAGATTCCCACCTTTATAGAGCAAAATAGCTGGTTACTATTAATCAACGAAGAAAATATTTGAAATAATCGTTAATACTAAGAGGTTGGGCGCAGTGTGCAGGGACTGAATCATCTTAAAAAATGATAGTTTTTATCTTTACCCTCTTGGTGCTTGGCTCTGCAATGGTGGGCGCCAAACTGTTTCGCAGAAGTTCCTTTGGACGTATTTACATAGCCATCCAATATTAGGAGTTCCTGTGAAACGAATTTCCCGATCATGACATGTGCTCAAGGTATGGGACAGCGAATCAATGCCTGACGATTGGCAACGAGGCATTATCTGTCTCATACATAAAGAGGGAGATATCACACAGTGCAGCAATTATAGAGGTATCACGTTGCTGAGTACCATCTATAAGATATTCTCCGCTATCTTGCTAGGCCGGATAGTCCCATACGCCCAGAACATCATTGGCCCATACCAAAGAGGCTTCACTTCAGGCAAATCAGCGACAGATCACATGTTCTCTCTGCAGCAAGCGATGGAAAAACTGATGGAATATGGACAACAATTGCACCATCTGTTTATCGACTTTAAAGGCGCTTATGATAGCATAGCCAGGGTAAAACTGCACACGGCCCTGAGAGAATTCGGTATCCCATTCGACATCAACAACGGTCTACGACAAGGGGATGCCCTATCATGTGTCCTCTTTAACCTGGCCCTCGAGAAAGTGATCCGTGATGCTGAGGTAAATGTAACAGGTACGATCCTCTTCAAGTCCACCCAACTACTGGCCTATGCTGACGATATCGACATCATGGGAAGAACCACCCGAGACGTACAAACTGCCTTCATCCAGATCGAGCAGGCGGCAATCGGGGCGAGATCTTGGGCTGCACATCAATGAAGGCAAGACAAAATATATGGTGGCACCGAAGACGAATCAACCAACAACATCAAACCGCACTGCCAACAGAGCCTATTTCAGCTTACAAAGACTGTTCCGCTCGAAACGTCTCACCATAGGGTCAAAACTCTTACTGTGCAAAACTATGATCTTGCCAGTCCTCATGTATTCCTCGGAAAGTTGGGTTCTTAGCAAGAAAAATTGCGAACTCTTGGCCGCCTTCGAGAGAAGAATCCTCCGAAGAATTGTTGGCCGCCTACATGAGGATGGACGATTCCGTAGCCCACATAATAACGAAATCTATGATCGATACCATGAGCGTCCGGTTGTGGATAAAATCCGGCTCAATAGGTTACGGTGGGCGGGTCACTTAATCCGTATAGATGAGGATGATCCCACCCGGAAAGTCTATAAGGGCAATCTCTATGGTAGAAAAAGAAGACGAGGCAGACGGATGTTTTACGATTGTTGTCGGGCATTCCGCGCTTCGTTAATGATTTTCGATGCTTGAAATTTTGTGCCTGCACCTGTGTCAGATATCAGACAGATAAATGACTTTAGCTGTACCAGACAAATGTTTGCGTCTGATCTGTATTAGACAGATACATGTCTGTATTTGCCTCGCAACAGAAATGTGTTTGACTGCGTCAAATAAATGTTTCCATTTGGATTGCACTTTGCCATTCCACTCATATGTATGTATGTTTCGGAATTGAAAATTGCGGCTATGTGTATATCTGTTTATATATTTTTGCGCATCTCAATGCACTACTTCGATTTACTGTGAAATATGCCTTCAAGTTGGCAACAAACGACCTCATATTCAATTCCGGCTCATCTATGTACGTATCGTGTGCAATTTGTAGACGCATGCGTATCTACGAGCGCGTTTATATGTATGGACTGTGTGAGACACTAATTACAATTCAGATGGGAGCATTTGTCTGATTCAGCAACAAACAACTGTCTGCAGATTCAGACATTTGCCTGCCTGATGTTTGAAACAGCGCAAATATTTATCTGGCACAGACATTGACTTTCCCTGAAATATAAATTTAGCTAAGACAGACATTTGTCTGTCTGATGTCTAGATAGTCCTAGACATTTGTTTTACATAAGCGCAGTTTTTTGTCTGACACAACAGGTTGTCTGGAAGAACAAACCCGTAGCTGTCAATTGGCGCGCAGACATAACTTCAACTAATAACCAACCAACCAACCAGTTGTCATTCTCCTATTTGCCTTTTTATGCGGAAGCCTCTAGGAATTAATGAATCTTAGATGAAATTTCACATATACTAAAACGTGCTTTTTTTCGGTATTTGAACATTCATTTTCGTCTTTTCCACTCCTTGATATATATGATTGCCATTTACCCCTAAATGGAGCATAGTTTGTCAACCAAGCCTACGCGCTACTGACGGTTGCTGAAATGTGTATCAGCTCCCTTCATGACTCGCCGAGATGCTTATCGTATTCTGTGTCATATGTTCTTAGAACGATTCATTCGTCGGGCATCTTGGGGTAGCATTTAATAAAGTTGCTGTCCTTTTTAATATGTGGTCTACCCGCTAGCATTTCAACTTCTGATTAACACGTCTACGGGTATCTGGCCCATGCCCCGACTAAGTTTTTCATTCGAAATGTAATGTAATGTTGTATAAGGTCAGAATATTCTAATGGAGAGGCACAAACGAGCGTTAACGAAGGTTTTGAGCTTTCGACAATAGTGGCAGCGATAAGAGCAAAGATGTGGGCGTGGTTAATTGATAGTGACATCAAGTTTAGCAGGGCCGCCAGCAAAAACAACGCTATTTAGATATTCAAATTGATCAACGCTTTCAATGTTGAACTCATTAATGCAAATAGAAAGAGTGCGATAATCAGTTAGACTGAGAAACTTAGTTTTGTTGGGGTTTATCTTCAGTGTGACTCTGCTTACCTCTTTAATGTAGAGCCATTTGACTAAAGTCTTTGACTTTGAGGTAGAATAAGCAGATGTCATCAGAGTAGTGGATGTGTTTTGAGGAAGGATGTCATGGTCCATTAAAGCTTTCCGCCTCTTCCGATCAGAGTAGCATGGAGAATGTCACAGATAACGAGCAAGGATAACATCGGCAATAGGATGCATGCCTAGTGTATTCTTTGGGCTCCTCAGAAATATAACCTCTATGCAAGACGTGACAATTTTTCATGGTCATGTTGCTTTGACAATAACTGTTATTGTTTTTGAAATACTCCGCCTGGGTAGAGCGTTCTCCTTATTGAATCTGCTGAAAGCATTCTCAAAATACATGCAGAGCAGATGAAATAGACATCTGAACCCCATACATTGCTCGAAAATGATTCGGAGAGGGCTGATGTGGTCAATACAGGCATATCGAGAACGGGAATTAGCCTGCCTTCTGTCTGTCTTTTTTTATATACTTTTTATTAACTTTATTTGTATGGGTATCGATATGGAAGGTATTTTGGAGCCTAGCCACCATGGCAGCTTCTTGATTTTTTTCATATTTTCCGGTTGAGTAGTTTCTGAGAATGGGCCCGTTAATTAAAAGATCAATTTCGACCACCCGAACCCCTCGTCTTTCCAACAAATGTCAAAACTAAGAGCAGGTTCGAAAAGTATTAACCCCTTTTGCATCTATGGGCACCTCCCCTCAAGTTCGACGTAAAAGGATGTAACTCGCTGTATGCGTGAGCGTTCGCAGTTTCCACCTTTCCACCAAACTTGGTGTCAATCGCTGCTACAGTCGATTTTAATCAGGTTTTGTTTTAAACAAAACCTTACAAAGGAATCTGTGTTCTAGTATAATGGTCAAAGTGGCAACTGATAAATCTGTCCTTGCAACGCATGGATAGCGTTCCAAAAGCAAAAAAAAAATTCGAAGGGCATGTTGACGAGGGCAGTAGTAGAGAGGGTTGTGCATCAGCCTCTCGTTACCTCAGGTTTGAATCTTGGATATTTGTGTTCGCATTCGTACTTTCCCGCTACTCCAAGCCGTGAACAGGAAAAATATAAATGTATATCACATTTAGTCGTCTTTTATGACAAGAAGCGAATATTTTGAGTGGATTCTTACTGCCCATCTGAAAGGAGGGTGACTATCTCAGGGGGTAGAGATATAACAGATTAATAGTGAATACTATCATCTATACTGTTACTTCCTGCGGCGCCTGGGTGTTATGCCACTATTCAGATTATTGCAATTCTTTCTTCCTGCTTTCTCAAACGGGCTTGGAATCGTTTTTAGCGGAAATTCGTATGGCCTTAAAATTAGTGAGTATAGTAAGCCGGCACCAACTTCAGTGATTTTAATTCATTCTAAAGCAATGACATTTGAAGAAAGTAATTCGTCAAACGCACCGACTCTTATCCTAAGTGGGTTCAGGTGATAATAGTTTTCTTAGTAATTGTTTCATTTAGAAACCACTCAAACAGCTCTATCTACATTTTGTCCCTAAAATGATTCGTTTTGAATAATAAAAACTTAAGAAGTCCTCTTCCTTACTTTACAGACCAAAAAATTCGCGGACGTTATAATACCACGAGGAGCCGACAATACAGGTAATTCAAATGATCAATTTAACTATTTATAGATTTTATACAATTTTCATAACACTTTGTTTGAAATGTAGATCAGTATTGAAGATGCGTATCCTTTTTGATAACTTTATATTGGACGTTGTAGCAGAAAGGGCACGCATAATAGTTTGTTAACCAATATCTTCATTGAAAGTTAATCAAAGCTTCTTTACTTCAAATAACTTCTAGAAGTAGAGCTGTGTATGATTTGTTTCAGTTTTGTTTTATTTACTAAAAACTTGAGAAAAAATTCACTTTTATTCTTAGAGAAACGGTTTGCCTCTTTGTTTATTCATAATTAGTTGAAAATCTAGTGATATTTCTTTATTCTTGTTACGAGTTCAAATACTGAATGGAATTCTCGATCTAAATGAGAGCCCTTCAAGTTTTATCCACAATTTTCTTTTTTAATGCAATAATATCTCATCAGACTCGTTTTATCAGTTTCAATAAGAAGAAGGAAAAAATTAGAAGAAAAAGAAATAAATACTGAAATGATAAAGCATTTTTCTAATAAGTTGATCGAAAGAGACAAAGATTAGTGCTGCAGCCGTTGCTTGTTTGTTGTTTTTGCAGTTGCGATTGATCTAATTGTCCATCACATTGGGGAAATCCTTAGACCAGGCGGATGCACCGCTAATGCCGCACCGATAATACAGTTGAAGCGAAGGGACCGTGAACATTAGATTTATTGATAATAATAATAACAGGATATAAGCCTTCATTTACACTTTAGTTATCGATACTTTATTATAGCAAAGTCTACACAAAAATTAAGTGAAAAGTGCATTTCCTTCCTTTTACAAAGAAATTTGATTATTGTAAAATTATTCTTTAATTCCTTTTATACATAATTTCTAGCCTTTGTATTGTAATCTAACAAGATCTTACTGAGAATCTGCCTATAATGCTTTTTATATGCGTCAGTACTTTTTCTCTGCTGATACATTTCAGTATTTAGGATGGCGAACAACAAACCGCAAATTTTTCATATTTTATTCACTATAAAGCCAAGCATAATTGGTTACAGTTTATTACCTGCAAATACATAAATTGGTCATCTGGCAGTTTATTCCTTAATGACATGTTGTACGCTATCTCGCAATTTATAAATAGAACTAAATTGGTTTCTGCATTGTGTTTTCAATAGTTTCTATAAACAATTGACTGAATAAAATCAGTCGATTCATATCACTCGAGTATATCGCGTGCTTTACCGTTATCGCGAGAATTTAACGTATGCATGTTCGAATATAGACTCTTTACACCAATTTGATACATTGAATTGAAAATTTAATCCGTGAATTCTTAGTCTGTTTCAAGGAAATATAATATAAACTCTTCCGAAAATAGGTGTAGAAGTGGTGCTGACATCACTTCAAATTTTCATATAAATGTGGCTAATGGAATGTTTTCTGTATTAGGTGGATTCGGTCATAGACAAATCCTCTATGATCATTTACAATTTACCGATTCAACTCAAAGATATTTTGTTTATAAGGCGCAACTTTCAACAGACCATGAAAAACATAGATTAAAGTAATAAGTAGTGAATTTACTAGGGTTTTTTGTTAAAGGAAAAATATCATTCGCACAATTAACTTGTTACAGTGTAAAGCTGATCCTTCATTAAAGCAATCATTCAGCTTCGTATTTCATAATTTTTGGCATTCTCTTCACACTTATTCCATCGTCCGTTACAGTTATGTTTGTAAAAGCTTTCCCTTTTTATTGTAAACTGTGTATTGAACACCTGAAGCTAACGAGGAGACTTCTCTAATTGAAGTGTCTTTGTTTTATGGTTAAGTATCAGATCAGATTTCAAATTCCATTTAATTCATCATATCAATTGTTTTCCAGTTAATTTAGAGGCCATATAAACGTAATTTTGAGTTTTTTCAAACTTAAATTATCTGCAAAAATGGAACATATTGCTACGCTGTTCAACGGTAGAAATTTATTGGTATTTCATAATAACTACTTTCTGTTGTAATTTGCTACTTATGTCACGTTCTCTTGCAAATTTCTTAGCGCTTCACTTGACAAACAAAAATCAAATTGGTAAGTTACGGATTCTTTCTTCTTTCAAAATATTTTCTATAACATTAGAATGTTTGGAACATTTCTTAATGTAGGGGCTATTTGGTTGTTACAAATTTTACTCATTAAGTAAACAAATGTAAGGGTGCTATGGATACGACTCGAAGCCGATTATTATTACTATTTATTTCAATTGCCATTGTCCACAATTCTTCGACAATAATAAGAGCAAAATCCAAGGGTGTATTTATTTAAACTGTATTGTGCTAATTTGGAAAATTTAATAATTAATGTTCCTTTTGGTAGAAAAAAATGAACAGTTAAATTTGTGCTTTAATGGTTAGAACACTAGCCTGTCGCAATGGAAGTTGGCGTTGAAATTTCACTGCTGCCAGAGAAATCGTATGATCAGTGGAAGTCGGATACTAATCCCGAGCGGCTACAATGCTGGCCACAGTGCTCTAACACACTTCTAAATCATAGCTCCAATCAGATTATTGTGCCAAGTTTATAACACAAGCGCTGTCAAACATGAACTGGAATTTGGTTATCAAGATCTGAAGGCTCTAAATATATACCACGAATTCCGTCTGGGTCCCCCTAGTCCTCTTTCGCACCCACGGCCCATATTATTTCTATTCAATCTATATTAGAGCAATCAGTGAGCAAGTAGTTCCTGGTTTTGTTGCCGAAAAGAAGGGACACCTTCAGAAATTTTAGACGTTTGCTGGTATGGAACGCTCCCTGAAATCCGTGTGTACGGCTGGCATAAAAGTTTTTCTGAAGGGTGTGAAATGGTCGAAAGTTATAGTTACTATCGGTGCTCTCGAATTTTCATTACCGACGATGTTTTAGAAGGAGACCGGCGCCTTACCATCAATGGAATTGCTTCTACAGTAAATCTAAGCCCCGGAAGTATACATTCCATAATCAGAGAGGAACTTGCATTTTCAAAGATCTCTGCACGATGGGGTTTTCGGCTTCTTTCTCTTCATAAAAAAGGTCTTAATTAGTACGCAGATCTTAGTTTTTAAGTAAATTGCAAAGTTATATTACCATGCATTCCATACACTGATTTCGTTATTCCATTACGGTTTCGGTAATCTGTGGGCGTTATTTTTGCGCCTTGGCATAGAGGCATCGACGATTTTTCTGACAATTTGCTCAGAAATTTATTTCACTGTATCTGTTATCGTGGAATTCTCCTTCAGCTGACATTTCTGGGTCAAACATCTTTGAACTCCACTGCTTTGTCCGACATGACTTTATGCCCCTCGGATAGCCCATTCTTCTGTTCCCTCTCTTTACGGAAGGTATAGATATTTCCGTCATTAGCAAGCACAATGTCTAGCGGAGAAAATGCAATACCAGCCCCCTGTTATTCGAATCCTTGCTTCCCCTACTCGGAACCTCCCGTGTTTGCTCCGACATAAACTGTCTTCTGCGCATAACGTAGGATTTATACCGGAGATCTTCGTGGACAATTCGATGGATAAAACCGTCAGAAACATTGAGCTCCCTTGTAAGGGATTTTGAAGGGAACTCGTCAATTATCGCTTGAACTTGTTGAATAAATTCTGCAAATTGGACAGTGTTACAACAACAACGTTATTCGTGTTTTTTTCTGCGTTTTGTAACAGATTCTGCATCGTCATTTGACGTTTCCAAGTCACGGCGAACTTTATGAACGAATGAAGGGACACATTTAAGAAAATTGGAGATTTCTAAATAAGGATCAATTGCACATAAACCGACGATAACTGCATGTCTCTTTATTTCTTGAGTTAAGTTGTAGTCCTCCGTGTCTTATTTGAAAAAGGAGCAAAAAGGAAAATAATGGTTTCGGGAAGTTATAGCCACCTATATGTATGTCCTCAAATACCGTATCCACCCTGTATATCATGGGATTTGAAAATATATGGAGGAATATATTGATTTTTTAGTTATTTACGGAAAGGAAAACGGGCATAGAAAGTTTCTGACATTAGATGAACACAAAACCTTTAAGATCTAATCATAATATCCAGCTGCTAGCATATTCAGCACGCAGGATGTTTAGCACAGCATAATACATGAAAGTAATCATACGATCCAGCAGCTAGCGTGTCCACTACTGAACGTGCCAGACACAAAAGAATTCTTCAACACATTTACTAGGAGAGAGTGTTCCTACGATTCAGCAGCAAAAGTTCCGTGTCTAGTACGGAGCGTGTCAGACGCCGCATCGCAAAAGCCAAAAACACTCGTTTCTTGCGCATCCCAGTGTGACTTTGTGCAAGCTTTCCGTTCTTGCATCAATGCAAACTAATAAGAAGTGAATGCATGTGAAATTTATATCGACAAATGCAACTATCGTTCTTTCTGCGTAACATTGTAATCATTCGTTAATTTATCCAAATCGATGAGAAATTCACAGTTGAGTGACTTGGCGCACTATCTTTAAAAAATTACAGATCAAATTGAAGTTCGCATTGTACTCTATACATGGAACTAATTTATATTTGCGAAAATTATGCTTTAATTCTCGAGAGGTACATTTTGATCTACATTGGCCTCCGGAACAATTTCTAAAAAAAAAACTGATATGAATGTTTATACTTTCTCGGTTCCGAAAGAATAACTTTTCAATTTCACTACTGGGAAACCTTTCTGCAGGGCGAAAAAATATTCTTCGCAAGACTTCTGATCTGTGTTGTGCGCCTGCTGCTGGATCGTATGAATACTCTCAAATTAAATGTATAGAAGATTTTTTTTGTGTCTGACACGTTCAGTGGTGAACACTCTAGCTGCTAGATCGTAAGAACAGAGCCTTATACTCGAAGTATCTAGCTTCCGATATTCTGACTTTTTATGAAATTTGACACATTCCTAAGGTGTTTTATCGTAGCCGATTTTCAGTGGAATATGTCTTCGTTCAGGATTCTATACCAAATCAAAAAAGTTGTATACCTGGCGGTGTTGATGAACATACAGTGTGGGACAGAATTGTGTAAATGTCCTTCACATTCTAGACTGTTTATAAATTGTTCCAAATTAAGAGATAAATTAAAAAAACACTGGTTTACGAAGGACAATTTATTGTAGATAATATAAAAATCGAAAAGTGATGCAATAATTCGTTTCAGTAAAAAACAATCAAATCCATTTTGGGCTATTTACATAGTTTTGGCGCATTACTTAGAAAAGAAAAAATCTATATTACTAATAATTTGTGTACAATCCTTTTGCTTTAATAACGGCCTGGTTAGGAGCCGGTATGTTTTCAGCTAGTTTCCAACAGTCTTCTTGAAAAAATGGAAATCCATAATTCATTGCAGCGCTCCCAAAGTTTATTCAGGTTTTCAAAGGCGTTTTAATATTTTTAAACTAGATTTTTCAGAATGTCCCACAAATTTTCTATAAGATTTGTGACGGTCACTCCAGCATTGACGTTTTTTCATTCCTTAAGAATTCTAGTGTTTGTTTGGCTTTATATTTGGGGTTGTTGTTCTGTTGCAATATTGTGCTTTCAACATTTCGACCCCACTTTCGCAAATTTGCCATGTATGATGACTTAATTATGTTGATATACATATTAGCGTTCATATTTCCATTGATTCGATGCAGCCTACCTTTCTGCACAAAAACATCCCTAAAATAACTACTTTCCGCCGCCAAATTTCATTCCAGGTACCACGTGGCAGTCTTTTATTGGCGTTTGGAGCTTTTGGTCCATCAGGCCCAAAAAAGTTGATTTTGGATTCATCTGTCCAAATACCTTTCCCCCAGTCCCGTTTTCATATTTTTTGGCAAACGGAAGTGGAAATTTCTTATGCCTCTCGGTTAAACGTGGCTTTTGTATTCATTTACGCGTATGAAAATAGCAACGGTTGACTTCTCTAACAGCCGTCTATTTGGAGATTCGTTGTAGCACGCCGGCAGCTTTTGTTGTCTTTTTCCAGGATTTTTTGTTCTTCCGAAGCAATTAAACATTGATCAGTACATCTGTCCCTTTCTAACAACATCAGTTTTCGTCAACTACGGGCTCTTGGGAGGTTTAACTGCGATTTTGTGGCTATATTACCAAAAAATTTGAATGATATATTACATTTGCTAGATATCTGCCGATAAGAATGTCCCGCTTGCAGCTCCTTTAGAACTCATTTCTTTACTTCAGCGTTGATCTTTTTCATATTTGAGTACTCTGCAAACGGTTATGAAATCGTTGCCACAAAATTTATTTAAACTTACTCTTTAATTTATTTTTCACTGTGAATAGAACCCGAAAAAATTGTATGAATGGAAATTTACTTCACTTCAAGGAATTGGTGCGACAAAAATTGTGTAAATGGCTTACCGAGGTTTTGAACACACGATCTTGAAATGATGTTATCTGTCAAAACTTTTTTTTGGTGTTGCCAAAGTTTACTAACGTTGACGAAAAACATATAGAATAGAGGTTGCCATTTCGCTAGTAGTTTTGTAAAGGGTAGAATATTCATTTCCTGTCAATAAACATTTACACAATTCTGTCCCGCACTGTAATTTGTACCTTTGTTGGATTTTCAGTTTAATATAGAAATAATAGAAACACGAACAGCGACCGCTTTCGATTACGCTATTCCAGAGGGCAAAAGCTCAAGGCAGGGTTTGATGATATCTTCTCTGCTCTGCTCGAAACCGATCAAGAAAGGAATCGTTTGATGATTGAACTACCGGCGAAATGACAAAATGCATCGCCATCTAGGCATCAGTTTATGAATAACTTAATAGCAAGCTAATTGGGTTGAGGAATACCTCCTGAGTTTTTCCTATATAGACATAAGATGGATCTATAATAATCGCTGCTGAAATGGTCGTACTTCTCGTGATCCCAGTATCTGTGGCCTCGAATTTTTCCCACATTGATTTTAATCTTCGCAATCGTTCTTGGAGGTACTTCAGGGGTTTCCATTGTTATGGATCCTTGCTCATATTTCAGATAATGCGCTGACTTTAATAAGTTCCTCAGCCAAAACTTGTACCGTGAAATCAGATATAATTATGCACTAAATAAATTAAACATTTCCTTGAGAGAAGCGTACAACCTGGCGGAAAACCTTCAATTCTTAAATAATCATCAATTATTACTCGCATAGCATTGTTTCCTAAGCTTTCACTCTATTTTTAGTCTTGAAACCGCATTTTCAACTTCCATTTTATTAATTAATTTAGGTCTAGTCGGTTGTTTATTTGTTTCTTTGTGTATCGTGTTTATAGTTACATTTTTACATTTCGAATCTATTGGGGTCAGTCGAAATGGGTTAGGTCTAACTGTTGAGAATCAGTTAAACTTATAGCGCTTTGCACAATTTGCACAGAAAAAAATTGACAATAAAAGATGAAAATTGCAAAAATAATTACGCTGCCACCCAAGCCATTTTGTATTTTTGTAGTAGACACAATAGAGTTATCCTCGGTACAGAATAATGAATCTCAAATAAGGAGTTGAAATAAGAAGTAAAAAATGCATTCTTAGTTGCTCTACAAAGTCAAAACTATGCATAAATACGCAACCCGCAGAAACACCACAGCTGATTAAATATCGTCTTACAATTTAGAAAACTTTATCTATGGTGATGGTTGATCATATCGTACAATAGTTTAGCATATCAATCAAGAGAGTCTGTTTCGATAGTTTTCTTTGAATCTTTTGTGCTGTATTCTTTAAAGGACAGAACCAAGAAACAATAATTTTAATTAATTGATTTATTTATTCTTGATTCTGTATTAATTTCCTCCTCCTTTTATAAGACAACGAAGTAGTGAGCGTTAAATACATTAGTTTTCATTTAAGATTATTTTTACGGATATGTATGTTATGCCCCATTTTACTCCACTGTTGTCCTTCATTTTTAAGATAAAAAAATCTCTAGAGGGATTTACTTATTTGATACTTAGTTTTTCAAATTTGAATATTTTGTCTTATAGCTTTCGTTATTCTGCCACTCTACAAGAGTGGAGCTAATGACCTAATGGTCATAGTTACAAGAGCTATTCTAGGGGTGGTTACTTACCAAACCTCTAATGCTCATATTACTGTATGAATAGATGTAAACGTAATTGCATGATTTTGTAGTAGAGTCATCACGAGATGGTATTGTGAATAAATGTTTTAAAATATTTCTAGTGTTTCAATTGTAATATGATAAATCTACCATTTGGTATGATGAATAGATTATTTATCAAGTGAATAACCACAATGTGAATGTTACTCTTTAAAACTGATACATATATTTCGTCTTAATTGTTTCATGTCTAGAAGAAATTTATTGATGGATCGATTCGATGGTTGCTTTCTTATAGCACATTTCACGATAAGTGTATATTGGTCTCTCAGATGTAAAAATTATTGCCGCTCAATTCAATTGACCGTATTATAGGTTCTGTGTTTCAATTGTGTCGCCAAAAATGAGATGGTAAAAGGAGTCACATTTCGATTCTCTTATCGCATTCACTTTGACACTTATATTCCCCATTTCAATTGCAACTGCTTCTTCAGGAAGTATTGAACTGCTATTGGAAAGTCTATATGGGTTATGTCGGAAAGTCGCTGAAAAGTAAATCTCATGTATTTTCTAAAGGAGAGCATTAAACGGCAATACTTCCGATCCTCTTTGCAGTATACGCTAAACTGATGATGTTGGAAGTAATCAATTATTATTATTATTCTGTTAAGGGAAAGTCGCACCGCGACCTTAAAGAACTATTGTGCCCCTTTTACTGGTTACAGTGTACCTATTGATCATAGTATCTCAAGCAGGCCTGTAACCGTTAGGAACTTTAGTATGTTCCCCACTTCCAGAAGTTTCAGCTTTGCATCTGGTATTAAGTGTTCTCCCAGATGTATCGACCTACTTTGCACAAGTGCCGGACACTGTCCCAGGACGTGCAAGTAATCAATAGATCTGAGTGTAATTATGCGGTGTTTCCAGCGATTAATTATTTGAAATAATAAAAAACTTGTTTTTTCTTATTCGCTAGTTTTTATATTTTTGTTTTTGCAAATACCGATATTTCGGGAACCACTTGTTCCCTTCATCAGTGCTAACAAGTTGTTAGGACTTTTTGCAGAATCAGGGATTCCATCTGATGCTTCATTTACTTCACTAATTTTTTGATGAATTCCTGTGGGATCGCCTCCCAGTATTCCTTAGTGTCTTCTTCCAACTCGTGTGCGATCGCTGGAGTGGTGTTCCTGACTTGTGTTCTTTTTTTTAATCCCATGAAAGTTGGACTGGACGTCTTTCCAAGGCGCTTCCAGCACACATCATGCCTTTTCTGGGATTCATCGGTGCCACTGCTATTGAAAGTTGATATTAGGAGGAAATGAATGTACCGGTAACCTCCTCCAAATATCAACTTACAATAACAGTGGCGTGCAGTTTTCACCGATGAATCTCAGAAAAGGCATGATGTCTACTTCCAAAACCTCGTTGAGATAGCGTCGCGTAGTAAGTAAGATTTGCGGCCGCTTTTTGACGTTGAGATTAAGATTCATTTTCGCTTCTAATGCCGCTCTAAGACGCAGAACGGAGCAAATCGCTCTAAATGTTTTCGGTATATTCGACCTCGACCGTCATTCACGTGCAAGCACATAATGCATTCGATTGAGAATAACACTACCGCCCATTGTTTCATCTTCCAATTCACATGTTCCCGCGTGAACTGAAGGCGAGCTTGCCGGTGTGCTCCTGCCTATTTCGGGTAGTTGATGGCGTGTTGTATTCATTCTTCTGTTTTTTGCTGCTGATGGAGTCGATACACTAATCTACGTGCTAAGTACCAATATGCAAATAATAATCCCGTACTTGACAAAATACCATTTTATACCTAAGTAAGACCCGCAAGGTTTGCTACCTGAATTGAGCAATTAAAGGACATGGGTTCCACTTAATGTTAATGTATGGTTCTTAAAGCTGTTTATAAACCCCTTAAAAGCCTACCTTGTGAATTGACAAGTGAATTTCCTGCAGTCTTCTGATGCCTGACTCGTCATTATCACCAAATGGTTTGACTTCAACTTCCTTTTTAGCCTTTATTGGTGGAAAGTTATATTTTTCACTCGTTTTTTGATTGTTTATTTCAATTCAGTATTATGAATCAATGCTTCATCGTGGGTGACTATACAATTGAGAAGACTCCCTTCGTCACCATAACAGGTCAAAGTCTTTGGCAAATCAGCTAACGGCCATGTTTTTAATCTTGAGAAAGAAATCTAAAAACTTATCACGGCGGGTTCTTTGAATAGCCAAGCTATTTAATGAATATCTAATATACACTGTCGTTACTTTTCAATTTCACAATTTTGTGATGCTTCATTTTTCTGTCATTCTAGGATACAATTCCGAGTCGTAACTTCCACAATTTCTTGTCCTCTAAAAAAACGTTGGTTTGTTCTGCAATGGATTTGAGGACCTTTTGGTCATTTATTATTTTAATTATATTTAAATTTAAACCATTTTCGCTTTCC
Organism: Hermetia illucens; assembly: GCF_905115235.1. Classification (NCBI taxonomy): domain Eukaryota; kingdom Metazoa; phylum Arthropoda; class Insecta; order Diptera; family Stratiomyidae; genus Hermetia; species Hermetia illucens. The sequence continues at coordinate 76,035,245 of NC_051854.1, forward strand.
AATTTTAGTGGTACTTTTAGGAAATGCCTGTCCCACGTACCTGACAGGGCAATTGGTATTCGACCGAAATTTGATTTGATATCCGTCTGTTCGGCTCGAGCGACTCATAGATCACATTATGCTGACCCCACTAAATACAGAACATGATCATGGATGATAATTTAGTCGTTCATATGATTAATCGGTCTAAATCCAGTTCATTTTGTGTTTGCTACGAATCTTCACCGAGTGGTGCCTCCAATTTTACACCTTTGAATGACGCCGCCTTCCAAAGTAATTCTTGTCTTTCACATTCGTAATTGAACCATTTAATCTAATTACATAAAGTTGATTTGACACTAGCTTCATTATTGACTTCTGCGGTATTCAATGCCCTGCTACAACAAATTTGTTTATTTGAAGCAAAAAATAGCACTCCCCATTAGCTTCTTCCCTCGCCGAGATGCTTGCATTCCTTCTCTACTGCTCTGTGCCCTGGACTCCTGGGTCAACCCACTCGATGGCCATCCACTGCATGGGGTAGCCAACTGGACTGTGATCCGACGAAGTTTTTCGTTTGGAATTTTATCAGGCAAACGTACCCCGATGACACGTCGCTGAGAAGTGTTGAAGGAGGCTTAAGGAAAGATGTCTCGTTCCGTTGAAGCCCTTCATGTCTTCCGGCCAAAATAGCATGAGAATGTCACCGATAACAAGCATAAATACTTTCTACAACAAGATGGAGCTCTGATAGATTGCTTTGGATCTCAATGGCTTTTATTTTTATCTCAATGCGCGGCATTTTGTGCTATCGTTTATCGCTTTCATGATAGTTCTTAGTTTCTTCTCCCAGAGTAGCACCTCCGACAATCTTCCCTGACTCTTGAAATCGAGAACAGGTGAAGCGAAGATCTAAGCTCGTGTACTTTCTAGCCTTTCTCTCTAACGCGGTTAATAGCTCGGAATTTTTATCGCTAAGGACTCAGGTCATCGAGAAACACATTAGGGCTGGCAAGATCATTGTTCTAAGATTAGGAGCTTTGGCCCTATGGTGCTTGGTTATTGACTGCCAACAACCATTCGCTAATTTCGTCGCCATAGCTATTATCGGTTGCTATTTTTGATCTAGATAGGAGCAATTATCAACAATCACAAAGTTGTATTGATATCTTTGATGTTTTTTTGGTTCTAACGTTGCTTCTACGTCTTTCGGCTTTCATTAATGTGTGCCGATCGTTGCTTGCTCGATCTGGATTGCGGCATTTTGTACATCTCGTGTCATTATCATAGGTGAGGCTGAAGAGGATAGTGCCTCTTGCATTAACATTACTAGTCAATAAAAATAAAACTAGAGAGCTTTCTCCTACTACAATATAGGAGTACGACGAGTAGAGTAGTACGACGAATACAGCCAGCGTCGCATGTTGCTGAGGGAATGTTAAAAGTATAGCTTTCACTAGCTATTGCTTGGTCTCAAACTCGTGACCAGCCTCTGGGTATTACACAATCAGGCGCGAGTTTTTGGCCTTCAGCCCAGGCAAGTAAGCGGCTTTGAGCACAAAACGACGGTAGAAGTTCAACATGCCCAAGAACATTTTCAGATTCTTAAGTGTTTCCGAAAGCGGGGAGCTCAAAATTGTTTGCACTTTAACTAGGTCCGGTTGGATGCCTCCAGGGGTAATCAGGTGGCTGAGGAATCTCACCTGCGATTGTAAGAATTTGCCTTTCTCAATGGCCAGACTTCAAGGAGGCACTTTAGGTGCTCTCAATGCTCGGTCTTAAAGGAAAAGGCGGATTTTTCGGAACACAAATTGGATGGTTCTCTGAAAGGTTTGCGCCGCGTTGCATAGTCCAAAATGCGGTATCAGTTTTGAACAAGAGGATAATCCCAAAGGAAAAACAATCTTTTTGCATTTTATGTATATTGTATCTTTGGACCATGCAACGCCCTGAAGCCGCCTGAAATAACTATGAGTGAAGATCGTCGTTCCATTCCACTTGAGGGATTATATACAGTTTTCATGGTCGTGGAAATCGAGAAAATTTACTGCACATTATCTCAAGAATATTCTCAACAAATCACATTTACATCTGAGCATTAGGTCCAAAATTATAGCCTTTTATAACGCATTACCTCGCTGCATTTAAACCTTCTTCGCCGTATATACTGCGTGAAGCTGCAGCCGCAAAAGAAGCTATAATGGCTTGTAGCTAACATCAAATTGATGTTTTGGAGTCTGCAGACAACTGCAGAATGTGCGACAACTCGATGTAAATAAACAAGTTGATTTTTAAAACGAAAAACAAACAAACAAACTGTAAACGTGATTATCTCCGAATCTTGTTTTCGTAAAAGTGCTTTTGCGGTGGGCACGATTACTAAAAAACTACAGGCCCAATCAATAGCAAACTTTAACCATTTATTTATGATAATAGTTAGTCCCTGAACGAAGAATTTTCAATTTTTTTCAAAAAATTTTTTTTAAGTAAACAAATTGAAATCGAAACATCTTGATAAAATCGCCCCCACTTTGAAAAAGAAAACCTGATTAAAATTGATTACCTGTTACACGCATTTTTCTTAGAAAATGGTTATACCGATTGTCATCAAATTTTGTGGGAACGAGGGAACTGTGAACACACATACAGTGAATTACATTGCTCTACGTCGAATTTAAGAAGGAGTCCCCAAACATGTAAAAGGGAGTATACAGGGGCTGAAAAGTGGTGACATCTTGTAATGATAAGTTTGAGGACTTCCTCCCCTTAGTTCCTCCTTACTCCCGCGGAATTCATATGAAAGGGACATCCTCTAAACGAATAACTGGCCGGAGGATGTCGAGGAAGGGTGGGAACCTCACCGGCCGCGCCTCGTACAAGATCTGAGGCGGAAGGGACGGCAATCGGGACGGTGATCCGTCGTGGATCTTCCCCTACTTGATCGCGGCACTCGGGTCCGGAGACAAACGGCTCCACGCGCGCGGTCGAGCCGGTTTTTTTTTTATTTTCCAATTTAGCTCGCGTTCTGGTTTTCATTCGATAGGCCGTCGCGAATTCCTACCTAAAATCGATTTTAAAATCCGGTGCGGACCCACGCATCGGAAAAGGCACGTTGTTTTTAGTAATGAAGCGTGAGGGATCAAAGCGCTCAAAGGACCCCCCCACATTCCCGAGCCTGGCTAGCACAGAGGCGTGCAAGAACGTGTCGACCGAGAGCTTTGATAGAGCTGCAATCTTTGTGGGCGGACCTTCACGGTCAAATTTTGCCAATTTGTTTATCTTTTTGGGATAGCTCTGCCCTCTAGGTCGTTATCGGCCACTCAAGGGATCGACTTGATCTCCTATCTCCAAAATTTTCATTACAATCTTTCGCGGACTCATTCTCAGAACCTACCCAATCCAAAAATCTGAAAAAAAAACAAGAAGCTGCCACTATATGGTGCCTAAGCTCCGAAATACCGCCCATATATCTGCTGAAATAAGGTTTATAATATATTACAATAATTTTTAGTAATTGACTGCAAAACCCCAGGACAGTTTGGTGGAAATCGCATTATAACTAATAGAGTTATAATAGGTGATAGGGGTATCAATATATGCATATAATTACGTGCTACGTACTAATGGGACCAATGTATACTCAAATGATTTATAAAGGAAATACACAAAACCTTTCATATTTGAAGCGTTTAGCTTCCGGTTTCCCGATTTGTTTCGACTGCGGGCGGGGAAAAGCACAACCCTTCTGTATTATCAAATATTTATAACTTTAATGCGTGTTTCAATAAAAAGTACCACGGATAGCTGCTTTATAATTTTGCAAGACGTTACCACGTTAGGGTAAAAATACAAATGCCGACTGTAAAGCAAACGTTCTCTATCCACAAAAGTGCGTAGGGATGCCCTGTATGCAATGTATGTATCAAACTGAATTTGATTGAACGTATTATTAGGTAAACACTTGTCAAAATATTAAGGTAATTTGTTCTGTTCTGTAGTAAAATAGTAGGTACTGTGTATGTATTGTTTCTTTTATCATTAACGACCTAACTGCGCTAAAGTTATAATCTGCAGGCCTGTAATATAGCAGAATAATCCGTTAACTAATCCATATGTTTTCGTCAGCATCGCCACATTATGGAACCCCAATTTCGCTTAACATTACCTAATATGATAGTTATCGATCCTTTCAAATCATTCAATGCTTTTGCAGCTTCAGTTGAGCATGATTGTGTTTCCGCAAACCATTTCTCGCTTATTAGATATTTTCAGCAGTCAACCGAGCAGTCAAGTATTAGTAGCAAAACAACGTTTTGTCATTTTTAGAAAATGATATAATTCAAAGAAATGAAGTTTGTTTCCCCTATCCATACATAGTTTTTCTTTTCTCTTTTCCGTTTACTTTTAGTTGCCATCGATTTAATAGTACAACACATACGTGACTTTTTGAACAACCGCAGACTTGAAGGATATCCATCATATTTGCTATCCGCAGGATCCGTCAATCCACCAATACACCACTTAGGTAAGCGAAATATGTCTGATTTGGCGGCAAATGTGAGACCCCATTAAAAAATTAATGGTATTCCTTGAAATGACCGATTCAGAACATAAAGATTCGCATTGACCGCAAATATTGTTTTATATGCCCCCAAAATTTAATCACCATACACCCATTGATTTGGTACGGTCATGAAGAGTAACTGCACGTACTCTATCAAAGACACTTATCTACTAAAAATACTCACCAAATGTAACGATCCCATCACACCGTGATAATACACATATTTAAGACGAGAAACACTTCTGGAAAGCTTTCCCTGGATTTTCGAGTTTTTAGTTGAAACTAATGGATGTGATGTAATTGAAAATGTTCGTCCTCGTTTTATCTCTGCTTTGTATTTATCTTTTTTCTATTTACATTTGAATCCTGTATTTATGTTGTATTTCGATTGCGACACCAAAGAAAAAAGTCAAACACTCGCTGCGATTAGACGCTTTTCGACCCTCTGCAAAGAGGTCACCATACAGAGTAATATATTTTTTGATAAAAATCGTAATTTAGGAAATACAAATCATTGACTGTTTTTAATGTGATTGATCTCTTTAAGAAAAAAATTGTAACAAATGACTATTATTTAGGTAAGAAGTTTAAAGAATGGAGTAACTTGATTTGGGTCCAACCCTGACACGTACCTATGTATGTATCTTTTATTTAGTGCTTTTAATATTGTTCATTGAGTTTGGAGTTGCCTTCTCGGGCTGTAATGTTTTTTCTGTAAAACTCTAAGGCATATCTAGACGAAAACACGTCTGAAATCATTTCTTAATGCTTCGCTTTACTATTGAAAGAAATATATTTATGTCAATATTATTTTACGTTATATTTTTAATGTGAAGAGAAAAAGAAAAACTATATTTTTATGAATTTATTTTATTGTTGCAAAATAGAATAGATATAAAACTGTTTTCTATAGACATAGTACCAAATGTTGCGAAATTGTTTGAATTAAAAGTTTCTAAATAATCTTGTTTCATTTTATTTCCCATTTATAAGCTCTCACCATTGTTATGAAGTCAACCTCAAGACTGTTCAGAATAAAATTCAAATGGAAAATTCAGCATTCATTCTGTAGCGCTCTAGTAGAAAATTGGTTTTTAAATCCGGATGAACGTCCCTAGTTTTTAGGAATGAGTAACTGGAGGTGATCACAAATTGGAAGCAAACGGTGGACATAAAAAAGACTTTTTTAACTTACAATACAGTACTCCTCTTCATCTGGTATTGCTTATTTACTCTTTCTTATTCTTTGCCTGTTTATATTGGCAAACAATCTATTCAATTTATGGTAATAGTGACATAGTAGACTGAGGATTTGCCTTTTCATTTTCATTTTTGCCTAATGAAAAGTGCTGGTTTGATGTCCTTGCTATTAATAATTAATAATGACGGTTTCTCCATTTCCTGCTCCTCGGTCGCTTCTATTTCAATCGAGAATCATATAACTTGTGAATAGTATTGAGGTTTGCATTTCTCCCACCAGAATAGAGATTAGGACACATAATATGAAGCAAACATAGTGGATACAAAAATCAACAATTTCCATCTATGGTAAAAATATTAAGAGCTAACACGTCGGAAATCGGAAATTCGGCGCTACTGGTAAGAAAGGCTTTGTTGATTTTTTATGTAAAAATAAATGGTCACACGATTGTTCCGTTTATACATAGTTCGTAGTGTCTACACGTTGAATATGCCTGATAATCAATTCGATTTGGTACCGACATTTTATCTTTTTCTAGTCCTCGAAACAGTTGTTAAAATCGATTCGAATCGCCTTTAGGGTCTTCTTTGATGTGGTTTGAATCTCCTCAAACGAGTAAAACGATGTCCAGAAGTCAAATGGAGCTAAAAAAATAAATAAAGCGTTTGATGGCGCTCTGATAGTCAGAAATCATGGTTTCACAGACACTAACACGACGATTTTTTTCGAACAAATTTAGTTTTTGTTTACGGCCCATTCTAAGTTGGCATGTCAGTGCATTTTACAACAACTGAAAACATTGAACATCGTGCAGTTTTTAAACTTTTTGCAAAAAAAGGTTGGAGGCCAATGGGAATTTATACGGAAAATTTAAATGCGCTAGGTGAATCTGCTCCTTCGAAAGCAATGCTTCACAAGTAGGCTGATGAATTTAAAACTGGTCGTATAAGCATTGATGACGATCCATGTCCAGGACGCCCAAAAAACTCGGCAAATTCAGAAAACAAGAAAGATACAGGGTATGGTTTCGTAAAATCAATCGTCGCCTACACAGAAAGAATTAATGGTAGCCGTAGGAATCTTAGCGGGCAGTGTAAGCCATATCTTAAGTGACATTTTGGGTTTCAGAAAGATGTGCGAGCAATAGGTGCCGCATTCTTTAACAGTGAAACAAAAACGCATCTGAATGCGACTTTCTCAACATCATTGAAAGCGTGTCAGGATAGCTGAGTGGTTAGAGCACAAGGCTGTCGTATGGAAGGTCGCGGTTTAAATCTCACTGGTGGCATTGCCTCCTACAGGGTATTGTAGCGTACCGTTACGGTCTTGAATGAAGTGCTCTAACACACTTCAAGGCCCTGATCCAATATGGGTTGTTGCGCCAACGATTATTACTATTATTATTGAAACCGTTTAAGAAAAAATAAAAAAGATTTTGTGCGTCGGTGCATCACCATGAATGGACAAGATGTTAAAACCCTAATCTCCAGTGGCGAAGCGAGTTCGTAAGCAGAAATCAGCTAAAAAGGTGTTAACGTCAGTGTTTTTTTGGGGTACTGGGGAAATTTTGTTAGTGGATTACCTCGTTAAACTGGTGAAACAGTAAACCAAGATTATTAATATACCCTTTTGGACCAGCGGGTATTTTGCAGAGCTGCGAAGAGAGAGAAAGGAGTATTTTTGATGGAGCCGCAATGTTCATCGATATTCTCAGGCTGGCTACTTAGTGTATCTGCCAACCAATCGGTAAGATAGCTTTCCCACTGTCGAGTGACAGCTGGAATATACAAACGGTCAACGTTGAAGTTGAGGGGTCGGAACTGTCCAACCCTGCGAGAAGTGGCGGACGGCATACACAAGCGACCATCAGATGGTGATCTCTTTCGAGGCCTATGTCAGCACCTCTCTTGTGACGCACACTCAGAAGACAACTCCTAAATTTACTGCTGAACGCAAAGACGTCGATCTAATTGCTCGTTCGTTGTCGGTCAGTTGAAATCCAACTAACCTTATGACAGGCTCTGTGTTCGAACAATGTGCCACCGATGACGAGGCGGTGTAAGCTGCAGAAATACGTGCGTGGAATTGCTCGTAGAAAGCATCCTTACCCCTTTCAAGGGTGCATAGCACTGTACAACTGTAATGCTTCTTAACCTGGACCGGAATCTTCTGTTAGGAACCGCCTCCCCGGTGAAGAGAGCGTGTCTTTCAGTAGTTGTCAGAAACAATCCGGCACCGGATTCGCGTCTGCTATCACTCATGACTTTCCGAAATACAGGAGTCCCACCATGAATGTTCAGTTTGTCTCGTTGGGATTCCCGTTCAAGTTGGAGTTCTCCAGGAAACCAGTCCCCTTCCAGCGCATCTCTTGTAATGCTGTTACATCAGCCTTATATTGGAACAGGGTATACGGATGCAAAGTTGACGAACGTAATTATAGAATTCATTTTATCACGGTGTATGCTTCACTGCCCTTCTCATACTTTTTCACGGTAACGGAGCTCCAGTGGCATATCCACATCACATTACGTTCATTGATCCACTTCCACATTTCTTCCCTGAGTCAGGTCTTGTCACGTCTCTTCGGGGCATGGATAAGAGCACTTTTGATTTCGAGTGTGTTGCTCAATATTTCCAGGTAAGATGGGAAGAGTCTACGTCGTTTGCATAGCACTACTGGGTAACAGTCGGATCCCCGAGAACTGGAGCCGATGCTCTGTTCTCCAGCGAGCAGGTGAAGTAACGATACGTAAGTAAAGGTGAACAACCATCACATGACGATTTCCTTCCAGCACCTTTTTTGTTACGCATATTCAAAAGACAATTCCTAAATCTATTGCGGATCACGATATGGTGACGATGACGACGCGGTGAAAGTTACAGAAATTTACAGATCTTTCACCGTTGTTTTTACGATCACCAAAAATATACTTATCCGTCACATATCCTAGTGAGATGTTGTCAGACCCCGTTTTGGCATTCAGATCACAATGTCACTTTTAAGATCTTCGCTGATGAATTACATAATTTCCTCTCCCTCGATACCGCTGTGGAGGAGCGTGCGCGCATTTCTGAGATCAATCATTAACCCTTTTTGATAACCAAAGGTCATAGACGTGAAAGTCAGCCTGTGTTTGATTCACTTTTCACGTTTTGGTAGCAACACAATTTCGAAATTTGCGGATCGTTAATCTACAAAAATGTTATCCCTTTTTGTCGCCTTTTACATCAAACATGGAATAGTTTCAGTCTATTCTGTTAATTTAACAGGGTTGACTTTTCTATAAATAAAACTTTTCATCATCATTAACGGCGCAACAATCGGTATCCGGTCTAGGCTTGCCTTAATAAAGAACTCCAGACATTCCGGTTTTGCGCCGTGGTCCACCAATTCGATATCCCTAAAAGCTGTCTGGCGTGCTGGCCTACGCCAGCGTTCCATCTCAGGCATCGACGTTTCGAGCGAAATAGTTTTTGTGTTGAAATAGGTTCTGTTAGCTGCCAATAACCGTGCGCGGATTTCTCGTCATAGCTGTTATCGGTTATGATTTTCGGCCCTAGATAGGAGGAATTATCAATGGTGTCAAAAATATAGTCTCCTATCTTTATTCTTCCCGTTTGACCAGTGCGGCTTGATGTTGCTGGTTGGTTGGTTTTTGGTGCTGACGTTGCATGTATGTATGTATGTATTGCCTTTATTGATGTGCAGCCCAATATTTCCCGCCCCCTGGATTTGTAGCTTTATCTTGTTTAAACATGACTGCAGTGACTTACCTGACATGTGGGAAGTCTAAGTGGCGTTTGTGTATTGTTTGGTTTAAATCATTCTTCTAAGTGCGAATGCTTCGGGTTTGTTCTCATTACTTTCAGCTTAATTCTCTATAACAGTTCTTAACGATGTTTGCTGGTCTATTAATCTTGCTAGCTTCCTTCCACAACGAATAGTAGGTGAAAACAAAAGTAGACAACCCACCCAACAAGTGTTAGGTATCAAGCTTCTGATCCTCTGCAAGCGTCTATTTAGGGAGTATTGTTGTTTCGTTCGCTTGGGGAGACCAATGTAATTGCCATACTGTCGGTATTCGTACTTTATTTATTGACTGTTTTTGAAGATGATCCCGTCATGATAAATCTGTTTCCTAAGGTTTGAAAAAATTGTGTTCACTGTTCCCGTGTTATCTAATGTTTTGAGGATAGATAGATTGTGGTAACACATCAATTAATAAAAACATGATCGATTCCATACATACAAATATTTATTGAAGCAAATATAAATGAGATGTTGAATCACATTACAGTGGCTATACAAATGTGTAGTGGCTATTTGATTGCATGATTCAAATGCATCATCTAAATACTTTGAACTTCACTTTTGCTAAATGGGATTTTGAATTTATTCAACCAACGAAGTAATTGGCATTCATAATGCAGAGATTACCTTTCAGTCTTGAGTTCTAATTAATATATCATAAAATTTTCAGAAGATCGAAAAATCTACATCATTTTGCTGCATATAAAACTAATTTCCCAAGATAATTCCGTATTTTGTAAATTGGTTGCTAAAATTCTCATAAAAGCTTAGCTCCGCTTCGCTTTCTCTGTTAACTCAGTTGACTGAAGGACTTTTTGTTGTTGTGTGTGTACATTTTTCGTTATATCACCATGTGTTATATCGCTTAAGAACTAAATTCAACTTTATCGTTGATTCAATGCAGTTAAAAATAAACCTATATATTTATTAGGACCTAGAGCAGTCTCTAACCGAAGATACATAACATATTGTATATCAATAAAACCAAATATCCATATATTCCCTAATCAGGAAAAAATAATTGTGAAAAATATCAGAATATATCGCAGTTGACAATACTCGTTCATGTAAAACATTGATTGAATCACTATAAAAAATGCGTATTTGTGTACCTGTAAATCAAATAGTTAGTTCTTAGGACCTAATCTCTCAGTAAAATGGATTATTGTTAGTTTACTACTTAGATTGCTACTCAGTTTTTGTGATATCACTGTGATTGTAAATGAAATTGATATGCGAGTTATTTAACTATCTGTTGTGTTTTACGTTAGACCACATAGTCAGCCATGTCGATATCACGCCTGTAGCAGTAGGCATTTAGTCGAACGGGTTTCCATCTTTTCTGAAATGAGCAATTTATTTATTTATAGTTTATCTGTGAAAATTTGCTTATTATAAGGAATATTAGTCAACACAAAAGCATCAAACCACCGTTAAGTCACATAAAAGAATGTACTACGTTTTTTATCTTTAGGGGAAGCCCAAGTTTAGCAGTAAAATTTCTCGTGTTCGACTTCACCTACCTGGACTATCTCAATAATAATTTTCGCGTGATTTGCTCAAAATGGTATCTTAAAATTCATAGGCATACGAGTATTTCGAAACCTCATGCTCATTCATGTCTCTACAGAGAAGGTTTCAGAATTGGGAAGGACAGCTTCTGCGATGGTAATGGAACGAACCCTCCAAGTCTGCTCCACGTACGTCATGAAAATCATATTTGGCGATTTCAACAGCAAAGTAGGAAAAAGATCGCATTTAGACGATACGTCGGTACCCAATCTAGGGTGTCATGCGAACTGCGCCTATTGGATAGTTTGCAGTCGGGGGTAACTAATGTGTGTGGATCCAAGTTCAACATTGGCATGCTGGGAAGACTACAACCCACAAATACCACTGCTCAAAAGCACGTCTGAGATCATACCAGACGTCGGGAAGGAGACAGGCCCCAGTGGTGCAAGCGATTAATGGTACCTGCGTTACCTGTAGGAAGGCCTGAAACCAGAAGAGGCCCTTAAAAAGGCTCAGGACAGACGCCATCCTTATCAGAGCCAAGAAAGTGGGAAGCAGCCGAGATTAGCCCAACCCGAACCTAAGAGGTGAGGAAACCCGGGTAGGTCAGGGATGAAAGCAGGATGCATTCGACTGGCCATATTGCCAAAAATCTTTCCCGAGCAAATACTCACTCGTGAGGAGCAGGAAACTAGACCTTGTCGTCAGGCAGGAGGACACTTTGGAGTGGCTTAGGATTATAGTTCCTAAATTGCCAGGCTGGAAAGAAGCAGAACTTTCGACATGTGTTGGGGATGATATACCAGGAGCAGACATGGTGACAGTGTTTTCCTGTGTTCCTAAAGCTGCAGTACTAGAAACGGAAGATTTCATGGGGACTCCTAATCGCCCAAAATGAGGATCTCTATACGATTATGGGGACTGCTGAGAATCAAGGTGGAGGGGATAGGCTCCTGACGATCGGGATGGATGACCGATCCCTGGAAGCGATCAAACATCGGAATTGCCATATCAACTATAACTTTGGCAATATACCTGTACACGTGCACAGGGAAAAGAAAAGACACTTCGAAGGAGACATCGGGTGGAAAACTTACCAAGGTCCCCGAAGGAATTTTGGAGTCCATAGAGGCGGAAAGGATTGGATAAACCAGGGAAGTATACCAGCTGCCCAGTGAAGAGCAGAACCTGAACGACCTAGAGCTTATCGGGGGCAACGACGTGCAGGAAAGCGCCATGTCGGAGAAGAAGGGTGATACTCTAGACGGTAACCCGAATTATTGATACCAAGGCATTACATAACAACGAGGTTTCACTTCCATAAGAAGTTTGAAACACGTTCGAATAACAAGGCAAACTGGGAGAGCGCGGCTGTGATATACGACTTAAATTAGCAACTGATTACTTGGCACTCTAACGGATCCCTCACACCAGAGAGAGCGTGTGCCGGGGTCATTGTTTCAAGGAAAGTGTACTTAGAGCCAATGGGTAAGCACAATAGCATATTCCATAGCCATAGACCAAGGTGTCTCCTTTAATCTCCAAAGACACTTCAGCGGGCAGAATATTGTTATCCGAACTAATAGCCAAGCGGCGATCAAGGCACTTAGGTTCAACCAAGTGAACTTTAAACTGGTGTGGGAATGTCTTGAAAGACTGAATACCCTCGGCTCGCACAATACGGTCTGGATTCGGTTCCAGCCCATATTGAGTTGAAGGGCAATGAGGCAGCGAACGAACTGGCCAAATTCTCTTCAGGGACACCTCTACACGGGCCAGAGCCCTTCTGTGGATTTGAAACGATTTCGGGCTATGATATTAAAAATGAAGAGAAACGGCTGAGCCAAGTATACTGGGCGAGCCTACCAGGAATGGAGCTGTCCAGGGTGCTTATTGGAGGATATGAATACAAACACACAAAGGGCTGTTTAAACCTCACCAAGAAGAACCTCCGGATTATAGTGAGAATACTCACTGGTCACTGCAGACTAAACTATCACCTAGCAAAGCTAGGGATATCTGCGAATACTGCCTACGGGTTCTGTGCGGAGTGTGCTGAAACCTCCATACACGTTTTGGGGGCAGTGTCCGGCACATGTGCAAAGTATGTCGAAGCACCTGAGAGAATACTTAATACCAGATGCAAAGTTGAAATATTTGGAAATAGGGAATATATTAAAATTCCTAATGGTTATAGGCTTGCTTGACTTACTATAGTTAATATGTACACTATAACTAGTAAAAAGAGCACGGTAGTTCTTTAAGGACGCAGTGCATCGGAAATCAGAACGGTGTTTCAGGTATGTGTGGTTCCTATGTGAGAATACCAATATGGCACTCGAGACGGCGAGATTGATTTTCAGCAGCTTGTCCAAATGTGAAATGCAACACCATCTGAGACTGAATAAAACAGAATTTTCGACCACTGGCCCCAATGAAAAAGGCACTACCACTGTCAGTGGCAGCGACCTGTCCAGAACTAACCGATTTAATCATTTCGGATTAATGGTATCAACTAATGGTAAATTGCGTTACGAAATTTCTTAACGCATAAATGCAACTTGGATCAAGTGGTGTTGCACAACTGGCGTTCTTGAACTAACGAACGTTTCAAATCCAAAATTTTCCTCAGCGCCGTTTGCCTTGTCGCCCTCTATGAGTGCTGGTCGACTATAAAAGACATTGAACGGCACCTCAAGATAATTGAGATGAGGATGTTGCTTTGGACCAGGTGCGCCATGATCGCTTCAGAAATAAGAACACTCATGATCGAAACGCGGTTGCACCGATCATCGAAAAATCTTGCTAATTGTCTAGAAGCGTTTTCGATGGTATATACATGCAATGCATGCTAATGAAAACTCACTTCCCAAGATTAGTCTGAACATCATAATCGATGTGAAACCAAAAAAAAACCGCAAAAATGCAAATCCTATTATAATTAACGAAGTCATATTAGGTAAAATTGGGGTCAGCACCTTTCGAATCATTATAAGGCAAAGTGTGGAGTTTAGCATGATCATGGGATGTATCTGGGTTTCTTTGCGCAGAGGTGTCATTTCGGAGAAATTAATAGTGTCATTAAGGCGACATACGACGGCGAAATCCTAGAGGAATTTGAAGTGCAAAGTGGTGTTTAACAGGGTTGCATTCTATCGGCGACATTTTTTCTGTTCATTGTCAGTGACGTTCTCTATGCTGCCTTTGTCGGGCGTCGTCGAGAGCTTTAATAGATTATACTATCTTTTCTCAAATAACACTCCTGAAGATTCAGAATAGAGATACGAAGGGTAGCAGCTCCCCCACCCCCAACTAGAAATCTCTTGAGGTCCAGCCACTTTGCCCTGGCTAGAGCTACACACTCGCCACAGAAGTGCCCTCTCCCCCTGCAATTTCTACAATGCTCTGGCGATCGGTTCTTGTATCCTAGATCCTCCTTGACTTAGTGCAGGCGGTGAACCTTCGCCATCTGGAATCAGAGGAGTGAAGAAGTTAGCATTTGTACACGGGGATTTGTCGATGGACATATATTCTTCGGCTCCCATAAACTTTAATTTTCAGGGCTATCGAATTTAATTCACACGGCCCGAAGGAGCGCTTCAGCCGCGCCTGGGAGGATTGTTGCTGGTAGTTTGGGATCTGTTGGCTGTGACTGCGCTGCCACTGGGTGAGATTCGTTCATGATGGAAAAGGTACTGCTCATCCTCTAATATTTCCCTCACCAAGAAACACGGCCGGGATACCAAGTGAGCCTCAAAGGAAGGTTATGCAAAAGTATCTAGTGACGTGTTTGCTATAGATTTATCTCATGTCCAGAAATGTCGATGATATATTTGCCATACTGGAAAAGGACAAAACCAGATATAGAAGAACCAACACTCAACATTCTTCGAACAAGCAAGCACTCTAGTCGAAACAAAATGGATTAGCATGCCATTGTCCAAATACTTTTACAGAATTACATTTTTTCTAGGAAAATATAATATAAAAGTGGTCAAATGAAGCAGAGATGCAACATTTAAAAGACGATTAGGAAGCGACCCATTAACGGAAGAAGAAAAAAGTGGAATATACAAAACCAACTGCAATGATTGCAAGATGTTCTACATTGGCCAAACAAAATGACTCATCACGGCGAGGTTCCAAGAACACATAAAGGAAGTATACAAGGGGAATGACGAGGAACCAACACGGTTCGATCATCAGTAGCTATGCTGAGGAGGAGGGCCATTCTGTGACGAGGCTAAATCTCGAGCTGGTACGACAAGTGAATAAGTTGTACACCTTGGACGCATGGGAGAGATTTGAAATGTTGCGAAAGGACGCGACAAAATTGATGAACACAGATGAGGGGAACTGTGCATCGAGACTAATTAAAGAACTTGTCGACAAATATAGGTACTGCGCCACCCACTAATTACTGATAATTGATGGTCATTATCATCAGATCATCATCCCTAGATGTATGTGGACTTTTTTACTGTTTACTATTTGTACCCAGATATGTACCTTCTAAAACGACTTTTTGCTTTTACAATTTGTATCTTCGACCTTTAACTTTTGTTAATTTAAATACAGAAGAAACTTCCCGATGATTCAACTAACTAAAGTACTGAGGAAGAGAGTAAGCAGCTCTCGAAATACATATATACAAAGTATAAAAATACATTGCAATAGGAGAAGCTACATAGTTTTATTTTCCATTCCCATATTGTTCTATGGTTTTCCTCGATTCATATGAATAACAGATTTATCCTGAAACAAGGCCTAAATGCACCATTACATTCAGACACTTGGATTTGTATATGATATTTGAGAGGAGTTGATTCTAGTCAACTCGGATATTTACTGTGGTAATTTCTAATCCAACTCCCTCTTTAAAGTATGTATACCTCTCTTTAGTGCATTTTTGAAATGTATTTTGAGCTCGGAGGGCAGAGGCAAATGATCACCTTTTTAGCCCTAATAAGATTTTGTTCCTTTTACAGAGCACATAAAAACATTTTTAAATCTGTAGGTATTCGTCATCGGTTACTTTTGTATTTAATTCAAACATGAAATCTATTCTGATCGTTAGACAGAGCACTTATGATACAATAAATCTTCGCAATGGGCAGTTCGAAGGTACATATTACATACTGGGAATAAAAATACTTTCGTTAAACCTCGATGTATACCCAAAGTAGGTCAAGTAAAGTCATTATTTACAAGTATATTAAAAAATAGCATAAGCAATACATACTCACCAACACGAATTAGCGCTCGACCGTGCTGCTGTTAGCTATTTTAAAAACTCACTTTTCGTTATGGAATTCAAAATATTCTAAAATATAATTTTCTGTGTGAAGAACTCTCGTTTTTCATCTACATTCAGTACAATATAATGAAATTTCCAAAACAAAACGACACAATCAAAACTCATGCGAGATTAGTATAGAAGCGGAAAATATAACAGTATGAATTGGAATGATTGGAAGAAAAATAAACTGTAAAAATAAAAAATTAGAAATATCACTAAACCACTGAACAAGCTGGTGCCGACGGCAAAACATTTGGAATCGTGACCAGGCAAGCTCCAGCTCGGCTGAAATTCAATGGCGCTATCAGAGACCATTCGTTCGTTTCCGGATCGTACTCCTCTACAGTCTTTAAATAGTGGTTCCCGTCGAAACCACCAGCAGCTATAAGACGATCACCTAAAAGTGCTACACCAATTGCATCCCGACCGATAGATAGTGATGCAATCTGAAATTTGACACGAGTAATGTAGTTAAGAATATGTAAAAGCTAAAATTACACACCAATGTCCACGTATCTGTTCCAGGATCGTATCGTTCAACTGTGTCTGTTCGACAGACAGATGGATTGCTTGCAGGACAGTCGTGACCTCCTAATGCGTATAGATATCCGTTTGCCACAGTTACCTATAAATGCAGAATTATTTCGTATGGTTATAATTTCCTGCCACTTTATATCTTGACATAGTGTGCACACAAGAATAACTTTTTGTGGAATACTTACACCAACTCCACCGCGACGTTTGTTCATCGGCGCTCTTAATGTCCACTTGTTAGTATGTGGATCATAACATTCTACAGATCTGTGACAAACTGATCCATCACGGCCACCGACCACGTACAATCTACCGCCAAGCACGGCCACCCCTGCAGTTGATCTCATTGCCGACATTGAAGCTACATAACTCCAAGTTCTTGCAAGCGGATCCCAACTAGGAGTTAACGGTTATCATCTGTTTCAATATGAAGAATATATGCAAATACCGTTCAACAGTGTTCAAATAGCTCCAACCATCGTGCCCTCCAACAGCATATAGAGGACCTTCCAATATAGCTACACCTAACCCATGTCTATGTGTCCCCATTGGGTTTAATTGGCTCCATATCATCGTATTCATGTCCAGACTTTCAACCGAATTTAATGTCTTTAATCCATCTCGACCTCCAACTATTATTAATTTATCCTCCATAACCGCAACCCCAAATTGGAGCCGTCTGGCTGTCATATTCTTCAAAGCACTCCATTTATCGAGTCGCGGACAATATGTTTCAATACTGATGGCTCCCTACAAAAACAATGGGCATTGCTTTGGTTGAAACTATTACATGAAAAAGGAAGGTGTTTCACCTTATGAGCGTCCATGCCTCCAACTGCCAAAAGTCGTCCCATTGTGGACTTACGTGGCCGAGTTCGTTCTGTAGAAATTTGTGATCGTCTTTCCGGCAACAAGTGCCATTTCAAAGCCTCCATTATTAATTGGTGACACTCGGATGTTCCACAAAGTGACTCTACATGATCCGCTATAAACTGCAACGTACATTAGAAACTAAACAGATATTTACGATCACAAATCCTTTACCGAAGGTGGAAGCAATGGCAATCTAACGAGAGCCAATAATTTAGGAATATCTTTTTCCCGATTAGCAGGGTCGTGTTGGACCCATGCCGTTAATGCATGGAAGACATCTTGTTCGGAAGGTACATTTAGTTCATCGCTCGACAGTAGTTTGCCGATTTGTTCTGAGTTTAATTGAAAGAATTCTTGGTTCTTGCAAACCTGAAATATTGAACCGTTTAGTTGACAGTAGTCGTGGTTTTGAATCACGATGCTAACCTGCATAAAATGTTGACAAGTGTATGAACTAGCTAATTTCAATAAGGTACCGCAGCTTTGCTGTTCGGCGAAAAATGCAAAGCCAAGACAATTGGACGGATGTAATTGACGCGCTAGGAAATTGCAGCAAGCTGTTACAACGGCATTCAATTGGAGCAGACATGCAGTTGCAAGGAGTGTCTCAACTGTGTCTTCTCTCAATTCTATATAACCTGAAAATGAAGTAATATTGTTGTAAATTTATTAGATTATGTTGGCGGTAGTCCAGCTGTACCTGTGTAGCAATATTGTACTAAAATCTGAAGTGCATCACCATGAACTTCACCGAGTGTGACTTCATTTTCTTTTGTTTCTCTCAAAGATCCTGTAAACATCGCTGAAAAGTAGGCACTAGAGGCTGATAGAACTAGACGGTGTGCAGGAATTCTGAAATAAAAAAATAGTTTCAAATCAAGTATAACGCTTTGAATTGACTAAATAAAACGTGAAAAAAAGTTCAACAAATGATAAGGGGAACTATAGGCTATAATCCGAGAGTGTGCATTGATTTGCGATTTGCAACAGAACTCTTTCCCCGGTAGTATGATCTGAGTGCGGTACCAAATTTAATGACCCGGAGTTCAAGAAGCGCCAGAACCTATTTGTTGAAGTGTTCTCTAAAAATCGAAATTACTATTGCCTCAATATCAATTTCAAATTATTGCTCTTCAATATTCTACTTTTGCTAATATACGGAAGGGGCAAATAGAAGGTGACATCAATAAAAAGCTAAAAGCCCACTAAAGTGCAGGCTCATTCGAGGGCTTCATGTGTTGATATCACATCAGTTTGGGAAAATCCACGACAAATTTCGAATCACAGATCTATTGCCTATTCACATCTTAATAGTGAGGAAGTTACACGCTGGGTAAACAAGTTTGATAGTTAGCAAGATCTTTTAATCGTTCACAGGCTTGCTAGGACTCCCTCATTGGATATGACGCTGATGCGGTAGAAGAACACTACGACTTCAAAACCTTGCAAGCCCTAAGCAAGCAAGGGGGAGGGGGATTACAATAATTATAATTATCCCAAGATGCCCGATGAGTGGGTCGTTCCATAGGGGCAGGCGGAGGGCAAGCATCTCGAGAAGTCCTGGAGGAAGCTGAAAAACATTTTCAACAAATTGTGAGTGATGGCGCTTAGGCTGGGTTGACACTATGGGCGATTCAGGGATAAATGACAACCATATAAGATCTAATAGCTAGATATAAATGGAATACACAAAACGCTGGTCAGGAAGGCAAAAGCTACCCGATTGCAAATGATTGCAAGTCTTTTGATGTTTCGGTCAAGCACGTGAGCACTAGGCTTCCTCCGGGATGACGAGAGCCTAATTTTAAATATGCATATTACTTACTTCAAACAAACTTTACATAAACGCTCTAAATACAGATTTGGTTAATAATCATGTCATCAATGCGATCACCAACGGAATAATTCTGGCAACTCCTGCAATTTGTGTAAAGTTGCTACTTACGTAAATCCTAGGAATCTCAGATCTTTTGGGGGAAGAGAAAGAAGGAAATGATCGCTAAGATTTCGAAGATACTGCATACTACATACATAATGACGTACACAGATATACTAGATATAAACATGAGTTTCAAGCAGATGAGACAGCATTAATTTCATCTATACTCTAGGAGAATTGTCAGTATCAAATTTTGTACTTCTAGGATGAAGTTAAGGGCGGTTTTGGGTATTTTTTTTAAATATGGAAGTATACAATTATTATTTTTATTTAAGGAAGGTATCGGAATGGGATGTATTTTGAGGCCTACGTTTCGTATGGATGCACCATTCTGTTTTTCTCCAGATTTTTTGGTTGGATAGGTTCTGAGAACGGGACCTGTTAGAATTTTTTGGGGCACTCATTTGGAGCCCTTACTCCCCTATGTTTCACCCGATGCCATTAATCATCATTAGTTTTGAAAAGTACTAGTTACATAAGTACATTTGATACGCCGCACAACCATTTTCTGTGAAAAAATTTGCGCCCTCCTTTAACATAAATGGAGAGCCCCCTTAAACCTAGTGCAAAGTGATGCCACTCGTTGCATGTAAAGGGATTCACAGACCATACGTTCTCACTAAATTTCGTGACAATTGGTTTAGCCGTTTCCGAGTAAATCGGGTTTGACAGACAGACAGACATCGAATCGATTCTAGTAAGAACCTTAAAACAAGACTTAAAATTGGAGTGTCACACAATGGTGACTCCGGGAACATTTTGTCAAGGTAATATTTCTAGACAGACACGGGGTCATTTTGCCATGGAATTAGCTGTTCTGATATAAAGTAACGGCAAGCTGTCCCTGACGCGCTATCGACACATTTTTTTGCTGCCCTGTTAGCAATAACACCGGGGTGGAAAATTTATTCCGAATGCTTCATCCAAATCCTCCCCTGAAGCGGATGAATCTACCTCGTACGCTTAACAATTAACTAGAAGGATCAATTTTTCAATCCTCTTAGTGGGGTGAAGTTAGAGCAGGAGCGGATCGATGAAATGTAGGGCAATGCACGATAAAGACGTGAATTGTCTTCGCGAGTCATTTGTCGATTTGCGTTTGTCGAACAGCTGGCTGTGTGTTGGGAAGTTCTTTGCTTAGATGGAGGGGATTATGTGTGCTATTCAGGACGGCGTGGCCCTCACCCGAGTTTATTAAAAGTTAATAGTGAAAGTTTATTGTTGTGGTTCGATATTTGATACGTTGGGCCATTTCTAGCTGCTCTGTTATAGAGCCGGTGCCATACACGAACAGGCATAATGCTGTATGTAAGGTGATTCATCAAAACCTTGCACATAAACAAGAACTGATCACGGGAACATGTTCGGTTTACCGATATGAGCCGCAAGAAGTACTCAATAGTTCTGCTTGCGGGATTTATGTATTGGGACCGGCAATTTAGCGCGCACTAATCTAAGCGCACTGGGTAATTCCCAAAATGGTGACCCCGAGTTCAAAAGGAGAATTGTCGGATCCAAGGTAAACAGAAAAGTAGTAACAATAAAAATACCAAGAACAAGCAACACTCCTGCAAACGACTTCAATCCCCAAGCGCCAGAAGTTTGGTTCAAAATAGTGGAGGCAAGCTTTGTGAGATGTAACATAACAGAGCCACAACAGCAATATTTTCAAGTCATAGCATTGCTACCACCACGGCATTTCACCGAAGTTCGTGACATAATTTTAGAGTCAGTGATAGATAATCCATATAACTGCTTACGATTGCGCCAGCCAGGAAGAGAAAACAAGGTAGCTTATGGAGAGCACTTCCTCCTACCATCTGCTCTTCAACCGATTATGACGACGATAAATGGTCAGCTACTACAAATCGCACCTAACATAGCTGACAAGGCCTACGCCGCGCTTCCTTCGACATAAAGCATCGTAAAAGCAACACAGACATGCAAACATCCTCTAATTCAGCAGCAGAAATACCCTTAAAACAGCTAGTTCAACAATTATTAAGTCAGCTCGCAGACAGCCCCAAGGGTATATGTTAGTACCACTGGAAGTTCAATTCCGAACCCATCAAATGCAAGAAACCATGTAATTGGACTTTGGAGAATACCAATGGCCCCGTTTCATCCCTTTCACGACGCCTGGCTATGTCTGTCCGAAATATGGAAACAGGGTTACCTATAGGCACGGATGCCGATATAAGCATTTATCCGCGCTCCAAAAACCAAGGCCCATATAGGTAGACGTTTCAAGACAGCCAGGCGAAGCCAACAGCATCAGCAATCGCCAACTCCGCAACGATCAGTAACGTCAATATCTTAACAAACGACTCAACACAGCAGATCACAAAATGAATCTACATTCTACAATCTACAATCTATCTTAAGTTTGCTAGACAGTGCTCCCGCAGTAATGACCAGCGAGTCTATAGTATTAGTAACATCCATCGACTCGAATCTTGGCCAGTGACATCGAAGGAAACCCGGTCTCGAGCCAACACCATGAAACCTGACAATACACGCTTCCGAGAGAGATTCCGAAACCGACCAAACCCCCGTTCAACAACCTGCAAATAAAGAAATCCAGCAAACGAATTAGGTTTGCTAATTGTTAGCAGGTAGGAATTCAGTAATTTCGTACATCAGCAATAACAGCACCACGAAACTTCAGCTGGGATCACGATATGGCCAGATGAATTATCGTAATTTCCTTGCACTCAATCACTGGCAGTGGAGTGCTGTGGTGGTGCTAATTACTTCCAGACACTTGCCTGGAATTAGAACTGTTAACAACCTCTTCTTTCTACCGAAGTGATCTACACCTTAAAAGTTAACTAATTGCCAGAGAGTTAAATAGGGCAGTCACTAGGTAGAAGAGACGTCTACTCATAGCTCCCACATAGTGAATACCACAATGAGAAGCAGGATCGATATTGGAT
This sequence comes from Hermetia illucens, assembly GCF_905115235.1. NCBI lineage: Eukaryota > Metazoa > Arthropoda > Insecta > Diptera > Stratiomyidae > Hermetia > Hermetia illucens. The sequence goes on from NC_051854.1 coordinate 76,057,893, forward strand.
TTGAATAAAAAAATCCAATATATACACACAACTTTCATTCAACCTCCACTATCAACCTTAACTGGAAATTCCCTAAAACCTATCACCGGCCACAGCCACTAGAGCTCCTTTATATTTTAAATAGGTAAGATCGTCTAATCCTAAATGTTTGGCACTTAGTGCTGTTGTATGAAACAAAACCTTATTCAAATCGGTTTACTGTCTGTCCGTCATAGGTAGTTGTAGCGATTCACACCAAATTTGGTGAAAAGGTGGGAACTGTGAACGCCCACGCGTACAGTGAGTTACATAATTCTACATTGAATTTAAGGGTCTTCGTTTTGATACTTGTTGGAAAGGTGGGGAATGCGAGGGGTCGAAACTGATCATTTTTTCACGGACCCATTCTCGGAAACTACACAAGCGAAAAATCTGAAAATCAAGAGGCTGCCGCTGCTATATGGTGACTTGGCTCCGAAATGCCCTCCATACCGGTATCTATTCAAATGAACTTCATTTGACAGTAATGACAGTATATTACTATAATTGTTAGTAATTGACAGTGAAACCCCCCTTAATTACATTTTCTACCAAATTTTGCAACGATGTAGGGAGCATAGAGCATGATTCTACCAAGTTTGGTGGAAATCGCACTATTACTAACAAAGCTATAATCGGTCAAAGTTGTCGCTTCTTCGCAAATTGTAGATATTCTCACATAATATATGCACACTCAAATGTCTTTATAAAAAAAATACACAAAACACCTGAAGCGCCCAACTCCCGTTTTTGATTTGTGAAGGATACTCTCGTGGGTTTGTTTGTGGAAAGGAGAACCGATCAGAAGAAACGTATAAATTGAATGACCTTATCTTATGATGTAATGCCTGAACTATTAGATCAGATTAACGGAATGAGAGAGAGGGTTCCAAGCACCTATGTCGTGTCAACGGCACAAAAATTACCGATTGCTTATAGAAGTTAAGATTACTTCCTTCGGCTATATGGAATCTTGCGACGTCAAATTTTCATCTGAATTATACGCGGTATGTTGAGAGCAGTTAAGTTCATCCAGTATCTAAATGCAGAAAAAGCATTAAACCAGGTCGTTCTGAACTACATTCTTTGTTCATCGAAGGTCCATGTACCATCTGAAATCAGTTCAATGTGTGCAATACTCTAAATATTCATTTCCAAAGTCGAATGTCGATTATGCACTCGAAAATTTATAATTGGATATTTACAATTAAGTTCCTCGGACTTTGGATACCCTCTTACCTGTTGGAAGTTTCAGTTCTTTACCGGTTCTAGCAAAAGATTCCTACTTTGCCAAACAAAGCAAAGTCAATCCTCTTCAACCAACCTACGTAGAATCAGAAATTCAACTTTGTTGAAGTCTTTACTGGGAATGTAAACTGTAACGTGTTACATTCAGAAAACAATCAACGCAAACACAAATTTGCTAATCGGATCTTATCCAATCAAAACATTCCGCTTTCGTTGCAATTACTTTTCAATATTTTCAAAATAAATATTCCGATTCATATACTTCCATATGACGACTGTGGTCTCTTTGAAAAATTGCAGATTCCCACAATAATTTTCAACGAGAAACATATTACACAAATCCCTGACATCGAACAAAGGAAGTAAAGTCCTTGACTCCAGATTTGCATCCAAAGAGAGCACAATAAACCGAGGAAATCTGAATACTGTCTGGGATGATTCACATAAGTTTTTGGCTTGTTGTATTCTACGCAAGCGTACGAATTATGTGATTTATACAGCGTGATACGTTTTTTTACGGAAAGTTTATTGCGCTTTTCACTCACAAAAGTCTACGAATGATGAAAGTAAGTCTTATCAATGCGGCTTTGTCTATAAAGTGTTTGAAGAGGCAATCGTGCTGCGCAAATGTTTAAAGTTCAATTCAGGGGAAATATTCAATTAGGGAAGTGGTTATTGTCCATGCACAGAACATATCCAGTTTCTAATATGCGCGTGAGACAAATTTTCATATAACTTCACTTTTAAAACGAGTTCTTGCGCAATATGAAAGGGCAATATATTAGCATAAGTTAGAGAATCGAGTTACCTTACATTGGAAATACGGTTCACAATGTACCGAGTCCACAAAGTTTAATTCAGAAGATACATGACGCACAAAGACGTACATTTTTGGCTGAATATGACGACATAGAATCAAAGTAAATCAATTAGCACTTATTCTGAGGTTGTCTTGATTAGGCAGGGAGCGAGGGATCAACATGTTCTACTCTCCAAATGTAATACTTCTCGCGCCTTAATATTACCTTATCATATAGCAGCATAGAGGCAAAGTGGCAAACACTCTACAACGTACACGTCAACCCTGGAATGATAAAAAACATTGACCCAAAGACGATGATGCACAAAAGTAAAAACTTGAATTTTTAAAGTTTTGTGTAAAACAAAACCTTTTGAAAATCAGTTTACTGTTTGTCTGTCTGTCACACGTGTTTTTTGTCAGGAGCAGAAGGGATGCCGATTCGGATCAAGAAACCTCTTTAGTGCTATATCGATTATGCCAAGGCTTTTGACAGCGTCCCGCATACCTGGCTAATCGATGTCCTACGTTTGTATCGCATTGATCCCAAGCTAATACCTCAGTGCATATCCACATACGGGGAGGCATCTTCCGGGGGACTTCATTCAGTCTTCGTTGGTTTTGAATGGCACTGAACCCCTTTTCATGGCTACTGAAAGATGGGACATGGTTTTGCAATAAAATATGGCCTACGCGCTAAGTGCGAGCTGATACACCTGATATGCTTAGATGCCATCAAATTGTATGCTTCGCATCTCTCGGGGAAGAATAAAATAAGCACAGTGAATACATCCGTTATCTGTTCACTGGCTTATGCTTTTGGAATATTGCCGTGCCGTCCCGAAAACCGATCTGGAAAACATCCAGCGGCGAATACGGACTACTATATCCAAATTCCAAATGCATTATAAAAATTCTGACGGATGAACCTGCCTCGTGATATCGGCGGCAGAGGAGTGGTTGACGTGGCGGCACAACATCGCCGCCAAGTCAACTCGCTTCGCGCTTATTTTTACAGCAAAGAGCAGGCAAGTCCCTTGCATGCGGCTGTTTGTAAGGCAGACTGTGGGCTGAAGGATTGATTTTTCTATCCTCTGAGTGGGGTGAAGAGCGGATCGATGAATGGAAGTTGAAGGCAATGCACGGTAAACACGTGAATTGGTCTTTGGCAGCCATTACATACATACATAACCAAGCATAATACTGTATGTAAGGTGATTCATCAAAACCTTGCATACAAGCATGGGCTGATCACGGGAACATGTCCGGATAGTTCTGCTTACAGCATGTATCGGGACCGGCAAGTTCCAACTGATCGCCACAGACCACACAACAAGCCTAACTTGTTGTTAGTTGACCAGACATAACAGAATAAGCCATTGGCTCGGGAAATTAAAGAAAATTTGGCGTCGTGAGAAAGCGGTTGTAGTTTACATAATATTGTCGGCTACAGGTATTGTACCTAAATCCCTCATAGCTTCCCTTGATGTCCTGGAACTCTCCCAAAGTCTGGTTCAAACCATGCAGAAGTACACCATTCTGCATACGTTCTCGATGTTGCGGGGAGTTCTTGACGGATTCTCCCACTAGCCTACCACCGCCCACCACCACCAACGCCCCTTTATCTTTGAAGTAGGTAGGATCCTGGACGCGATGAAGATGCTCCGCTTTCAAGGCTGGGTTATTTTAGAAGAAAGAATAAATATAAATGGTGTAAATCATCTCCAAACAGATCATCAGTTTGAACGCCACGACACAATATTATTGCCCACATCCAATTTGATCGAAAATGATGGTGTATATGGCTTCATCCTGCTGAGTTTTTACTATACTTTTCAAGTTCACGGACTTGTTAGTTTTCCCAGACTTAATTTTTCTGACTGTAAAATCGCTTCTCCATTCGACAAAGCTCGTGATACGCATCGAGTGCCCGCGTTCTTTGAGATTATTGTATTGCCCAGTATGCAGCATTCTTTCATTCCGTTGCTAACTTACGTTCACCGTTGAACCAAGTGTTCCTTTTTTTTGTGACTGATGGTTGTACCTATGGTAATGTTCTTCAGGTTTTTGAAGATCATTTGTCGATGCTTTATCACCGGGAGCTCTGTCAGCTGCGGATATTGCAGCATCCATTTGCACTTTCTACAGATGTTACGGAGAGCTTTATTATGGATATCTTCAGTATTCACCCTTACCTGATTCTCAGAGGGGGATATGGTGTTGTCATTCGATTCCGAAGCATCCTGCCAACGAGATAGTAATCCGAACCAATATCCCCCCCCCCCATATATTCCCACTTTTATCAAGTCTGAAAGGTTGCGGGGTTTGATTATTACGCGATCAATTGAGTCCCGTCTGGAAAGGCGCATGTTTGCTTGTGGACCGCTTTCCAAACAAACCAGCTATTTCCAGCAAACATTTTGAGTCACATTGCTAGTTGGACATTCCGTAGTTCAATGTCATTGGTAATACCGGTTCCTCCCCTAGTTGCTTGTTAAAATCTCCAAGTAATTTTTTGCTATCGTACGTGGGACAGGCTTCGATAGTAAAAGGTATCCTCCTCTGTAGGGGCGTGAGTATTAATGAGGCTTACGTTTCGAAATTTCCTAGCAACTGTAGAGTGTATAGTTGTTACTTATGCTATCAAAGCCGATAAAAGCAGGTTTCAGTTTTTGGATGACTAGGAAACCTAGTCCGAGCACATGGTTTAGTGAGCATCAAGCGCACGTTCCACGAGGAACTATTCAAATCGTTTGTTCACTTCGTTGCCGGGTCTGTCATTGTATAACCGATCCAATCTAAGATTCCTTTTGTGACCCTGTGTATGGTTCTCAGCCTTACACAAACCCAAACCTGGGGACCAGTTGGTGCAGCTTGCCCCCTTCTTAGGCGCGGGGGACTCTCCTTCATGTTTTTCCGTCTGCAGTTTTTCATTAAGAAAGAATTCTCAGCGATCACCACATGGAGATATTCTTATGTTTTATGCTCCATCGTGAGTACCAATCCACGTTTTTGCCCTTGGATTTATACAATCCTTTCACCGCACTTTGACCTTTTTATAAATAGAATAAATGACACTTGCCCAATCTTCCGATACAGTTTCATCAGACCAAATTTATAACCTCATGAAACTTGGTCGTCATTTCCATACTTCTTGTCTCTAGTCGCTTCGCGAGTATTCCATCCACACCCAGCGTTTTATTATTCCTCAACGTTTTTTGCCGAATTGAGTAGCTCGATATTGGGCCAATCAATTTTTTATCTGCTCCATGTCTCCGATAAGATTTTCCGCTGGGTCGTTGCAAAATACGATCTTGGGCTGGAATCTTGTTGCAATTCTTCATCTTAAAGTTACCATTTAATCTGCAGACCTCGGCATTTAATATGTTTTCGTTTCGTCTTCCTGTTTCAGCGATACGTCTTAATTTTACATATTTGTCTCGTTTAACGCGGGGGTTGCTCCTGATATTGTTTGTATGCAGCGTTTGTCTTATCGATTGCCTGTTGGAATTCTTTGTCAAGCCATTCATTCTTTTTGCGCCGAAACACGTGCCCGATGGTTTTCTATGCAGCCGCCTTAGTTGTGTCTTTCAGCTGACTCCATTGCCTCACATCAATGCTATCCGGACCTGGTGTCGGTTCAGCGTTTTGATTTGTTCTTCTAACAGTGCGACATATTTCGATGTTTTCTTATTTTGCCGCTATGCCGCATTCTCGCGTTCTAGACTTAGTTCACTGCCTAATAATTTGGTTTTCTGGAACGTGGCGTCTACTATATTTTGTAGTTTTTAACCTGTTGAATGGGTGCTCTAGAAACGCCAATTGTGAACAGAGATTGCAAGTCCCAGGTTCCAAACTCGTAGTCCTTTTTCTTGTCGTAGTTGTCGTTGTATTTTCGATTCGATCCCAGGCTCAATTTCGAATTCGGCAATATTATACTGTGCAGTCTGTTGCACAGCTCCTAACATCATCTATGTTTTACGCCTTTTTTTGGTGACATTTGTGAAAGAAATTATAACTCGGTTCAGTAGGGATTTCAGAGATAATAATGGGTTAAATTGAATAGACTTTGATCTCATGTGTGTGTATGGTGGGGGAGAAGCTACAGCTTCTGAGCACTCAGACCGCGTTGGCCCATTGTACTCGCCCCCCCCGTCATGATCTCATAGTCTCCTTTCTATTGTGTATTGTGTATCGGAACGTTTTCCTGCTGAACATAAGTTCCGAGTAAAGTACCTCTCACAACTATTATTTAAGGGATTCACCCGTGTGAAGGTCGTTTTTTTACGCGGTTTTTAGAAATTTTTTGTGACGAACTGGATAAAGGTATAAATATATTCTACACTACATCTAGATACAATTGATGCCAAATAAAATTCGATTCCTCGGATCCGACACGCGGGATGACCCCCTTAAGAGCAGGAAGTTCCCAAGATAGCGTACCATCATCAATTGGATGCGAAGCTAGGACTTCTTTAACACTTAAAAAAATAAATACTGCGTGGCTTACAGTTGATGAAGAGTGCAAAATTCTCTGGAAGACTTGGAGAGCTGAACCAAACTCTAATTGTTTGACTTTTTGAAAGGATTTTATTGGATTACAGTCAAATCGAACGCTTATTCGCGTCTGTTTGGTTCCCTTCCGCATTGTATTTCTATGATAAGTGAGCCTTTCTTTAATAAGTATTAAGACTGGATTTTGTCAACTAATTTCTGAATATTAATAGTTCGTTTATCAATTCAGTTTACATTATTCATTGTCGCGTATAGCTTACAGTACGTGAGAAGTGAATACTGCGACATAGGAGGCAATCAACCACAAATAAATGTAGTAAATGTTATTCTCGCCTGCTGTACTGCGCGACTATTCTCGTCCGTTCACTTACCGAACAAGTGATTAAGGCAAAAGTTCTCTTAAATTAGCTTTCATTATCGTAAGGCTTTCGTCACAAGTAAACTAAATATTGTCTGTTGACCTTTTTAATGAGCGAGACTTTATAAATTATGTTTCAATTGACATATTAAAAATTTACTCTGTCCGAGAAGAAATCAGTTTCATGGTGTTATATTTCAGGGACTTATCACCGACGCAAGTTGCAATTGGAAGACGCTGATTAGTTCTAATTCTGAGAGTTACGAAAATGCATTTTCTAATACTGTTATCACTATGAACAAAAAATCGTGAAAAATGCAAGGCGACTAATGGCAGAGTATGGGTATTAATGGGCGATGTAAATGGACAGATTGAGAATAGATGCAATTCACTTTCAATGGAGGTGGCATCATTTCATTTTAAATAAAAACATGACTGATTGAGATAACAATATTTGTTTTTATAACCCATACACCTTTATTACACCTTAATTACGATAAGAACGATTACATACATGAAAGTTCCTAAACTCAACACAATATATTTTCAGGCAGCTGAGGTAAGCTATACTTCAACAGCGAGTGTGACCGCAAAAGCCATTCTGACCCTAGTACAATCCATTATATCCATATAAATGCAAAATTTTTCATTATTATGAAACCTAAAGTTTTTCAAGCAATTAATGCAACTCTTGCAACCATTGAATGACAAGGATCAGTTTCAGAAAATGTTAAGAGAGACGGAGAGATGAGATCGAGAGAAAGGATAGCCACTGAGCACTAAGAACATAGTGGTCCATTATATTCAACTCCCCCGTCTAACGGAATATGACACTTATCTCGGTGCTACTTCAAGCCACTGGAGCACATCGGCACCAAAAATCTAATGTATGATGGACGGGACACTCTCATAGAAAAATTTCGTTGGATTCCGCAGCATCTTGTAGAATTTCTTTTCTGAACATATATGCAGCTAGTGAATTTATATTAGGCGGAATGCCCACAATACTTCTGTAAGTTTTTTCTGCTTTTCGATAAGATAAACTTTAGGGTATGTTGACTTGACTTTAAAAGGAATATTTTGGTGTGTCTAGCAGCATTTAGGCAACCTTAGCCAATGCTATAGACACCGCAATTGCTTTTTGCTAGGGCAGCCGAGAGGGGGAAAGGGAGATATTACGCAGTGCAGCAATTATAGAGGTATCAACTTGCTGAGCACTATCTATAAGATAGCCCCATATGCCCAAAACATCATTGGCCCATACCAAAGAGGCTCCACTCCATGCAAATCAGCAATAGATCAGATTTTCTCTCTGCGAAAAGCGATGGAAAAACTGTTTTAATATGAGCATCAGTTGCACCATCTTTTCATCAATTTTAAGGAATAACTTATCATACATTCTCTTTAACCTGGCCCTGAAAAGAGTAATCCGTGATGCTGAGGAAAATGCGAGGGGTATGATCCTCTTTAAGCCCACCCATCTGGGCAATCTAGTGGCCTGTGCTGACGATATCGACATTACGGGAAGAGCAACTCGAGAGGTACAATCTACCATCATCGAACAAGCGGCGCGAGATTTTGGATTGCATATCAATGAAGGCAAGGCAAAATATATGTTGGCAACGTCAGTACCAAGAACATCAAACGGCACTGGTCAAACGGGAAGAATAAAGATAGGAGAATACAACTTTGAGACCGTTGATAATTTCTCTTATCTAGGGTTGAGAATCGCAACTGATAGCAGCTACGACGATGACATCCGCGTACCGTTGTTGGCAGCCAACATATTTCAGCTTACAAAAACGGTTCCGCTCAAAACGTCTCACCGTAGAAGTAAAGCTCTTACTTTACTAGACAATGATCTTGCCAGTTCTCATGAATTCATCTGAAAAAAGGGTTCTTAGCAAGAAAAATTGCGAACTCTTGGCCGCGTTCGAGAGAAGAATCCTTCGAAAAATTTTTGGCCCCCTACATGTGAATGGACGATTCCGTAGCCTACATAACGACGAAATCTATGAGCAATATCATGACCACCAGGTTGTGGATAAAATCCGGCTCAATAGGTTGCGGTGGGCGGGTCACCCAATCCGTATGGATGAGGATCATCCCACCCGGAAAATCTATAAGGGCAATATCTATGGTAGAAAAAGAAGACGAGGCAGACCCTGCCTGAGATAGAACGATGGCGTAGACCAGGAAGCAAGACAGCTTTTAGGGATATCGATTTGGTGGACCGTGGCGCAAAACCGGGATGTCGAATTCCTTATTAAGGCAGGCCTAGACCGGATACTGGTTGTTGCATCGTTGATGATGATCTGAGATCTCATTTCCCTCTATATCACAGTAACAAGGTACCTAACTTCCCAGATAATTCCACCGTATTGAATCCAGAAATAGAATTCAATATTTTTTACACCCTGAACGATCTTTGAAGTGACTTGACTTGACTATCGTTGCAGATTGCAATGCACCTGCTCCTTAACCGCTCGTCAATCACTCAGGTTGCTGGCCTTAGCAGCGGATACACTTCATCCTGAAACACCGTTGCATATTGTACCAGAGGAAAAGTCTATTTCTGATTGCTCTTCGAAAGGAAAGCTTCTCCTCCAGAACTCTTTTTTCCTGGTGCGTCCTAGTTTTTTCTATGTTCGAGGATATCTTCATATCTTTTATGAAACAGATTTATTGGGATTCGAGAATCAAAAGGCATTGCAAAAACTGGATTCAGTTATCCCGATCTCCTTTACGCCCATTGTTTTTCCATAGTTCTAAATGAATTATATAATCAATGCGTGTTCGCAGTGTTTCTAGCAACAAGGTTTTAGAAATTAAAACTCAACATCGTCTCTGTCGCTAGTAGGGATTTTTTATTTGACATACTTCGATATTTCGGGAACAGTTTTTTCAGCGCCGGGAGTATACATCAACCCGAATATCGATATATGTATGTCAATTAGAAAATCACTACTAGCGACGGAGACGGTGTTGAGCTTTAATTCCTAAATTAATTAGTCTATGAGCTCCCCTCATTGCAGTACTCTCAATATAAAAATCCAAAGACTGGAAATTGAATAATTAAATATTGAATTGAATAATATCCGGACAGACAGTGTAGCTAGAAACCTCTTTTGTTTCGCCTTAACTCACCACACTACAGTAGTATAAGCGGCGATGCATTGGTCTAATTATAGAAACATATGTCCATATTACTACATGAGGCCTAAGTCGCCGGTACGAGGCACATGTTTGTTCCAAAGAAGTTTCTCATCTAGAATCACTTCCAGGTTTTTCACTTCTTTACAGAGTTGAAGGGTGGCTTCATTCACCTTTGATGAAAGCCAAAGACCATTCAGTTCTCTTTTTTTCCAAATAATACCTTTGTGGTTTTGTTTGAATTTACTAAAAATCCACACCTGAGCACCAACAGTCAATCAAATCAACGGCACGTTGTAAATTTCTGCACAAGGATTCGGTTCGCATAGTAGTGAGTCGATCAATATACTCCATAGAAATGGCGATAGCACATCAACTTTTCTTTCCTTCTGTTGTAAGGTAGCGATCATCATTCGCTTCAATACAAAGCAATCTCTGTGCTAGCACAGCATAGATCCACTTAATTAAAATTGGGAGTTTCTGAGAACGAATCTTTGAAGTAATTGACCCTTTTCGGACTCCTCCTCCCATAATACCTGTTTCGGAATGCACTAGTGGAGAACTTTCATTTGACATTCTATATGGCTATATTCGGTGAAAAAAATGTTGCACCCCCATATGCGGGGATTTAAAGTTCCAACCTTTCCACTAAATTTCGTATCAACACATTTAATTGTTTTTGAGAAAAGTGCGTGTGATCGACAGACTGATAATAGACAGACAGGAAACCGATTTTAATAAGATTTTGTTTTCAACATATCTAGTTTGTAGCGTTGAACTTTTTGGTTATCCTATTTTTCAATGGAACGAAACGAGGAAAGTAAAAATATAGAAAGAAAATACAAGTAAAACAAATCGGGAAGCCGGAAGCTAGACGCTTCAGGTATGAAAGGTTTTGTGTATTTCTTTTATAAAGAGATTTGAGTGTGCATTTGTCCCATTAGTATGTAGTACGTTATATATTATATATTATGTGAGAATATCCACTTTCAAGTGATATTGACATTCAAAGTCTTGAATTCGACCTATTATAACTTTGTTAGGAATGGTGCGATTTTTACAAGATTTGGTTGGATCATGCTCTATGCTGTAGCCTACATTGCCGCCAAATTTCGTGATTCTAGAAGGAACTTAAAGGGGATTTTCCTGCCAATTACTAAAAATTATAGTAACGTGTTTATTATTAACTTTATTTGAACAGGTATCGGTATGGAGAGTATTTCGGAGCCTAGGCACCATACAGTGGCAGCTTCTTGACTTTTTTCAAATTTTTCGGTTAAGTAGTTTCTGAGAATGGGTCCGTTAAAGAAATAATCACTCCCAACCTCCCGCACTCCCTCATTTACACAAAACCTTAAAAAGGGTTCCAACAGTGTTAATAGATAAGGACAATATATAAATGTACAAATAGTTGTGAACTATCCTCGACTAGAGACCGATTCGTCTGTCCCTCTTCAAAAGACAGACAAGATTTTTTCAACGGCGGGAGTGATAGTCCACGCTAAAAGCTTCAAACACTTTTGGTACATAGTAGTAGTACAATCCCGAGCCAGCATAGAGAGCCAATGAATCTCTCATGCTACTTTGCTCCGAGTACCTGCACGCCCACCATTTCTCACCATGTGCTTCGAGTAATAGATTTTGATTGCGTATACACTTTTATGCACTTCTTGCATATTGATGAACTGCATTTTTTTATTGCTACGGAAGATTGATATCTGAACTTTATTCAATTGCAGAATCAACAATTATGGATTTTTGTTGATTCTAGCAAACACAAAATTCAAATAAAAGTCGAGACGAGGATAGTGGAAGTGGCCTGTCTTAGTTTCTACACTGGGTAGGTTGGTCGCTAGTTGGCTCCAAGCCTATTCTCACTCTCTTTAGGATGGAGTTTTGCTGGCTTCATGACGGATACTCTATTTTAGGAAAGGCGTAACAACTCCAGTCGGCCCTGAGCCGAGGGTAATTACTGCGCTTTCGGTCAATGGACCTCGGGTGCTAATCAGCCGGGGGTTCTGCGACATTTCATAGTTAGATTTTGGCCCACTGCAGATTATACAAATCTATATGTACCCAAAGGTTATGGTTGTCCATAATGAAGAGGTTAATAAAGATCTATCTTCTAGATGAAGTTCTTCTTTTAGTTTGATCTAGTAGCATTGACAGTACGAAGTAAAACCCAGATGTGTCTGGGGGCTACCCGTACAAGTATATAAGCTAGAGACGCTAGCGAAACCATAAATGAGGAAAGAGGTCTCAGGGTGCATGCTGGCAGTACAAAACATTAACAATAGCATATAATCTATGCAGGTTGCGATGAATTTTTATTGTAATTCGTCTGACATCTAAAGAGTACTGAATAACTTCCTTTTTTTGGCATCAATTGTATCTAGATATAGTGTAGAATATATGGGCAAAGTGATTTTTTGATATTCGGAGTCGTTTGAAAACTACAGTGTTAAACAGATAGAATGTCACATGCCAGGTTTATGTCGATCGCCCTAATAAAGCGCGTATTTATCGGTCCGAATGAGGTTCGAATGACTTCGTTAAAATTATAAGAATTAAAGCCAAGGCTTTAGATGTTTTCTCAAGAAACCTAAGGTTTATGGACTAGGTATAGCATATTAATGGTCACTTAAGATTTTATGATTGAAAATCGCATTTTACTTTTTAAATGCGTTTTTCTCGAAACTGCATGTGGAAAATCGGCTGCCACCATAGCCCAAAATCTATCCAACGAAATTCTTTGAAATTTTCACGACTTATTCAGAACATATTTCTACGGTCCGCAAACTAGGATAATTGCGATTCATTCAGTAGTTTTGTTTTTATTCATTGAAGAGGCCGTGAAAAAACACCAAAATTCACAAAAAAAAAAGTTTAAAAAGGCGCCAAAAATTTAGCTTTCATTATTTTTTAATAATCCTAGTTTGCAGACTGTGGTTATGTCCCGCACGTTAAAATGCCACACATTTTTTCTTTAGGATGAGCGCGGCGCCATCTAGCGTACCAGCAGAAAATAACCTTTTTTTTGGAAATGGGTGTATAAATTGCTCTGTATTTCAATAATAAACTATGCTATTGCGCTGGAAAAAATATTACGCATGCTTAAGCGCATGAAAAGCGAAAAATCGGCCTTCACACGGAATGACCCCCTTAATGCGATAGCATTGGAAAGCACTAGCCCATTAGTGACTTTGCCAGCTACGATTAATACATGGAACTCTGAGGGACGGTTTATTATAAACGAGAGTTTGCTTGATAACGCAAATGTGCTCCCTTAGTTACTGTTGTTAATTAAAAGTAGCATTGAGAAAGGAGATATCAAGATATCCCTTGTCCGAAACGAAATTTCAGTATAAAGGAAACGCTCTTTTAAAATATTTTCGGTGCACTGAAAATAGAAAAAAGCCCTAAATGATATGTATTCACATAAAGAAATGGGTCATCCATCTTTAAGCTCCACAATGATTGTTAGTCACAAAATAAGTTCAGTCCGAGACTCGCTGCATCTTTTCTAGTTCGTGATGTTACCCCTATACAAAGCACTACAAATATATTGTTCGTCGATTATACCGTTCGGTCTTGCCGAATTTTTAAACAGAGATAGTAGCTGACCTCGAAAACACCCCGGAGTCCCATCCTCTTCCATAAATGACTCATTAATAATATTAATAATCGTTGGCGCAACAATCCATATTGGATCAGAGCCTTGAAGTGTGTTCTTGTGTATTCTGTTCTTCATTCAAGACCGTAATGGTACACTACAGGATTACGGTACCCTATAGGAAGCAATGTGGTCAGCATTGCGCTCATCGGAGATTATTACCTTGATTTACTCAGGTACTCATTCAAAGCTGAGTCGACGGGTATCTGACGTCAAATCACGATACAAATTCCAGTGCCACCAGTGAGATTTGAGCCGCGACCTTCCGTACGACAGCGTTGACTCATTGGTGAAGATTATTATTTTGTACTCCCAAGTGAATGCGCGAACATTTTAGGATAATTGTCCCATAATAGTTAGGCAACCAAGCCATCCGATCTTTGGTAGTAGTATCCTGCTGCTATCAAAGTTCAACTTCGACTACCATATGACGCATGCCTACAGAAAACGGGCTCTATATTGCATGTGTACATCCAATGAATCCGTTATAGTGAAAATTCCAGGTGTTATTGATCGTAGTTATATAGTACGAAAGCAACTTGGCGGGTGTGTAGTTTATACCCTTCCCCATCCCCCATCTAACATTTCTAGTAAGTACAAACCCCTGCGAGCCATTAAGCACCAAATGCGAATTCTTCGAATATGCAGATTCGCACCCAAGCGATCACATAAACTTTTCGAAAACTTACCGATGATTACACGACTATGCCATCCAAAAATACTTGTGTCCTCCATATCACGGTGTTAGCAGGATTTAATGGACTTTTGTTTGAACACGACGAACGATTAGTAGCGGATAGATTCCATGCTGTCTTGTTTGCAACATCACAAATCGTACGAACAAGGCATAGTTGAAGGCAACTTCGGTGTCGATGAATACGCCGAAAACGTAATCTTTTTCTGATAACCTTTAAAATTTTTGCCGTGAGGAGTCCAATCTCCGTGGATTTTTACATCCATGTAGGTGGATACCCCGTTTGCTTTCTTTGGGGCCTCTGGCCATGACGACATTATGTAGAAACGTCACCAATAACAAGAATAAATAGTTTTGTCAGACTTGGGTTTGGACTTTAATTGCTTCCCAGATTTGACATCGAGATCATGTGTTAATTTAGCACCATTGTATGTTAGCGACCACGCTTGTGGTACGCGCTGGGTTGCCCTATTTACTATGCCATACAAAATATACCCTTTTGGCCTATCTTCCAAGAGTTCATTAAATCATTCAAGCTTGAAAATGAAGATAAAAAAATGTAGTGAGTTATAATCTTTTCCGGCGACTGTATTTTATTTAATTATTCTCGAGGAGGCGAGTGGATTTCAAGAAATTGACGACATCACATACAGAGTGGACTGGACCCAGTCGAGCGTTGGCGACTCTGTTTTGCCCACGCCAATTAGCGAAAAGAAATCACAACAATCTCCAGACTCCACAATTTGCTCTGAGTGTGCGGACGCGAGCCACCGTTTTACATGTTTTTCTTTTTTTGTTTTCATCAGCAGATCCGCAATGACAACAATATACAGCTGTTGGCTTGCATGTGACAAGCTGATGCGCCCGCTTCGCTTCTCTTCTTACTGAGAGCGGAAATGGTCGCAGGGAGCAATATTTACTGCGTTATTCTGGAACAAAGAACTTCCAACTGATGCTAAGAATAAATCGCACTCACCGTTTCCCGTCGATCCCTGCGATCAGGACTACATCGCATAGCTGTTCGCTCTCGAAGTAGTTGTGCATCCTTTTGAGGATGCTTTCCGAATGATCACGACATCGAAAGTACTCCTCCTGGCTTCCAGACGAGGTTATACTAGCCATACTTAGATCCCGGGTTATGGAATCGTCCGTAAAAAGGCTTATCCGGGCACTGGATGCAGTTGATTCCCTACTCGGGCTGTCTTTCATCGACATTTTCACGGCGTTATCAATATTCCACACTGAATAGAAACGATCTGTTTAAACTCAACAGTTTATCAAATGCACAACAGGATCCTTATGGACACTCGGAAAGAATTTGCCTGACACTATTTTGCGGACGTAGCGGTACCGAACTAGAGCAACTGTTTCCGCGACGAACAATGATCATGATCTGAAGCTGCGACAAAGGCAATTCTCCGTTATAACATAAATTTATGGCCTTCTAACCGCACTAAGCGACTTGGAAATGACGAAAATAATGTAAATCCGTTTCAATTTTTGTTTTAAAATGCGTTGTACCAATAAGACCACCAAAATAAACTATTTCCTTTGTCGTAGCTGTGAACAACCAACCTCCTTGTAAGCAGCCGCTGTCAAATGTTTACTTTTCGTCTTTTTGACAATCCATAAAACAACTCATAACGATGGAAGAGTCATCTGGTGATTGTGGTGAGCATGTTAATTCATTGACCCAGGATAGAACAGTATTGTGGGTTGCCAAGATCTTTTGATTTTGTTAGAAAGGATTACGACGTTTTACATTAGAATCATTTCGGGCAAAATTAGAATAAAACCTTGCTGACATTGAAGATTCGTTTATACTTAGAGTTATTAGTTTCATATATGATAGCAAATTTGATGGAATAGGGGACCCACTATTTGTGGATTGCGGGCGAAATTATGAAACTGACATATGAACGAGAATATGGGACTTCGTTACTTCTGACAACACTTCACGTATGTTGTCATCATCAACTGACGTTTGTAGATTTCTTGATTCTCTCAGCTTTCCCTGTATTTTCGCTTTTCCTTGAATTACATCTGAAGATCTGTGAAAATCATTGTTAACTCTGTTCACTAGCATATGACCGATCCTTAATTCGAAAGATGGAAGCTTTAGATATTATTGAGAAGCGGATCGACAGCCTAAACCGCGTCTTGGGCCAACTCCCTGACTCCAACAAAACATCCAGTGGAGAGGAGAATCTCGTCGATTCCTTAATTTCAGCCAACACCCTGATCTCCAGCTCGTTGAGTGGCCGGGAAAACATTTCCAAAGTGGTGGACCGCACTGCTGAACTCGAACGATACCTGGATCCGAATTACCTGGACAGCACGCAAGAGATAAAATCGAAGGAGGTCTACGTGAACACAGTGGCACCCGAGTTGGCTGCCAATTTCGAGATGTTGGAGAAAATCAAGAGCCTCGAGCCTGCTTTGGGCGCCGAGTACTTCCGCAACATCCCAGATGCTACCGAAAAGCTGAAGGAAATGGGTGAGTCAGCAGCGGAGTTAAGCCAGCGGAACGAACTAATTGAGGAAAGCCTTATTTTGGCGATGCAACGGTACAGCGAAATTCAGAGTGGGATCACTGAGTCATTGCGGGCAATGAACGAACGCTTGGACAGGATCGAGGAGAAGCTGCAGCGGAAGAAGGAAGTGGACGTTGATGTGTAAAATTGAGGGGGTTGCAGAGGACTGCAAGGAAGTGTCTAAGGTTATTTATGTCTATTTTCAATGAATATGTACTACATCTTGTGATTATCAAACAAATATATATATTATCTGCTGAAAACCCTTTTTGTTCACGTGGAAATTAAAATTTTGAACATTTCGTTGCTTCTAGGATATCATTTGAACCTTTTGACATATTACGGTGAGCTAGGCCTATCACACACTTCACAGGTTCGGCAGGCTTAAGCTTCTCTACTGTTTCCCATAGTCATATTCATGTTTTTCATTCTAGGGATGGCTTCAGTGCAACTTTTTATCCCACCCCGCATGTCCTTATCGCAGCTAGACTCAATTAAGGTACGCAAAACTTCTACAGATAGAAAAGGAATATGGAGAGCATAGTCAGCTACCCGAAGTCGGGCGACCGTGATCTCTAGGCTTTGTACATGTAAATCTGGGTTGGTTAATGATGTCTTGTTTCATGGTTGCCATTCACCTCTGGGTGAGATATAGTGCGTCAACCATGTCATCGTACACGGTCTACTAAAGTGCGCTTCAAACCCTTCCAGGGCTTTCCGAAACACCCCCACTCCTCCTCCAGCGTTCTGGGTCAAGTGCTCTTGGTTCGACCTACTCGTTGGTCACCTTGGGAGAGTGGATTCTACTACATGGCGTAGTTCAACGCCTATTAATGCAGATAAGAGTAGTGTGATGATCCGTAAGATTGGGAGTCTTGGGTTGATTGGTGTTTATATTCAGTTTGACTCTATTTGCCTCTAAAATCGGGGGTATTAAGTAGATGGCGGACCGGACCAATTGGAAAGCAACATGCCATCTCGGTTGTGGTTCACGGTCCTGGACGAAACCGCAAATCAGCATGAAGGCAGCATGAAGAGCGTCACCGATAACAAGAAGAAATGATATCGGTGATAACATGCAACCCTGACAAACTTCGCTTTGGACCGAAAATTCTTCTCAGTTTTTACCTCGGTGCAACACGTAACATTTGGCGCCATCTTATCTCGCTCTGATAGGGGCTATTTGTTTCTCCGGAATGGACCCCGTGCGTAGAACGTGACAGATTCACGCAGCAGCGGCGAGTATCTAAAATCCACGCACTGTTCCAAAGTGACCTGCAGGGTGTGAATGTGGTTAATGTAGTAGAATTTAGAGCAGAAACCAGCCTTCTCTATGTCGATCAAACTTAACTTCCAAGATGTTCTTCGACATGTTCTAAAATCATTTTAGCTATTATCTTTATCTAGATACTTCCACAATTGTCGGAGTGCCTTTTGAATTTTAACGATCATCTCCTGCTTCCACTCCATACGAGATCTGGAGATTTGCAGTGCAAGTGCAGCTATGAATAACTCCGTGGGGAAACCAGGAAGTCCGGCGGCTTTATCGCGTTTGAGTTCATTGATGGCCGAGATGATTTCTCTTCTGTTTGTAGGGTTGCTTCCCATTTCATCTAGAAGTGGAGGAGCTTCACCGAACGTGATAAGGTTAAGAACCGTGTTGTTAACATCCCTTGCAGGACCATCGGAAGGTTTGCGACCTCATAAAAGTTTTGTCGTGATACGGTATACACTTCCGAAATAATCATTGCGATCTATGGCAGTGTCTGCTTCTTTGACCAACGCAATAACAAAGTGTCCGGATAGCTCAGTGGTTAGAGCACTGGGTTGTCATACGGAAGGCCACGGTTCAAATCTCGCTGGTGGCAGTGGGATTTGTATCGTGACTTTATGTCGGATACCAGTCGACTCAGCTGTGAATGAGTACCTGAGTCAAATCAGGGTAATAATCTCGGGCGAGCGCAATGCTGACCACATTGCCTCCTAGTGTATCGTTGCGGTCTTGAATGAAGTGCTATAACACACTTCAAGGCCCTGATCCAATATGAATTGTTGCGCCAACGATTATTATTATTATTATAATTACAAATTCCCTTTAGCAACGACGAGCCCTATGTGGAACTTCCTGGCATTTCGCAAGATATCGGAATTCAAGGGCGTCACACTCACTATCCTTCGAAGCGGTCAATAGAGCCTTCAATCCTTTCCGTTCATCGATCCGCTTCCACGATTTCGCAGCCAGCCAGATCTTGTAACGTCCCTTCGGAAAGTGACCGACGACGACCTGCGTATCATCCGCGAAAAGAGCATTTTTGATATTCTCAGGCGGGTTACTCAATGTATCTACCGTCCGATCAACAAGATAACTCTCCTACTGTCGAGCAGCACCTGGATCGGAGCTCCCCAACCTTGCGAGAAGTGGCAGACGCGATATGCAAGCAAACGTTGGCGCATATTTTGCTACTCACATCCAGAAGATAACTCCTAAATCTACTGCCGATCGTGAAGTGCTAATTACTCGTGCCGTGTCGGTCAGTTGAAACTCAACTGAACTCTGTGTTCGAACAATGTGCCACCAATAACGAGGCGGTGGAAGCTGGAGGAATCCCCAAACCTCCTACCATTATCCTAATGCTCGCTAAGGCCGTGTTTCCCCATCGCATGTCTGAAATGTGCTTTTAGAGCCCACTTTGACATTTAGATCTTCTATTACGATTACAAAATCACCTTTAGGAAGCCTCTTCTGAACTGTGTGTAATTTTTTGTAGAAAGCATCCTTCTCCACTATATCAGAAATCTCCGTGGATGCATGGCACGTATAGTTGTGATGCTAATAAACCATGACCGGAATCTTTCAGTCAGAATCCTGTCAGAAACCGGCCCCCAGGTAAAAAAATCGTATCTTGCGGCAGCTGTTAATAACAATGTGACACCGTATTCGCGTTTTCTACCACTTGGCTTTCCTGGGTACAAAAGTACATTGCCGCAAGAGGGAGAGGATTACTCTCCAGAGTCCCACCATCTTACTTTGCTTAGGCCCGGAATGTCCTGCTTCTATAGTTGCAATTCCCTCTCGAGTTGGAGAAAACGAGCGCAATATCGTTGTTGAGGAGCGTGCGCATATTCCAGAAACCAATCATAACCTATTTTCTATAGCCATAGGTCGTAGCTGTCAGGTCAATCCAAATCCGAGGCGCTGTTGACGTTTAGATAGCAATGCATTTTCCAAATTTGCAGGTTGCTAGCTCATAAAATTGTATCCTTCGCCTTTTATGACAAGCAGGGAGTACTTTGAGTTTAACACCAGATCGCAGGACTAAATCTCAATATGCCTCCGATTAAACTATGACTACGCTGAGTTGTACGGCCCATTTACACTTCGATTCGCTCTTCTAACATTGTTGTCATCTCCGTTTCTTCATGTGGACTGCTTTCTTATCTTCCCCATCTCTTCTAAAGTATACATACTTCCTCCATAAAGGTTATTCGAATTAACTTGTAGCATGCCAAAGCCTCTTCCTTTTCACTGGCAACAATCAGGAGAAAGATAATTGCGACAGCGCTGGTTATCAATGAGAAAACGAGATTCCTTGGAACATTTCAGCGAGGCAGAAAGAAGAGGCCTTTAACGGTGTCCTCCTTCAAAAACTTTATAATACCGCCGCAGAGCATGGTGCCAATGAATCTTTAATTAAGTGGATCTACGCCACGCTAACGCAGAGATTGTTGGGTGATGAAGTTAATGCTGATCGCTACCTGACAGCAGAACTATCGAGACCGTCCCAAGGAGGTGTGTTATCACCATTTCTGCGAAGTTTGTTGACTCACTACTATGTGAACTAGAAAATCCGTTAACGAAAATCTTCGTTTTGACTGTTTAAGTAAAGTTATGTAACTATAAATAAAAAAAACCGAAACCCTTTCCGCTTACTTTACTAGAAATTTAAATGTCACCTTCTTCAGTGCTTGGGTTTAGATGAGGAAAGAAAAGAAGGAAAGGAATTCCCGAATCGTTCTATTTATACTTAATTTTCTAGGTGTCGCGCGGATAATTAAACCCTCTCTTCACTTGCTGGTTACTCATCTCACCGATGGAACTAATATTATAATTTTGTTCACAAGGGCGTCTTCTGATGAATTTGAAGAGTCAGGAGTAACCGTTGTGTTGATCCCTATTGAGAAGTTCATCCTTTGGTGTTTTAAAAATTTCTAGATTTTCGGCTACGTCTAATTTCCTTGTATCGCTTATGTGGATCACCAACTTTCCGTTTGCCCTGGAAACCATGTGTTAATTTAGGACGATAAAACAATATGTTTTTCTTCTGGTAAAAACGGAGGGGAAGTTGGATCAAGTCTAAAAAAAAGCAATTTTAATATCGATTCCAAACCTTTGTGGTACAACAACAACAACCGATTGCGTTTTATGTTTTGAATTCATTCTTTATCTTCAAAATAAAAAAAAAACCAAATTAATATGTTATCCCATCTCCGAGAAATCACAATTTTAAAGATATCCTACTGATCCCGACCTACGTATGAAAAGTGCCCTTAAATCGATATTCAATTCTATCGCACAACCCTTATCGCTTGGATTCTCGTACATATTTTCAGAGCTGTCATTCATGCGCGGTGAGTAAGCTCGGTCAAATGACAATTGGACTGTCATTGCCTTCTGTCGCCCTACCAGAGGCGTGCACTCTCCTGTCATAGTCCCACGCACCGTAGGAGTAGAAAATCTGCTAAAATTATTTCAAATTGAATACACACCACCAAAATGACGAGCTTAATAGATTCAGTGAAAATGCCGAAATTGCCGGAAAATCAAAAATCTTTCGCAGGCATTCCCCAGGCAGTATTTGTTGTGAGTAAAAAATCGATTTGAATTTCTCGCCTCTATAACCTCATTCGTTTGGACAATACCAGAAATGGATTTATCAATACTTCGTGGTGATTAATTGCAGGAAGACATCGATCAGTTCATGGCACTATCCGAAAACGAAAGTAATGTCGAGAAAGTTTTGCAACGGCTGGACGAGCAGCACGGCAAATACAAATTCATGGAGTTCAACTTGGATTCGAGGAGGCGCCGGCTGAAGCAACAAATCCCTGATCTGATCAAGTCGCTGGAGATGGTGCAGGTTCTCAAGGATCAGACGGAAGAAAAAGAAACACAGTTTTTGCTGAGCGAGCAGGTTTTCGTCAAAACAATTGTGCCGCCGACAAAGACCGTGTGTCTGTGGCTGGGGGCAAATGTGATGCTGGAGTATCCGCTGGACGAGGCCGAAGTCCTGCTTAAACAGAATATGGAATCAGCAATAGCAAATCTGAAAAGTGTGGAGCACGATCAAGACTTTTTGCGGTAAGTATGCCCATACCCAAATTTTAACAGATAGGCTGGGTACTTGGGGAATCCAGTATCTCTTGAGGAGTGCGCCCCAAACGACAGCTTTGAAGCGCAGCTGTCACAGACGAATTCATGTATGTCATTCAGAGGGGCGAAGTTACCACCCATACGCACAGAAAGTTAATTATAAAAAAGGGTAGAAAACAACCAGAATCTGTGGTTCCATGTTAGAAACGTTGGACAATCGGATTTCTTAGGGGGATGGGAGCGGCTACTTTGCCGGGTGTTGCGTTTGGGAGAGGCTCTACAAGAGATAAGACCTGATATTTCCGGGAAGTAGTGACCGTGGTAATAACGATAGGGGAGAGAGACATCCAACATTTCGCCTGTGCTCAAGGGGCTCAATTTGTGATGTAATGGTCACATCACCAATGAGTTCAAAAGCTCTTCGTTGAACATTATCAAGAGCAGACAGTGCAGTTATACCTGCATCCGCCCAAATGTGAGAAATGCATTCGAGTCGAGGTCTAAAGTGAGTTTTGTAGATCTGCGCTAGGTCGAATGGTAAAAACATTTTTTGCAACGATTCAGAAATCCCAAACATTTCATCGCATATTTCACAATGCAGATGTGGTCGGTCCGGCTGAGCTTACTAGAGATGTTAATACCCAGTATGTTGAGTGAGGGTGAGTCGGAAATATTCATACCGTCGACTAGAATAGATTATGAGGAGGGGGAGCATATAGTTTATTCGAAATGAGACAGCAATGGCGTTTAGAAGCATTGAACTGAACCAGATTTGCTTTGCCTCAAGCAATAATAGAGGATATGTCCTGATTCAATGAC
Source organism: Hermetia illucens (assembly GCF_905115235.1). Lineage (NCBI taxonomy): Eukaryota > Metazoa > Arthropoda > Insecta > Diptera > Stratiomyidae > Hermetia > Hermetia illucens. The sequence continues at coordinate 76,081,075 of NC_051854.1, forward strand.
TTAAACATGCGCTCCCGGTTGACACGTAATGTACTACGACGAGAGTCAAGCCGCGAATCAAACGAATACATGAAGTCAAGGGTGCTGTCATCAGCAAAGCTGTGGATTGAATTGAAAGTGCGGCTTAAGAGGTCATCAATGAAGATGAGAAAGAGGGTGGGTGACAGAATAGTACCTTGAGGTACCCCGGCTTTTTGGGTAGGAGGCTTTAAGACCAAATGCTCGAAGTTTGGGTAGGAGGGCAGGGTGCCATACTCTGGCAAAAGTCTTCGAAATATAGGGTAACAACTTTGGCCTCGCAGTGATTATGAAGACAATGATTCCATTTTTCCGTGAGAAGTGTCATCAAGTCACCGGTCGAGTGCATAGAACGAAATCCGTATTGTTTATCATTGACAAAGTGGTTTGAGTCAAGATAGGTCATTAATTTAGAGTTGATAAGTTTTTCAAAGACTTTTGACAGAATTGAAGTTTATACTATTGGTCGGTAGTTAGAGGAATCACGAGTCTCTCTTTTTAAGGTTTTGTTTGCAAAACAAAACCTTATTAAATTCGGTTCAATGTCTGTCTGCCCGTCTGTCTGTCTGTCACGCACTTTCCTCAGAAGCGGCTATACCGATTTACACGAAATGTGGCGCGAAGGTGGAAAGTGTGAACACTTAGACATGCAGTGAGTGATATCCTTGTACGTTGAAATTAAGGGGGTCCCCATACATGCAAAATGGGAGTATAATATTTTTTTTCCACCAAATATAGTCATGTTGGTTATCAAATGAAAGGTCTCAATTAGTACTTTTTGATTTCTGTCTTAGTTTTAACATTTGTTAGAGAGGGTTGAGTGGGAGGGGTGGAAAGTAATGATTTTAACGGATCCATTCTCAGAAACTACCTAACCGAAAAGTCTGAAAAAAAAAATCCTACTCCTTCAATTGTTGTACTTGCACTACTTCGAAATCTTGACAGTCATAGTTTTCTTCCACTTACTGGGAAAGGCCCAATTCCCAGGATTAACAGACGAGTGGACGAAGTAGAATGCAATAATGCAATGAACAGTGCAGGGATGGTGAAGACCGTGAAGCTCACAATTTTGCCTTGCTTGAGCGCATTGATGGCCGAAATGATTTCTCGTTTGTTTGAAGGAGTTGTCGGTATCCGCATGTGATGATGACTAGCCATTTCATCCACAAAAGGTGGGACTTCATTAGATGTTACATGCTTGAGAATCGTGATGAAATTTTTTCTCCGTCTCTTAACTTGTTCGTCGTTGTGGATGGAAAGTCTGCCGTTAACGTCCCTCACAGGACCATAGAAAGGCTTTGCACTACCTGCAAGTTGTTTCGTGATGCAGCACACGGTATCTAATTTTACGGCGCCCCTTCGGAACATGTCCACGCATTTCACTTCATCATCATCATCAAGGGCGCAATAACCGGTATCCGGTCTAGCCCTGCCTTAATAAGGAACACCAGACATCCCGGTTTTGCCCCGAGGTCCACAAGTTCGATATCCCTAAAAGCTGTCTGGCGTCCTCACCGACACCATCGCTCCATCTCAGGCAGGGTCTGCCTCATCTTCTTTCCCAACCATAGATATTGCTCTTATAGACTTTCCGGGCTGGATCATCCTCAACTTGACGGTCATGGTATCGCTCATAGATTTCGTCGTTATGTAGGCTACGGAATCGTCCATCCTCATGTAGGGTACCAAAAATTCTTCGGAGGATTTTTCTCTCGAACGCGGCCAAGAGTTCGCAATTTTTCTTGCTAAGAACCCGTTCTTTGGAAATGCAACATTACTCGGTATGCAGCATTCTTCCGTTCCGTTGCTAGCTTACATTCAGCGTCAAACCAACTTTTTGCGGCTGGGGCCAAGTATGTATGTGGCCGTATTTATGATTACGCTCTTCCGGTGATTGTGAAGATCATTTGTTGATGCTTCATCTGCAGGATCTATGTTGACTGCGGTTATTGCGGTATCCATTTCTCTCTTATAGGTATTGCGGAGGGCTGTGTTGTGGATGGCTTCAGTGTTAACTCTCACCTGATTGTCAGAGGGCATTCTGGGTGGTGTTGCTATTCGAGCTCGAAGTACCATGTCAACGAGATAGTGATCCGAGTCTATATTGGCCCTTCTATATGTTCTGACATTCATCAAGGTTGAGAGCTGGCGGCATTCAAACAACACGTGGCCAATTTGGTTGAAAGTGGTCCCGTATGGAGAGGCTCATGTATGTTTGTGGACGGCTATCCTCGCAAACCGGATACTTCCAACAACCATTTCGTGTGACACTGCTAATTGAATCATCCGCAGTCCGTTATCGTTGGTATCCCTATGTAAGCTATGGGAACCGACGTATCGCCTGAATACGGGCTCCGTTCCTACTTGACTGTTGAAATCCCCAAGTATGATATTGATATCAGACTTGGGACAGGCTTCGAGGGTCCGCTCAACTGTAGCGTAGAAGGTATCCTTCTCCGACTGTCCAGTCTCCTCTGTAGAGGCGTGAACGTTTATGAGGCTTATATTTCGAAACTTGCCTCGCAAGCGCAGAGTGCATTGCCATTCGCTTATATTTTCAAAGCCGATAACAGCACTAGTAGCACAGCGCCAGTGTCGATCTCAGTCATATTCGAGTGCCCACAGCTTCTAAAGAAATACTTTGGCATCCATCATCATTGATATCGCTAAGTGGACTGATGAGTAACGCTATATCCAAGGCGATCATCCTTTAAGTTGCGTCATGCTGTTCATAGAGGTTAACCTTGGTTTGGAAAACGTTGGCTTTCGGATGACTGATCAATACTAGTGATGTTTCTTTGTTGTCATCATTAAGATCAAATCCTGTGATGGGATATCCTGGAGTTAATTTTTATGACTCTCTAAATTTCCTAAAGTTTTTAGGAGGACCACTAATAGTTTTCGGATTTCATTTGCAGTTGTAAGATTGTTAGCACCAATCATCAAGTCATTCATAGAGCCGTGATCTCTTCGGAGAATTTCGCAATCTAATGGATATTCCATGACGTATCCATTGGCGAGTTTCTGAAGGCATCTTGCACCTAAATATGGCTCGGATGAAGTTCCATACTCCATTGTACATAGTTTATAGCATTGCAAGGATAAGTTTGAATTTTCCTTCAATCAAATCAGATGGAAGCCTTTGTCTCCTTGAATCTGGCGTTACATCATGTGTACGTCTACCTCATCAATTTGATGTATTGCTTTTAGAGTTTGTCATTCTTCTGAAGATTCAAGTTTCTCAGTACTGTTTGAAAAAGGCAGGCTTGCAGCGAATTACTCGTTGTCGTTGCTACTCTGCTGGATTTTGCCTCGCGGGGGTTTCTGGTAGCTGCTTAGTGTGCCAAAATTCCCCAACCTGGCACTCTAGTGGTTCATCGATCTTGTGTTCAGCTACATCGGTGAGAATTTTGCCAACTTGATTTTCCCCAGGCACAAGAGTTGGAGGTAATGTTCTGGTTCTATAAGTATGTCAATTCGTTTTGATTAAAGATTTAGAGTCCGTGAAAGCCATGGTCTCAGGAAAAACGGGTTGACTCTCACTGAATAATTGGCCACTCTTGACTGGAGTTCGATGATAAGTCCCATTTCTTTCACGAGTTTAGGATTCAAATTATTTGCCAGAGAGATGTTTAATTTTCGTAGTAATTGGGATTGGTGGCCTTAGGGGTCGTGCCATCGATTGTTAACGGGTCGCTTATAATACGGGGGGAAGCGTCCCCGAGGTACCCGAGCAAGTAGTTCTGACCCGCCAGCTGGCATAATATCTTCTCCTCGAGAAAGTTGCTCTGTGAAGAGCGATCTGCGAATGATCGATACACCCCGGGACACGCTGGCAGTCCCCGGAACCGCCGGCAATTCCTTGTCGTAATCGACGGGGTGATGTGAGCCTAGCTCTGCCAAGGTGGTAGTTATGGGATGTATCAGGAGCCAGCCCCTTCTGGACCGCGGTCGGGTAGTGTGCATTGAACCGGTATTAGTGTTGTAGTAGTCCCTTGTCGTAATTATTATTATTATGCATTAGAATCTGTGGAAGTGAGATTTACTCGATTCCTGATCTTTACAAAGGACCTTCCCTACTCGAATTATCCTCTGTCTGTATGCACTTATGTACCAGTGAAGGAACTTTTTTCAAAGGGGGCTGAACCGTAGTTTCAGCATTCACGAGGTGGAAATCGCAAATCTAACGCCTCAGCCACCACGGTCGCCGTATTATTCTTCAAGAGATGTGATTTCAGCACCAGTTTCAGACGTCTGTGAGGTTCGGGTGTCTGATAATCTTTTAAATCACCTCCTCGAGGATGGGGTCTTTGTAGAATTAGTAGACAGTTATGGAAACCTGTCTTGGTTATAACTTGGATCTAAAGATCAATAATGTGATGTCTGGGAGGTGGCTCGTGATGATTTTTCCGGATGGATTAGATTTAACTCTTGTTGACACTAAATTCTTTTTCAATATCCCGATTGAACATATTAGCAATTTTGAAATGACTTTTAAGATGGTGATAGGGGGGATTCACTTGGTAAATGCTTCTCCATAGGTGGATGGGTTCTGAGGTGTTGTTATCATTAGATGAGCGCTCTGGCAGAGTGGTCTGACATCACACCATGACTGGTCGTCAGCTTTACTAGTTTCGGATCTATACGATATAGATATAGAGTATTGATTGACTAGGTATGAAGAATCTGGGGGACCGGTGTTATTTGCGTTGTTTTTCTGGTTTAGAGGTGTAGCTTCTTTCTCATTGACAATAGTCAACTGCAAGAAATTTGCTGAAAGCTGTTGACATTTTAGTTCATTACAACTTTGCGTATTTCCTTATCCAATAGAATAAGTAGTTAATCAAATTATTAGTGGTCAGTAAAACTCTTCATTTTTTCCATTACAGTGATCAGCTTACAACAACCGAAGTGAATATGGCTCGAGTATACAATTGGGGCGTGAAAAAGCGACAGTCTGCCGGCAAAGCTGCTGCATCTTAAAAGTTATTGGGGAAAAAGCTTTTATTGTAAGGGCCTACATGATTACATGTGATCCTTCCTAAGTGGATACTACATGCATACGGTTTTCCTTTAGTTACATTTCTATTCAGTTGCACAGGACATTAAGACCTAGTTTCACTCACATATTGCATTTTTTGAAGAATATCGAATACTTTGTTTTGGAACTAATTTAATACAACATTTTTTACATAAACTAGAAATTGTCATTGCTTTGAGTTGTTACTATCGAGTAGGTCGATTATTGCAATATTTTTCATTTGGCGAAGATGTACGCATTCTAACATTTTGTCTAAGAATGATAATAATAAAAATACTACGTTTAAGCATTTGAAAATATCCATCCTATTTTTTTATTAAAATATTTACTGAATTGAAGGGCATTAACTTTGTAAATGGGGTCTATGGGAAGTCCTTGGTTCGTGATTTCGCTTGATGATCTGATGATAATGATCGCCTGTGTGATTTTTGATCCCTTGATTTAATATTACGCTACATTTGTTTCTTTGATAATCAAGTCTAAGTTGAGTCTTCCAGCCCAAGCAAACGTCTGATATGGACTCAAGTAAATAGTAATTTTTCGTATCAAGAAAAATTGCGCATATACTGACATTTATTACTCCCTAGCTAAGTTTAATTGCTTATTTATTTCGGCCACGTTCATTATGTCCAAAGCTTGAAGTTAACTCTTACGTCTTTGATTCAAGGTCCAGAAATAACCGAGTTGAAGGCCGCGAGAAAGTTATTTTTTATTATTGGCGGAATGGTTTCCATTGATACAATATTTGATTAATATCAACTGTCTCTATCGGTTTGAATACTCGACTAGACTGTCGTGTGACCGTGAATAAATGATTCGTTTATAATGTTGCTGGTGCATTGATACTAGCAACAAGTCGAAATGCTTTGTCGAGCAACAAACTATATTCCCGAAAAAAGACGGTGTCAGGCATGTGTTATTTTTAGACGAATTCGATGTAAACCACGCATAGTTCATTTAACCATTTGTGCTTAAAATAGAAATAGTAACTCAGCATGCACATGACACTTCCGTCTTGTTACAAAATACGACAGAATTTCAGATCTTGCTGAGTATGTCTCATGTGTATTGGGAATGTGGCGCGTACATTCCTATATACACACTTAGGAGACTTAAGGAATGGAAGCTAAAGTTGCCACCATCAGCATAACTCCGGAATGTAAGCCTCTACCATTGCTCACAGTTGCGTGCACTATAGAAGACATAGGCTAATCTTTTATTTTGAGTCGGACTAGTTAAGTTTAAGCCATTTCTTTTAAGATTTAAGATTTCGCTTTCAAAATTCGGTATCTAGGAGTGTTATTTGTAATTTAGTGTCCCCGCATTCTGAATTTCCTATAGCACGAAACTTTCCCGACTTTGATGGGCTTTTCGTAAGCTAGGAGCATACAACCCATAGTCTTCCCTGAGAAATACAATATAGCAACTGTTGCCAAAATGACTTATTCGTCTACTGAAATATTAAATGGGGTTTACATCAGAAAAATGCTCATTCAAATAAATAATATATCTCTGATTGCTTTCTCAATTGATTGTTTCTTGGCTGTTCAATTGATTTCAAATTGTTTGCATGCGTATGATTGCGAAGTAAATTCGCACACTGAGGCATTTACTCAATGATTCAAAGGGAAACGATGTTAGCAAAATACGATCAACCGACCCATTTTCATTACGCAAGTTTGGAGTGCATATTTTTAGTTTGGATGTCTAGTTCAGAGCTCTAACTTTAAGTGGGTCAATAACTTTGGGAAATGTCTTGTGTGATTACGCTGCCAGAAAATGTGATTACACTATGCTTATACGAGTTGAGTGCTTGTTTCTTTTCTGAGACTTCTGGTTGTTCTGCAATTTCTTTCTTATCTCAAGATAAGAAATGTTACGCTTTCGAATTTTAGTGTTGACCTTCAAATTAGCCACCCAATTTTAAAATGTTATCAATGTCAGTGATCGGAAGGAAGGAAGTTACTATTATTCAAATCTAATTCAATAGAAGATGTCACCAGTTTTGGTTAAACAAATATTTATTAAATTACCGCCAATGCATCTTCGTTGAACATCTTGGCCTGAAAAGGGGAACAAATGGTTCCCGAAATAGTGTTTATGCGGGATACCATTTAAAAAACTTTTCAGCCAAAAAATGAAACTTTTATAAATGTGCGTTTAATGTTAACTATCGAACATGAGACAGAACAAAGACTAATATTATTAATTTTCCATTTCCCATATAGAATAGAGTAAAAAGTAGTTAATTGACATAATAACGATTTTTCAGATGTTGAAACCAGGTAACATGTGGGTTTGCGTTCTGAACTCTAAATCAATTTAGAGAAGGTCGTAGAAGGGAAATTAATATTTGTAAAGATTGTTTTGCCGCGCGAGAGAACATGTATGCAGACGAATCTTCAATCTGTGATGTCATTAGAAGCAACTAAGTAAAGATTGGAGTCGAAGAGTCTGAAAATGTTTTTCTTTTCATTTTTTTATAGCTTTTGAAATAAGTCTGCACATTTTGATAAGGATATCATGGCCTAACTGGAAACAGTCTGAACATAATATTTTATTTATAAAAAGTGAAATACTGAATCAAAATACAGTTTGCTTGTTTTACACCTTGAGTTTGAGATTTTTTGATTAGGTTTCCTGTCAGAATCATAAAAAAATACTTTTTGAGTATTGATGAAGTATTGGGAAAAGTATCAATCATTTTGAAGAGTAAGAAATGCAATTTTTCCAACTGCAATAGAAAAATCTTTCTCCTGAAGTATTTTTTTCTAATCACAATTATTTGATACGCTCCATTCCAATCATTTAGCACATTTCTCGTGAACAGAAGTTTCTGAGAAAAAAAGTATATAAAATGGGCCACTTCTAATACATAAAAAAAATTAGAATGGTTAATTCTGGATACAAATAACTCCTGTAAAATAGGTGGGGTAACGGGTACAAATATATCGAAGGCCTTTCAAATTCGTAAACTGCTCGTTACAGAGAAATCGCTCCCATGCGGGATGAACATGGACTTTTCTTTCATGGGTATTGCGTTATTCCCATCTGTACGTTATTCGATAACAGCTGACAACTCCGCAAATAAAATGAATTTTTGGAGAAATAGATGAATGTCGTGCTCACCACAGATTGTAGAGTCGTAAAAGGTGGAGAAAAGGCGAAATTTCAACAGGATGGGTTAAAAGATTGGAATGAATTTCGAGACCATCCGTTGAAGTGACAAATGTGGAATATACATAAGGTAATACGAAAAGAATCGCAGAAAAAGTGTAGACTCCAAATTAATCTTGCGAAAGGCAGCGGAAGGCACAAGGCTGTCGTACGGAAGGTCGCGGTTCAAATCTCGTTGGTGGCAGTCGGATCTGTATCGTGATTTGACGTCGGATACCAGTCGACTCAGCTGTGAATGAGTACCTGAGTCAAATCAGGGTAATAATCTCGGGCGAGCGCCATGCTGATCACATTGCCTCCTACAGTCTACTGTAGCGTACCGTTACGATCTTGAATGAAGTGCTCTAACACACTTCAAGGTCCTGATCTAATATGGATTGTTGCGCCAACGATTATTATTATTATTAAAGGCAGCGGAAGTTGAGAAAAAACCTTCTGGAAAACGAGATGGATATTTTTTTTGGTTTAAATTTTCCTGCTCACGTCTATTTATTAACAGATACATATTTTTCGCAATACCTTATGCTTATTGCTCCTCTGTAATTTGCACCTCTTTCAAGGGATGATCACGCAATTAATTTCTTTTACAATCTTTTGACCTAGGCTGGAAAACTAGTTAAACCTAGCTAAATTTGGAAAATTAAAATAAATTTAAATGGCAATATACCTATTAGTAAGTTAAGGTCAAAGAACTCGACCTCCCTACATTACATTTCTGGACCTTGAGAAGGCGTTTGACCGTGTTCCAGATAAACAATCTGATATGTTTTGTGGCAACACTAAGTGCCACTTCATGTCTATGTTGGTATTCATTAAAAAAGAGCCCTCGCGCCACCTCTATGTTCTTATTATGGACACTGCACACGGGACATCGAACGTTCAACACCTTAGGCTCGCTTCACACGTATACGATTCCATTTGGTTCGGAACGTTTTCGCTCGAAATCTAACCGAATGACACGCTTTCACGCATACACGGTCCCGATTCGGTAAACTGCTCGTTTCATCCAAATATCATCCGATAACTTTTAACAACTTATCATTAAAATCCACTAGATATGAGGTCAAAACCGAAACTGAACCGTGCGTGTGTGAAAGCGTTGATTGCTTTTTATTTCCTGCACACGGATTTAAACCGTATGAAAACCTGATGAAACCTTACACACTGCTCCATACGGATGACACTTTACTAGCGTCTCATAGCAAAGTTGATCTTGAGTAACTTGTTCAAAAATGGAATGATTACCTTATTCAACATCTGAAAAAAAAAACAGATTTTTTGACAACCGATCCGATCGGATCCTAAGAGGCTCAGAATTGAATCAGAACAACTTGCTTGAAGTGGCGCTCTGCAACAGGTGTTCATTATGATCAACGCATCAGCGAATGTCTCAAATCTAAAACTTATTATAGTAACGTTCTTCCCGTCGCCCTCTATGGTTCTGAATACTGGCCGACTACTAAACGCAGTGAACGGCGAATCGAGGTAGTGGAGACAAAGATGTTGGATTGCGCCAGTGGGGTAACATACCATGGTTATATCCGAAATGAAGATATTCGTGATATGCATCGACCGTGGTAACCATAGCATGTTCCTCCAAGCAGGAGAGAAATAATCGCGGCTATCAATGCAACCAAACGGCGGAAAGTTATCGCTGCATCTGCAGTTTCTGCATATTTGCTATTTCTATTTGTTCGAAAATCCTGGGACTTCCCATAGAGATAATGGGGATGATTGTTAAAATTGAGTGTGACAATTGGCAGGGTGTGCGTGTTTTCTACCGTCGTAAAAACAATAGCTAAAATAATCCTAAAACGCATCACAGAACATCTGCAATCGATCGACAGAGAAATCCGACGATTTTCCACCTTTGACTGTTTTGTCGACCTGGGGTTCGTGGAAATTTTCGATTTTCTTGGATTTCGACTAGCCTCTCTGGCGGCGGATTTTCCACGATATTTCATATTCCCGGCATCGTAGCGTGAAAATTCTTGCCGAAGGCAGGAAGGGTAGAACTCTTAACTCTGCATCAAGTGGATCATGAGTTCCTTATTCCTATACGACGTAACGTGAGCTCGGTTTGAAGGATGGAATGACGACATTATGACCACAAGTAAAATTCATTGCCCGAAAAGGGTCAATTATTTCAAGTACCAGTTCCCAGAAACCATTCAATCTCAAAATCTAAAAGAAAATTATGGTGTTTCATGCACACGGTGTCTAGGCCTCTAAATATTCTCCATACCGATTTAAATTTATTATTATTTAAATAAAGTTAATAATAGTATAATATAGTACCATATTTCTTATAAATATATTTTTTAGAAATTGACTAGGACCCTCCCCCTCTCTAGGTTTATCCTAAAATCATCAAGCAGTAATGTAGGCTATACTATACAGCATAATAATACCAAGTTTGGTGGAAATCGCACTATTATTAACAAAGTTGTAATAGGTCAAATTTGTCTCTTTTGTGCAAATTTAAATAATTGCCGAAAATTATTGTGAATAATGCATTGTCGTTGAATGGTAGGTAATGGTTGAATTTTTGACCCTTTCTTGCCATTGAAGCGCTATAACTTTTTAAGGGGGTGACCGCTGTGATTTTCTTATGGAGTTTGAGAGAGAAGATCCGGGATGGAGTTAAAGATGAAGTTAAAAACTACCGTTTTGACATGAAAGTAATTCTAATGTGGAGCTCCATAACTTTTTTTTTAACGGGATTAGCGAGGGAACCTTCTTCCTATTGCATGCTCTCTCTATTTTTTCTCATTAACAACCGTGGTTGAAAAATTTCAACTTTACCAGGATGATATCAAAAAAACCCACTTTGACTATCCATAACTTTGATAGGGTGGGGGGGGGGATTTCTACGAGAGGGACCTTCCCTTCCCTCTCCATGAATTTTCCACCCCGTCTGGCGATAGAGTTGAAACATCAACCTTTACCAAAATCAGGAAAAACTGGTGAAAATAGTTTGGAACATTGTTGATTTCTTTATTTTCAGTTTTATGGAGGACCACGCTGCCATCGGATTTAATTCTAGCTGCTCTATGGAAATGTTGATCTGAGTAGCTGGAAATCTAGAGCAGCAATCAGTAATTCATCATCATCAACGGCGCAACAACCGGGATCCGGTCCAGGCCTGCCTTAACAAGGAACTCCATACATCCCGGTTTTGCGCCGAGGTCTACTGATTCGATATCCCTAAAAGCTGCCTGGCGTCCTGACCTACACCATCGCTCCATCTTAGGTGGGGTCTGCCTCGTCTTCTTTTTCTATCATAGATATTCCCCTTACAGACTTTCCGGGCTGGATCATCCTCATCCATACGGATAAAGTGACCTGCCCTCAGTAACCTATTGAGCCAGATTTTATCCACCGGTAATTAACTAACTTTAATTATAATAGTCGTTGGCGCGACAATCCAACTGAATCAGGGCCTTGAAGCCTGTCAAAGCACTTCATTCACGACTGTAACGGTACACTCTAGGATTACAATAGACAATAGGAGATTATGTGGTCAGCATTGCGGTTGCCCGTAACGATTAGCCCGATTTGACTCAAGTACACATTCACAGCAGGGTCAACTGGTATCCGGCATCCAGTCTTGATATAAATCCGTCTGCCACCAGTAAGATTCAAACCGCGATCTTCTGCTACGGTAACCTAGCGTTCTAACCATTGAGCGACTCGGACACACAATTAGCTAAGTTTCCAAGGTTTAAAAGACTTAGATTCTTATGATCTTCTATGATTTCTATAGTATGTAGCTGTTGTAAATAAAGATAAATGAACACGGTAATACACAAGGATCTCAGGTGAAGAATCTACAAAAGTTTTATTAATTTCCAAATTGATTATTTAAATATATGCAAGTGGAACTTGCACAGTATAGCACAAATACTGTTGCCTGAAATATTCTATTCGTACAGAAAAGTATCTAATACTTCTAATAGGGTCGCGCGCCAGGAGAAATTCATACTTTAGTATCCGGTGCACTTTTACAATACATTAGAAAAATTAATGAAACTTGATTCGTTGCATTCTATTTGCAAGTGCGAAGTACTTTGTTAGATAGGCAGGTGCTGATATGGTTAACTTTGCATATTATCTAATTGGCGCAATGCAAACAAAAGACATGTATATTGCCTTTATTGTGGGCTTCTAAAGCAATCAAGGAAAATTCCGTCTTGTGACTTTTCCTTTGGAGAGATTATAAAGATTGTAATTTTCAGGTCAGGAATTTCCTGTGAGCATTAACAGATCATATGCAGGTTGTATAGGTACAACGTGAGTGTAATTTCATGCAAGTGTCTGACGACACGTGCTTATATATCAGAGTACTAGCTATTTCGGGAAACTCTTCACTCTTTGCCATTTCTATTCACCCCGTTATGTAAACCTTTAGGTAGGGTATAGCACGTCAATCACAACTACGCCTCACAAGTGGTGCTAATGTGCTTAAGTTCCTGCCAAGATTCTCCGAGAAGCTTACATTCGTCCAGCACTGTTCTTTGCGTAGTTTTATGGCGATCCGACCCGCTCGTTAGCTATTTTGGGATAGTGAATTGCCCTGCAAGCCATAGCCTCCAATGGAATTGTTGACCTTTCTCAATGTCGGACCTATTCACTACCGCCGCCTCAGGCCAGGGCAGTCTAAGGAAACGACATAGACATGAGTTGATGAGTAACAGTGGTGGTCCCGTTTTATGCGCTGCTCTCATATTGCAGCTCAGAAATAATATTGGCACGGAGTAGTCTCAATTTGATGTTGCTGTTGAGGTATCAATATTTTTAGAATTTGAATGAAATAGTGAAGGCAGATCCAGCGGTGGTAATAGGTCAACTTACGTTGAGACCAGTACCATCGTCGTCAGAAACAGCCTTATCTAGATGTACAAATTGCTTGGGTGCCTCCAGTCATCTTTCCACTGCTGAAGACAGGAACAGCACAGCGGCCTGTCAAATTGGGAACCTTGGTTTTGTTTGGTATTTGGCGTTAACTTAATATTGGTGTTGATTTATCTGCATAGCTGAGGGTTCGGGTTACATCTAGTTCAGCGCCACCGTTGGTAAGTATTGTCCGGCACCTTTAATATTCGGCTGATAGAATAGGTAGCGTGTGGTGAGCAGGCAAGTTTTAGTCCGAGCCTTCTTATCTCCTTCTCCAAATTCAAAACTACTTCCCCAAGGTTTCAGTGAGAGAACAAGTAAATGTCATCTGCGTAATCGAGATAGTTATCCATTCAAGCCCACCACGTCCTTTAGTCCAAATAGCATACCGAGTAGAAAAAGTTTCGTTGACAGAATACAACCTTCTCACCTTCTCAACCTTAGTTTTGAACTTCAAATTACTCCGAAGTTTACCTAGATGCAGCGTTCGGAATTTTAACAACGGTCCCCTTCTTTCTATCCATGGAAAAGACTCGGGAGAATTTTCAAATAAGTGAAGCAATCAATTTGTGGAATAGGCAAAATTATTTGAAATAATTAAGACTTGCCTTCTCTTTTCGCTAGTAATATTTACAAGTCCTTGTAGCACTAATGAAGGGAACTAGTGGTTCCCGAAATATCGTCATTTACTAGCGAAAAGAAAAGGCAAGTCCTAATTATTTCAAATAATTTAATCGTTGGAAACACCGCAAGATTACACTTAGATAGGTAAAATTGTTGCAGTAAAGCCGGAATCTGAAGAAATTTAAGGAAGTTTTATAATACGGGGATTGTCTCTATGGCGTTTAATTGAATCACTGTTTTTTAGCAATTAAAATTCTGCAATGGAATTAACTTAGTAATTATAGTTAATTAATCGTGTGAATGAAAACCGACGTTCCTTTTATTTGCGGATTGGGGGGTGATGAGTCCACTACCGCTTGATAGCGGGCCGCATTTAATTTTGAGTTGAAATTTTTTAAGAGTTACCACTGCCATAATGACGAAATCGTCAGTAATTTTCATCCGTACATGGCTCCCTTTCCGGGTTTAAGGTGGTCTCTTCTTTGGAGTTGTAGAAAAATAGTCAAGAAGCCTTATCCATCTACATCTACTTATCTGTGTACTGCTGCTGACGACCTGGTTGGGCAAATAGTGCGAATAAGAAGAGCTGCCTTATTTCTCGTCAGCATGGGGTACAGAGATAAGGCCGATAATAGTGGTTCTTCATTATATCGGACACAGTGCCATCTGGGTTCGAGTTATTGTCTACTTATGAGTGGGAGGTCAGGGGTGGAGAGATGGCTTCATCCGAGTTTGCTGCGCGGGAATAACAGTTTACAGCATAAACTGAACCCTGTGCCTAATTTTGGGATAAACTTTGTGCCTTGGAGGATCCGAAATAGGTTTCAATGTCAGAGCTTTCAAAATCCATGGTTCAAAAAAATTCTTGGGCCACGTAGGCATGGAAGATGGTCGCTAGGGCGATATTCGTTGCTTTGAATATTGGTAGCATTCTGCCATCCTCGCGTCCTGATTGCGGGGACGCTATCCCCTACATGGCCTTTAGTACGGAGCCTTGAGCGCCAGTAGAGCGGCGATCGAACGTGCTGAATGATTACACTGCCGGAGATCACCATTATATAATATTTTATTTAAAGATGAACGGCTTTTCTCAATGCCCTTACGTCCGACGGTTGCTTACCAGGTGGAACGTTAGGAAAATTGACGTTTTCAAGAGCTCTTTGAAGAAGGGTAAATGAGGCGCAAAACCTGGATGTGTATAGAAAACCTGAACGATGAGCCTTATCACAATAGTTTATTTCCAAAAGCAAACTTCACCACGGGAATAGTTTGGTGGTCTGGTCTGGTGGACAATAGAAATTGGCAGTTTACGAAAGAACTGATTCAGACTACAGCAGATTGCACAGCATACAAGAGGTTAAGACGTGGTAAGTCTTAATTATGCAAAATACAAAACCGGAGAAGGAACTTCATTACTCAAACAAAGGCAGGAGCTAATCAGTAACGGCAATACGGACCTATGGAGCTTCGGATATAATGCAGCAATGAAGCAACATAGCTAAGATAGATGAAATTCTTCAGCACTTTTTCCTGTTTATTTGAGTTGATGTTACCGGCAATGACGACGACTTGACGGCATTCTTACCGAAGTGTTCAAGATTGCATTTTCGACATTTTTTGTATTTTTAGCAGTAGGTGCTTTTCGATGCTGCTGGAAGATTTTCAAGTTTGTGCTGGTAAACATAGGCAGAGGGGACCCTAACTTATTCTCATGAAACCATCCTCTTAGTGTGCTGGAGACAGCGCAGAAAACTGCTTGAAAAGCTTACCAAGATAGGACTGGCTGTCGCATTGAGTGCTGGGAGACGTATGCTCATAAAACGGTATCGTTTTTGAAGGGCATAATCTATAAGTGGGAAAGTAATCCAAGAAGAAACCCCTTAAATTCTGCGAGGTGGTTGAACATACTTGAGATATTGCAAAATCGTTTTGATGATTCCAAATTACCTCTTGTGGAATACGTCGGTTCGTCTGCCTTGGAACAGGAGTCCGACACTTTATGAATCAATGCATTTCATCTTCCTACTATTCTTTTCACTTCCTAGGGATATCTACGGCGGGAGATCTGGCAGCTTTCTCTAGACGAAAGAGTTTCTTGAATTTTATTGGCTGCTTTTATTATCAGATTGCGAAACATACTATATAGTATGCTCACATTGTTTAATAAGAGGAATACCAAGAAGATGTTTGCTCAACGATTTCGTTTTTCTGATTTTTTTTTTACGAATGGAACTGGTTTTTTTAAGAATATTATCGCACTGGAAACTCAGCCTGCGTCTAATCGACGCCTTACGTATTTAACAATGAACTTTGAAATGACCTCACGATCACCAATCAGAATGTTGAAAGTATTGTTTTTCCTGGAATTGATATTGAGGACCGCCTCCGATTTTTCGTCTGGGAAGCCCAGTCTCACCATTTGTAACCCCGATTTGATGATATCAATGGTTTCACTCCCATATAGTTCTATGTCCTCCCGTATACGAAGGCCGAGCAGCTCATCATACATGACAGCAACATCGCAATATGAAAGGACATCCACCTCAAGCATCGCCTTGAAGACCCCTGGTCCCTGAGTTTGCACATGACTCAACCTATCGGTACTTTGCCCTCCGTATTCAGTTTAACTCTGCTTTTAGCGGCAAACTAATATGCCAGCCTTATCTTTTTATAGAACTTTGTCCTATGTCAGTGAGATTGAATTGCTCTTTCAACGCAATACAGATGTTTTCCAGTGAAGTAACCTCGTCTTGGCCGTTGCTTGTTTGTTATTTTCTGTTTTCTGGCTGTAACCTTGGCTTGCTCTCCCAAACTTTTTCCACCTTGCCACTGAAAATATCCACTAACTTATCGCTGGATATATTTCATTTCAGCATCAGATCCCCTTTCTGTATTCGTACCTTCCTTCTTGAAAATAGTTTTTATTTTTGGGTATATCCTCATTTTGTATTTTTCCCATTTTTAACTTGTCGTCGCCGTCGAGGCACTACAGTTCATTTGCTGTTTTGGCGTTCAGGACGTTTTTCCTCCAACCACCTGGATCCATCGGTCGCATCCTCCAATTTTGAAATCCGCTGTCTTCGTCAACAAAATCCGCCCAGCCCTTTCCAGGGTTTCCTATCGGTCTTTGCCCTGCTTCTCTCCCTTCGAATACCCTTTTAGATATCCGAATGTCGTCCATACGCTGAATGTGGCCAGCCAATTCCAAAATGAAGTGTGATTATTTTGGTGACTTCAGGGTCCTTGAATATCTCATACATCTCATAGTTGTATCATTTAACAAGGCAACCAGTTACAAATAACCAGTAGGAAATTTTTAAAGTGACATTGCCATATTATTTAGATCGCCATCGTCTACGATTGATTCTGGTGTCAAGCTGGAAAAATTCTATTATAAATGCAGCTACTTGCATTGGCGCCATGATATAAATGGGAACCAATTCCTATGAAGATGCACAGAAGGCAACTGCAATCTTGACGTAAAAATTCAACGCTTGCCTAGGCAGTATCACTTCCTGCGTGTAGTCCTCTTGGCCAAAGTATACAAATTTGCCTACATTTTCTAAGTTTATTTCGTCAATCGTCATACTTTGTCCATTGGGCGTGGTTTTTATCATTTGCGTCATGATTTTTATTTACTTTTTTATCGAGGTTTATGAAAATATCTTTTCCTAATGTGAGAGATTGCGCCATGATGTTTATATCGTCCGCATATTCGACGATTTGGCAGGACTTAGAGAAAAGCCAGCATTTTGTGTTCACATTTTCGTATACCCTGCCCCAGTGTTAGATTGAGTAGTGTAGGTGCCAGCCCATATCCTTGTTTTTGACCCGACGTTTGACTCAAACGCATCTGTCAGGCTTATTATTGTCTCTAACCTGCGTTGTTGTGTCGGACATTGTCATTCTGGTAAGGCTTACCAGTTCTACTGGAATTCCCAAGTCAAGCATTACTTTCTACACTACATTTCAATCAATACTGTCATATGTCTGTTTGAAGTCCATGAATGTTTGACGAATATCTATGTTGAATTCCTAGTATTTTTCTAGCACCTATTTGACCGTAAAGAGCTGATCAATGGTCGATCTTCCAGTCCAAAAACCTCCTTGATATCCACCAATCATCTTATCAGCGTACAATCTAATTCTTCTTTCTGGTATTTTTCTGAAGATTTTATAGGACGTACAAAGTGATACCTCTGTAATTGTCACCGTTTTTGTGGATTTGTTCGTAGTTCCAGATGGAGGAAACCAAATTATAGATAGCTTTCATAGTCCATGGATCGCTGATTTGGTGATATTATTTATGCCCGGGGCCTTGTTAATTTTTTGACATTTGATTGCTATCTCTATTTCTCTCTCCCCATTTTATCCACTGTTGGCGTTTCAATGTTCCCATTATGCTCAACCATAATTCTTATGCTTGCGAGGCAAATTAACGTTCATGCACTTACAGAGGAGACTGCAGAGTCGGAGAAGGACACCTTCTACGGGGCAGTAGAACGAACCCTCGAAGCCTGTCGCAAGTATGATATCAGAATCATATTTTGGGATTTTAACAGTCAAATAGGGACGGAGCCCGTATTCAGGCGATAAGTTGGCTCGCATAGTTAACACATAAATATAAATGATAACGGACTGCGGATTATTTAATTAGTAGTGTCACACGAAATGGTTGTTGGAAGTACCTGGTTTGCGTGGAAAGTGGCCCACAAACATACATAGGCCTCTCCAGACGGGACCACTTTCAACCAAATTGACCACGTGTTGATCAAATGACGCCACCTCTCAGCCCTGATGAATGTCAGAACATATAGATGGCCAATATAAAATCGGATCACTATCTCGTTGGCATGGTGCTCCGGGCTCGAACAACTACACCACATAGAATCCCCTCTGACAATCAGGTGAGAGTTAACACAGCATAGTCCTCCGTAACACATATAATTCCGAAATGGAGGAAGCACTGTGTGAAGAACTGTGGTTAGTCAACAAAGATGCTAGAGATGAAGCATCAACAAATGATCTGTAGGATCACCTGAAGAACGTTATCGCTGATACGGCCACAAATATACATGGCCCTAGTCGTAAAAAAAGGAACGGCTAATTAGACGATAAGTGGAAGCTACCAACGGAAGGAAAGAATGCCGCATGCCGAATAACGTTTCATTTTCAAAGAACGCGCGCCTGCACGGAGACTAATCGCGAGCTCCGTCGAGCGGAGAAGCGACTTCACTGACGGAAGAAGCAAGCCTGGGAGAACCAGTAGGTCTGTGAACTCGAAAAGTACAGGCAGCAACCGCAATACCACCGCGGAAGTTCTACCAACAAGTCAGCAGGATGAAACCTTATACACCTCGATGTTCATCCTGTTGAGACAAGAATGGGAAATCTGATTTCCGACAAACTGGGCAAATTGGAGCGATGGGTTAAGTATTTTGATGAACTGCTGAACAACCAGGACATCGGCGAGTTGGAAGTCCCGCCAACTGAAGACGACGGACAAATACTGCCACCACCAAACATAGAAGAAACATTCCGTGCAATTCATCGGCTTAAAAACTATAAGTCGGCAGGAGCCGATGGAATTACAGCCGAATTGGTTAAATATGGAGGCGAGCAATTACACCAAGCGGTTCATCAACTTTTGCTGAAAGTGGGGGACAGCGAATCAATGCCTGACGAATGGTAATGAGGTATTATCTGTCCTATATAAAAAAAGGGAGATATCACACAGTGCAGCAATTATAGAGGTATCACGTTGCTGAGTACCTTCTATATCATATTCTCCGCTATCTTGCTAGGTTAGATAGCCCCATATGCTCAGAAAGTCATTGGCCCATACGAAAGAGGCTTCACTCCAGGCAAATCAGAAACAGATCAGATTTGCTCCTTGCGGTGAGCGATGGAAAAACTATTGGAATATGGACATCAGTTGCACCATCTTTTCATCGAATTTAAAGCCGCCTATGATATCATAGCCAGGGTAAAATTGTCCACGGCCATGAGAGATTCGGTATCCCGACGAAATTGATAAGACTGACTAGGTTGACACTGACCAATGTGCGAGGCCAGATAAAAGCAGAAGGATCACTCTCAAGACCATTCGACATCCATAACGGTCGACGACAAGGGGATGCCCTATCATGCGTCCTCTGTAACCTGGCTCTCGAGAAAGTGATCCGTGATGCTGAGGTAAATGGTAGAAGTACGATCCTCTTTAAGTCCACCCAACTACTGGCCTATGCTGATGATATTGACATCATCGGCAGAACGACCTGAGACGTAAAAACTGCCTTCATCCAGATCGAGCAGGCGGCAATTGGCGCGAGATCTTGGGCTGCAGATCAATGAAGGCAAGACAAAATATATGGTGGCAAAGTCAGCCGACCAACCAACAATATCAAATCGCACTGGTCAAACGGGAAGAATAAAGATAGAATAAGACTACAATTTTGAGATCGTTGATAATTTTTCCTATCTAGGGTCGAGAATCACAACCGTTAACAGCTACGACAATGAAATCCGCGCACGGTTGTTGGCAGCCAACAGAACCTATTCGGCCTTGGGTTCTTAGCAAGAAGAATTGTGAACTCTTGGCCGCGTTCGAGAGAAGAATCCTCCGAAGAATTCTTGGCCCCCTACATGAGGATGGACGATTCCATAGCCTACATAATGATGAAATCTATGAGCGATACCATGACCGCCTGGTTGTGGATTAAATCCGACTCACACAGTTCATTGATAGGTTTCCCAGATAAGAGAAAGGCTTTTCTGATTACCTTCTTTTTACACTCATGTTTTGCACCGTTGTGCCGTGTTTCTTTCCAAATCATGTTACGAGGCCATTGTTGTGTCCAATGGAGATCTTCCAGGCTTGGTGCTCTTCCAAAACAAGTTCTGGTGTAGATTTAATTTCAGTCCTACTACTATCTATTGTAGCAGTAGGTGCTATAGTAGCCATGATTCCCAATGCAGAGGTACCATAGTCACTGGATATTGGCAAGGGGAAGTACCTCTGTCCATTCCCAAAAACCATCAATACAGGGGTTTCCGAAGCAACGCACTGTAAAAAATATTTTTTCTCTTCCTCCATATATGGTTTATGTTTGGTATCCTTTTCTGGGTACCCTTGCCATAGCCAAGTTTTTATCTACAGGTGGACGTTTTGTTTGCACTTACTCGGCCTGCACATAAGCATGCCCATACGCGCACATTTCTGGATGGCCACAATTGCTCCCATATCTGCAGGAGCGTCTGATGGGAGACACATATGCTCAGTGATATCTAGAATGAGCTCTTAAGAACAACGTGGCGGAAGGTCGCTCAAAATTGGTTCAGAAAATATGCTGATAGTTCAAGGTACTGTCTCAGGAAATAACGTCAACACGATAGTATGGATTTTGAGGGGTAGAAATTTACTTAGGACTTGACGTTTTGTCTGTAGAGATTGAATTAATTTGAGTAGCTCTCAGGATCCTTTCAAGTTGCTATAATATACAATTATCCATATGCGTCTGTAGTTATTTAGTGCCCAACTAAATATCACTTTCATTAAGTTCATTTGAACCTGTAATATGTATCGAAAGCAAACCTATGGCAGATTACTGGAGTTCAATAGTCCATTCTACTGTGTACGAGTTGCTAGATGTGTCTAGCAACATTATACTGTGGATGGAAATGGGTGCTAAGTCGCAGGCGTTTAGTATCATTGCACTAATAGTTAGTATTCAGTATATTAGCAACAAGCACTAACGGAAATACGAACAGTCGTTGGTCGGCCGCGGTTCAGATTGTGGTGGTCGCCAATTTCTCATTCCGTTCAAAAGCGGCAGCCGGTGAGCGCCCAATTCGTGTTCCTCCGAGCTTTTAACAAATAGTATTTAAAAAGAATTCCCATCCCAAGAAGATACACATGTGTTTACTTTATCTATTAAACTGCAATTAGATTTAGATGCCCATGCGGTGCGTGTATGTTTAATATTGAGTAATTCAGTTGGGCAGTGAATGGAGCGCCGGGTGATAGTGGGTTGATTTGACTAATCCAGTAGAAGTTCGGAATAGGATCTGTGCTCGTGGATTTTGATATTCTCTCCCGATGATTTTATCTAACTTGCCGGTACAGATTTTACAAGTTGAAGGGTCAAATTAGATCGTCTGCCAATTTACTCAAAAGTTAGTTGTTTTAAGTATTCACGAGGTTGAAGCGAAGTGCGGAACTATGGCGGATCAAACGCTGCTCAATGGAAGTGCGAAAAATGGCAAAATAGTTGGAGCCCACATTGGTAACGGCGAAATCTCAACCATAACTACCGGCAACGGTGTGAACAATAGCAAGGACGAATTGGCCGTTTTCAGTAGTAGCAATAACGTTCATCGACATCGGGACTTCGACATCGCCGAGCCTCCGGATGGAGGTTTGCGCGGCTGGATGGTGATGATTAGTGCATTTATTTGCAACGGTGTTCTTTTCGGCATCATCAACACGTACAGCGTCATCCATTCCTACCTTCAGGAGAAGTTAACAGAGCAGCATGACGCCGAGGCTTCGAGCAAAGCCGGTAAGTAAACCTGCAGGAAGTTTGCGAATGATTTTCATAAGAAATTCTCAAGTGTTTCCTGCAACCAGTGGGAGTACACACCGTTGGTGTGTGAGAATTGGCTAATAACTATTACGAGATTCCGAAAATTCATCGTGTCAAGTTATTTCAATTGGACAAGAAAGGAAATTTATTAGCACTTAAGACGAGCAATTGAACGCATTGAAATCTCGAACAACTGCAATTTTGGAATTTACTGGCTTGCAATCACGAAGCGATTCTGATTGTGATTTGAAATGAATTCGTTGAACCTTTAAATTGGTCGAGTTTAGTGAAAGCAGTTGATCGTAATTCCTCAAATTTTGCTGTTCTTCCGGTATTGAAATTGGTGACAGTGTCAAAGATAAAAGGGGAGGTTCTGATTTCCGTGACTCCGCGATTTGACGATGGGTTTCGGTAAAACGAGCCAAAATAGGACGAAAATAATATGGTGCGGTGCAACATTTTTCACCCCCCAGCTTTGCTTGAAATAATAAAGTAATCATCTTTGTTGACCAGATGGGGTTAGATCTTAATGTAATGAGTTTAGAATAGTAATTTTAAACTAAAAGAAGACAAAAAGGTAGAATAAGAAATTGAGGGATGAGCATTTTGTTCAACGAATTATGGCAATGGGTCAATTTTCGACAAAAAGGTCTGAATTAAAATTTATTAAGAAATTTCATATTTTCGACTATTTGCTTATTGTACTGTTGTTCGTTTTAGTTAATTTCAGGCTTTTGGCCATTTATCTTTTTGGTGCTATTTGCGTGGCCATCCCTTTTTAAGGTTTTGTGTGAAACAAAACCTTATTAGAATTGAGCCGATGTCTGTCTGTTTTTTGTTTTTTGAGGAGGTGGAAATCTTCAAAAGACACTGGCACGCCAGCGTGTAGGATTCTTACCCAGTAAAACTACCCCCGACTTCCCCCAAACCCCGTGGAACCACCACACGGTATTACATCGCGGGGCGGAGTCAGCTCATTTTAGTTTGGTCCCCTTTCGTCTCTACGCGGCGTACGTAACCGCGCTTTTCTAGTCTCCTCCGGCTTTCGCAGTTTGCTCTGGATAGATACGACCATGGAGTTGATCGCATCCCAGCCTTCCTGACATGCTAATATTCTTCGCACCAGATTATCTGGTATGAACTCCTCTCCTACAGTCTCCTCTAGGTTCTTCCTTCCCTCCACAAACCTTGGACAGTGGAAGAATACATGCTCTGGGCCCTCTGGGACTTCATCGCAATTTGGACAATCGGGTGAGGTATCTAGTTTAAACCTGAATAGATATTGATGATATCCTCCATGCCCCTTGAGAAACTGAGTAAGATTATAATTAATCTCACCGTGCCGTCTTTCCAACCACTCCTTGATGGCAGGGATGATCCTTGTGTTCACCGACCTTTTCCCAAGCGTTCCCAACGCTCTTGCCTTCTATTTAGAGATCTCTCCCTTTCGGCGTTCTTCGTCTGCGATAAAGGAGCAATTGACTTCGCATTATATATATACGTCATCTCATCTGCCAAGATGTCAATGGGAATCATTCCAGAGATGACCAATGCTGCATCATCTAAGACAGTCCTGAATGCTGAGCACACCCTTAGGGCTGTTTTTTTTGTAGACTGAGCTCAGTTTTTTAGCGTTAAATGCAACCTGCAATGCCTTTCCGCAAACTGGAGCTGCATAGAGCAGGATCGAACACACTACCCTAGCTATAAGCAACCTGGAAGCATGCCGTGACCCTCCTACGTTCAGCATCATCCTTGCCAGGGCCACACTTGCAGTGGATGTTTTGTCATAAACATACTGTACGTGTTGCTTATAGCTAAGCTTCCCGTGGATCATCACTTCCAAGTATTTGATGGCAGGCTTAGAAGTCATGATATGATTCCCAATTTGAATACGGGCAAAATTTCTTTTGCGGCGCATGGTGATGAGGACCGCTTCCGTTTTTTTCTCCGCAAGTGTCAGACCAGAACTCTCTAGCCAACCCTTAACAGCACTGATTGTTTCGCATGAGTATAACTCAGCATCATCGAGTTGCTTTGGACCACAACCAGCGCTATATCGTCGGCGCAACCCACCATCGTGGCTTCCTCCGGAAGGGGAAGATTAAGTACATCGTTGTACATAATGCTCCACAGCAGTGGGCCCAGTACGGAGCCCTGTGGGACACCTGCGGAGGCAACGTTCCGTTCCGTTCCGTTCCGTTCTTGTAAATAGCTGTTGACAATAGCTGCAAGATAAGCGGGAATACCAATCTTCGCCAGAGATTCCCGTATTAGGTTCCAATTGACCGAGTTGAATGCATTTCTCACATCCAGACTCACTACTATGCAATATTTGCTAGTATTGCCCTTCTGTCCTTTCCATGACGCAGGAAATATCCCCTCGGACATGCACGCTTCGAACAACTCAGTGAACATGTCCGGTCTGGATTTCACGGCAAACTTAAGGGCCCTAGTCGGAACGCCATAAGACTCGGAGCTTTGTTATCTCCTATCCTAGCGCAGATCTCCAGCAGCTCGTCATTGGTGACTAGCGGTATTGCCGTGTCGTTCATAGGTCGCTATGCCCTCTTCTTGCTGGGAGAATAACCCCTGGATAATTTTTAACAAGAGTGAAGGGCACGCCTCCACTCACGGGCCCAAGCATTGAAGTCACCAGCAATCACCTTTGGACTACGACCTCCTGCGTGGAGAACAACACTGTCAAGCATTTCCTCGAATTCGGGCAGTGTCAGGCTTGGTGGGGCGTAACAGCTGTACACATATACCCCGTTTATTTTCGCCCACACAAAGCCGCTGTATGCCTGACTCCCAGCACATTGTATGGTTTGTCGACCACATGCCCATATCGGCGCTCCACCAGTCGAATCTGTAACCCATACGCCATCATGACAATTTCTATAGGGTACGCTAATACTGGCAATTTCCACGTCGGATTCGTAGATGGTCTGCTCGAGTAAATCTTGAGCGACCCTACAATGATTGAGGTTTATTTGAATAAACCTCATTCATTCATTCTCGACTGGATCCAAGTCTGAATTTCTGACTGGCCAGGTCAAGCTACCACCAACATTTTCATTCAATCAAATCTTGGGAGCAAAAATTCTCGCTATGTGGAAAGCTGTGTTCATGGTGCACATGTCTTTCTCTGATTCAAGCTTTTTTAAAATGCTCAT
The DNA here is from genome assembly GCF_905115235.1 of Hermetia illucens. Classification (NCBI taxonomy): domain Eukaryota; kingdom Metazoa; phylum Arthropoda; class Insecta; order Diptera; family Stratiomyidae; genus Hermetia; species Hermetia illucens. The sequence goes on from NC_051854.1 coordinate 76,106,592, forward strand.
GTATACCATCGGTTTTTTGGCTGTTAACTCAACTAATTACACCGTGAACTATGACTTTTCCATATGACCGAACCTTGGCTAATTTTCTGCCGAGTTGACGGCAATTCCGATTCACTTCAGATTCTTAATTTATGTATCTACATTAGCTATCTAGTAGGCCTAGATCAAATTTCTTCTAATTTAAGAAACAGTATTTCTCTGTAGACGTGCTTTTGCATTGTTGGAAACGAAAGCACTTGTTCAAAGCAAAAGCTCATTAAAATCGATTGACTATCTGTCTGTCAGGGAGACACGTCTGTCTGTCTATGTGTCTGCACGCATTTTTCTCAGAAACCGTTGCAACTATTGGCACGAAAGTTGGTAAAACAAGTCGTGAAACCTGAAGCTGGACGCTTCAGGCTTTGTGTGCTTCTTATATAAAAATATTTGAGTGGACATTTGTCCCATTAGACCCTAGCACTTAATATATGCATATATTATGTGAGAATACCCACTTTCGCGTGATATTGACATTCAAAGTCTTGGATTTGCACAGAAGCGACAACTTTGACCTATTATAATTTTGTTAGTAAAAGTGCGATTTCCACTAAACTTAACATCGTAAGATCACGCTTTATATCATAGCCTACATCGCTGCATTGCTGGTGTTAGGATGGACTTAAGGGGACTTTCGCAACCAATTACTAAAAATTAAGGTAATATACTTTTATTAACTTTATCTGAACAGATATCGGCATGGAGGGTATTTCGGAGTCTGGGTACCATATAGTTGCAGTCTCCTAACTTATTTTCGGATTTTTTGGTTAAGTAGTTTCTGAGAATGGGTCCGTGAAAGGAATGACCACTTTCGGCCCTCCACACTCCCCACTTTTTTAACAGATGTCAAAACTAAGACCGATACCGAAAAGTACTAATCGAAACCTTTCATTTGATACCCCACATGACTATATATTGTAAAAAAATGTGTACTTCCCTTTTGCATATGTGGAGGCCCTCTTTTAAGTTCGACCTAGAATGATGTAATCCACTGTATGCATGATCGTTCACAGTTCCCATCTTTCCATCAAATTTGATGTCAATCGCTACAGCCATTTCCGAGGAAAATGCGCGTGACGGACAGACAGACAGACAATAAACCGATTTTAATAATGTGTTCTTTTACACAAAACCAAAATTGGGCCTGTAAAACCCCACACATTCGGTGAATTACATTGCTCCACGTCGAACTTAAGGGGGGGGGGGACATACACTTTAAAGATGGTTGCAAATTTTTTCTCCACAGAATAGAGCCATATGGGGTATCAACTAGTCTCGATTAGTATTTTTCGAAGCATTTAATAGTTTTGACATTGGTTGCCCAAAGGAGGAATGCGGGGGTCCGAAAGGGGTCAATACCGCTCAACCGTGCCAATTAGCTTCTGGAGAGCGATTTCTGCAGATTTGCCTTTGCGGGGAGGCATTCTCTCCATAATCATTCTAAAGTGGATGTCGCTCTAGGGTCTGGGGTCTTCAACACGAAAGATGTGACAGTTGAGATTATGGCCGCGCTTACCCCCTTTCGGTATGAAAACCACTTGTGCGCGTCTTCAAAACTCTGGTACGTATCCCAAAGAGATACAGCTCCGTTAAATCTTGATAAGCGGTATTGTTCCTTATAATGTAAATATTTTTATTTTCCTTCCGCATCCAATTGTTTCGAAAACCACGTGTTCGCGTGGTCTCTGAAATAATTGTATGCGGAAGGAAAATAAAAATATTTACAGTATAAGGAACAATACCTAGTTCTTTTCTTAATTTATATATTAACTGTAACAAAAAACATGGTCATTAATTTCAAATTAAGTTGTTTATATTCAAGTCGATATAATCCTCACCGATAAATTTGTGTTAATAATAAAATCAAAGTATGACTCACCTTTTCCGTTGATTTGCGAGCTGTCCCAAAGCGTATGCCTTGCATTGGTCTGACAGCCTTTCAATAGGTTGGCCTTCTTTGCTGCGATGGTGGACGTTAAATGTTGCAGTTCTTCTGGCGGAGCTGATCGGTCATGAGCCATGTAAGCTGTGGAAATATTCACATTCTCCGCTCCTGTCTGCTCTAGTTTGATTGCAAATAGGTCGCTTGAGCTCAGGTCCGGACACAGAAAAGCGTCCAGACTCCTTTCGGCAAGGGTGTATAGATGTGTCCCGATCGGCGTCTCTTGTGCTGTGGAATCTTCTTCTTCTTATTTATTCTTTGTCCCGTTCACAAACGGAGCCCGATCGTCGTAATCGGTTGCGTCATTTTATTTTATCAAATACCAGATCTAGATGTAGTCGTGAGGCTTTCAAATCACCATCCAGCGTATCAAGCCACAGTTGTTTCGGCCGGCTTTTTGGCCCACCGTAACCTATTGAGCCGGATTTTATCCACAACTTGACGGTCATGGTATCGCTCATAGATTTCGTCGTTATGTAGGTTACGGAATCGTCCATCCTCATGTAGGGGGCCAAATATTCTTCGGAGGATTCTTCTCTCGAACGCGGCCAAGAGTTCGCAATTTTTCTTGCTAAGAACCCAAGTCTCCGAGAAATACATAAGGACTGGCAACATCATAGTCTTGTACAGAAAGAGCTTTGACCCTATGGTGAGACGTTTCGAGCGGAACAGTCTTTGTAAGCTGAAATAGGCTCTGTTGGCTGACAACAACCGTGCACGGATTTCATCATTGTAGCTGTTATCGGTTGTGATTTTCGACCCTAAATAGGAGAAATTAATAACGGTCTCAAAGTTATTCTTCCCGTTTGACCAGTGCGGTTTGATGTTGTTGGTTGGTTGGTTTTCGGTGCTGACGTTGCCACCATATACTTTGTCTTGCCTTCATTGATATGCAGCCCAAGATCTCGCGCCAATTGCCACCTGCTCGATCTGGATGAAGGCAGTTTGTACGTCTCGGGTGGTTCTTCCCATAATGCCCATATGGTCAGCATAGGCCAGTAGTTGGGTGGACTTAAAGAGGATCGTACCTCTTGTATTTACCTCAGCATCACGGATCACTTTCTCGAGGGCCAGGTTAAAAAGGATGCATGATAGGGCATCCCCTTGTCGTAGACCGTTGTTGATGTCGAATGGTCTTGAGAGTGATCCTGCTGCTTTTATCTGGCCTCGCACATTGGTCAGTGTCAACCTAGTCAGTCTTATTAATTTCGTCGGGATACCGAATTGTCTCATGGCTGTATACAGTTTTACCCTGGCTATGCTATGATAGGCGGCTTTCAAGTCGATAAATAGATGGTGCAACTGGTGTCCATATACAGTTTTTCCATCGCTTGCCGCAGAGAGAAAATCTGATCTGTTTCTGATTTGCCTGGAGTGAAGCCTCTTTGGTATGGGCCAATGATAAAATTACCGCTCATCCTTTTCTTGCACTGGTAAAGGTCCTACCATTTACGAATGAGTAGGGGTAACAATTGTGCAGAGACAGCAGGAGCTACTCCGTTTGAGGGCAGTGATAGCAAAGATAATTTCACTTCAGTTTGGAGGAGGAGTCCGTACCTGGATGCATGTTTCTTGCCATGCCATCTATAACAGGTGGAAATTCTCCGGATGTTGTATGATCCAGAATTGTGGTGAATTTTTCTTTCCACCTTTTCAGCAGTTCATCATCGTAGATGAGAAGCCTGCCGTTAACTTCCCCGCCCCTGAAGCATCGAAAAGCTTATGGCCATTTGCAAGCTCTTTCGTGAAGCGGTATATGGCCGTGAAATCGTTGCTTTATGTGATAGCTTGTGTTTCCCCCAGTAACGCAATGGTGAAATTGGTTTGGAACGGCATACGTTACAATGCTCTTCCCGCACTTTTCCAAGGAAACGGAGTTTCAGTTTGGGACCTGCAAACGAAACTGAAATCATCTGATGATGGTCTCTTTCGAGGCCACCGATAATGAGATGGTGAAATTTACAGAAATCTACAAACCTTTCAGTGGCGATGTTGTGGTCACCAAGACCATACCTTCCCATTACGTATACTGACAGCCCACCTGGGCATTCAGATCACCCTTCATAACCACAATGTCACCTTTAGAGAGGCAAGTTTCTTTTGACTTGCGCGTAATGGTTCGTAAAAAGTGTCATTCTTCGCTACGTCGGAAATCTCCTGTTGGTGCGTAGGTTTTTACACCTGTTCATTCATTTTCTGGATCGGAATCTGAAAATGAAGATCCTGTCTCTCCTGCTCTCAAGTTAACAGAGCGTGAATTAGGGTAGCTGTCAGAAACTGTCCGACACTGGATTCGCATCTACAAAAGCAGAGTGTCGTTAGAGGGAGAGCAGTACTCTTCAGGGTCTTACCATTGAACTGCGGTAAGATGTCCAGCCGAAGTGTCGAAGTTCTCGATCAAGTTGGAGAAAGTGAGCAGTCTGACGGTAACCTGATTTAATTGGCTAGAAGATTGTTTCTCGAAGAAAAAAATGAAGAGAGCTGTTAATTATAGTGCAAAATTTTTAAATCAAGCAGCTCCCTTCTTTCCTGCTAACGTGTAGTAGTGATCTTCAATTTTCTGTTGACAGATTTGAAATCAGTCCTAATACACTTGATCACAACGAAAGTTATATAGAATAGCGAAGGTGTTGACTGTCAAGTTTCGAAGTATTATGTTGTCCGAATTCTAACCCCCTATTTGGATGTCATTGTGGCTGTATCCTTCTTTATTGTCGGTGTGCTTTTCCCTTGAACAACTGAGAGATCTGTATCAACTTGTCAAAAACCGACACTAAGATATTGAACACTTTTGTTGCGTTAATGACAGAAACGGTACTTTGTTTCCCCCCGACGAGTAGATGCCGAGAGTATTTCGAGCAGATTTCAACGGAAGAATTTGTTTATCTTTCACCTTTATAAGCATTGTCGGCATTTGGGGCAATTTCACCTGTCAGCGCCACTGAAGTCGGGAAAATAATAAAACGAATGAAATCAGGGAAATCGGATCTGGGCTCTGGAAAACGAAGAGCTGTGACCCAACACTGTGGTTCAGTGAATTTTTCAATTGGGTTATTGAGGAAAGTAGAACACCATCTGACTAGCAAGAAAGTACCATAGCTCCAATATGGAAAAAGAAAGTACGTAATTGAATGTCATTGACTTTTCTCTGCTTTGACTGATCCTTTTGACAGATGCTCGTAATTTGGAAACCTTCTCTAGCTTTAGCAGCGGCTAGTTTTCGCAGGCAGTTCTAATCTAGATTTTCACTTTCGAAGAAAATAAGATGTGAGGCCGAATGTGAACAAATTCTAGTTACATTACGTAGAGTAGTGAAGGAAGGCTGAAAGCTTCTCGGAAAATCCTGGGAGAAGCTGGAGCTCACTGATAGAAATCTTTGACGATATCGCGCAGATATGGCTAGTAGACTATACCCCCGGCACCCTGGCAATCGTTCACATATTAGTCGAAATTGGATAACATGGGTAACCCACTATATGGTGTGTACAAGGCCTCTTATATTTGGGGCCAAAGTTCCCGGAAGTCCATTTTTTCGGCTCGAATTGGTCCCGACAGTCAATGCATTTCTTCTCATCTGACACAGAAGGTTCAATAGTTTCATAAGCGCTCAGACGAAACAAATGATAATGTCGATATTTTCTTTAAATCTAATAGTTACCCTTATAATTGGCCTAAGCATTAAACAAATGTCGACAGGGTTATCAGAATTTTTTTTCAATCATTCATTTGACGCTATACAACCAGTTTTCGAGTTAGAACTTTATAGCGAAAATGTTATTGCATATATTCTTATCTACAAAATATTATCGGGAAAATTAATAAATTAGTTACTCGTAGTCGCAGCAAACATTCAGCAATCAATTGATGGACGATTTCGGATTTAATTACTAACTTCGCAGCCACTGGAGCTGCTCTGCTTTTGATGCTGTCAGCTTTTCACGTGATAAATCGGTCAAAGTTTTATTGCTTGGTAAAATCATTTAAACATCTGCTATGAGGAAAGTGTATAAATAGATTATTAAATAAATGATGCTCAATAAAGTTCGATGAATACACATATTTATATTCAGAATGAAAGGATTCTTGCAGTATTAGGGGGGTAAACGAACGGGTTACAGTATGTATTCATCTGCCACAGATAATTCCCCATCTCCTTGTCTCTAGTTTCCGATAACATAGGTCAGGGTATAACAGTGCAGTAAACCATTGGTACCAGGCACCAGACCTTCTTTCATGGAGTGGTGCGTCTACAATCTGTTCAAAAGTTAACCATGATCGACTTCTGCGACCTGGATGGATGGTAAAAGAGATGTATTTAAAAATCTGATGGAATACTTAAATCAATTTCTGACGTGACAAGAGCTTTTATCAGTAGATGGGTCAAAAGATGTGTGGAAATAGGCCATACCGACCAAGGTATAGAGAGGCGGGCCAGAGATATTCTGCTTGAACACGGCGTGTTATCAAATTCTTGAAAATGAGGTGGTTCATAAAATGCGAATTGTGACAAAGCCTTCACTCTCAGAAAAATATGTGTAAGAAAGGCATATTTAATCCAGGATATTATTGGTAACTGGGTCAAAGTTATTTCCATAGATTAGCTTTCTTTCGGCTCTTCTTAGGGGTGGAATGTACATTGTCTAATGAAGTTGAAAATTTCCCCTCAGCATCGTGAAACATCTTGAAAAGATCCTTTTTTATGAAAGTTTTTCGGCTCAAAGCTTCGACCAGTTGATTTTCCTGAAAATCTTGGAATTAATAATGCAATTATATGAATGCGGTTTGCTGAACAGGTGCATGCCAAAACCAAACAGACTGAGCTTTCCAAAAAGAAAATGATCCCATACATTGAATTCAGTTGAGTCAGGGCCCTGAAGTGTGTTAGAGCACTTCATTCAAGATTGTAACGGTACACTACATGATTACTGTACCATGTAGGAAGCAATGTGGTTAGCATTACGCTCGTCTGTAATCATTACCCTTATTTGGGACAGGTACTAGTCACAGCTGAGTCGACTAGTATCCGACATCCAGTCATGATACAAACCCCACTGACACTAGTGATAGCGGTCTTCCGTGTGACAGCCTAGTGCTCTCTAACAACTGCCACTGAGCCAATCGGTTCAAGCTTTTTCTTTGTCTGTTTTGTAATTGGTAATAGGTAGGTAGGTTTTATAGAGAACTCACATATGTGATAGCTTCCACTACACTCTCCTGTGTCAAAATTGGGAATTAAGATACTTTTAAACATGACTTTTTTGTTTTTGCGATATTACGAATTTGTTCATGGTGAAACTGAACAGCTATTTAAATGCTGTCAGCCAATGGTGAACTGGTTTATGAAATTGCTTCACACGTCAGCGCAACTTAGATCAAGTAGCGTTCCACAACTGGTGTTCTTTGTGGTTTACGTGTTTACAGTGTTGTCCAACCTGTCGCATGGTTCTGAGTGCTGGCCAACTATAAAAGGCAATAAACGGCGCCTCCCAGTAACGGAGAAGAAGATGTTGCATTGGAACAGTGGCATAACATGGCATGATCATATGTGAAATGAGGACATCCATCGTTATGGAATTACTTCGAGCGTGGAAAAATTACGAGAGAGACGTTTTTGATGGTATAGACATGTAATTCGCGCTGACGAGAACTTACTTGGCAAGATTGGTTTGGACATTGAAGTCAGGGGGAAATAATATATTTTAGAAGAAAGCTAATAATCTTTAAGGTCTTGAGGAGATTCTGTAATAGGTAATGTGCTTTTGAAATGCAACATTTGTAACGCCGAAAGGCAAGATTTCCACCGAACAACTATCCTGAGACAGTGGTTTATTATGATCATCAAGCCTAGGCCTTCCTTAATAAGGAACTTCAAACATACCAGTTTTGCGCCAAGTTCCATCAATTCAATATCCCGGCAACTACCTACGCTGTTACTCCCTTTAAGGTAAGGCGTGCCACCTCTTTTTTCTATACAATAGATATTGCTACTATGTATTATCAGGGCTGAATCAATTTCGACCATGTGGGTTAGGTGACCTAAGTAATATTGCTAAAAAATTTCTTTCTGATATAGTCTTCTCTTTTAGGTTGCCACAAATCCTTCGGAAGATTCACCTCTTGAACGTGGTACTTTTTGCTAAGAACCAAGGCTGAAATAATAATTACTCCGCCGAAATTTTGGTAGATGAAAATGCAGAACAAGCGAAGAATGTATTCCTCTTCTTCTTTAGCCTTTATTAAATTCGGTAGAGGAGTCAGCTCATCTAGATCGAATTCGTGATTCTTCTCGGTCGGTGGTTCGCGTGGTATCGACAGGCTCTCAAATTACGCATATCGAGCTATCACTGGTTTGGTCGTTTCTCATCGACTTCGATGTTATGATGAATCTTAGTATATATAGTGACATGGCCATATTATCGAAGACGCTTCTCTGACAATTTTTACACGAGGGGTGCAACGTTATATCGATTGCAGATGTATTTATTTCGAATGTAATCATGGTCCAACGCCAAATCTTCGGTTCGGTAGTTACGAAGAAATCACTGGCATGGTGTGATGGAAAAAAGTGATTTTGAGATAATAATAAACTTTTTGTCTCAAGATTTTGCTCCGAAATTCAAAGCGTTACTAACTTTCAAAATAGTGGTAGAGCTAGATCATGAGGCTAACGTTCTTTCTAGAAGTATGATATTACAGTATAATACAGCTGTTTTTATTTATCACTTGAACATCTGCTTGCAGATGTAGGGTTAAAGACCAATTAGAGGGGTGGAGGTTTATAGAGCGGGCTGTGACGTATACGGGCATTATATATCGCATTAAGGTGAATAGACTCTTATACATACTAAGGTTCTTAGACATTGCGAGATCATTGTCGTCAAGTGCAAGCTACTGCAAAATTACTTTACAACCGCTCTCAATTCAATACATTAATTTATTTTTAAATTGAATTAATTTGAAAAAAAAATGAGTTTTTAATGAATCATCCAAATTTAGCGTTTTTTGGGGTTGTTCAATATTTTGCTGGAGGACACTTTAATACTTCGTTGCATTTACCGTTAGATCTAGCTTTTATTTTTTTATTTCTATATTATTGATGGCGTCAGGTTAAGCGTCAGCGTCTCCACTTCATTGCGAATCCTGGCTCGTAATAAATGTTTCTGTTCGGCTTTGCGCTTTGTGATAATAATGAATGTGTGGTAACTTTATACTATAAACAAGTCAGAAAACGGAAGCTTTGCGCTTTGGGCATGAAAGGTTTTGTTGGTTTTTTATGTAAGAATATTTGGGTACACGATGATCCCATTTATATATAGCTCGTAGTTTATATACGCTGAATATCCCAGGTATTCAATTCGATATGGTACTGAAAATTTAGCTCATAATTTCACGCGAAAGAGGCAACTTTGACCTACTATAACTCTGTTAATAATAGTAGATTTTTACCAAATTTTCCAGAATGCTGGATCATATCAAAAAACTGTCAGTCTCTCTGTCCGTCTGTTTGTCTGTCTGTCTGCGACAAGCACTTTTCCCAGAAACGCTTGAATCTATTGATGCGAAATTTGCTGGAAAGGTCGGAACTGTGAAGCCCTACAAATGCGGTGTGAGTTCATCCTCCATCCGTAAAATGCCAGTAATATAGCTTTTAATATGAAGCATCACACTGGTAAGTGTGGTGGAAATCCTGCCATTATTACCAAAATTACAGTAGGTCAAAGTTGCGTCTTTCGCGTTAAATCACTACTCCCCATGAGATAAAATGCCAGTACCTCATCGAATTGAATATCGGGTATATTCAACGTATAAACACTACGCGCTATTCATAGATAGAGTCATCGTGTATCCAAATATTCTGACACAAAAAAATCATCAAAACCTTTCCTAGCAGAAACGTCAAGTTTCCAATTTCCGATTTGTTAGTTAATTGTAAATTGATTGGAATCATATTTTCAATTTGTTTTTTCTGGCTATATTAATTATGATCTTTGAAGTGCTTGATAAATAATGCTTAGCTCTTGTCGTAAAAGCATCCAGAACAAAATTACAAAATACTTGAACCTCCTAGCTTCCTTCCCATCCTTCTTGATGAAACAACTCATGAATACATTTTGTTTAGGAATTGAGGCAGTTCTGAACACATTTGCAAAATATACGACTTGCGGTTTTGTCCAGGGCAGAGACAACTCTGCAGACCCTACTTTGTCTCTGGTCTGGGAGCAGCATGACAGAAGTGGCTACAATTTGGTGTTTGCTCCCTTATATAAATTCATGAATACGACATGCAAATGAATTCTATACAGGACAAAAGCCGCCTAGTTGATTTCAAGCCTAAAACGGCCTAAATTAATCTATATTTTGTTTAAGAATTGAGAGGGTCTTGAATCTCTGACGGACCAGTCTTCGGCCTGAATTCTACAAGATGGTTTTTGTCCTGAATATAATTCAGACCCTTATCGTGTTGAGGGATATATATAAAAGCAAATAGATTGTAGATTATCGGTTATGCTGCTCCAAGCCCAGAGGTGAGGCAGCGTCTGATTAGTTGCCTTTCCCTGGACGAAGCCGCAAATTAAAAGTATTCTAGGTGAAACTAACGTTATTTTAACGACTTAGTGTTACCTCGTACGAATTTTGGTTTAAAAAACGTTATTGAATAATCGGTAGCATATTGAAATTACTTGTTCTTCTTCTTCTATCTGTATCTACTCTCGTTGGTCAAACGAAAAAGTCAAATTGAAAAAGTTAGTTTCAATTTCGAAAACCAAGTAGCGTGTAATTTGCTTTATCAATCGGGCCGGGTGAAAAGTATGCGAAAAAATCGGACCCGGTTTGAAAATTCTATGGGTATGGGGTAAAAATTATGCAGGGCCCCATATTATCCCTTTTTTCATTGAAGTTTTATTGCGGGCCTCCGATAGAAGTCCGGGTCGGAGAGGAATCCCCTTTTTCCATACAACTTTGAAGTCTTAGTTACCTAAAATCTTCGTTACATCGTTTTTGAAACCTTCCCTTTAAGCCAAAAAATTGGTTTCTGTAAACATTCTGGGGTGGATTAACCTCTTAATATTAATGAAGAATCTCACATTGCTCATCAGTTTTGTTCTTACAAAGACGGGAGAGGGGGACGGATTGATTTTCCCCAGTGTCGGAATAGAGACACATAGCTGAAAAGAGGGAAACCCACCAAATTTTCATACGGGCTCAGTTTTTTTCTCCACAGAAACGATCCTAAAAATCTACCGGAGTAAGAGTCGCAGGATAACCCTCCCTAGGGGTAGATTGAAGTCGGCTTCATTTGTTTGGAAGAGTCAAAACAAAGAATCGTTTGTTATTTTCTATAGAATTATTCTCTGCTTTCTCAAAGTAGAAGAAAGATGATGAATGCAGGATATGTGTAACTCTTGGTAATAAATAATTTTACTTATAAAGAAACCAAAGATACAAAAACCAATGCAAATAGTGAAATAATACAAAGCCGCGCATATGCACACTATACAGAGCACAGGACAGAACAAAGAGGTTATAGAAAATACTCCTAAAGGACCTGGCATTCCCTTTTCCTACACCATTTTTTATCTAGATATTCAGGATTTTGATCCGATATTCCATAGAAACACTGCAATGGCTTTTCCAAGGATGTGACCTATATGTGAAGATATTGTATTTGAAAATATGAAAATCTGCAATTGTGTTATATTTTCTTATTCAAAGAATACAACTTTCTATTTCTTTCAATCGAGTAAGATAAGAAACCCATATAGAGTATGCACATACATGCAAATCGTTAGTATGTCATTCTCCGATGACTTTACATCGAATTATTGAAGCAGAATTGGGTCAAAGTAAATCGACTTGCAGTAAAATAAAAATATACTGACAGGAATCCATACAACTTCAATTCACGTCGCGGAAAATAGAAACTGAATTTTCTCATTCATATCTACTCCATTCCTTTGGTCATATGGCCTTCCTATGAAGCGTAAAGAAAAGGTTTCCCCGAATAGCAAGTCACTGAACCTTAAGCCGATCAAGTCAAGTCAAATAAACAAACATTCACTACGTATTCATGTTGTATGTAGAAGTATCCATATCTTAAAAACAGTCTAACGTACTATATCTTAAAAACAGAATCAGGTATCGATACTAGGTAGAAGATATGGTCATATGTAGTTTCACTTTAGAGACAAATATTCTATCCGTACTTAGAATTTATGTTACACCAGTGTCGTTGGGGTCGGGTTTCAATTTTCAGATTAGATATTACATATTAGATATATTCCACAATTGTGCCTATTGGGGAAGGAAAGGGCCGGAAAGGCATCGCATGTAAATTATTATGTATCATATCTGGCATTTGTACGCGTTATTAATGTTAGAATTAAGAAAGAAATGTTGCAATTACTATGCTAGTTGGGGATGGTCAAAAGAGTGGTGAAGTTTGACTGTGCAAGTCCGTCAGCATGTCACTATAATTCCACTGAGGGGTCCCACAAAACAAAAGTGAACTTTTGTACTGGAGCGAGAGTTTTCTCAGATACATATGCATCTGAATCATATAGCCTTCGAAGGTAGGCCAGCGCTTTCTAGGTATCCAATCGTTTCTTAGGGTATAACGTCGTCTTCGTCGATGGATGAGATGTGATTCGAAATTTAAGCGAAATATAGATATTTTTATCGATAATCAAGTTGCCATCAAAACTTTAGAGTTAGCGACGACCCCCTCCAAGTTAATGAATCAGAAACCAACTGAAAAGTTTAAATGGTTTGTTCAAAGTCTCTCCCCTGTGGATTCTCTGATACCGGAATATAGAGGGGACTGCCAGTCTGCGGTTGCAGTAGGCGTTGACCTTGGAAAAAGCGAGGTCTACTCGCATTACTTTTCAATTGCTAACTCCAGATACCGAACGCTTACCTGTGTTAAATCGAGGAAGACTTGGTTCTCTTACGACAAACTGCGGACGCGAAACTTTATTAGATAGACATTTTTGAATGCTTTCAGGATCTCAGCGATCTGCGAGGGCACTAGCCAATAGCTATGCCACCAGACTCGACATATCCTATTATATGCATTGTCGAAGTTGTAGTGAGGAAGACGCGACTCTCACGCCACTTTTTTGCGATTGTTCAGTTCTACCTGGAATAGGGCCACGGACACTAGGTATACCGGCCTTTGGCGACTTCAAAGAAATCTGTAATTACAGGGGAAGACGAAGTTGTTATCTTTCGTGAATTCCATGGTGTGATTCTAAGACTCAAAGAGCCTCCATATTAGACTCCTCCTGGCTTTTAACGGCCCTGGTCCTAGGAGTTTTGGTATCAAAACAGCGCACTACAGAGCTAATTGTGACCCGCTTCCATTTAGTTCTTATAAGTCAGATTTGATGCCATTAGCAAAGTCTACATATCGTCACTGCATGGCACACATGTATAACAGCAGAAGAGAGGAAATATACATATTTGTCTCCTTGCGTTTCACATACTCAAGCACTGTCTATTATTATCTAACTCACCTTCTTTCCAATCCTAATTTTGTATTTGTAATTGTTGTTTTGCTCATTGTTTTGTGAAAACTGTTGAGCACGTTGATTCTACTTTCTTTAATCATTTCCACAATGTTGCAAAATGCTGTACTGATAAATTGGAAGTGGACGTAGATAGTTTGACGCTCAAAATATACAGTTATATTTCCATGAAATTTGTATCTTTTGGTGTTGCTGTCAAATGTGTCTTAAATGTGTAGCCTGCCTAAAAGTCGTTTGTAAATGATCGTTTAGCTGGATGCTTCAGGTAAGAAAGGTTTTGTGTATTTATTTTATAAAGACATAACCTAGCATGTAATATATGCATATATTATGTGAGAATATGCACTTTTGCGTGATAATGACTTTCAAAGTCTTAAATTTGCACAGAAACGGCAATTTTGACCTGTTCTAACTTTGTTAGTAATAGTGCGATTTGCACCAAACTTGGTAGGATCATGCTCTATACTATAGCCTACATTGCTGCAATTTCATGATTCTAGGATGAAATGAAGGGGGGGTCTGCAATCAATTAGTAAAAATTATAGTAATAATATTATTAACTTTATTTTAACAGATATCAGTATGGAGCCTAGGCGCCATATAGTGGCAGCCTCCTGATTTTTTTCAGATTTTTCGGTTGATTAATTTTTGAAAATGGGTCCGTTAAAGAAATGATCACTTTCGACCCCCTGCATTCCCCAGCTTCAGAATTTACTAACCCAGACCTTTCATTTGATACCCCACATGTTTGGTGAAAAAAAATGTTCACCCTCCTTTTGCATGCATGGGGACCCCGGCTTACTCTCCTCTTCAATACATGTGCTACTAAGTGAGACTTCACTTTAAGATCTGGGTACCGATGTCAATCGAGGCAAATGATACGGCGCAATGTGGTCAGCTTGAGGTTGAGCTGCGACGAATGACGTCTGACCCACGTTTTGGGTGTCATTCCCTTTTGAGCATTTTACTTGGTAAGTATTATCATTTCAACGTTTTGGTTGTGTTTTTTTGTAGACGTTTTTTGTTCCCTAAATTCATAGTTTTCCAAAATTTACCGTAAATATACTTGATGCCATTTTTTGTAGGAATTGATCTTATGTTTAAAACTTTCATGAATTTAATTTAGGTTTTCACAGTGTAATAATTATCATGAATATAAATTTCTACAATTTTCATTCGTTCAATTGGGATGTTGCATAATTCTCCATGACAGAAAGCACTAAATAACTTTTGAAGTAAATCCAAAATGGTGGCGATGGTTCCAGAAGCAAAAAGTTGATACCATTTCAAGTAGATGACACACTCCTTATATATATGAATGATAAGTTATTTTGGTGGAAGAGATATGAGTTTTTCAATACGGTAGGAGGCCACTTAATTTGAGAGGTCAATCTTAGTCGGACCAAGCGTGAATGAATGGGTAGAAGTCGTTTGTCCGGGATAACTTTGCTGAGATGGTGGGATTTATTTGGTCTCTCTTACCCTCCCCAGTTAGGAATTTTCAGTCTAGTCCAGTATAATGAAGTTCTAGCACTTCGTCCAACTTTTTTCGCGCAAGTGCTACGATTTGTTGAAATGCTCAACCGGATTTTCAAATTTGGGATTTAGTCACCCAACTTATTGGGTTGCTGGCCGCACAATAATGATAGGTTATATATATGCATTTTGTACTGCGCCAACTAGAAATGTTCGAAACATCACCTTAGTAGGTGATGTGATATCGCATCACTTTTCTAAAAAAGTAATATGAAAAACGTTAACTTTCATTGGTTCCTGTTCTGGAGCTGGAATATACTTTGTCCCAATCTATATTACCCGTTACCTAATTTTAGTCAATGGTGCCGAAGAAAAGACACAAAGTTATGAGATGCACTTACCTAGCATTTATTAGATGACTCAAATTCGGTAATCTCAACGTTTGTGGAGCTTCAAGTTGCTACAAAAGATATGCAAAACTGCCTCAGAAAATTTTAAATTGTATTTTAAATTCGAGAATTGGAGTTCATCACTATCCTCAACAAATACCTGGCTTATGTAAACTGGTGAATACCTACAGCTTCTTCTTCTTTCGCAGCCTTTATAATGTTAAGAAGCGGAGTCGGCTCCCGTTGATCGATTACGCTATTATCGTTGATATTGATCTGGATAGGGTCGAAAGGCTCTCAAATCACCATCTAGTGTATTCAGCAGTCGTTGTTTAGAGCGGCCTTTTGGCCGCCTCCCATCAGATATATAGACCAATATAGACCTACAAATGAGTTCTCGTCAGCGCGAATTACATGCCCATCATGGAAGATGCCTCTCTCGCAATGTTTCCACGGCCTTCATGGACCGGGGATGTCCTTATTTCAGGCGTGATCATGGCGTGTTACGCCATTGGTCCAACATACTGTCTTTGTCTCCATTATTTAATATTGAAATAGATTTTGGATTTGAGATGTTCATTGATGCGTCGATCATAAAGAGCACCGGTTGTGGAACAGCACTTCCGCCAAGCTGCGCCAATATAATAATAATAATCGTTGACGTAACAATCCAATTGGATTAGGGCCTTGAAGTGTGTTAGAGCACTCAAGACCGTAACAGTCCCTTACAGAATTAAAGTACCCTATACGACATTATTACCCTGATTTGACTCAGGTAGTCACTCACACCTGAATCGACGGATATCCGACGTCAAATTACAAATCCCCACTGCCACCATTGAGATTGACCTTCCAAACGACAGCCTTGTGTTCTAACCATTGAGTTACCCGGACATACGGATGCGCTAATACGTAAAGCAATTTCATAACGTAATTTACCATTGGCTGATAATATTGATCCAAGATATTTAGATTGCTCAGTTCTTCGCAGACTGACAGTGATAACGTCTCTTTCATTGGGGTCGGCCGACGAAAATTCTGTTTTATACAGATTCAATATGAGAGCATATCAACTGAGTTTGTGTTAAGAAGAAGACAACAACTAGATCGAACGCTAATTTAAACATTCTGCCGGAATGTCTTTTTTCTATCCTTCTCAATAACGGAACTAAAGAACTCACTGGCCTATAGACAGGAGATTCAACTGTCAGCGCATTGTTTGAGATTTTATAATAATAATAATCGCTGGTGCAACAATCCAATTGGATTAGGGCGTTGAAGTGTGTTAGAACACTTTATTCCAGACTGTGACGGTACATTACAGGAGTACAGTACCCTATAGAAGGTAATGTGGTCAGCATTGCCCTCGCCCAAGATTATTATCTTGATTTGACACAGGTACTCATTATGGTGGCCGAAAATTATGGTACATCTTCGGCCGTGATGGAAGTTGCGCGACAAAATTCTGCGCATTAGGGCTGATGTTAGGGGGTCTTTATGATGCAATGCATTGGTGTGTCACTACGTGGTTGTGAGCACATGGCTGTGAGTTGCTGCGAGCACGTAGCAGCATCTGTCTTAATAATAGACATTACAGAGCTGTTTATGGCATCTCAGCGGGAACCAAAAGCAAAGCTTCCTTAAATGACCATTCTGGTTCAATGGTGCTGATGGTTTAATGATGCTTGAAAATTTCTCTGTAGGAAGCTTGGTGGAAGCAAACACGAGCAACATTCGTGGCAATTGATCTATGGTTGCTCCCCCTAGGCAGTAAGGAGGAAATACTTAGATGCACCCAGGATTAATCTTTCGGATGCATCCGTTTCCTGCTGGGGTAGGATGGGGAAACAAAAACAAGAAAAACATCTAGGCGACACCGACACATCGGCCACTTACCCACCTCGTCACCACTTGAAAGGTACACAATGAGTTTCCGTGCCCCTTTGATATAGTTACTTTGGTCCCAGCTCTTAGCTTTCCAGAGCTGAGCTGTGATGTCACCCTCTCTTTAACTTCCCCCGATTTCTTTCATTTGATTACTTTCTCGACTTCTGTGACACTGAGAGGTGAAATTGCATTAAATGTCGGCAGTGCTTATGGAAGCAGAGAATGAGCAGAATCTTCCGTTGATGTCATGTTCAGTTTACCATTATAGTGAACTGATCGGTTAACAGCTGCCGCGTTCTCTGCGTCTCGATTGGCAATCATGTAAATTTTTCAAGTGGCCAGTGTTTTTTCTACGAGAAAGATATGCTTCTCACAAACCTTCATTTGGACATTGCCATTGAGAAGTCAAGTATCTCGGTTGATGGGGCGCTTAGCAGGTTCGATGACCCCAAGCATAGCATAGGCTATAAATTGTGTTTTTAGCTTGCTTCTATGTTTCCCCGCTTCTCCATTTCTTTCCTTTTCTCATGAAATCACCACTCTTTAATTCGCGGTAGGTCCGTGCGTTGCTTAGGTTGTTTTATCTGTGGCTTGATTTGTAGGATAGCAATCAACGGCCGATAATGAGGTGCAATGGTCTCATAGGGAAGTCTCTGCAGTCAGTGACGGTGATAAAATCCAGGCGAGAATATAGTTCAGTTGCAATAAAATATAAGAAGATGCGACAATTATTTGATAAATAAGTACAAAGTCCGAGTACCTCATTGCGTACTCCAAACCCTTTTTCGCCATGACACCTATTGCCTTCTCCCCCACATGACCATTATAATTACCCGCAATGATGATTTAGTTATTGGTAGGCTAGCTCATATAATCGTTCGACCTCTTTAATGGCGCCACAGAAAGCCTCAGGGAAGGCAATGACGATATCATATTGAGTCTGTGGATTGCTATTGTTTCTTGTCATTTTTACCACGTTCGCGTTCTAGATCGAAACTTTTGACAATACAATATCGAGCTCCTTGTAGAGAGCAAGTATGAATGCGCATCTTCCGAAGGGTTGTTGCGAATTCCCCGTCTTTCCACTAAGGGTATCAATATTCAGCGTGCAAACATGGTTTTATTTGGCTCGGACTAACTTGCCTAAGTCCTGACACCGTCCTTGCGTCAAGTACCCTTACTGATTTTCGACAGGACCGTGGTTCGTCCTACCATGTCGACTGACGTCAATTTCAAAAAACATTTCTCTGAGGCTTTTTATTCAACACGCATTTTTGTAACGATATTAAAACTGTTTCCTTGATATTGAAACTGGTTCCTAGGATTTATCATAGGATTTATAATAGTATGAATTTTATCTTTTATCCTAATCACGGCATTTTATTTTATTTTTATTGAGGATGCCAGATAGCAAAAAATGGGCAGGCTCACCCCAGCTATCACGTTTGATAGAACGAAGAAATGGTATTAATTCTGTTTAGAAATTGTTGTTATGAAAAGATATTATGGCATAGGCTTTTTATCATTTGCATTTTTTCTGATTTCACACCTTCTATGCTTTCACATTTTCTACGTTTCATTAGGTTCCAGCATTGCGGTTACCATAAAATTGAATGCGCACATGATACCTAAGTGGTTTACCCATGAATTATGGTTTCTAGTATGTACATATGTGGAATAACCATATCTTCAGATTAATGACATGATTAGTATGATGCTTCTTGAATTTCAAAAAGCATATGTTATGCTGAACTATTACGGGGAAGGGCATAGAGGTTATAGCTAATCAACAACAATTGTGCCAGTGCTTTACCGAATGTGGTAACCATTTTTGGACTCGTTTTTTCAGTCTCCTAGAAACTAAGGTTTTCTACATTCGATGCTATAATGTTGACACAACGCACTGTAAGTATCTTTAAATTTGATTCTTCGTTCATATTTTGATTAAGAGTTAAGATAACCATTTTGGGACCCAATAATAACTCATTTTCAATAAATGCAGTCAACGTTCTGCCACTATCATCCCTCCCCCCTGTGAGTATATGAGTTGATACACTTGTTTAGATGTAGAGTTTTTAGAGATAAATTTGATAATAACAAATTTAATAGTAATCGTCCAGAAAATATTGGAGTATATTTCACTCGACAACAACGATCATTTCCTTGAGTCTTTTAAATGAGTCCTTTAATTATATACCTCCAGCTTATAGCTATATTTCTATATCTTTGATTCTTCGAAAAAGAAATATTTCAAACTCTTGTTCAAATAGAATATTGTTTTAGGAGCTTTTCCCAGCAGTCTGAAGGGCAAAGCAGATGTTAGCCCCTATAACTATTTTTAAACTATGTAGGTAGGCATTATAGTTCCAGATCAACAGCGGTATCGATTATGTCCACAAAGGTGTGAATCATATATCAAACCGAATTAATAGCATGGAAAAGTCTGTTGCCCGGAGCTTTAAGAAGGTAATCGTACAAATTATTGCTTTTCCACCCTTATTTTTTGGCCGACGAACTTCCCCAGAAAAATGATGGAAATATTTTTTATATGAGGTTGATAAGATACAGGTGGAAATTATTTGCATTCAGCAAGTTGAATTGAGTGTGTATGTTTTGCACAGCTTTATGAAACACACGTGGAATATTGCTCTTCACTTTAGGGGCCGAAATTTCTAGTGACCATTTTGAGTTCTCGTCAACTTTTCCATTTTTCTTAGAAAGGAATGCAATAGGCAATTGTAAAACTAACTCATTCACTGTACTTTTTCATGTCTTTGAACTTTCCATTAGTTCTTCAAAGTCAGCTGTTCAAATTATTCGCATCAGATGCATCCAATCTATTTGAAAGATTCCTTTTTCAGACTTGTTGATGCAATTAAATTAATTTAATCCATTTTTGCGTTTGTTACTAGAAACGGTTATAGAACAAAATGAATATTTGTACACGTGTCAATGAAAATTGATATTTTGCAACAACGAATGTCTATGCAATTCGATATATTATGTTTACTGAGCTAATACCGAGGAATTGAGTGCAACTACACACGTCTAGTTAGATTAAAATTAGAAAATGTCGAGTCATTAATTCATTATCATCATTAACGGTGCAAAAACCGATATCCGATTTAGGCCTGCTTTAATACGACATCCCAAGTTCCAACAATTCGATATCCTTAAAAGCAGTCTGGCGTCCTGGCCTACGCCATCGCTCCACCTGGGACGGGATCTGTCTCCTCTTCTTTTTCTACCATAGATATTGCCCTTATAGACATTTCGGGGTGGATCATCCTCATCCAGTAAGTGACCCGCCCACTACAAACTATTAAGGCGGATTTTATCCACAAGCAGGCGGTCATGGTATCGCTTATAGATTTCGTCGTTATGTAGGCTACGGAATCGTAGGGGGCCAACATTTTTTCGGAAGATCCTTCTCAGGATTGGCAAGATCATTGTTTTGCACAGTAAGAGCTTTGACCCTTGTTTCGTCTTATAAGCTGAAATAGGCTCTGTTGGCTGCCAACAACCATTGTAGCTGTTATCGGTTGTGATCTTCGACCCTAGATAGAAGAAGTTATCAACGGTCTCAAAGTTGTTGTCTCCTATCTTTATTATTCTCATTTGACTAGTGCGATTTGATGTTATTGGTTGCCATTCACTTCAGAGAGAAAATCTGATCTGTCGCTGATTTGCTTGGGGTGAGCTTGTTGGTATGGTCCGATAGGGGAGAATATCTTATAGATGGTACTCAGGAACGTGATACTGCTTCGTTGCTAGTCGACAGACATTGATTCGCCGTCCCACACCTTGAGTATAAGTAAATGAACCGCTTGGTGTAATTGGTCGCGACCATATTTAACCTATTCGATTATAATTCCATCGGCTTCTGCCAACTTATGATTTTTAAGCCGATGAATTGCATGGGCTGTTTCTTCTATACTTGGTGGTGGCAGTATTTATCTGTCGTCTTCAGCTGGCGGTACCTTTAACTCGCCGATATTATGGTTCTTTAGCAGTTCGTCAAATACTGAACCCATCGATCGAATACGCCCATTCTGTCGGAAATCAGATTTCCCTCTCTGTCTCGGCAGGATGAGCATCGAGGTGTATAGGGCTTAATCCTGTTGATTTGTTGGTTAAACTAAGGCGCCTGGTGTGATTGCTCTCTGTACTTTTCGAGTTCATAGACCTGCCGATTCTCCCAATTTTCCTTTTTCCGTCTGTGAAGTCGCTTCTCCGCTTGACGGAATTCGTGATAAGTCTCCGCGCGTGTCCGCGTTCTTTGAGAATACAACATTATTCGGTATGCAGCATTCTTTCGTTCCGTTGTTGGCTCTCGTCGTCAATCCAGCCGTTAACGTTAATGAGGCTTATATTTCTAAATTTGCCTCGCAAGCCCAGAGTGCTTAGCCGTTCACTTATGTTTTCAAAGCCGATAACAGCAGTTTTCATTTTTGGCTGACTAAGAAACCTACTCCGAGCACATGATTTGCTGGATGGGCACAATAATAATGATGTAGTGGCTTTTTTCCTGCAAACCGGTCTCTGTTCAACGCATCTCCTGCAACATTGAGGTAAGGTATCGACTAGCTGTTCAGCAGCTTCATCTCTGTACAGGGAGCGCACGTTCCAAGAGAAAATGCGCAAATGGTTATTTCGTTTTCGTTGCCGGGTTCGTCGTCCTGTCCGAGGCTCTTTCTGTGGCTTCGTAACGTCACTTTTCCGTGTAGAGTTGTCAGCCATACCCAACCCTCAACCTGGAGGACCAGTTGGTACAATTTGTTTGCTTTTTAGGCGCGGGAGACGCGCCTTCATCCTTCTTCGTTTGCAGCTTTTCGTTAAGAAAGAGTTCTCGGTGGTCACCAGGTGGAAATAGGGTTTGGTAGTAGAGCTGTTGGATTTTGGTCAGCAGGCATTTCCCAGTTTCCAGCTCCATCGTGCATACCAATCCACATTTCCCCTTTGGACCTATACTACACTTTGACCACCGAGTCATTAATTACTCCATTTAATATGGACACAACTCTATCAAGTTCAAAATGGTTTGTCTTGTACTGAAGGTTAGAGGAAAGCTTTTTACTTACTCCCTGTTCTTTGCATGTTTTTTTTAGAGGGAGAAAATATTTTCAAAAAGACATACGATAGACTAAGTCACACTAAAAATTTAGCCCATCAAAACCATGACTTATCGTAAGCAGATTGTCTAGTGTTTTCTCCAGCGAATTAAAACAATCAGGTATGTTGAGAGATTCATCACACTTGATAATTTCTCACAAATTACGGGGACTATCACCAGATCATGAGATCTTAAGACTTAAGCCTTTGTAGCCGATGAGAGGCTGATTTAAAACCATCTCCATGATAATTTGAAAAGCCAAAATCCCTGTTGAGAATTTTGTCTTTCAGTGTACTCTAAATTTCTAGATTTTCGGCCACGTTTAACTTCGTTGCATCTCTTAGGCGCTTCGCTAATCTTACGTTCTGCCTGGAAACGAAGTGGTTGTGTAGGACGATATGTTCTGCTACCTTGGAGCTGAAGACTGTCGTATTCCATTTTTTCGCCAATTCTGCTTCCGTTAGGTGCTCTCCAAGATGTTTCCATGCTCTTTCTAGTTTGTCCGATGTATATTTTTTTCCAATCTCCGCAGGAAATTTCATATATACCGGGCTTAGCCGTTTGATCGATTGCATCCTTGGTCGATCCCAGAAGGTTGTTGGCCTTTCTTGCTGCTGACAACAACGTCCAAACCATTTTTCCTCACATTTCGTTTCAACGAAAGGAAAATCTCGTTGAATTCCAAAACTATTCTCTGTCTGGACTGTTGACCGGGAGTTAGCCTGATTAGCGCTTCCCGCTGAAGTATCCCCTTTCGTTTGATGATCAAGCTGTTCAAAGTACGGTCGGTGTATCCATTCAGTCTGTCGACACTAAAAATGTGCTTCGGCTCGTCCATCACCCCCTTCCGAGGAAATAGGAAGTGTTAGCATCCCGTGGATCATGGGTTGAAAGTGGTAATTGTCTGTTGATGAGCGTGTTTTGAAATGCTGCAGATAACTCGCTGACTCTGGATCGACAGAGAATAGCATTGGAGTTGACCGAAATTTTTCTTCTTTCTTTCTTTTGTTAACCTTAATATTCAGGTTCATCTTCACCGTACTATGAAATATGATTTGATGAAGAAGAACATTGTCTTGGCAAGTTTTTTTGTAGTTTGAATTCAAGGTCTTTGTGCCAAACCTTATCAAAGCGTGAGTGGCATGCAAAAAAGGCACAGTGCAGACTATTTAAAGGATTTGTGTAAAACAAAACCTTATTAAAATCAGTTTACTGTCTGCCTGTCCGTCTGTCTGTCTGTTTGTGCGTCACACACATTTTTTACGGAGACGGCTATTGTGATTGACACCAAATTTGGTGAAAAGGTGGAAATTGTAAACGCTCGCACATACAGTGAGTTACATCCTTTTACGTAGAATTTATACATGCAAAAGGGGGTGTAAATTTTTTTTTCACCAAATATAGTCATGTGGGGTATCAAATGAAAGGTCTCGGTTAGTACTTTTCGAAGCCGGTCTTAGTTTTGACATTTGTTGAAAAGGTGGGGAGTGCGGGGGGTTGAAAGTGATCATTTCTTTAATGAACCCATTCTCAGAAACTACCCAATCGAAAAATCATAAAAAAATCAGGGGGCTGCCACTATATGGTGCCTAGGCTCCGAAATACCCTATATACCGATATCCTTTCAAATAAAGTTAATAATAGTATATTACTAAAATTTTCAGTAATTGGCTGTAGAACCCCCTTAAGTTCATCTTAGCACCACGAAATTTTGCAGCAATGCAGGCTATAATATGCATCCTAGCAAGTTTGATGGAAATCGAACTATCACTAACAAAATTATAAAGCCACTCACTATCGAGAGGAATGAAATGGCGCTCTCTAATGTTTGAATTGAGACGTTTTAGCAGAAGACTCTAAAAACTCTTTGACATTACGGGAAGTAGCGAGATTAGACGATATGAAGTGAATTCTTGCATTTGATTCCCTTCTTTTGGGATAATAATTTTGCAGTGCTTTGGAACATATTGCGCGCGTTGATAAGGCCGTAGCCTGGAACCTTTTTAATGCTTACGCTAGCAAAAGCTGTCTCTCGCTTTTGGATTTCCCCTCTATTTCCCATTGCTTGATTTTAGTGGCAGATGGTGCAATTGTGGTCTTCCTAGACGTTTGGTGGTCTTACAAGAATAGGGTAATCGAAGATGATGTTTGTGATATTACTTTATTGTTATTGTGATATCAACTTTCTCGAAAAGTGAAGTGATATTACATTTCCTATTAAGGTGCTGTTTATTGTATCTCTATCGATAATGTGTTCTGTTTCACCGCTGTAGACTTTCATTTTAGGTACTGTTGGCTAGGACCTTTTATGGATAAACGTGTAATATAGGTGAGCCTGGCATCCAAATTGCCTGATTGCCCTTGAACTTATCCCGATGAGAGTTTACCTCTTTCATATAATATTTACAGATTAATTTCGTTATATCAGAACTGATTTGAATTGATTATTGAATTCTTTTTACCGCGCGTGTAAAGTCGATGGTAGGTCCATTGCATTCAACATTTTCAATATGTGTATTTACAAAAAAATAAATCTTCTAGTAATGTTAAAGAATACGGTTTTGGATTTTTTATTTACATTGACATAACTTTATTTAAACGCTCTAAATTTAGGTTTTTGTTAATAAGTCTAATTGTGTTCTTACGTATTGAAACTTAGTTGGCTATATGGGTAACTTGGAAATTAATTTTTCGTTTTCAATGGAATTGCCACGACCTACATTCAATACAATGTGGATCACTGTGTATCCTTGCTATCGGTGTTATCTCCAAGTCATTCGTAATTATTTTGAAAAGGGAAAACTCTCTTGTTTGCTTAAATGCAAATGGCTCCGTTTGCGTTCATTTTGGCCTTTGGCTTGGAGTACCAGAGATTTGCAAACACTATCTAATACAAGTCCTGCGATGAGTAAATTACACCTGGGGAACAGCTTCATAGGACGCCTAGCCCTTCATCAATTCATATGTTTGCTACCTTATCTGACTGTATGTAACATGACGGTTGTCGCAACCGTGGAAAAAGTTGAGAAATGAGAACAAGGACACTTCACGTATGCAGTGAATAAAATGCTTTTAGGCATTTATGTGAAATCTAGGTCACAAAAATACGTACCTGTGGACTTTACTCATCGTACGAAATCTGCTATCAATATCTGTCCTTTGAGAAAATCTAATTCCATCACCGCGGGCAGCTGTTAACTGGCCAATGCATTTATGGACGGTATCAAGTCATTCCATTAATGCAGCGCAGTATATGGGACACTAAACTTTTTTGATTAACTTTCGACTACTAGGAATTTTTCCATTTATTCTGTCCGTTTGATCCAATAATAAGCGGCATATAGTGGAGATGAAAATGTAGGTTGATCTTTGACCCAGATAGTTTGGTTTTTCACTTTCGGCAAGAGCTTTACAGTAATTAAATGAAGCAAGCATTGTGTCCGTTTGAATATTGCATTGTGTTATATGAACATATGTATCTATGTTAATATAATATGTATCTATATCGAATAATCACAATACAAAATGAAATGTTAACTTGGTATAAGCTGGCTGTGTAACGTTTTCTTCATCAAGTTCTTGGTTTGTAGCTAGTTGTACAGGGTGCGGCAGCATAACTTCCTTTTTTCAAAACTCAATAAAAACTATTGTATGCATCGGAAAATATTTATTTATTTTTTATAATGTAGGTACATGTCTAAAGTTTTTATTTACATTGTTTTGAAGATCAAATCTGTTAGGTGACGTCCCCCATTCTCCATACATTGCGTAAACCGATTTCTGGCGTTTGTCATGACTCTTGTTAGCATAGCAGGTGTTATGTTGGCAATTTCTTCTTGGATGTTGGTCTTCAAATCTTGTAGGGTTCTTGGACGGTTCACATAAACACGGGATTTCAAGAAACCCCATAGAAAAAAATCACAAGGGGACAGATCGGGAGAGCGTGCCGGCCATTCCAAATCGCCTCTAATTGAGATAAGGCGCTCTGGAAAGTGTTCCCTCAAAACAGCCATCGATGCTCTTGAAGTGTGTGCTGTTGCACCGTCTTGCTGGAACCAAGTGTCCCCCAAATCCAAATTTTCTAGCCGTGGGAAAAAAAAATTCTGTAGCATGTTTACATACCGGTCCGAATTCATTGTCACTGTAACCTCATTTTCCTCAAAAAACCAGGGACCAATAATTCCAGCTGAGGAAATTGCACACCACACTGTGACTTTGGGTGAATGCAAAGGCTTTTGATGCAATTCTCGAGGACTGGTGTCAGCCCAGTAGCGCATGTTTTGTTTGTTAACCGACCCACACAAATGAAAATGGGCTTCATCGCTAAAAAAAACAATAGCACCCTCGGGAACGACATCAAGAAGAAGCTCACACGCGTTCATCCGAGAATTGAAGTCACATTCTGAAAGTTCCTGCCCTATCGCCATCTTATAAGGATCAAAATGAAGATCATCACGAAGAATTCTTCTCAGAGAACGATCGGATAATCCAAGGGCAGATGCGTGTTTGCGCGCA
Organism: Hermetia illucens; assembly: GCF_905115235.1. Taxonomy (NCBI): domain Eukaryota; kingdom Metazoa; phylum Arthropoda; class Insecta; order Diptera; family Stratiomyidae; genus Hermetia; species Hermetia illucens. Next base: position 76,133,475 of record NC_051854.1, read on the forward strand.
GAACGCCGTGGCGATCGCAACATTGACGCTCTCACTGCTTCAATGTTCTCAGGTGATCTAACGGGCCGAGGGACTCCAGTTCTTCCTTTTGTCGCACTTGCAGTTTGTCTGAATGTAGTGACCCATGTAACAATTGATTTGCGGTCTGGGACGGGAGCCAACGGGGCTAAATTAAAGCGATTCCGAAATGCACGCAGTGTTGCAATAACCGAACATCCGCTTGAAAAGTAAACCTCAACGGCAAAGGCACGTTCCTCACTATTCCAACCCATGATGGCGACTGAACCGTGTCGGGACAAAACTTTACAGTATCCTCTCTTGAACGAGACCACTAGCGCTCCGATATGACACCAACTAACTGAGTGGCGCGCATTTTAAAAAAGGAAGTTATGCTGCCGCACCCTGTACTAGGCGTGTTGTTTTACAACGAAGTTGAACGAGGTAACACCGCTTCGTATATTAAATTTATGATAGCAACGCCAGGGCTTTGCTATCAACAGCTTTTTTCAGTCAAATTAGTACTTTTCTACCTTCTCGAATGCATACCTTCAAAATTGAACTTTTAGGAAAATAAATCGCGATAAATAGCGAAGGGTCATCTTCAATATGAGTTGAGCCTCATGATGATTGATGCAGTTAAAGCCCCAGGACAACACATTATGACACTTCTGGTTTAAGGGAGTCTTAGGCAAGTGTAATATTGTTTTTGGTTTTCTTCTTCATCCAGTGATGTGGATACCATACTATGCACTTTAATAAAGTTTGTAATAATACTTCTTCCCGAAAGGCTTGCATTTCTCGTCGACTTATCTGCACCATTTGTTCCTGAAACGCCCCACTCATAGGCTATCTTGGCATAGAAGATTCCACTTCCTTAGTGTCTGACTTATCTATTGTCATTTACGCCTTCTGAACAACATGTCTGCGGATAACTGGCCTGTGCGTCGACGAAATTCTTCGTTCAAAATTGTATCACATCAACACACTCCCATGACATGTCGCAGGCAAGTGTTGACGAAGGCTTGGGGTTTTTGAGTGACAGTGGTGGTTATTCTCCAAGTGCTGCTGCAATATAGCAATGTAAAAAGAAGGTAACTGCATCTGGAGATTTGAGACAAAGTAGCAGGCAGATCTTGCGCTCTCAATGCGTCGAGTGGCATTGAGTCGTGAGAAACGACAACGCTTCCTATGCAATTTGATCGACGTCTTTAATCGATTGCGCCCATTAATACAAATAACGAGAGTGCTATGGCTGAGGCTGACTCAGACTGAGAACCTTGGTTTCGTTGGTCTTATCTTCAGTTCAACTCTATTTTGCCTCTGTTGTTAAATTCTGACACATTTGGCTAAGGTTCTTGACTCGGCGGGAGAGTAAACAGAGCGTAGTCGAGGTGTTTGGGGAAACATTTATGGACTATTGAAGTTTTCCTTCCTCCTTTATTAGATATGATAATCGTAAGTGCAGCAATCTAATTGAATCAGGACCTTGAAGTGTGTTGGAGTACTTCATGCAAGACCGTAACGATCCACTACAGGATTGCAGTATTTTCCTCTGTAGTAGGTAATGGGGTCAGCATTGCGCTCACCCATGATTATTACTCTGATTTGAAGGTAGGTAGGTACTCATTCACAGCTGAGTCGACTAGTATCGGACGTCACGATACAAATCCCACTGACGCTAGTGAGATATGAACCGCAATCTTACGTACGATAGCCTAGTGCTCTAACCACTGAGTTATCCGGTCTTTTAGTAGATATACCGTGGCAAAAAGTACCAAATCCGTTTTGTGTTTGCGACCCTCTGTCCGAAGTCTTTCAACCGAGGCTTGATCGTACAGATAGCCTTACTCAAATAGATCGCTGCTTCGTAAGGGTGTTTGTATGTTATGATCACCCAAAGGTTATCTGCGAATCCGACGAGAACAGCTTGCTCAGGTACTGGGAGCCGTAGACCGTCAACAAGCATTACGTTCCACAGCAGAGTACCCAGAACAGACCATTGCAAAACTCCTGCCGTTATGTTGTACGCCTTCGATCCTTCGTCCGAATCGTAAAGTAACTTCAGCTATCAGAAGTAGCCGAAGGTTATACTTAATATATATTTAGTTTGGTGTTTGTGCGCGATGAGCGATTTTCGATATCGAAAGTCACCAGTCAGCAGTATTTTCTTTCGTCAAAGGCTTACCGGGCTAGTTCAAAAACCACTTTGGTAGCATCAACCGCTGACTGACCCCCCGGAAGCCAGGCGTCCCATAATAAATAACCACGACTAGCAATTATTAGATATATCCGGTATTACCCGCTCGAGAACTTTTTCTATTATATTTAGAACCATAGGTCTACTCGATGTTGGCTTGCCTATCGGCCTATCTGACTTTAGGATCATTACAAGCTTTTGTAAGTTTTACTCTGCTGAGGAACAACTATACTTCTGTAGTTCTAATTGCCAGTTTTAGCACCTTGTTGAGGATTCGATCAATACCGGGGGTTGCATTACTCCGGACTGTTTTCACTGCGTCTCGAACTTCGCCTACGTCTATTGGAGGGAAGTTTTCGGCACCTAATGATATTGTTGGGGAAACAATGTTGAAACGGTCTCCCACGGTAATCTGATATACTTAATAGGAAGATATTTTTTATTTTTTACTGCTGACAAAACCGACTTGTACTGTATGCGCCTCCCCATGGGTTACAATCTCTCTCATTACAAAGTCGCTTGAAGCAATCCTTTTTACTCTTCGTTCATACTTCGGCCTGTTTTTTCGGCGTTGAATTCGCCTTGTGGCCTTCAGACATTTTGTACGGCATTTCACTATTTCAGCGTTCCACCAGAAGCAGGGGCTCTGCTTTTAAGAATGTATGCATCTTGGCATGGAAGAATCACAATTGCGATGCCTTATCTACAGCCGTTCCAGCAAATGCAGTATTCTATTGCAATGCCTCCACAAATGTTTCTGTTCCTATAGAGCATGATTCTACAAAAATACAAAATCTTTCATACCTGAAGCGTTCAACCTCTGGTTTCCCGATTAGTTATTTATTCATTATAACTGGCTTAGCGGCTAGCTTAATAGTTATCCTAATTTTAAGGTATAATGTAAGGAATATACTAAGTTATTGCTGAAGGTACTAGAAGAAAGAAATGCTTACAAGATATTGTGGAGGAAAAGTAAACAAGTCGGGAAATCGAAAGCTAAATGCTTCAAATATGAAAGGTTTTGTGTATTGCTTATATAAGAATATTTAAGTGGCCATTCTCCCTACAGTATGATACTGATAGCAAAGTGTTAGAACGCAATAAATTTGCATAAAATGGAGAACTTTGACATATTATCACTTCGTTAGTAATGACGCGATTTCCACCAAACTTGGCAGCATTACGTTTTATAGTGTAACCTATATTATTGAACTTGATGATCCCACGATAAACTTAAGGAGGGTTTCCAGACAACTAGAAAAACTTACTTATAATAAATTTAAATTGACTTTATTTAAACAGTTATCGGTGTGGAGGGTATTTTGAGGCCTAGATGACATGTCTCTTCATACATAGAATAACACAACACAGAATACTATATATAATAATGCAAAATGTAGATTACAACAAAACACGACCATCAATTTGTTATGAAACTCAATAGTCTACCGCAAATGCCATCAACACATAACTTATATTCCATTCCCATTGGGGTATGGAATATGAATTCGCAAAAACAATTATATAGCAAAAATGCATAATGACGTGCACTTGAGAACGAACTTTAGGCAGCTAAGAAATTAGTTTAGTAAGCACTTTAAAAATGTATTTAAGCAAGAGCACTAGTAAGTAAATCGTCTATGTCCACCACCCCTTAGCTTCTCCTGGAAAATACTGACCAATTCAAGTCAGTGTAACAGGGTTTCCCCTGCACTGCTAGCTGGGCTACAGCTATTCTAGCTGTTCGCTCCTGGACTAGACTTCATCGCATCACCAGGCTAGAGCTATAGTGCTCCTCGCTACTGTGAGTGACGAGCCACAGTTATCCTAGGTGCTCGCTCCTGGCGTCTACAAAACCTCTACAGTGGATTAGGAAGTGCGCCACTATCAGTCTGTTTTCCAATACATTAAGGAACATCACACATACCACGCAATGCAGCAATTATAGAGGTATCACTTTGCTGAGTACCATCTATAAGATATTCTCCGCTATCTTCCTAGGTCGGGTAGCCCCATACGCCCAGAGTATTATTGGCCCATACCAAAGAGGCTTCATTCTAGGCAAATCAGCAACAGATCAGATTTTCTCTGTGCCGCAAGCGATGGAAAAACTATTGGAATATGGACATCAGTTGCACCATTTTTTATCGACTTTAAGGCCGCCTATGATAGCATAGCCAGGGTAAAACTGTACACGACCATGAGAGAATCCGATACCCAACGAAATTGATAAGACTGACTAGGTTGACCCTGACCAATGTACGAGGCCAGATAAAAGCAGCAGGATCACTCTCAAGACCATTGAACATCAATAACGGCTTAAAATAAGGGTGCTGAGGTAAATGCAAGAGGTACGATCCTCTTTTAGTCGAGTCAACTACTGGCCTATGCTGACGATATCGACATCATGGGAAGAACGATCCGAGACTTACAAACTGCCTTCATCCAGATCGCGCAGGCGGCACGAAGTCTTGGGCTGCACATCAATGAAGGCAAGACAAAACATATGGTGGCAACGTTAGCACTGAAAACCAACCAACCATCAAACCACACTGGTGAAACGGGAAGAATAAAGATAGGAGACAACAACTTTTAGACCGTTATAATTTTTCTTATCTGGGGTCAAAAATTACAACCGATAACAGCTACGACTATGAAAACCGCGCACGGTTGTTGACAGCCAACAGAGACTATTTTACCTTTCAAAAAGTTAGCTGGCTAGCTCTTACTGTACAAGACAATGATATTGCCGGTCCTCATGTATTCCTCGGAGACTTGGGTTCTTACCAAGAAGCTTTCGAGAGAAAAATCCTACGAAGAATTTTTGGCCCCCTACATGAAGATCGACCATTGCGTAGTCTACATAATGACGAAATTTATGAGCGATACCATGACCGTCAGGTTGTGGATAAAATCCGGCTCAGTAGGTTGCGGTGGGCTGGTCACTTAATCCGTATGGATGAGGATGATCCCACCTGGAAAGTCTATAAAGGCAATATCTATGGTAGAAAAAGAAGACGAGGCAGACCCTGCCTGAGATGGAGCGATGGCGTAGACCAGGACGCCAGACAGCTTTTAGGGATATCGAATTGGAGGACTACGGCGCAAAACCGGGATGTCTGGAGTTCCTTATTAAGGCAGGCCTAGATCGAATACCGGTTGTTGCGCCGTTGATGATGATGAGTTTCTGAGAATGGGTCCTTGAAGTAATTGATCCTTTTCAACCCCTGCACTCCTCCTTTTTGCTTTGCTTTTAAGTTGTTTGTAACAGAACAGCTTAATTTTCTGGGGCGTTGAAGTACTGTGTTTTAGGACGGGATGCGCCCTTTGTACGGTCTACTGACTTTAAAATATGGGATATGTGGAAAATATAGGAGTTCAGTGTCACCTGTAAGTAAGTCCTTCAAAGTGGGAATGGGTGTATCATCGATTTTGAGGGAGGCAACGTGCCTCTTTATTTTCAGCGTCATCCTCATGTTGCCGCGGAGCACAGTCGTTTTATATTTTTGGGGATTAAGGGATAATTTCCAATGGTGTATCGGTAAAGCGAACTCAAATATTATAAAAATTGAGGCGAGCATCTCAAAGGGAATTTTTTTTGGTTAACATGGAAAGGATCAGGGCTTTCTGCGCATTGTAGGATTTTGATGAGATTAGGGTTAGCACTCGGTTTAGAAAGGAAGTCTTAGGGAATGCTTCATGGGCATATGTACCCGGATGAAAGTTGTTGTTGGATGATAACTCGGGATTTCCGCCTATCTAGGAAGCTAACGATTCGCTTTGGATGGAAGTTGAGGCTGTTAGAAAGCTTAAAAGTGAGTCTAAATTGCCATGCAGAGTCCCAAGGTTTCGAAGGTCTGGAGTGCAGGCCGTGGTTGGAATCGTTCGGCTAATATCGGGAAGAATCTGTTTTAAGGACAAAGGCGAGTGCTCAACCGACTGATTAGGTTGGTTGCCGAACTGGAATTCGGTAAGTACGCAATTGTTGTTGAGTTAGTGATCCGCTCGAAAATCTTGGCCGAGGAAAATAGGATGAAAATAGGCTGGTGTCTACCGGAATTGCTTGGGTATAGGAGTTCTACGAGTAGCCTTTCATTCAATGGGGAAATGGGTGTTGAGGAGGCTGTGCCAGATCATTGAGGAAAGGCAGGTGTAAATGCCTGGACCACATCTTTTCAACACTATGGATGAGATTTTCTTGGGACATACCAATCTCTTTCATTTAGACGTGACTATTGACGCTGTGAATTGTGGTGACAAAATGAATGGCTAGGAAGTTCTGCCGGTGATTCAGGGGATGGAAAGTCACTCACTGATCTTAGTTTCGAAAATTTGGTCACGGATGTTCAGGGTGCAATGGTGTGCTTGGAGAAAGTGTTTTGCCAAGATGTTGGCCCTTTCGACCAGGGAGATACTTTGAGGTATGATCGTTGTCTGTTGAGTTACTTCGTCCAGTCTAGGACAAGTTTTTCCGATTTCTCTGAACGTGCCAACGATGAGTTCTATATTGGAGACGTGTTTGTGGAGATAGTCGACGTAAAGGATTAAAATTCGTTGGCGAATTAAACTGATGAATGATTTAAAAAAAAAAGTCAAGCGACGACGGCTTTACGGTTTCTTACCAGGGCAGAGGCAAATCGTCAGACGCTGCCTCACCTCTGCCCTGGGAGCAGCGTGACCGTAGCGGCTCGCAGATGTTGAATGCTCCTTTATATAATTCGTAAAACACGACATGCCTACGAATTATATTGAGCGCAAATCCGTCTTGTTGACCAAAGCTGGCCAGGATGAATGATGTTATGGTAGTTATTCAACTAAATATTTCTCTTTTTGTTAGTAGTTGGGCTATTTTCATTTCCGCTCACAGTGGGAAGCCAAATACAAGCTTTTCATTCTTTAATTTATTATTTTTTACTTTGTAATTGATAATTATATAATACAGTTGATGCCTAATCTTTAGTTGAGGAAAACAAGCAATTCTTTGGAACCATAACTGTTAGTGATTGTAACAATGTTAGTTGATATAGTTGATGAAACACCAACTCTAAATCACAGCGATAGAAAGTTATTTATCGTGGGACTCCGTAAAAAAGTTCTAGAAATATTTGGTCTTTGAATAACTTTTCAATACTTTATGGTTACACTACTTCATAATTGCCAGTTTCTGGTAGTACCTTTCGAATACCTCCACGACTTTCCGACGAACGCTGCCCTGGGAATCGGCCTCGGTAGGATTCAGTGCGATAATCCTCTAAAAAAAATAGTAGTTGCAGATGATAAGGTTTCAAGCTCTAAGGAAATGTACTTTGTCGTGTTTCTGCTTGTACAAAAAGCAGAAACAAACTGAAGGCATAAAGATTACCTTTGTCGAAATATAATAGCCAATTTGTTCTCTTAATTTTTTAATTTTTTTTGCATTAAACGAGGCCAATAAGTCATCCACTTATATTTTAAAGAGTATTCATTAAAATTTGTTGCCAATTATTGATAACAAAATTAACCTTGAAAGCGACCATAAAAACCTTGTTTGGTAAATAGAAGAAAAAATTGGGAATATCTCACTCTGAGACGAGATATTATTATATATTTTAAATAACTGGAATCATTTTAAAAACAAAAATGGGAAAGTAAGATGTAGCCATAAAAGGATTTCATAACTATTGCATGCACGGCTCCCCATACGTGTGAAAGGAGGGTGTACAATTTTTTGCTCAGAATATGATCAAGTAGCGTATCAAATAAAAGGGCTTAATTATTACTAAATCTAGCAATTTTAATAGCAGCTGGAACATTAGGGAGTTAGGTCCCAATATGTAAGCTTTTAAAAATATAAGAGGTTACGTTCTCGAATGCTGACGAACTAAAATATCTGAAAAAAATAACAATGATGAACCTATAGTAAGTCTAGGCCTCAAAGTATTAATGGTGTCTCAGATTGTTATATTCTTACCCCTTTTAAGAAGCGTGGGAACCCTCTTAATCTCAACGTAAAACCAAGCTATTCGCGTCAGTAGGTATGAGAGGCTGACAGACAGACATACAGAAAGATAGACAGCCAACACTTTCCTGCTCCACCAAGGAAATTTGATTAAGACCTGCCAAAGAGACCATACGGCGGATTGGGAACAGCGATCATTGTTATGTCTGTCGTTGCCTTCGATGTTTTACATTTTACTTGAGGCCTTTTCTTGTCTAAACATTACTGTCGACAATGTCGGATATGTAAATATGTTTAGGTGTTGAGAACTAAGCTCTATCTTGGATTTTATGTTACTTGCTGCCTTTTTACCTACTTTCAAGCATATGAAATAGAACGTTACCGAAGAGTATACGCATAGTCGTTATCAGCCAATATACGTATATCGCGATGGACAAACGCAATAAGTCCTAGCCTGAGGAAACCAAATACAGGTTGGTCATCAAAATCACTTGCTTAGGACACATTCATAGATGTGTTGCTGTGAAATGTCGAATTGTCTATTTCATAAGTGAGAATAGTTCGTTACACGACTATTCCATTTGGACGTATCTTCACTTTAAAGGGATATTAGCATTCTGTGATATCTAGGACAAAGATAATTTCAACCTAGTATGTTAATAATAGTGTGATTTCCTTCAAACTGCCCAATGCAAATGCCGCAAAGTACTAATGGGGACCTTTCATTTGATAGGAGACGCTCTAGTTGGGTACAGTATACTTACGTTATTAGTGTTTTGTTGGGTGGTAACATTTCCCAATGAACAGTCCGTCGAATATCCCAACAAACACACAATAAGACCTTCACCATCATCATCAACGGCGCAACAACCGGTATCCGGTCTAGACCTGCCTTAATAAGGAACTCCAGACACCCCGGTTTTGCGCCGAGGTCCACCAATTCGACATTCCGAAAAGCTGTCTGGCGTCCTGACCTGCGCCATCGCTTCATCTCAGGCAATTGTCCATCCTCATGTAGGGGGCCAATTCTTCGGAGGATTCTTCTCTCGAACGCAGCCAAGAGTTCGCAATTCTTCTTGTTTCCGAGGAATACATGAGGACTGGCAAGATCATTGTCTTGTACAGTAAGAGCTTTGACCCTATGGTCAAACGTTTCGAGCGGCATAGTTTTTGTAACTGAAATAGGCTCTGTTGGCTGCCAACAACCGTGCGCGGATTTCACCGTCGTAGCTGTTATCGGTTGTGATTTTCGATAGGAGAAATTATCAACGGTCTAAAAGTTGTAGTCTCCTATCTTTATTCTTCCCGTTTGACCAGTGCGGTTTGATGTTGTTGGTTGGTTGGTTTTCGGTGCTGACGTTGCCACCATATACTTTGTCTTTCCTTCATTGATGTGCAGCAAGATATCACGTCTATTGCCGCCTGTTCGATCTGGATGAAGGCAGTTTGTACGTTTCGGGTCGTTCTTCCCATGATGTCGATATCAGTATAGGCCAGTAGTTAGCTGCCATATACTTATTACTAACGTTACTGGGCTTGCTGTGCGGGTGGTATCTATTACCAAACCGAAGAAACTCGTCTATACAGACGCAGAAATGTCTCGAGTTATCAGTTTTCTGTTTTCTTTCTACAACTAGGAAGGAGGAATGTATTAAAAATTCCTAGGCTGCCGCTCCATTGCAAGCAACATGCTTACCAGAAAGGCAAATAGATGGAGACAGAACTCCATAAGAAAATTTAAAAAGGAGGTCGTATCCGAAAAGGAATACGCCTCACATTGCATGCATTCAAGCACTTCTAAGGTGCGTGCAATTAGGTCTCGTTGGTAGCGATTTGTCATGTGACAACATATTAGGTTGTTGCTCATAAAATGGCCGATTTCGCAATCAAGTGAAGTTAGTTGCGATTTTGCTGTATCAAAACACCACCATTTGGGGCTGTTGGTGTCGGATAATGAAGCATAAATACTCCTACATTTAATCAAGGAGTCATTTCAGTTTTGACCATCGTTGTGATAACAGTGAATAAAAAGGATGGAAAAGAGACAAGAACGTATGCTTTTTCTGTATGAGTTCAAACTCGGTCATAAAGCAGCGGAGGCGACCAGGAGCATTAATAGCGCATTTGGAGCTGATACGGTAAGCGAATGAACCACACGGCGGTGATTCGAAAAATTCTGGTCAAGCGACGTAAACCTTAAAATTGAGCCACGTGGACATCCAGGACCATTGACTGACAACGACGAGTTTCGTTTACTAGTCGAATCCGACACGCTTCAATCTGTGAGAGACATTGCAGAGAAACTGGGCGTACACTATTCAACAGTTTCCCGGCATTTGCAACAACTTGGAAAGGTGAAAAAGCTCGACAAATGTGTTTCGCATGCCCTTATGGAGCAAAACATGGCGCTTCCAATGGAAATTTGCAGTTCTTTACTCTCCCGCAACAGAAGCGCTCCCTTTTTGCACAGAATAGTGACATGTGATGAAAATGGAATATTATACGACAATCGTCGCCGATCAGCACAATGGCCAGATGCTGTGCGCCACCGAAACATATGCCGAAACCGAGCCTCCATCTGGAGAAGGTAATGATGACTGTTTGGTGGTCTACAGTTGGAGTTGTGCACTATTCTTTTTTGGCATCTGGAGAAACGAGAAATGCACAGAAATACTGTGCCCAACTCGAGGAAATGCACCAAAAATTGAGTATTCAACGGCCGAGATTGGTCAACAGAGATGATGTGATATTCCTTCACGACAATGCACGACCCCATGTATCCAGAACAACGGTTCAAAAGTTGAACGAATTGCAGTATGAGACTGTGCCTCATCACCATATTCACCGGACCTTTCGCCAACCGACAACCACTTTTTTAAGCATTTGGATCATTTTTTGGCTGAAAAACAATTTAGGAACGAAGAGGTTGTCAAAATAGCCTTCGACGAATTTATCAACATCCGACAGTTGGACATCTACGAAACTGACATATATGCTCTTGAATCTCGCTGGGAGAAGTATTTTCAATCGACTGGCACCTATTTTGACTAAATAAATAAATTTTTGTAAGCTTTTCAGTCCTTTCAAATTATAGTACCAAAACGGCCATTTCATTTGCAACAACCTAATACCATGGAATCAATCCGCTGTTAATCATTTCAACGCTTCCAATGCTGCGGTTGATAAAAATCTACATATTGGTCGGTGGAAGTCTACTGAAACAGTATGTCCTAGAAGCAGTACACAGCGGTAGGTTCTCTCTTTAGTTATATGCTATATATGGTTGCTATTCACCCCTTAATGCGCACTTGGTCCGCTGAAATGCGCTTTAACTCCTTCCAGAACTTTCCGTGACGCAGGCATTTTTCCTGTACTGTTCTGCCCCTAATGTTCTTCTTCAGTCATCTTGGGAGAGTGGATCCCACTGCATGGTTAACCGGCAGTGCAATTGTCGCCCCTTTTTAATGTGTGAACTATCCCTTGCCATTTTCGCTTTCTGATCACATCGTTCAAGGGTAACTTACCTGTGCGCCAATCAAGTTTTTTGTTCGGAACAGTAACAAGGTTACGTGCTACGTTGATACTCCGCCCATAAGTCTTTACGAAGGCTTACGGGCTTTGAGTAATAGAATATTAGCACAGAATAGCCTCAAATTAATCTTGTTGTTGCGATAACTGCCTTTTCAGATTTTAGACAAGTCAGCAAAAGCAGATGTAGTGTTGCGTTGAGCTGTGTTCAGTTCGGTAACGCCGTCGGCAGAAACCGTCTTTCCCAGATATGCAAATTGATCGACCGCTTCGATACTCTGTCTATTCATGCAGACAGGGAGATTGCGAAGACCCGTCACACTGAGAACCTTGGTTTTGTTGGTATTTATATTCAGTGAAACTATACTTGCCTCTCTTTCCAGATCCAGAGCCATTTTGCCAAGGTGCATGATCCGGAGAGAGAGGAAAAAGATCCCATCAGTGTAGTCAGCTCTTGTTATAGCCCCTGACATTGAACACCTTGTTATGGCTCCGACGGCACAGACGTTTTTGAGCGAGCGTTTGCAGACGTCCGCAGTAATTATTATCGGCAAATTTGCGGTCATGGTAGGTAGGTAGGGGGGATGCTAGAGGGAATAATTGCCAACAGATTGTGCGAGGCAGCTGAAAATAAAAGGTTCTTTCCGATATGCAGTTTGGATTGAGGAAAGGTCTCCCACCGTCGATGCAATGAAGGTGGTGGTAGACACCGCTGCCACTGCCATAGAAGGTGAGAGATGGCGATGGTGGTCAAAAGAGTGCTGCGCAGTGGTCACGTTGGACGTGAAGAATGCTTTCAACTCAGTGAACAAAGCGTCCTCCATCCGAATGAACACTCCACGCTACCTGAGAAACATAGTGGCTAGCTACTTTACAGACAGAGAGTTAAAGTACGAGAGCGACAAAGGCACAAATTACTACCGTATATCAGCCCGAGTCCCTCAGGGGTTAGTACTGGGTCCACTCTTGTGGAATATCATATATGATGGATTCTTCCGCCTGTATTTACCAGAAGAGGTAAAAGTAGTAGGTTTCGCCGACGATATTGCTAGGGTTGTAGTTGCAAAGAATATTCACGAGATTAAGGCAGCAGCCAATGAAGCGATCTGGAAGATTATGAGTTGGCCGGAAACTGCTGCACTAGTGCTCGCAGATCATAAAACAGAAACCGTATTGATAACAAGCCGGAAGGTCCTGGAATACTTCAAAGTTTGAGTCAGAAGCCAGACTATAAGAAGCAAGGAGGTAGTAAAATACGACAATAGACTCAAATTCAAAGTGTATGTAGAGTACGTGGAAAAAAGGAAGCACTGTTGCAGGCAGCACTCTCGCGAATGCTGCCTAAATACGTCAGTAAAGTGTTGCTATCTCGAGTTATTAGCTCAGTCTTAGTCTATGCCGTTCCTTATGGCCTGCAGCACTAAGGAAATCAGGAGAAGCGTATTGCGCTCGTACAGGTTATGTACTCTGAGAGCGATTATTATTAAAGGTCACCTTTAATGGTCTGATGGCAGACCCGATGGGATAACTCAACAAAAGGTCAATGGGCGCATAGGTTGGTTCCGATCATCCATATGTTGGTCAATCGTTGTCACGGAGCCTGCAATCACTAGCTAATGCACGTTTCTATCTGGTCACGATGGGTACCGCAAATATCTACGCAGGTTTGGGTATGACGACTCACCAATATGCCCAACCGGCCCAGGTGAGGGAGAAGATGCAGATCATGCAATATTGTATTGCAGTCGGTTCGTGGCGTGGAGGACCACTATTCTGAGCGTGCATCTTCTGGTGGAGCGCATGGTTCAGTCGGAAGACAGATGCTAGGAATTAGTGTATTGGAAAGGAAAAGGCGAGTGAACAGTCATATAGGAATGACAGGATAATTGCTAACCGGCCTTGTGAAGTAATATCTAACGACAGTTCCGTGGGGCGAGCAGTTGAAGGATGCATGGGTCTGGTTTAATAGCAGTTTCTACTGATGTCTTTGGAAGATTGCATATACTGGATTGGCCAAAAAAAGCAGTCACTTTTTGGTCGTAATGAGGTACCACGTGAATGAAAAACTCATATAAATTGAACCTTTACCGTCGTAACACAGCTTAGATTTTACTTATAGTTTATTTACTTAGATACTGAAAACGTCTTACTAAGCTCACTAGTGGTTGAAGCCCTAACAGTCACAGTGGCGTACACATCTAATCGTTTTGAGTTTCTTAAGAATTCTTCATCTCTAAAAATTTGTTGTTGCTCCATGCTTACATAAACTAGATACATCAATTATCGGATTAGGTGACAACCAGACGGGTGCATTTTAATTTAATTCGAATCAAATCAAATTAGGAAAATGAAATAATTTGTTTAAAATGATAAGTGAGTGGCTGATTGTTTGTTGATGTAATACTATATTTTCAGGGTTGTATGGTTTGAGTCTGGAAACAAGCAACATATCAACGATTTGAATTACGCTCGCACGTACTACGCAATTGCCAGTAAATTGATACTATGGGCAGGGGTTACATTAGATAGTATAGTAGTATTTTTAGTTTCAATAGAATATGACATTAAAATTTCTATATATAGGGTTGGAAATTAAATCGTTTATTGGAGAGTATGATTAGAAGACAGTATCTGTTAAGTTATGTCGAATGTTATTTATAAAGTGAGTTAACAGTTGTGAAGAGGCTCCGACTATCGTTAGGTATCGCATATTATCGCGGCTGTAGTCTTACTTAATGCCACTCAGATTATTGCTAATATTATAGCAACAAAAGCCAATGAACGGGCAATTAAAAAGATTTTATGTGACTGCGGTTGACCGCATACGATAGTTTGCTTATCATGGGCATTCAAGCAGATGAATGAATTATTGGTATTTTTTTGAATTTCCCTACAAATTAAAAAAGAGAAGGCAACTTTCTTCTAAATGACGTGAGTTCAGGACCAAACAAAAAAATAATGAAGAGACACATTTTCTGCACACGTGGCATGGTGATTGCTGTTGGCTTCCTTGTCTGATTTCTATGACTCCAGCTCACAGAGCTCAGCTTGATACAGTGTTTGTAGTACCTATTCCTGTTTATGGTACATGCTCATGTAATACAAAGGACTAGATCATCATCATCAACGGCGCAACAACCGGTATCCGCTCTAGGCCAGCCTTAGTAAGGAACTCCAGACATCCTGATTTTGCGCCGAGGTCCACCAATTCGATATCCCTAAAAGCTGTCTGGCGTCCTGACCTACGCCTTCGCGGGAAGGGCCTGCCTCTTCTTCTTTTCCTATCATAGATATTATCCTTATAGACTTTCCGGGCTGGATCGTCCTCATCCATACGGATTAAGTGACCCACTCACCGTAACCTATTAAGCCGGATTTTATCCACAATCTGACAGTCATGGTATCGCTAATAGATTTCGTCATTATGTAGGCTACGGAATCATCCATCCTCATGTAGGGGGCCAAAAATCCTTCGGAGGATTTTTCTCTCTCGAACACGGCCAAGGCTTCGCAATTTTTCTTGCTAAGAACCCAAGTCTCCGAGGAATACATGAGGACTGACAAGATCATTGTCTTGTACAGTAAGAGTTTTCCCCCTATGGTGAGACGTTTCAAGCGGAACAGTTTTTGTAAGCCGAAGTAGGCTCTGTTGGCTGACAACAACCGTGCGCGGATATCATCATCGTAGCTGTTATCGGTTGTGATTTTCGATCCTAGATAGGAGAAGTTATCAACGGTCTCAAACTTGTAGTCTCCTATTTTTATTCTTCCCGTTTGACTAGTGCGGTATGATGTTGTTGGTTGGTAAGTTTCTGCTGCTAGGACTAGATGCTGCTGCTAAAAAAGACTAAAAATAGAGGTTTTCACTTTGACGGCTGATTGTTCAAGTTCCTGCCTAATTCGGTTGTTATCCCCTTTCCATAAAAATTTTCGAATGCATCCTTGGCAATTGCATTCATGATACTCGTTAAATCATCGTCAACCAATCGGGATCTTTCAAGAACTGTGCCCATATGCAACGCAAGACCCGTGGTGGGTCATGGAGAAATGCCGTACGAAATATTGCCATATCTTCGTTACCTTTCTATGGTAGATCTAGACAAAGCGTATGATTGCATATCACAAACGGTCATCCGGTACACACTGCTAACACATCTATTGTCAGAGGAATTTGTATTAAGCCTTAAGTCTAATGCTATTAAAAGAGCAGAATTCGAATTGGGACTCCCGCCCAACAACATCCCTATGCAGATGATATTTTTCTAGTCTCTGCAATTAAATCTCGAGAAAATACGCGACTGACTCCAATAGAACCGGCATGATCATTGGCATTGAAAGCGATCTGCTCGGTACTTACCGCCGTAAGATCCTGTGCGTTGATGAAGCTGCGGAAGACAGAACATGTCGGATGTTGTTCACCTGACCCTCGGAGGAAGGCAGAGGATATCATCCGGATGCTGGGTGAACGAAACCCGGACATGGACTTCGGACACTGGAGGGTAAGGTTTATGAATTCCACAAAGGACCAACCTACAAACGTGAAGGGTTTCAGCTACAATGGAAGTGCGTGCGGAGGATAGTGCATACAGTTGTGGAACCCTCATAAGGGGGCTCTCACTGGCGGAAGGACTACAGAGTAAATCCTTATTGTTAGTTACAAGCGGAAGAAAGAGAAGCTAAAGACGTGAATAGAACTGACTTGATGCCAGTTTATGTGATCGGATCTACGCAAGCCAGACAACATAAACAAAGAAAGGTGTTAAATGGAAAACAGAAGAAAGCCCTGCGTGACCCTTTATGCCTAAGGACATGGGCACTGCTGCACCTCCAATTACAACTATTCCCAAAGAAGTCAAACTTGAGGGGATCGAGTGACTAGTGGTAACATGTGGTCGTGGCATACCTTTTTACTGTTTTCAATTACACATTAGACTAAGCTTATGTCCAAACACGTAAATATTGATCGAATTAATCTTCAGCATGCCAAAGCCTCCTCATATCTACTGCAGCTGCAGGAACACCCTTTTTATTTTTGTGGTGCAAGAGCCAGGTGTTCGATTGGTATTGAACCAGTTAGGGAGGCTAGAATTTTTTACGATGAAGGATCCATAAGACTGAGAGCTGGGGTCCTGATGTCAAGACATTTAGAGGCAACCATGCTAAGATAGTTCTGTTCCTAGGACCTAGTTACAGTTATCTTACAATACCAGATTAATAGCGAGAGAAAAAACATCATAGTTGCTTCGGCTTACTACCCTATGATTTTTGCGTCCTCCACCGACGCAAGAACGAAGAGATCTGGTACAGATCTGGATACAGAATTAAGTGGCCTCGAATGCCTAATAGATTGCGATGCGAACTCTCAACACATTTGTTTGGCTAATGCCAGAGGTGAGAAGTTATTTTATTTCGTTACTTCAGCTGGTTTCCAATCGTCGGGTGCGCAATTACATTCGTAAGACTGAGAAGAAGTGAAATAAGTGACTTAACAATCTCCACTTCAAGGGTCTTAGAGTTGATTATACACTTGCGGGTGCTAGACGAAATCTCACTCTCAGATGATCTTTAATACAAAGGCAGAATCCTAGGGAAATGAATGGGACATAGTCCAATGAACTTCTTAGCAATGAAGTGCAGCCTCTTAGGCAACTAAGAACTCCTTTGAAGGTGAATTGAAGACTCTTGTCCTATTTCTCAAGGCAAAAACGGTGAAACGGTTCCTTGGTGGAACGGAAAATCAATCAGACGACTTCTGAATTTTATTTGTAAAAGCGATAAGAATGGAGACTGGTTAAACTTCCTGAACCCACAGTGGCTCGTTAAGTGTTCGAAATGAGACTCCTTTAGAGCGTCTGTGAGGACGTGAGGTGAAAGAAATACTTAAGGCTGTGTATAGTCCTTAAAATGGATGAGTCAGCTAAGTTGGTCTTAGAAAACCGGATGGTACTTCCACGAACTCCAGACTGGAATTGGTACAGACACTCTTAGAAGTACACCATTCGGGGAGAAGAGGAATGGCGAGAGTTGACGGTTCTTACAACGCTTTCAACACATAAGTGCTGCAGGGGGAATTGGAAAATTGTGAGAGTGCTTGTTACCAATGAAAAGTGAGAGTTTCCATACTGTCCTTTGAACACTTTAAAGCACCTGGCATGGATGGCGTTTATCCAGTAATACTAAAGAAGGATAGAGGGCGGCTGCTAAGGAATATTTCTTAGCATGTCTTACTTTGGGCTAAGTGGCTATTTCTTGGCAGAAGTTTAAGGTAGCCTTCATACCGAAACCTGAGGAAAATGACTCTTGTAGCTCAAAGAAGTTCAGGCAGATCAACTTGACATCATTCTTGCTAAAGGATCTGGAGAGACTGGTTGAGCATCACATTCGTAAGGAAGCGCTAACGTTACACCCACCAAATGAAAACCAACCTGCTTGTCAAGTGGAAAGTCCTGTGAGTCTGTTCTTCATCTTTTGGTTTTGCAAATCTATCTAGATGCAAATCTAAAAGGGTAGTACGCGATGGGAGTGTTCGTGTACATTGAAGGGTCGTTTGACTGTGCGCAACGCCGCTCCAAAAGCTTTGTTATGCCTGCTGGGCGCATGGTGTCGATGATATTTTAATTAAGTGCCTTTATGTTATGCTAACACAGAGCTTGCTGTGTGTTGAAGTGGGTGCCGATCCCTACCTAACAACGGAAGCGACAAAAGGCTGCCCCCAAGGAGATGTGCTCGCGTCACTTCTGTGGAATATGTTGACCGATTCAATACTATGCGAAATTCAAAATTTGTCAATACACACTCAAGCCTATGCTACTGACGTGGCTGTGCTAGCTTCTGATCGGGATTTAGGAACGGTGTATAGAATTAAACAACGTGCTGTTGATTTGATTGACACTTTGGGCGTCAGGCATGGACTTTCAGTAAAGCCAAATAAAACTCCGCTCATTTACAAGAAATAGAAAACTGGATGGAACGCCCAGAAATGAGGAGTACAACCCTGCACATCTCTGAAGAAATGAAATATCCGTCCGAGTCATTCTAGGTAAAAAGCTTCTTTGGAAGAAATATGTAGAGGTAAAAATGAAAAGAATTCTCACAGCCTGTGGGTTGTACATACGGACCTGCACCTCGATACGGGAACACCGGCCTCAGGTGGTAATGTGGATCTATGTTGGTGAGGGGTGGCTTAAGGCGCCATAAAATTGTTTTCGCTGTAAACTACACTGCAAAGAACTCTCTGTCTGGGTTTGACCGGTGCCATGAGCACGTCATCCGGCGTAGCTATGAATGCATTACTAAATTTGCAGAACTTGGATTTGTTTATTTAGAGCACTGCAATGAGATCACCTCATAGACTAATTCGATTAGATCTATGGGGAAACAATGGACATGGGGGGCACGAAGCATTGGAAGAGTTATTGGGAGAACTGAATCCAGTTCTTATAATACCTTCTAATTATTGGATCCCCATACATCTGTTGGGTAAAAAATTTGAGGCTATCCTGAAGAGGAGGACTGGGTGGTCCCACAGAAATGCGATATATACGAAGACCGATGGCTCAAAAGCAGAACAGGAGCAAGAGTCTACCTCTCGAGTAAAAACGAAAAGTGGACTTTTCCTTTGGAACAATATGCAACGATTCTTCAAGCTGAAGGGTAGACGATCCTAAGGGTGGCAACCTGGATGATTGACGAGCGGTTACAGGGCAGGTCCATTGCAATTTGTAGAGGTAGCCAACTGCGCTGTCCTTTGATCACCTCAAAATCTTTCAGGAATATAGAAATCGATTGAACTCTACTTCACGATTCAGTACCGTGGAACTACTCTAAGTAACTGCTCTCTCTGGTGTAGGGGAAAATGAAATCCCGGATGCCTTATCGATAGGGGGTTAAATTTCCCCCATGCCAAGAGCGGAACCAACAATTCGAGTTTCGGTAACATTGGCTAAGGCTGTCTTCAAAAACTGGGTAAAAGCCTCCCATAATGACAGGTGGTAGAACCTAAATGTTGCCAGACACACCTAACTTCTCTTGTCAGAACCTAATAAGCATACTGCAAAGTTTATCTTGTCGAAAACTTCAGATCTTTGGTACTGATGTGTTTCAGTTCAGTAGCATCCCATCCGTGAACGAAAATCCTGCGATATATAAACGTATCTGGGATATTTCGTTAAACGGGGGAGTGGAGTACAATAGGTCGGGCTGAGTGCTCAGAGCCTATTCTTCTCTCCTACCTTTCACGCACAAACATAATAAAGAACAAAAAGGCGATCGAAACTGGGATGACCTGGTATGGTATACTAGATACTTTTTTACTTTTTTGACGTTTTTGTGGGTGTTTCATGTGGTGGGACATCCGGAACGAGGCAAATCGTCTACCCCTCTTAAGACTTTTATACCGTTCGTATGCTCGAGAGTAACCTCTTTGCTCAACAAAACTATCCATATTAACATGCAATAAACGGTAAACATTTGATTGATGTAAACAGACGTCAGGTAGATACTAATTATTTATTTATTTTTTTTCAATTTAACGGAGAACAAACAGAGCAAACTCCAATTATTTATTGTCCTCAGGAGGAGGAGAAAGCAAAAATCTTATCCTACGTTTAAAACTACTTAAAATAGAGAAGTTATAAGGACCAAGCTGTTGTGCGTTGTAATTTCGCCAAACCTAGGAATCGGGGAATGAAAGTAGAGTTCGGGCTCTGCGAAGGGCACGTTGAAAATGTCTGCGTTCCGTGTGTTATAAGACGCAAGACGGCAGGTGATGTCGTTAGCGGCGGAGCAGTCTATCACACCCGAGGAAAGTTTAAACAAGTCGGGAAACCGGAAGCTGATCGCTTCAGGTATGACAGGTTTTATGTATTTCCCGTATAAAGACGTTTGAATGTGAATTTGCCTCATTAGTACGTAACACGTAATATACGCATACATTATGTGGGAATATCCACTTTCGGGTGAAATTGACATTCAAAATCTTGAATTTCTAAAGAAGTGACAACTTTGATCTATTATAACTTTAATAGTAATAGTGCAATGTTCACCAAACTTGGTAGGGTCAAGCTCTATAGCCACCATATAATGGCAGCCTCTTGATTTTTTTCAGATTTTTCTATTAGGCGGTTTCTGAGAATGGCCCTGTTAAATAAATGATCACTTTCGACCCCCCGAACTCCCCGCCGTTCCAACAAATGGCAAAACTAAGACCAGCTTCGGAAAGTACTAACCGAGACCTTTCATTTGATACCCCAGATGACTATATTTGATGAAAAAGAAATGTACACACCCGTTTTGCATATATGGGGGCTTCCCCTTAAATTCGGAGCAGTACTCGAGAGTATTCCTCACGAGGGAGTTGAAGAGAGCTAAGGAGTCAAAATCAGAGGAGAAGCGAAGTATAAAACCTGACAATTTTGCTGCTGGATTGGTGACTTCGAGGCAATGGGTGTCAAAGCGGAACTCATTGTTGAAAGTGACGCCGAGGTCTTCAGTTGAATTTAAGCAGGATAAGGAATGTGCGTGAAGAGAGTAGGAGAAAGAGAAAGAAAGTGGGTGAGGATTTGAGGGAGTAGCATATAGAGTGACACTTTCTGACGTTTAGCGCTAAACCGTTAGTCGAGCACCAACGAACCAGAGTGTCCAGGTTAGATTAAAGGGAAACACAGTCGTGATTTACAGTGTCGAAGGGTTTAGCGAAATCAGTGTAAATGGTATGTACTTCTTGCCGAGAATTTAGACATTCGGCGAAAAAGTTGGTAAACTCAATCAGGTTGGCGGCAGTGGACCTCCACTTAACAAAGCCGTGTTGCTCTTTTACTATGTGATGGCCAAAGCGGGCGGACAACCAGTCGCTGACATATCTTTCCAGGATTTTGGAACAGGAGGTGGGGAGGGAAATGGGACGGTAATTCTCGGCAAGCGTACTATTGCCACCTTTGTGTATGGGGATGATGAGAGCCTCTTTCCACAAGCCGGGAAAATGATTTTCTTCGAGGCTATATATTGATATATACATTGGTGTTGAAATATTGATATCTATATCAGTTAAGATGGTATTAACTTTAAGAAAACGGAAAATAATGGGTTTTGCAATTCGTGATTCCTTTAAATTAAAAGTCTCCTGTGCTTTTGGATCATAGGGTAGACCACTACATATAGCATCCTAGTAGAAAATTTCATGGAAATTCAATTATTATTAACAAAGTTATAGTATCTATTTTGAGCACATAGAATATCAGTCAACTGAACAGTCTTGAACAAATGGAACCACCATATTCTTACATAAAAGATTCATGAAACCTTTCATACCTCGAGCGTTGAGCCTCCAGTTTTCGATTTGTTTCCTTTTTACTAAATTAAATTTAGACACATTTCATTTTGCCTATTTTTCTGAAAAAATTTGATAAATTAATAAGACTTGGAAATTTTTAACACTTGCGTTTTTTTGCAGCTTTGGTTGGATCTCTTACCATTGGTACAACATTCCTACTATCGCCAATAGCTGGTGTCCTTACGGATAAGATTGGCTTACGACGAACAACTTTATTTGGTGGACTTCTATCCGCTGGTGGAATGTTCATCTCATCATATTGCACTGAAAGTATTGAAGCACTCTACCTCACCTATGGAGTTATGTTCGGTTTGGGAGCTGCATTAGCCTATACACCGACCCTAGCAATCTTGGGACATTATTTTAAGAAATACTTGGGAAAGGTGAGCGGATTTGTAACGGCTGGGTCAAGTGTTTTCACGGCTATCCTACCTGCTGCACTGGATTACTTGGTCAAATTTCATGGCTTAAGGGTGACATTGCTCTGCATGGCAGGGATTTTGTGCTTCGTGATTGTATGCGCGTTTGTTTATAAGCCACTCCATCCACCACCGCAACCAGTGGCAAGGAAGCCAGGACGATCGGAGTTGAATACATTCATGAGGACTATGATAAACGTAGACATTTGGAAGAGGAAGAGATATGTAATATGGGCTCTGTCAGTGCCTATAGCGCTTTTTGGATACTTCGTTCCATATGTGCACATGGTGAAGTTCATACAGACATCATTTGAGGATTCGAATGAGAATCTACCAGTTGCATGTATTGGCATTTCATCAGGAATTGGTCGTTTGTTGTTCGGAATAATAGCTGATCTGCCTGGAGTGAATCGAATTTTCCTACAGCAAATAGCCTTAGTATTCATTGGAACACTGACTATGCTCCTTCCTGCAACTAATTCCTATGTTCTCTTGATCATCTTTGCCCTAATTATGGGACTTTTTGATGGATGCTTTATATCGCTACTGGGACCAATCGCCTATGAGTTGTGTGGACCAAGAGGAGCAACGCAGGCTATTGGATTTCTATTGGGAATGAGCTCGATTCCACTCACAGTTGGTCCTCCAATAGCTGGAAAGCTGTTCGATCTCACAGGCTCTTATACAACGCCTTTTGTATTGGCTGGAATTCCACCATTAATCGGAGCCACAATGATGTTCATGATGCGATGTATACGTGATGAAAATGCTGTCCGGGATATCGCTGAAGTCAATGAAAGAAACGAACCACTTACGAAAACTGCTTGGGATTTAGGTAAAGATTTTTTTTTTACTTTTCCAATCACAAATATTTCGATTTATCTAAAAACAATTCTTTTTTCTTCAAGAGGGCAAATTAGACCATCACCAGACCAATGGTTTCACGCATTCTGTGAATGATACAAGGAAAGCTTCATTGGCCACAACAGGTATTTCCGCTAGAACTGCTTTGCTTAAAACTTGCAGTATGTCGACTTTGGTGACGGATCGCTGTGTGCTAAATTATCCTTCATCCTTACCAACTGAACGTCGATATTTATACTCAATATTTTAGTGATTTTAGTTTTTCGTTGTAGTGTAATGCTAACATTTCTCCTATGAGTATTGTATGCGAAACTTTCGCTTGCTTGTATTTAATATGCTTTTACTAATTTAGTCCTTTGAGGATAAGTTTGTGGTAAGAATTTTGTTAGTTTGTGGTGTGTATTGTGGATATGGCAATTTTAGTTTCTAGTTTTTGATATAGACGAGCTTTTTATTGGGCTAATTTTGATGTTTAAATGTAGATGCGTAGGATGATAACCTGAAAGTAGCTTTTTCGTTCATGTACCATAAATTTCCTTGGCTAAGGATGCATAAATTTGATATTGTAAAATTGTGAACGCTACGTATAGATATTGTAGCGTCTCAATGCTAAAATTCTTTTCAGCTTGTAGTTGTTGAACCAGATAATTCCAAGCGGATTAGTTCAATAATGACGTTCTACATTGAAAAAAGTCACCCTCATATTTTTAGCCCAAGGGGACATTATGACCTTTTCTTCAATTTTCGTTGTTGTTTGGCTATCACTAGCTAACCCATGAGTCCTTTTGCCCTCCTTCAAGAATTTGCCTTTTCGTCGAAATGGTACAGTGTAAAGTTAGTTCTTGGTCTCTCGAAGTCCTCGTCTCCATTCTTCGTGATCGAGCGACTACTTCTTCAATTGGTGGAGCCGACTCATCTATACTGGGGTTTCCTAGGTAGTTGTCAAGCTTTCACCTTGCTTTTGAGTGGTCTCTTCATGGGTCGCTGAATCAATGTTTTACCTGCTGTGAACTGAAATAAGGTAATACGAGGTATGTAGAATGCTTCGATTGCAAGCATAATTCATCTTCCGATTTCGTCCATATCGTTCTTGTCTGTTCTCATTTTTGTTTGATTGGTGTGTTCATTTTAGCTTTTTTCACAACTTTGTTCTTTTTAAGGTTTTGTGTAAAACAAACCCTTATTAAAATCGATTCACTGTCTCTTTTTTTTTTTTTTTTTGGGAGTAGGGTAGGTGAATGCGTTTACGCACAGAGTGTTGGACTCCCGCAACAGCACGCTGGCGGACTACCAACTAAACACCTCCCTGTCATCAGAGAACTAGCGTGGAACCGTTTGACACATTACTTCGGGCTAGCCCTCCCGCTCTCCCGGCTTTGGGAGCCTTCAAGTCAGGGAATTCCTTTCACCAACGGGAGGGGAGGAGAGGCTGGGAGTTGTTAGTTCAGGGAACCCCTTACCGTCCGATACCTCTGCCGGTCGAGTTCAATCTTCTTCGTAGTAAGAAAAGCCCGAACATAATGCGCAATACGATTCCAGCTGCCAGCGGTCTTCAGCATCTCTCTGACAATGTTGTCTGGAGAGAGCTCCCCTGTGTCTGCACCTCTCGCAAGAGAAAAAGGTGTGTTCAGCGTCATCCGCCACTCTATTGCAGAACACACAATCAGGAGATCGCGCCTTCCCAACCCTGTGCAGATAAGACTGAAAACCTCCATGCCCACTTAGAAGTTGGGTAAGGAAATAATCAATCTCACCGTGCTTTCTGTTCAACCACGGGCCTAATTTGTCGATGAGCCGCGCGGTCCACTTGCCCCTTGGCTCATTTTGCCAAGAAAGTTGCCACTCGTTAAGGGTGCGTTGACGTTCTTCACGGGCAACCACTTCTCTTAAGTTTTCGCTCTTACGGCGGTAGATAGCTTTGCGCTCCTTGACAAGGAGGGCAACGGGGATCACTCCCGCAATCACCATCACAGCCGGTTCGGAGACGGTGCGATAAGCAGACGCCACTCGCAAAGCTCCCCGCCTCTGCACTTGAGCCAGGCGTTTACGATGCACCTCCTTGTCAAGGGCATCAGCCCATACCTCCGCACCATAGAGAAGGACGGACTGCGTTGCTCCCATGAGGAGACGTCTCCAAGTTGATATAGGGCCGCCGACATTCGCCATTAGCCGACTCAAGGCCGCGACTCCTGCTGCAGCCCTGTCCGCGGCTGCTTTGATTTGCTCGAAGAAGCTCATCTTCGAGTCGAGCATTAAACCAAGGTATTTAATCACTGGTTTTGACTCTATAGTCAACTCGCCGATCGATATGGGACGCAAGGTCGGGATTCTCCTTCTGGTCAGGATGACTACTTCGGTTTTTTCCAGCGCAAGGTTGAAACCGTGAGCAGTCATCCATCCGCTTACCCATCGCATCAATATGCCAAGTCTGCTTTGCGCCTGTTCAACAGTGCGTCCGGCAACAAGTGCCGCAACGTCGTCTGCATAACCGACCAGGCGCGACTCTTCAGGCATATCGAGTCTCAGCAGACTATCGTAGGAAGCGTTCCAGAGGTCCGGCCCTAGGATGGATCCCTGCGCTACTCTCGACGTGATTTCCATCCTCCTCTGGCCCTCTAGCGTCTCATAGAACAGGGAGCGGTCTTTCAGATAATCCCTGAATATCCGCAAGAGATAGCTTGGCACGTGAAAGGAGTTCTCTAGTGTGCCTAGCATATCTGTCCATCTTACGGAATTGAAGGCATTTCTGACATCAAGCGTTATGAGGAGCACTATGCGTCGAGATCGGCGGCTGTGTGCCCCGGCTCGATTAAACGCATCTACCTCCATAACAGCATCCACTGTAGATTTCCCTGTTCTAAACCCGAACTGCCTTGCGGATAAGTCCCCGGCAGCACGGATCGCTTCAGCGAGTCTACCTCTGATGAGCTTCTCGAGCACTTTTCCGGCCATGTCAAGCATACACAGCGGTCGGTATGCAGACGGGAGCTCCGGGTCTACTTTTACCCTTACTGATCAACGCGAGTCTGGCCACTTTCCAGCGACAAGGAAAAATGCCCTCCTTCAAGCACGCGTTGAACGCTTCGAGCAGCAATTCTGGCCGTTGGCGGAACACCAGTTTGTAAACTTCCGCCGGGATGCCATCAGGACCTGGCACCTTCCTGTTTTTCATAGTGAGAACCGCTTCTTCGAGTTCTCCCATTGTGAAAAGGGGGCAATCCACGACGCTTTCTGCGCTGTTTACATCAACCCGTACAGGGTGTCTGGGGAACAATGCCCGCACAATGCGGTCCATCTGGTCGGTGCTCAATATGCAGGGCTTCCGCAGAGCCCCGATTTTCCGAGTGACAAGCTTATAGCTAAGTCCCCACGGGTCATCATTCACCTCGTTAACAATATTTTGCCAGCCGCGAGCTTTGCTTTTATTTATAGCGCTGCGGAGTCTCCTTTTTCCTGATCTATATTGTGCTTTTATGGCACATGCCTCCTCGTTGGTGTACAAACGTTGTGCCAAACGGCGGAGCTTATGACACTCCTTCCGTAGGTCGGCAATTTCCGCCGTCCACCAGTACATAGAAGGCTTGTCGCGCCTGGGGCCTCTCCAGGGCATGGAAGCCTCACACGCCGTCGTTATCAGATTTATCACTGAATTTACGACGGTGTCAGCTGCGACACCACCACCCCCCGGAGTGCCCCCCAGCGCGGTCCTACCTGCTCCAAGAGCTTCGACGAACCTTCCGATATTCACCTTCGCGACATTCCACACGCAGGGGGAACGTCGTGTTGGTGCTCGCCGGCAAGTAGCGTCAAACACTTCGAACGCAATGTACTGATGATCACTTGCCGAGAAGTCTTCTAGGACTCGCCACCCGTCCACCGATGATGCCAAAGATTCCGACGCAAAAGTGATGTCGGGAATGCTTCCTTCACAATCTGGGCGCCGAAATGTTGGCGTGGATCCGGTGTTTCAAATTACGAGCCCGGTTCTCGCCGCCATTTTAAGAATCCGTTTCCCTCTGGAGTCTGATTGAGGCATGCCCCATTCAAGAGCCCTGGCATTAAAATCACCGCCAACCAGGATTCGTCCCTCCGTGCTCGAAACGGCGTCCTTCAGAGCATCAAGCCGGCGCTGAAAGTCCGGAATCGACTCATTCGGCGTCAGGTAAACGCTAAAAAACGTTATCCCTAAACACCGGATCCAGACAAATCCGTCCCTCCGGCCTTCGGCAAGAACACGAAGTCGAACGTCGTCCCGAACCCAGATGGCAGCGGTGCCCGATAAGTCGAGATACCATGAGGACGGGTCCTTGTTTCGGTATTGCTCGCTAATCAGCACTAGATCAGCATTTACTTCCGCAGCGAACTGTGCTAGCAACTGGTGAGCGGTTGCACTCCGGTGCATGTTAATTTGCAAAATGCTGATCATGGCGTTCGCACCCTAGCCCTCTCCAATTCCGCCCTGAAGATTGGACACCGTCCCGAGCCCGCAGTGTGTGCGACGCTTTCGCCAGATGCGCCACGATCCCTGCAGAGAACACAACTCTCGCTGTCTCTTTGTCTATCTGTCACACGCACTTTTCTCCAAAACGGCTAAACCGATTCGAACGAAATTTGGTGAACAGATGGGAACTATGAAATCCCACGCATACAGCGAGTGACATAAATTTAGGTGGAGTTTAAAGGGAGTTCCCCATACATGCAAAGGGGGGATTTAAAAAAAATTTCACCGGATACAAATCCAACTATTATGGTCAAAGTTATAGCAGTTTAAACTTCAATTTCGTGCGACTTAACAGCATCCTAAGCCATACAAATAATATGATGACGTCATAATTAACGAGAATAATTGACATTCGAGTGAAATATTAAAATTCCATTCATAAAGAATCTATTTCTCCCCAGCCCTTTTTATATCTGGTGTCGGTTAAATTCATGGCATTTGCTAATAATAACTCAGAGCGCGAAGCGTATGAGGTTGACTATTATCAATGCAGGGCTTTCCATCAAATGATTTATGTAAATCGCTTTCTAAAATCTAGAGGGCAATGACTTCGGCCGATCTTTTGGTTGCTTACCATTGACTTCGATGTTCAGATCAATCTTGGTAAGTGAATTCTCGTTAACGCGAATTACGTGACCATAGCATCGAAGACGCCTTCCGCGGAGTTCCTCTACGATGCGTGTAATCCCATATTGATCGCGGATATCCTCATTTCAGATGTAATCAAAACGTGTCACGCCACCAGGCCAATGCAACATTTTCGTCTCAATTACCGCAAGCCGCCGTTCATTGTCTTTTATAGTTGGCCAACACTCAGAACCATAGTGAGTAAATTTTAGATTTGAAACGTTCGTTGATACGTCGATCACAAAGAACACCAGTGGAACGCCACTTTATCCAGGTTGCGTTAATGCGTGAAGCAATTTCATTACGTTGTTTTCCATTGGCTGATAGCATTGACCCGTGATATTTAAATCGCTCAGTTGTGGTCAGGTCACTGCCGCTAACAGAACTGAGCAATTTAAATATCTCGAGTCAATGCTATCAGCCAATGGAGAACAGCGTTATGCTCCTCAAGCGTCAAGCTTGCGGTTTTCCGACTTTTTTGCTTTATTTTTAGACCATTTTCCTTCGCTGCCTTGTTGAGCGGCTCCAGAACCTCTTTAATTACTACTTTTATATGGTTGCCATAAACCCAATATGCTCCAGCTGGCTCCACGGTATTCCCAGAAACTTGCATTCTTACACCGTTCTACGCCGCGTAGTTCTAGGACTTTTCTGTCATTTTCGGATAGTGGGCTGACCCGCAGTGGAGTTGCCACCTTTCCCTAATGTGCCCTATCAACCGTTACTTCCGTTTTCTAATCAACATATCTGTGGGTATCTGATCTGTACGCCGACGAAATTCTTTATAAGTTATTGACAACGCATATATGCATATATGAGTTGACAAAAGCTTGTACCCCGTGAGTGATAGTGGAGGACATTGTCCATGTTCCAGACAGAACTCTGGCGCGGAACAGCCTCAACTTGATGTTAGTGTTGAGATAGTTGCATTGCATTTAGGCAAAAGAGCGAAGGCGAATTTAGCACTGTTAATATTTCGAGCGTAAGTTTCCGTTGCGATGATCAGTCACACTCACTAAGGTTCTCGGTTTTGTTGTTGTTTCTGATGCACTACATGAAATTTCAGTACAAAATCCTTTCCTTGCTCCTTGATAGGGCTACATGAAGAACATCACCAATAACAAGACGAAAAGGTATCGACAACAAAACGCAGGACTGACGGACTTAGCTTAGTAGAGACTTTACTTTGACGTTCTGCACAATAATATATCGTCTGATAATATCTATTAGTTTCTCCCGGAATACCCCTCCTTCGTAGAACATTTCAGATACACACACTGTTCACGCTGTCGAAAACTTTCTTGAAATCGATGAAGAGCAGGTGGATTGGTCATCTACAATGAGCCGGAGTTTGTTGATATAATCGGTTCGGAAGGATGCAGAACAGAAATCAGTCTGCTTCCTGTTGATGAAGCTTTTGAGGTGTTCATTAATGCTTTCTAGGATGATTTTAGCTGATATCTACGTGGAGGCAGGAAGCATGCAAATGTCCCTCCAGTTGTCGCACTCGAGAAGAGTATGTTTCTTCGAAATTTTAAGATCACAGATTCCTAGAATTTACGAATGATTGGAAGTAACAACTCTGCGGAGACAGCAGGAGCTGCACGTCCTTTTGGAACATAAACGGTAAACTCAATCTGCAACAGAGGCAAAAACACTTTTGATGTAGTGCTCATCAATATTTTCGGTCAGGTTGTTTCAAGTTTGTGCCGCTTACGCAGTAACACACGGTCCTTTTTGAATTTTGGAGGCCCACGCTCCCTCGCCCGATACAATAGCATCACACATGGAAGTTAAACGTCTATCATATGTTAGACTTTTCCGTAGCCGATGGTAGTACCTTTATTATTACGCACATTCAGAAGGTAACCCCTAAATCTACTACTTATCCCAATATGGTGGACCTGCTTCAATGTTTGTTGCCGATCAGCCGAAACATAACGGACTTTGGAGCAGGCACTGCACTTAACAGTGTGTCGCCGATGACGAAATGGTTAAAGCTGCATAAGTCTACAAATCTTTCACTGTTGTTGTTACGGTCACCAAGACTATGCTTCTCGATTACATGCACTACCAAGGGTTGTCATAGCCCACCTTGGCATTCAGATCACCCAATGATCACTCTTAACTAGGTAGTATGTTCGTTGAAGCCAGCTCATCTATTTGTTTTAATCTCGAGGGTGGTATCCCTATAGTCCCAAACAGGAATGCACTTTTGGAAATTGAAAGAAACAAATCGGGAAATCAGAATCTGGAGGCTTCAGGTACGAAAGGTTCCGTGTATTTCTTTTATAAAAACATTTGAATGGACACTTGTCCCATTAGTACCTAACATGGGTATAAAGGGTATTTCGGAGTCTAAGCGTGTTTTTCGCCAGTTGAATAGGTTCTGTGAACGGACCCGTGAAAGATATTACCGCTTTTCAGTCGCCACCATCCTTCCTTCTGCATTAAATGCCAAAACTGAGATAAAGTATTAATTGAGACCTTTCATTTGATACCCCACATGACTGTATTCGGTGAAAAAAATTTACACCCCCTTTTGCACGTTCTTAAAGTTACTGTAATGCACTGAGTATAAGGGTAAAAGAAGGGATTGGGAAGGGAAAGTGGATTATGAACAGGTACGTCGTTTTGTTTGGGAGGCCGATTATATTGAACTTAGGAGTGGGGACCTGTGTAGACGCCTACTCCACCTTTCCTTTCAAAAAAAACGGTTATCACTTCTATAAGAATGAAGTATTTATGGGAAAGGGTTAGTGCGAAGGAGGTGCTCCATGATCATCTCAATTGCCAGACAGTGGGCAACTTAGGGGTTAGGGTATGTTAGACACTTCTCAAGGAATTTTACCGAGTCTTCTGTTGGGAAAACATCGATGCGTGGTGTTCGGAGATTTCGTAGAGTATCTGGTTGGATATGTACTTCGTACCATCATCCTTTTTGAATTTGCCAGTACAGTGGAGGAGGACTTGCCTTTCCTTGAAGACTGGCCTTCCCTTATGATAAGGAGAGGTATCGATCCAGAAGATGAAACCAAAAATGGTTAAAAGTCGAA
Organism: Hermetia illucens; assembly: GCF_905115235.1. NCBI lineage: Eukaryota > Metazoa > Arthropoda > Insecta > Diptera > Stratiomyidae > Hermetia > Hermetia illucens. Next base: position 76,164,935 of record NC_051854.1, read on the forward strand.
TAATTGCATATAGCACAAAATCTTGACTCTTGGTGGAGTAGGCTTATGAAAGCGGACTAGGGGGGTACAATGATTCGAAGGCGCCGTTTGCACGATTTTGAGTTTATAGTGACGCCAAGTTAGATAGCTTGGTTCATTGTTGAGAGGGAAAACATATGGATTCATAAGGTCATCGGCATATTGAAAGATTCTGTGGGCGCGAATGGAAGTGAAGGGCAAGACCCTTTAGCTTATAGAAGAGTCCATATTGCCCTACTTATTACAAGCGTTCCTTATGCCAAGAACGCAAGCCATTGTAAGTGTCGAGGAAGACATCAGTTTTAAAAATTAGGATGGCTTGTTCAACCGGTTGATCCGTTAGGTTGCGAACTGAAAGTCCGGAACGAACTTCCTTTTATCACAGTGGCTAGATTTGATAGCCGATCCTAAAGCTATACAGAAAAGAGGGGAGGGGCTTTTGTTTTTCTTTGGGATGGGTACAATCCGAGAACACTTTCAACTTACAGGGTACTGGAAAAGTCCAGCTTGGCTGGTTGTTTGACAGTAGGAAAGTGAGGATGGAAGGGAGTTAATCGATGCAGTGATTTTAGTTTTAAAGCTTTGGTCAAGTACGTGGACCCTAGAGTGGTGGGCTTTCATGAAATAGGGGGGCGTTTGCTCTTTCCGGAAGGGAAATGTTTTGTGGGAGAGTTCGATATTGGAGAGGCAGTCAGGGAGGTGATCAGTATATAGGGTCAAGGTCGTTTCACGGATTGAAGTATCGAGATCATAGATTTCATTGTTTAGGAAAAGTACTGTGGAAAATACCTATTTTGTTGTGGTGGATGTCTTGCAGGATTTCGTCCAAGAGAGAGATGAGATTACTAAAGTTGAGGGAACATGTTTGCACGAGTTCGTCATATACCTCCTGAATAGATTACGAAAGAAGAGACAATGCGGATGCCCTATGCCCCACACATTGTGTGGCAATTGTCGCATATCAAATGAAAGATACTTTGTGGAACTAGGAAGTGAAGATTAGTAGGTACATTCATTTAAGTAATTTCTAATTTCATCTGTTCTGATAGTGACACCAGAACTTTTGAGAAAATCTAGTCTGTTCAGAACGGTCGCCTCTGACTTCGGATAGAGGAATGTTTTCTGCCATAGAATTTTCAAGTACAAAGTCAAGTATGAACTAACTAGTCATCAAGTTTACTCACCCTCAAAAGTTATGACTGCCATATACAGGGTGCGGCAGCATAACTTGATATTCCTTTTTTCAAAACTCAATAAAAACTATTGTATGCATCGGAAAATATTTATTTATTTTTTATAATGTAGGTACATGTCTAAAGTTTTTATTTACATTGTTTTGAAGATCAAATCTGTTAGGTGACGTCCCCCATTCTCCATACATTGCGTAAACCGATTTCTGGCGTTTGTCATGACTCTTGTTAGCATAGCAGGTGTTATGTTGGCAATTGCTTCTTGGATGTTGGTCTTCAAATCTTGTAGGGTTCCTGGACGGTTCACATAAACACGGAATTTCAAAAAACCCCATAGAAAAAAATCACAAGGGGACAGATCGGGAGAGCGTGCCGGCCATTCCAAATCGCCTCTAATTTAGATAAGGCGCTCTGGAAAGTGTTCCCTCAAAACAGCCATCGATGCTCTTGAAGTGTGTGCTATTGCACCGTCTTGTTGGAACCAAGTGTCCCCCAAATCCAAATTTTCTAGCCGTGGGAAAAAAAATTCTGTAGCATGTTTACATACCAGTCCGAATTCACTGTCACTGTAACCTCATTTTCCTCAAAAAACCAGGGATCAATAATTCCAGCTGAGGAAATTGCACACCACACTGTGACTTTGGGTGAATGCAAAAGCTTTTGATGCAATTCTCGAGGGTTGGTGTCAGCCCAGTAGCGCATGTTTTGTTTGTTAACCGACCCACACAAATGAAAATGGGCTTCATCGCTAAAAAAACAATAGCACCCTCGGGAACGACATCAAGAAGAAGCTCACACGCGTTCATCCGAGAATTGAAGTCACGTTCTGAAAGTTCCTGCACTATCGCCATCTTATAGGGATGAAAATGAAGCTCATCACGAAGAATTCTTCTCACAGAACGATCGGATAGTCCAAGGGCAGATGCGTGTTTGCGCGCAGAACGCCGTGGCGATCGCAACATTGACGCTCTCACTGCTTCAATGTTCTCAGGTGATCTAACGGGCCGAGGGACTCCAGTTCTTCCTTTTATCGCACTTGCAGTTTGTCTGAATGTAGTGACCCATGTAACAATTGATTTGCGGTCTGGGACGGGAGCCAACGGGGCTAAATTAAAGCGATTCCGAAATGCACGCAGTGTTGCAATAACCGAACATCCGCTTGAAAAGTAAACCTCAACGGCAAAGGCACACTCCTCACTATTCCAACGCATGATGGCGACTGAACCGTGTCGGGACAAAACTTTACCACAGTAGATCTACTATAGGCAGTACCCTTACAAAAATGACCCCACTTGCAAATGTGCTTGCAGAAGCTTGTCTGTACACATCAGAGACGCTAAACAAGGCAAAGGCATAATCTTTGTCAAATCGTATTGGTAAAAGAGAGATTGGTGAGCTTTTGCTATTCTGGTACTACGGCGTACTCACCCATATAGCAAAAAGTTGTTTCGCGTATTCACTTATACATAAGCAAAAACTTGCCAATCTCACCAATACATTGGCAAGTCCGGGCGGTATGTCAAACACAGCTGATCGGGTTTTCGGTACATCTCGCTCATGCTCAAGGGCAAAACAATTTGAAATCGTGTGTACTCGCACTGATTTCTCCCCTTGAGGGGCAAGGGGGAGTGAGGTAGCTGTCTAGTATCTAACTGTGACTTTACAGTATCCCCTCTTGAACGAGACCACTAGCGCTCCGCTATGACATCAACTAACTGAGTGGCGCGCATTTTAAAAAAGGAAGTTATGCTGCCGCACCCTGTAGAATCGTAGAGACAAAATCCAGGGCCGGTGTGCAAGTTATGCGCGCCCTCCCCGAATATTAAAATTTTACCCTCGGAATCCCTTACCCCATCACCCACACTCCCTGATATGAGTGTTTCTCATTCTAAACTGGTCATAAGATTGGATTCCGCTGCGTTTCAAAGTTTTTCATTTAGCTTCTCTGAATAGTTTAATTGGTGTTGCTTGTGGTATTTTATTGCTTACCTCAATGTGAAAAGATACACACGTATGTAAATAGCTAATCAAAACTTATTTTAAGTTTTTATTGAAAACTATGAATAATATTGCACAGACTGCTTTATGCATAGTTTTACCGTTAGTGCTATGTATGTTATGTATATATCTAGAATCTGTCGCCAGTATATACGTACTACTATTATTCTAGATGTACTTTGTATTCTTAAGACGCAACTGTGATGACTATTGTAATTCTTTTAAAACTATATTTGTAAAATAAATGCACTGAATTTAGACTCATTAACCCACACCGTTTTCTAATTTTGTTTATTTCACTTTTAGACGACTTTTATGTATTAAAAATATTAAAAAAGTTATGGATATCATCTTTTGCTCCTTCTTTTTCAGAATCACTTAATGATGTGCACACAACATCCAACTGAGTCGTCCTTTATTGGAACAAAATTTTATCGGAATTCACAAAATCTTCACTGTTTTGATGTAAAGTGCAAACTCAATACCAAATTCGAATATAAATTTTACTCAACTTACCCCAATTTAAGCTCGTAAGAGCCCACTACACCGAGTGGTGGCTCATAATCGCTTTGTCGTTAGTTTGTAAGTTAGGACTAAGGTACGTAAGTACACACATTCACGTAAACATTCTGCAATTGTCTTGAATTAAGATTGATAAGATTTTATTTATTTCTATTTTGAAATTATGCATGCTAGTGGATGTCAAGATGATTGTAACGATTTTGCTGAAACTTTTTCCAATTTTATCTTCAGACCTTAAGTCTGTTGTGTTCGGAGTACTATTGTCAGTTGAATAGATGAATAAAAAATGCAGAAGTTTTACCTTCTGCCACGAATGGGATTGCTTTTTATTCTTTGTAACCTAGATTATGTATCCTGTCTGCAGAAAAGAACAGTCCAACATCGCAACGGTGGACCTTATGAGATAATCAATTAAGCAGTTTAATATCTGGACCCCGTAAGATTAAAAGATTTCTACTCAGCTTTAGTGAATAAATTATAGATCCCGGTCCAGACCGTTTTCTATGCAACAACCGTGACTCCTTTACGTACAACCTGGGACATACGAAGTTCGCTTGTGAGGAGTGCTTACACAAAGGTCGGCCGACACTTCCACTGGAGCGACTCAAACAGCTTCCATGGTAGATATTTTCCTAAACTAGACAAAATGTTGAATGGTTTGGTGAAATGAGGGCTATGTAGAACTGGTGCTGAACAGAGATTCATTTTTAGAAACTCAAAGACCAAAATAACTTCCTCTGATCAGCGAAACTGATACTTTTTCCATAGCACACGACAGAGGTGTAGTCAGTGAAGTGTAACTAAGCACAAACCGCTGGTACTTCCATACCTTACAGACGGTTCAAGATTAGTATGTGCCGTGTTATGCCTAACAGCAGTTCAATTTCCACAAAGCTATTTTCGATGTTGGGAGGTTGGAAGACTTTGCCACACTATGGGTATCCAAGAAAACCCCAGCACCGACTCCACAGATCATCTTTCATCCTCTTTTTTTTTCTTCAACGTTTATCCCGTTCACAAGCACGTCGTGATCCGTGTCGCCATTTTATTTTATCAAATGCCTGATCTGGATGCTATCTCGATGCGTTTACCATCGACTTTGATGTTCGGACTTGGCAAGTGAATTTCCACCATCATCATCAACGGCGCAACAACCGGTATCCGGTCTAGGCCTACGTTAATAAGACAGACATTCCAATTTTGCGCCGATAGCCCTAAAAGCTGTCTGGTGTCCTGACCTATGCCATCGCTCCATCTTAGGCAGGGTCTGCCTCGTCTTCTTTGTCTACCATAGATGTTACCTTTATATACTTTCTAGGCTGGATCATCCTCATCCATACGGATTAAGTGACCCGCCCACCGTAACCTATTGAGCCGGATTTTATCCACAACTTGACGGTCATGGTGTCGCTCATAGATTTCGTCATTAGGTAGGCTACGGAATCGTCCAGCCTCATGTAGAGGGCCAAACATTTTTCGGAGGATTCTTCTCTCGAATGCAGCCAAGAATTCACAAATCTTATTACTAAGAACCCAAGTTTCAACCAAGTTTCGGAGGAATACATGAGGACTGGCAAGATCATTGTCTTGTACAGTAAGAGCTTTGACCTTATGGTGAGACGTTTCGACCGGAACAGTTTTTGTGAGCTGAAATAGGCTCTATTGACTGCCAACAACCGTGCACGGATTTCGCCGTCGTAGCTGTTATCGGTTGTGATTTTCGACCCTAGATAGGAAAAATTATCAACGGTCTCAAAATTGTAGTCTCCTATCTTTATTCTTCCCGTTTGATCAGTGCGATTTGGTGTTGTTCGTTCTTTGGTTTTTGGGCCTGACGTTGCCCCCATGTACTACGTCTTGCCTTCATTAATATGCAACCCGGGATCGCGCCGCCTGCTCGATCTGAATAAAGATAGACTGTACATCTCGGGTTGTTCTTCCCATAATATCAGTCATGGAATTATATCATAGAAAAATGAAATTTCCATCTCAGCGAAATTTATTTATTTGATTTCTTACATTATTTCTTGAATTTTTTTTCTTTTATTTTATTTTCTTGTTTTTTTATGAATTATTATTTACTTTTCGATTTTATTTTATTATCCTCCTGGTTTTTGTTTTGTTATTGGTTAAATGGAGAATGAATTTCAGCTAATTATTTTTGATTTGAGGACCTCTTTTCCCCCTCCTCCTCTCTTGTCCCAGAAAACCCTCATTTTAAAAGGGACGTCCTCTGATATAATGCCCTGAGGATATCAAAGCAGGATGGGAACAGAATGGCGTCTTACAATACATCTCAGGCAGGGGAAACATTGACCGATACTCGGGCCCGAAATTTTCCGGCTCCACTCGGGTGGTTGAGCCATCATCTTTTTTAAGGTTTTGTGTAAACATAAAACCTTATTAAAATCGGTTTACTGTCTGTCTGTCTGTCTGTCCGTCTGTTTGTCTGTCTGTCTGTCTGTCCGTCACACATATTTTTCTCGGAGACGGTTATAGCGATTGACAAAAAATTTGGTAGAAAGGAGGGAACTGTGAACGCTCACGCATACAGTGAATTATATCCTTTTACGTCGAATTTAAGGGGGTCCCCATACATGCAAAAGGGGGGTGTACAATTTTTTTTCATCAAATATAGTCATGTGGGGTATCAAATTAAAGGTCTCGATTAGTACTTTTCAAAGCCGATCTTAGTTTTGACATTCGTTGGAAGGGTGGGGAGCGCGGGAGGTTGAAAGTGATCACTTCTTTAAGGGGGCCATTCTCAGAAACTACCAAACCGAAAAATCTGAAAAAAATCAGGAGGCTGCCACTATATGGTGCCTGGGCTCCGAAATACCTTCCATGCCGATATCTGTTTAAATAAAGTTAATAACAGTATATTACTACAATTTTTTGTAATTGGTTAGAAACCCCCCTTAAGTTCATCCTAGTACCATGATTTGCAGTGATATAGGCTATAATATAGAGCATGATCTTACCAGGTTTGGTGGAAATTGCACTATTACTAACAAAGTTATAATACCTCAAATTTGTTGCTTCTTTGAAAATTGAAGACTATGAATGTCAATATCACTCGAAAGTGGATACTCTCACATAATATATGGATATATTACGTGCTACGTACTAAGAAATACACAAAACCTTTCGTACCTGAAGCGTCCAGCTTCCGGTTTCCCGACTTGTTTATTTTTGAATTTAAGGTTAAGGTTGCGTGTTGGTTATTTCGATAGGCCGCGCGAATGGGCCGTTTTTGGTTTATTTAGAGCACCCGGTGCGGACCACTCATCGGAAAGGACACGGTCGATTTCATAATCATTTCTAAGGTTTTGTGTAAAGCAAAATCTTATTCAAATCGGTTTACTGTATCTGTCTGTCCGCCACACGCATTTCTTTTAGTAATTGGCTGCAAAACCCCCCTTAAGTTGATTCAAGCACCACGCATTAGGGTATTGTGTAGGGCAATGTAGGGTATAACATACAGTATGATCCTACCAAGTTTGGTGAAAATCACATTGTTACTACCGAAGTTAAAGTTGTCCCTTCTTTGCAAATTTGAGATTTTGAATGTCAATATCACCTGAATGTGGATATCTCACATAATATATGCATATATTAGATGATACGTATTAATGGGACAAATACACACTCAAATGTCTTTATAAATATACAAAACCTTTCTTACCTAAAGCGTTCAGCTTCCGATTTCCCGACTTGGTTTTTAGGTTTTTGGGATACCTTTTCCATATTGGTCATCTGCGGTCACTCAGGATGGTCTCTTGGTCATCGCTGATCTTATTTGTCATTAAAATTTACATGAAAGCCAACCAGGAAGCAAACGAAACGATGCGCCCAAATTGTCCAACGCAAAGATCTTTGCGATAAACGGGACACTCGACTCGGGATGACGAGAGAAATCTCTATCGACTCGTTGAGAGGCGACACCAATGCAGACGGATATCAAAGGACAATAAAAGTACTTTGCTACCGACAAGCTACAACGGCAAATAGCTCGAAAAAATCGAACAGATATTAGTATAAGCATTTGCTCATCCAATACCTCTGCAAATACTACCGATATTTGTGGCAATTTCACCTGACAGTACCACAAATTTGGGAGACAGGATGACAACAGGACTTGATGATATTACAGGTGAACCCTAGAAAGCAGAAAGCTGGGGCTCAAAACTGTGGCTCACTGGGTCCTTCAATCGCGTTGTTAAGGAAGTTAGAATTCCATCTGACTGACAAGAAAACACCACCGATCTAATATGCAAAAAGAAATGTTCAAATTACAATCATATTCGGTTTGTCAAGAACTGCGGAACTGTATTGTGTTAACACGTTGCGTGGTTACTCATGGAGAAGCAGTGAGAAGCATCGCTTTCTCTACATTGGATCTCTGGATTAAGAGAAGTCGCTTGACTGTCTTTAACGCAAACTTATCTGGGATGCTACCTAGTGCCAAAGGGACTCGTGTGCTGCTTTAAATTGCTGTATCAGGAGTCGAAAAGTAAAGTTGGAAGAGTTACAGGTATATCAAACCCCTTAGTTTCTCTGTAGATGTTCTTTATGATCGACTCATCAATGAACGTCTCAAATCCATATTCTGCCGCAGTAGGCTAGGTCCAAGACGCTTTTAAATCACCATCTAGCGTATCAAGACATCAGAAAACGGAAGCTTGACGCTTCAGGTATAAAAGGCTTTATGTTTCCCTATGTGAGGAACGATGAGTGCATGACAGTTGCGCGTGTACGTAGTTAAAAATTCTATTGCTCTCTATTTTTTAGAAAATCAGTTAAATTTAATAATTTGATGGAGAGCACTGCATTGATAATCATCATCATCATCAACGGCGCAACAACCGGTATCCGGTCTAGACCTGCCTTAATAAGGAACTCCAGACATCCCGGTTTTGCGCCGAGGTCCACCAATTCGATATCCCTAAAAGCTGTCTGGCGTCCTGGCCCACACCATCGCTCCATCTTAGGCAGGGTCTGCCTCGTCTTCTTTTTCTACCATAGATATTGCCCTTATAGACTTTCCGGGTGGGATCATCCTCATCCATACGGATTAAGTGACCCGCCCACCGTAACCTATTGAGCCGGATTTTACCCACAACCGGACGGTCATGGTATTGCTCATAGATTTCGTCATTGTGTAGGCTACGGAATCGTCCATCCTCATGTAGGGGGCCAAAAATTCTTCGGAGGATTCTTCTCTCGAACGCGGCCAAGAGTTCGCAATTTTTCTTGCTAAGAACCCAAGTTTCCGAGGAATACATGAGGACTGGCAAGATCATAGTCTTGTACAGTAAGAGCTTTGACCCTATGGTGAGACGTTTTGAGCGGAACAGTCTTTGTAAGCTGAAATAGGCTCTGTTGGCTGACAACAACCGTGCGCGGATTTCATCATCGTAGTTGTTATCGGTTGTGATTTTCGACCCTAGATAGGAGAAATTGTCAACGTTCTCAAAGTTGTATTCTCCTATCCTTATTCTTCTTCGTGTTTGTGTTTGACCAGTGCGGTTTGACGTTGTTGGTTGATTCGTCTTCGGTGCTGACGTTGCCACCATATATTTTGTCTTGCCTTCATTGATGTGCAGCCCAAGATCTCGTACCAATTGCCGCCTGCTCGATCTGGATGAAGGCAGTTTGTACGTCTAGGGTGGTTCTTCCCATGATGTCGATATCGTCAGCATAGGCCAGTAGTTGGGTGGACTTGAAGAGGATCGTACCTCTTGCATTCACCTCAGCATCACGGATCACTTTCTCGAGGTTAAAGAGGACGCATGATAGCGCATCCCCTTGTCGTCGTTGTTGATATCGAATGGTCTTGAGAGTGATCCTACTGCTTTTATCTGGCCTCGCACATTGGTCAGGGTCAGCCTAGTCAGTCTTATTAATTTCGTCGGGATACCGAATTCTCTCATGGCCGTGTACAGTTTTACCCTGGCTATGCTATCATAGGCGGCTTTAAAGTCGATGAATAGATGGTGCAACTGTTGTCCATATTCCAACAGTTTTTCCATCGCTTGCCGCAGAGAGAAAATCTGATCTGTCGCTGATTTGCCTGGAGTGAAGCCTCTTTGGTATGGGCCAATGATGTTCTGGGCGTATGGGGCTATCCGGCCTAGCGAGATAGTGGAGAATATCTTATAGATGGTACTCAGCAACGTGATACCTCTATAATTGCTGCACTGTGTGATATCTCCCTTTTTATGTATGAGACAGATAATGCCTCGTTGCCAATCGTCAGGCATTGATTCGCTGTCCCATACCTTGAGCACAAGTTGATGAACCACTTGGTGTAACTGGTCGCCTCCATATTTAACTAATTCGGCTGTAATTCCATCGGCTCCTGGCGACTTATGATTTTTATTTTTTAGCCGATGAATTGCACGGTGTGTTTCTCCTAAACTTGGTGGTGGCAGTATTTGTTCGTCGTCTTCAGTTGGCGGGACCTCCAACTCGCCGATGTTCTGGTTGTTCAGTAGTTCATCAAAGTACTCAACCCATCGCTCTAATATGCCCATTCTGTCGGAAATCAGATTTCCCGCTTTGTCTCGGCAGGATGAGCATCGAGGTGTATAAGGCTGTATCCTGCTGACTTGTTGGTAAAACTTGCGCGCCTGGTGCGGTTGCTCCCTGTACTTTTTTAGTTCACAGACTTGTTGGTTCTCCCAGGCTTCCTTTTTCCATCTGTGAAGTCGCTTCTCCGCTCGACGGAGTTCGTGATAAGTCTCTGCGCGTGCCCGCGTTCTTTGAGAATGCAACATTACTCGGTATGCGGCATTCTTCCGTTCCGTTGCTAGCTTACATTCATCGTCAAACCAGCCGTTCCGACTCCTTTTACGGCTGGGGCCAAGTATATTTGTGGCCGTATCCATGATAACGTTCTTCAGGTGGTTGTGAAGATCATTTGTTGATGCTTCATCTCCAGGTCCTCTGTTGACTGCGGTTATTGCGGCATCCATTTCCCTCTTATAGGTGTCGCGGAGGGTTGTGTTGTGGATGGCTTCAGTGTTCACTCTCACCTGATTGTCAGAGGGGATTCTAGGTGGTATTGTTATTCGGGCTCGGAGCACCATGCCAACGAGAAAGTGGTCCGAGTCTATATTGGCCCCCCTATATGTTCTGACATTCATCAAGGCTGAGAGGTGGCGGCGTTCGATCAACACGTGGTCAATTTGGTTGAAAGTGGTCCCGTCTAGAGAGGCCCACGTATGTTTGTGGACCGCTTTCCGCGCAAACCAGGTACTTCCAACAACCATTTCGTGTGACCCTGCTAATTGAATAGTCTGCAGTCCGTTATCATTTGTGTTTTCGTGTAAGCTATGGGAGCCAACGTATCGCCTGAATACGGGCTCCTTCCCTACTTGGCTGTTAAAATCCCCAAGTATGATTTTGATGGGAGGGTTCTTCTACTGCCTCGTAGAAGGTATCCTTCTCCGACTCTGCAGTCTCCTAGGGGCGTGAACGTTTATGAGGCTTATATTTCTAAACTTGCCTCGCAAGCGCAGAGTGCATAGCCGTTCGCTTATGTTTTCAAAGCCGATAACAGCAGGTTTCATTTTTTGGCTGACTAAGAAACCTACTCCGAGCACATGGTTTACTGGATGACCGCTATAATATATGGTGTAGTGGCTCTTCTCCAGGAAACCGGTCCCTGTCCATCGCATCTCTTGCAACGCTGTTATATCAGCCCTATATTGGGACAGGGTATCGGCTAGCTGCTCATCAGCTTCATCTCTGTACAGGGAGCGCACGTTCCATGAGAAAATACGCAAATCGTTGTTCCTTTGTCGTTGCCGGGTCCGTCGTTTTAAAATCCGTCCTGTCCGAGGCTCCTGTTGTGGCTTCGTAACGAGTTGTTTTCCGTGTAGGGTTGTCAGCCCTACCCAACCCCCAACCTGGAGGACCAGTTGGTACAATTTGTCCCGTTTTTAGGCGCGGGAGACTCGCCTTCATCCTTCTCCGTCTGCAGCTTTTCGTCAAGAAAGAGCTCCCAGCGGTCACCACGAGGAGGTGGAGATAGGGTTTGGTAGTAGAGCTGTTGGTGTTGGTTCAGCAGGCATTTCCCAGGTTTTATGCTCCATCGTGGGTACCAATCCACGTTTCGCCCCGGGACCTATACTACCCTTTGACCACCATTGATAACAGTCAACCTTATATGTTTCACACTTGGAGTTTAATATTATTAGCAAATGTAAAGAACTTAACCTACAACAGATACAAACAAGTCGGGAAACCGGAAGCTGGACGCTTCAGGTACGAAAGGCTTTGTGTATTTCTTAGTACGTAGCACGTGATATATCCATATATTATGTGAGAGTATCCATAGTCTTCAATTTCCAAAGAGGCAACAAATTTGAGGTATTATAACTTTGTTAGTAATAGTGCGATTTCCACCAAACTTGGTAAGATCATGCTCTATATTATAGCCTATATCACTGCAAAATTTCATGGTACTAGGATGAACTTAAGGGGGGTTTCTAATCAATTACAAAAAATTGTAGTAATATACTATTATTAACTTTATTTAAACAGATATCGTCGTGGAAGGTATTTCGGAGCCCGGGCACCATATAGTGGCAGCCTCCTGATTTTTTTCAGATTTTTCGGTTTGGTAGTTTCTGAGAATGGCCCCCTTAAAGAAGTGATCACTTTCAACCCCCCGCGCTCCTCACCCTTCCAGCAAATGCCAAAACTAAGATCGGCTTTGAAAAGTACTAATCGAATCTTTAATTTGATACCCCACATGACTATATTTGATGAAAAAAAATTGTACACCCCCCTTTTGCATGTATGGGGAGCCCCCCTTAAATTCGACGTAAAAGGATATAATTCACTGTATGCGTGAGCGTTCACAGTTCCCACCTTTCTACCAAATTTTTTGTCAATCGCTATAACCGTCTCCGAGAAAAATGCGTGTGACGGACAGACAGACAGACAGGAGCGAGGCGTTGCGGATGTCAATTAACACTAGCAAACTGAATGCAGTCTACAGGAGGACAGCTCTGAGGGTATGCTCTGCCTTCAGGACTGTCTCAGATGACGCAGCATTCGTCATCTCTGGAATGATGCCGATTGACATCTTGGCAGATGAGATGGCGAATATATACCATGCGAAGCCAATCTCTCCCTTATTGCAGACGAAGAAGGCTGAGAGGGAGAGATCCATAAATAGATGGCAAGAGCGGTGGGAACGCTCGGGAAAGGGTCGGTGGACTCACAGGCTCATTCCTGCCATCAAGGAGTGGTTGGAGAGACGACACGGTGAGATTAATTATAATCTCACCCAGTTTCTCACGGGACATGGAGGATATCTCCAATACCTTCACAGGTTTAAATTGGAGACCTCACCCGACTGTCCAAATTGCGATGGAGTCCCAGAGGACCCAGAGCATGTATTCTTCCACTGTCCGAGATTTGTGGAAGAAAGGAGGAACCTAGAGGAGACTCTAGGAGAGGTGCTGGTACCAGAAAATCTGGTGCCGAAAATGCTAGCACATCAAGAGAATTGGGATGCGGTCAACTCCATGATCGCATCAATTCAAGATAAATTGCGAAAGGCAGAGGAAAGGAGAAAAACGCGGTCACGTGCGCCGCGTATAGAAGAAATGGGGATAAGCTAGAGTGAGCTGACTCCGCCCCGTGATGTAATACCTTATGGTGGTTCCGCGGGGCAGGGAGGGAGTCGGGGGTGGTTTTAGTGGGTAAAAATCCCACACGCTGGTGTGTCCAGACCAGTGTCTTTTGAAGATTTCCACCTCCTCAAAAAAAAAAAAAAAAAAAAGACAGACAGACAGTAAACCGCTTTTAATAAGGTTTTGTGTTTACACAAAACCTTAAAAAGGGCTAGGGAGAAGTAGATTCTTCATGATTTCATTTAAGCGCACCTTCTTGATTTTTTTAGGATTTTTGTGTTGGGTAGTTTCCGAAAATAAGTCCCGTCTCACTTTAAGTGTGGACATTTTGACTCCTTACTCGCACACTTTCCAATTCACGTCAAAACTAATATTTGATACCCCAAATGGTTATATTCGATGAAAAAATTTTTTACATCTTCCCTTTATTTTATATACTCCCTTTAAACTGCACGTAAATTTATGTCCCTCACTGTATGCGTAGTTCCCATATGTCCACCAAATTTTGCTCAGATCGGTTTAGCTGTTCTGGAGAAAAGTGAGTGTGACAGACAGACGGTGAATCGATTTAAGAAGGTTTTGTTTTACACAAAACCTTAAAAAAGAGTATTGAAGCGTGCGTTATGTTACATTCACGGCAATTAATTCAATCATCTCTAATTCACGATTTTCGATTATTTAGGTCGAATATTGTAAAATTTAGCTTTCAGCGGTTCCTGCCTTTGCTAAAGCTTTCCTCGTCTCTTTACTGCATATTCTCTGGCGGCACTAATTCCGCCGTAGCTAATAGTCAATAGTGTACGACTCCATAATAAAAATAGTTACTTCCATTCCGTAGAACATTTCTTCTATCAACGAAACTTATAATACGGGAAAGTGCACATATCTTTTCTTTGCCCTTGGTCCACATTGTCTGGAATTAGAGCTGAGGAGTTTGAACTCATGATATTGTCTCTGAATTCAAAATGAAAGTCCGAAAATCGTCTCTCTCTTAAAGTATTGGAGGAGAAGCTATTGAAATTGAAACCGTACTGAGTATATCCATTCTTCCATCTTCGGCATTTTCTGGCAATGTGTTATAGTTCACTTATGACATTCCGAGAAGCTTCCTTTACTTCTTTGCGCCATATGGATCCTAAGCTAGTGAATTCTATTGCATACAGTTTTAGTATCTTCTGAAGTTCATCAGTACCTTAGCATGTGTATGTGTGTTTGAGATGGGGGAGAAGCAAAACCTCAGAGCGCTCAGACCCTAGTGGTCCATTGTACTCGATTCCCCCGTCGATTCGTTTATCTAGCGCATGATTTCCCTTAGTCGATGTAATGCTACCCGCTGCAGTTGGAGTACATCACCAAAAATCTGAGGTCTGATTCGCAAATAGCCGGGGCACCCACATAGAAAATGTTCCGTGGATCCCGCTTCCTCATTATAGGATGGATATGTATCATCTTGGAGAATTTCTATTCTGAACGTATGCCCAGCTATTGAACTATGGTCGGTCAGAATGCCCACAATAATTTTACAAGTCTTCCTGCTTTCCGAGAGCATAAACTTCGTCGTTTATTTGTCTGGTTCTGACAGGAAAAGTTTGGTGTGTTTAACAGATGACTCTCAGTCATGTGTCATTATTGTAATCTTGTTTTTGATAACAGCATTAGCCAATGCTACTGACACCCCGATTGTTGGTTCCCCTCCGGGTATGGGGGAAATTGAACCTTCTTTTGCTAAAGCATATGAGATTTCATTTCCCTCTACCCCACAATGACCGGATACCCAGGTAGTTCCTGCATCTAGAAATAGAGTTCAATTGATTTCTACATTCCTGAACGATTTTTTAAGGAGGTTATCCCGTGTGAAGGCCGTTTTTTGCCTTTCTTTGAAAAATTATTTTGAAGGACTGGATAAAGATAGAAACGTGATTTTTTCACCATATGTTTATTCATATCTCTAGTATATGTGATAAATTTTTTAGTTTGATATCGTAGCTAGTTTTCGGAATACGTGTCAATTTATGCACCCATCTCCTAAAAAAGGTGTTTTTCTGCTGCCACGCTGGTGAGCGCTGTGTTCATCTGAGGAAAAAAACTGAACGGCATTTTAATGTGGACAATATTTTACGCAAACTAGGATAATTAGAAAATATTAAAAGGTCAATTTTTGGTGGGCTTTTAAAGTAAATTTTTTGGATTTTGGTGTTGTTTTACGGCATTTTTTATGAATAAAAAAAAACTACCCGTCCGATTGCAATTATCCTAGTTTGCGGACCGTAGAAATATGTATTAAAGAAGTCGTGAAAATTTCAAAGAATTTGGTTGGATAGATTTTGAGCTATGGTGGCAGCCGATTTTCAAGATGCAGTTTCGAGAAAAACGCATTTGAAAATTTAAATGTGATTATCAACAGTAAAATTTTAACTCACCATTAATCTGCTATACCTAGTCCATAGAGAGCACCCTCCGTTTCTTCAAAAAAGGCCGATTGTTGCTCTCTGGTTTCAATTCTGGCTCTTTTAGCGGGGTCAGTCGATCGTCGTTCGGACCGCCAAATTCGCGCTTCATTACGCGGTCGGCATAAACCTGACATATGTGACCAACTTGACATCCCATTGTCACTAGGATTTTGAGAATGCCATTGAATCCTTCATTGAAAATAATTACAGCCAGAAAAGTGGCTATTTCTACGACCTTGGCCCCAGAATGAAGGTGTTTAGGAGCGAAAGTCCAGATCAATGCATTTAACGACTCATTGTTACTCTGGGTCTCTGCTCCTAAACATCTGTTCAAGAGATCATCTCGTGACAAATCTTCGTAGATTGGTTTGATGACTGTTTGAACTTCTTCAGTCAAAGGTGCCTTCTCGTGGTGAAAACTATCCAGTTCTCCTTTAGCTTCCGCTTTGTGCCATTTGCACCAATTGTCCTTGCCTGCTGGACAATTTTGATGCTGAGGATTTTCGTCTGTAGAACATTTATGGAAGAAAGTTGTCCAAATTTCTTGCTTCATTCCGTCTATCGAATTTGCGTGTCGACGAATAGCTAGCCCAAAAAATGTAGTGAGGTCTAACCTTATCAGTAAGTTTTCCAGCCCCTTTTCCACCAATGCATTTGTGATTCTTCTTTGCATTTCTAAGCCGCGTTCCCATTCTTTTCTCGACATGTCCGACGCATTCCTTTTTTACTACTACGTATATTTTATTATTTGCAGAAATTTGCAGAAATACCGGAGAAAACTTGTCGCATCCATGTTCATGCTTGTTAAAAGTTTCTTTGCTGATGTTGATGCGAAGTCCTTTTTCTTCTCTCATAAGTATCGATTCCCATGAAATACTCGTTTTTCAGTGCGAACATGACGTTGAACGTTAAAGCGATCTCCCTTCGTACGATCCATTTAAAAAAATCACTGAACACACAAACAGCACAATACTTACAAGCCTTTCAGTGCTCACTCTAGATTGGATTATCCTTTTTATTCCAAACAGCAAATAAGTTTAGACAATTGATTGGTTTTCCATCTTTTTATATTTATAACTGTGTTCGAATTTATATGGCTCAGGTAAAAAACTAACAGTTAAAAAAAGATTCGATGCTCTTTCTCATCGAGTACTCTAGCCGCGGCTCCAAACTCCTTACCTGTTTAACCCTGTAATTTCTGAACGACTCGGAATATCGGAAAATCCTTTTGCCCACATATTCTCCACTATATATAGATACAATTCATGCAAAAAAAAATCGATTTCTCCAATCCGACACACGGGATGACCCCCTTAAAGGGATCAACGCACTGCTCAACGTACTCAATGCAGCTTGACTATCAATGTAGATTGCGATGCGCCTACCCTTCAAATAGAAGACTTCAATATATCCTGATACGCATTCTTCTGGTTTGTCCCAGTTTTAGATACCCAAGCACACAGTTTTTTGCATTGTGGCTAGTTTACAACGAAAACTCTTTTACTTCATCTTAACCCACCACACTATGGATGTATAAGCGAACATTGGCTTGATGACACCGACATATATCCACATTACTACCCGAGGCCTAAGTTCCTATGTCGAGGCAAAGGGCACACAGCCTGCTCTGAGATTTCATATTATCTTTACCTCTACATGTTTGGTCTAAAGAATCTTCTTGTGTAGAATAACTCTCAGATATTTCACTTCTTCGGAGAGTCGAAGAGAGTCTCTAGAAGGCAAACAAAATTCAGTTTCCTCCTTTTTGTAAATAATACCATTGTGGTTTTATTCGGATTTACTGAAAGTCCAGCTTGAGGCACCAACTGGCAATCAAATCAACGGCGTGTTATGTATTTCTACATATAGCCACATGATCCGCATAAGCTTGAACGTGTATTGGTGGATTTTGCGGTTCGCTTAGTATTGAATTGATCAACATACTCTATAGAAATGGCGATAGCACACCTCCTTGAGGGCAGCCTTTCGATGCTTCCGTTGTTAGGTAGCGATCAACACCCACTTCAGCACTCAGCAATTTCTGCGTTAGCATAGCATAGATCCACTTCATTCAGTTTAATCAACACCATGCTTCAGGCGGCATCACAGAGCTTTTGAAAGGGCGTGCAGTTAAACTGCCTCAATGTCCACAAACATCCCCATTGCGTACTCGAGGGAGAGTTGCGTCCTCCATGTTTGAAACCAAAGGGTGATTAGCAGACTCACAGCACTTTGGGTGCAACTTTAGCGCCTTCTCGCGAATTTGATGCTCAACCAGTCCCTCCAAACATTTCAGCGAAAATGATGTTAAGCTGATTTTTTTGAAGTTCTTTGAATTTGAATGGTCATCTTTTCCAGGCTTTGGTATGAAGACTACATACGTAGCCCAAATTAAAAATATTTCTTATAAGACATTCTCAGTGCTCTATATTTCCCAGAGAGTCTATATAGACTCGACTATGGAGAATCGATAAGCTTAGGACTTCAAAGCGACCAGAATGCATTTATTGACCAGAAAATGAAAAGGAAGTATATTTTACGTGTGGTGCTTTAATTTGTTACAAAATGCCACCTTAGGCACGCCTTTCTTCCGACACGAGAATGATAAATAATAATCGTTGGCCCACCAATGCACATTGGATCAGGACCTTGATGTGTGTTAGAGCACTTCATTCAAGACCGCAACAGTACACTATAGTACACTGTAGGAGGCAATGTGGTCAGCATTGCGCTCACCCGAGATTAATACCCTGATTTAGCTCAGGTATTATTATTTGCAGCTGAGTCGACCGGTATCCGACATCCAGACAGCATGAAAATATTTATTTTATAATATCTCACACCCACGCTATATGTTTTGCTAATCAATAAACACTATCATGTCTGAATATCTGTAGCCTTTGTTTGAACTCCAGGTTCATAAACGGCACATTTCAAAAAATGATTTCATGAAAGCATTTTAGGAACCTCCAATCTGTTCGTTGTTCTACAGTCGTAATGCATACATAACATTAAAATTGGAACTCACTTAGTATCCGGTCATCTTTCTTTTTCTGGCGTTATTTGCTACTTTCATGTCGTTATTTGCTACTTTCCTCCGAAGCTCCTCATTCCTCAGTAGGTTGTGGATCGCCTTCATTTATTTTTATCGCGCTCCAAACTATTTCAGAAGCTAGCATGTGGTCCGCCCCGGCGTCAATTTCCGCCTCAACTCTGTGAGCGTCGAACCTCAGGCAGTTAAAAACGACATTTTCCGTATTCTCCGAAATCGTCTCGCAAGTCGTCATATGGGAAGTCGCCACTCCGAAGCGATAAAGGTATGCGTGGTACCATCCATGTCCGCTGAGAGAAGAAGAATTGAGTTAGATAGCTAATTTCACCGTGCCTTCGTGTGATCCATTCACTTCGTGCTAATTGCCGACGATAGTTATGTACAGGACTCGCCGATTGCATATGATGGGTCATAGATGCGTCGACCCTCGTTCGCCAAGATGTCAATGTGGACCATGCCTCCGGGAAATCTTGGTCGCCCGATTGCATTTACTGCAAGAATCACCATCCCCTGTCGATATTTTAGCCGGTAACCTGTCTGAGACAGGGGTCCGGGGCTTTGTGCGTAAGTACATTTACGCCCTACCCCACCCCCCCCGGGTTTTATTACGATTTGAATAAGTTTTTTCAGAGTTTTCTCCACCAATCCACTTAGATTTTTGATCACATACTGTATCTAGTTACCAACGATGGAGATTTTAGTTACCAAGTAAGAAAATATATATGTATGTATGTCAGTAGTCACTTTTCTATTCAGTAAGTTTTTGTCAAAGGACACATCCAATCGGCCTAGGTGACCCCAGTTACGTTGACTTTTTCATCACTAAACTTTCTGATTAAAGTTTTTTTTTTTAAATTTAAGGAGTCTCTAAAGGCGACAGGAATGTAACAATTTTCAAATTTACTACAAAACCTTAAGTTGTGTCTAGATTTGATTTATGGTTTACTTAGAGCATGATATGCAGATTAGGAAATTAAATGTGAATTACATTCTGCGAGGTTATCGGCTATATTGCGGGCTACTAAACAAAATGATTAAAACTCAGATTCCGAACCAGTCATATGTTAACGTCTGACTTGGAATCAAACCAATCGCTGATAACCTACTGATAACGTTCTATTGTGATTGAAAACTAACAGAAACCCTTTCGCCTACATCCAAAGTTGCTAATGGGGATCCATGCAGATTATCTGTGACACAGAGTATTCACTCCAGCTGATAACATTGGCCATGCATGTACATTGGAATCCGAAGATGAATGGCCGCAAAACCGGCTTTTTCAGACTTCATGTCTTGAGAGCTTCGCCAAAATGTATACGTATGTATATAGGTAGATGATCATATATTCGCGAAGTTTGGACTCTGGAGATAAACAAACCCAAAAAACGATTAATATAACTTGGTTTTAGTATGAGCGTAGAGTATTTAAAAAGTTTGTGGAACATGTGAATGTTCATAAGAGGTAAGGCAACCTACTTTACGTAAAAATCACTATACGCAAAGCAGTGTGAGTCGGCAACTCGAAAATTAATCACGCTAATGATTTGCATGTACATAGTCGAGACTAGAGATGCGCGAAACATCATATGAGTAGGTAATATAATATCACATCACTTTTTTCAAAAAATTACAATGTAATATCACTGAAGATATTAGAATGCAATATCACAAACATCACCTTTCATTAAAAACAAGTCGGGAAATCGGAAGCTTGACGCTTCAGATATATCTTAATTATCTTAAGGACTAGGCCTTAATTATATATGAATGCGCGTTACCCATATCTGTATTCAACCCGGGCTCCTGAGGCTCTTCTCCAAAGAAGAAACTCTCGTAAGGATCCAAATTTTTGCGTTTGACCTCGTTTTTTTTCTGCCCCGTTTTATTAGCTCAGCTTCTTTTAAATGTTCCATGACCCGAGTGTTGACTAGCCGTTTGGTTTGTACTACGTATGTACAAGGGCAGGCAATCTTCGCAAGACATCTTGTAGATGCTGTTTTTTTCTCCTTCCTTCTTCGGGTCTTTTTCATTGCTTAATTGCTTTCAGCGTGTGAATCCTGCTTGATCCTATTGCTTCCATGTGTTCTTTGGCCAAGATTAATCGCAAAGGTGGGAACATTTCCGCTGAGTATTTTATGCTGGCTCGTTGTGTGTCCATCTTCATTCTTTCTTGCTGGAACAAAGTTGTTTGATCTCGTTCCTTCGTACCTTGCATAGAGAGTTGGCCGAAATCCATTTTTTGTGGCTGTATCCACAATGTATGACTTTTCTTTTTCAAACCTTTCTTTGGTAAGAGGTATAGACAAAAGTCTGGGCACCATGGATCAGTAGCGGCCACTTTATGCTTTTGGTGTGAGTAGTTAGACGTGCTGATGATGGTACGTTGTGTACTCGATGGCTTCCTATATATGTCGAATTCGAAGCCATTATTACTCTTTATTATTTTGATGTCGAGGAAGGGAATGCCACCGTTTGGTTGCTCTTCTATCGTGAATTTTATAGTAGGGTGCCACTTGTTGATTTGGTCAAGTATATCTTGCTTATCCCCCTCTTTTACAATGGCCGTCATCCACATAGCGTGACCAAACTCTAGGTTCGGTCATCTGTCATTCAATTTTCTTTTCTAGGCCTGCCATGAAAGTTTCACTTAATAGTGAGAATAATGGGTTACCCATTGCTATCCCCTTAGCCGTCTTATACAATTTATCCCTAAAAGTAAGAAAATTTTCAGACATACATGTCGCCGCTAGTTTGGTATACAGTTTGGCCTTTCTTTTGCTCTCCGGAGTACTATCGTGCTGTTAATTTTTAAAATGATTTTCCAGCATGTAATGTCCTATGCAGCCCCAATTTTCGCTACTTGTGCTAAATCGCATACCACAAAACTTCAAATTGCACAAAATAAAGTGCAGAGAATAATCTTAAATCGTTCAAAATTCTTCAGCACGAAAACACTGCACTCTTTAGCTAAAGTTAACTTAATTGATTCAGTTATTAGTGCATTGAAAAGGAAATTTTATGATGGGATTTCACTTGTAGATAATTCGTTGATAAATTCTTAGCTTATAAAGTTTAAATAGGTTAAGTTAAAATAAGTTTTAGTTTTAGTTTAGTTCAAAAGGTTTTTAATTGCCATTTTCCACTAAATTATCCATAAGGTATATAAAGTACAAATTGCGCGCATGCAACACTTGTAATCGTAAGATGTAAAGTTAATTGAACTGGACTCTGAATCTTAACCTTTGTTAAAAAAAACATTGTAACATATTATTGGCAATAAATTATATATCTATCTATCTTTTTTTGCAGACACCCTGGATAACCTGGGAACTACCTCTGGTGATTCTCTCTCATTGCTTTCTCACGCTGGAATATTTGGGTACTGGGGCCGTACTTTTTTTCTTTATTTTCTATTACCGTGGAATTTTATTTTTAAGGGGGTCATCCCGTGTGAAGGCCGCTTTTTTTGGCTTTTTTAGAATTTTTTTGTGAAGAACTGGATAAAGCTACAAATATGAATTTTTCACGATAGATTTATTAATATCTTGAGCGTGCATAGTAATTTTACCAGCCCGATAGCATAATTCATTATTGAAGTACAGAGCAATATATATACCCATCTCCAAAAAAGGTGTTTTTCTGTTGCCGCGCTAGAGGGCGCTACGATCATCTTAAAGACAAAAGTAAACGGCATCTTAACGTACAGACTTAATTACAATCTGCAAACTAGGATTATTAAAAAATATTAAAAGCTAAATTTTTGGTGCCGTGTTAAACTCTTTTTTGTGAATTTTGGTGTTTTTTTACGGCTTCTTTAATAAATGAAAAAAAAACTATTGAATGGATCCCAATTATCCTAGTTTGCGGACCGTAGAAATATTTTCTGAATAAGTCGTGAAAATTTCAAAGAATTTCGTTGGATAGATTCTGGGCTATGGTGGCAGCCGATTTTCAACATGCAGTTTCGAGTAGAATGCGGTTTTTAGCCATAAAACCTTAACTGACCATTAATCTGCTATACCTAGTTCATAAACCTTAGGTTTCTTCAAAAAACGCATGTACAGCCTTGGCTTCAATTCTTGTCCTTTTAGCGAAGTCATTCGAACATCAATCGGACTGATAAATACGCGCTTTATTACGAGATCGACATAAATCTGGCATGTGACTACTCACGTGTTTTTTGGGGTAGGGTAGGTGAATGCATTTACGCACACAGTGTTGGACTCCCGGTTCGGTACGTCGTTGGACTGCCAACTAAATACCTGTCCATCGTCAGAGAGCTAGCCTAGAACCGTTTGTCACATTACTTCGGGCTGGCCCCGAACTCTCCCACCTTGCGGAGCATTCAAATCAGGGAATTCCTTTCACCACCGGGAGGGGAGAGCAGGAAGGGAACTGTCAGTTCAAGGAACCCCCTGCCATCCGGCTCCTCCACTGATCGAGCTCTACCTTCTTAGCAACGAGAAGCCCCCGAACGTAATGGGCAACACGGCTCCAACTGTCAGCACTCCTCAGCATCTCTTCGACAATGTTGTCTGGAGAGAGATCCCCTGTGTTTAAATAGAGCTGCTGACGAACCCCATCTCACCTTCCACAAGAAAAAAAGTGTAGTGGGCGTCGTCCACAACTCCATTGCAAAACACACAATCCGGAGATCGCGTCTTTCCAATCTTGTGCAGGTAAGACTGAAAACTTCCATGCCCACTTAAAAATTGGGCAAGGAAATAGTCAGTCTCACCATGCTTCCGATTCAGTCACGCACCTAAGTTGCGATGAGCCGCGCAGTTCATCTGCCTCTAGTTTCATTTTACCACGAGAGCTGCCACTCGTCTAGAGTGGCCGGTGTAAAGACGGCAATTCAGGGTCGCCTTTCCCTTTATGGATCAGCGCAAGCCTCGCCACCTTCCAACGAGCATGGAAAATGCCCCCTTTGAGGCAAGCGTTGAATGCGTCGAACAGTAGGTCTGGCCAATGTTGGAATACCAGTTTTATACCTCTGCTGGAGTACCATCGGGTCCTGGCGCCTTCTTGCTTTTCATAGAGAGGACTGCCTCTTTTAAGGAGAAAAATGGGTAGTCCTCTGCGCTCTCTTTGCCGACGTCATCATTCCATACAGGGTGCGCAGGGAATAGTGCCTTTACAATACCATCTGCTTGGTCTTAAGTGAACAGGGTTTCCGCAGAGCCCCGGTTTTTCGAGTTACCAGTTTGTAACCGCGTGCCACGGGTTCCCATTCTCCTCGTCGACCAGATCCTGCCAGCAGCGAGCCTTGCTCTTGTTTATTGTGCTGCGAAGTCTCCTTTTGGCTGATTTGTACTCTGCCACTATGATATATATCTACTCCCGGTCTCTTAGACGTTGTGTTAGGCGGCGGAGCCTGTGACACTCCTTCCGGAGCTCTGCGATATCCACCAATACTAGAAGGTTTGCCGCGCCTCGGTGCCTTTCTGGACATGGAGGCTCCGCAGACCGTCGTTATCAGGTTCATAACTGAATTTACGACAGTGCCAGCTGCGGCGCTACCGCTCCCAGGAGTACCCTCCAGCGTGGCCCCACCTGTTCCCAGGGTTTCGACAAACTTCCCGGTATTCATTCACTTTCGCGACGTTCCATGCACAGAAAGATCGCCGGGGTGGCGCACACCGAGAGTTTGTGTCCACCACTTCGAAAGCAATGTATTGATGGTCACTTGCCGAGAAGTCTTCCAGAACTCGCCACCCGTCTACCAGCGACACCAGTGATTCTGACGCGAAGGTTACGTCTGGAATGCTTCCCTCGCATCGTTTCCCTCTGGAATCTGTGTGAGACATACTCCATTCAAGTGCCCTAGCATTGAAGTCATCCCCGACCTGGATCCGCCCATCCGTGCCTAAGATAGCGTCCTCCGAAGCATCAAGCCTCCGACGAAAGTCCGGCATCGTCTCATTCGGCGTAAGACGGCGTAAGACACTAAAAAACGTTATCCCTGAACACCGAATCCAAACAAAGCCGTCCCCTCGGCCTTGGACAAAAACCCTAAGGAGGGTGCCATCCCGAACCCAGATGGAAGCGGAACCTGGTATGTCGTGTTTAACACTATAATTTCCGAATGACTCCGAATATCAAAAAATCACTTTGCGCATATATTTTACCCTGTATCTAGATACAATTGATGTAAAAAAAATCGATTCCGCGGATCCGACACACGGGATGACCCCCTTAAGGAGTCAATAAAGAAACATGTAAATTTTAAATCGACAGCTTTTTGTTATAATTCGTTTTTTGGTTGAATTTCCTATTACGGGATCACGTGAAAAACTCGGGGGAATCTCTTACTTTCCCGCCTCTCACGACATGCCTGTCAATCACACTGTTATAATATGTAGAGATACTTTACGATAGAAAGCATTCTCCGCATCTATTTGCTTATTATCATATTTCAGCAATCACCTATTCATTCGCGACAATTCCGAAAACAAATAAATCGGACATTCGCTTCTTGGGGAATGTGCTAGCTGCCCAGTGGCGATGAAATCTAGTCCTTTGTCGCAACCCTCTCCTGTCTATAGCTGTTACCCCATGGCGTCACAAGCTTTTTGCCCCATTAACTATGATTTTCGTCGCAGTTTATGAGAAGTTGTTATTGTGATGGGGATTACATAGTTGGGTTGATTCGGGACCCCAACAATATCCTTGTGACATCATGCACTTTGCCATTTGGGTGCTTATTATCATCGAAACAGGATCCATTTATGTTGAAGATACAGAATCCATTTATGTTGATATCTTCCAGCTATTTTTAAGGTTTTGTTTGTAAAAAATTAAATTAAAATCGGTTCAATGTCTGTCTGTCTGTCACAGGCACTTTTCTCAGAAACGGCTATACCGATTTACACGAAATTTGGTGAGAAGGTGGGACCTGTGGACCCCCAGACATGCAGTGAGTGATATCCTCCTACGTTGAGATTTAGGGGGGTCCCCATACATGTAAAAGGGGTGGTGTGAAAATTTTTTTCAAAAAATATAGTCATGTGGTGGTATCAAATGAAAGGTCTCGATTAGTACTTTTCGAAGCCGGTTTTAGTTTTGAGATTTGTTAAAAAGGTGGGGAATGGGAAGGGTGCAAAGTGATGATTTCTTTAACGGACCCATTCTCAGAAACTACCAAACCGAAAAATCTGAAAAAAATCATGAAGCTGCCTCTATACGGTACCCAGGTCTCAAAATACTCTCCAAATCGATATCTGTTCAAATTAAGTTAATAATAGTATATTATCGTATTTTTGGGAAAATTGAGTAAAACCCTCCTTAAGTTTATGTCAGAGTTATAAAATTTGGTAGTAGTATAAAATATAATATGGAGCATATTATCTTCAAGTTTGATCAAAATCATACTATTAGTAACAAAGTTACAGTAGCTCAAAGTTGCCTTACCGTGTAAATTTACAACCCGAAGTACTAAATCTGATATGCTAAATGCATATTCTTAACGGGCTACGTACAAATGGGATAGTTCTACACTCAAATATACTCACACAAGAAGCAAACAAAACCTTTCATACCTGAAGCGGTTTCCGGCTTCCGGTTTCCCGACTTGTTTTTAATTAGATACTTTCTGAAAACAGTTCTTTGTTAACTCAAGAATTTCAAGTTTACTTTGTTTATTTATACTTTTTAGAAGTATTTTAGGAAATACTTTGTAGAAGTATTTTAGGAAAAGCGGTGACAAAGAAATTAACGCAGATCTAATCAACGCGTTTATATAAGGAGTACCTTCTTAATTTGAAACCCCGGACCAAATATTCACGTCCAATGTTAATGCCAATGAAATGCTAAAGTCAGCCAGTCCGAAATATTGTTGTTTTCAGCCCCCTTTACTCAAAAAAACGAGTGGATATTGTTGCTAAAAAGCTCCAACTTTTCAAGCCGATGAGGTTACTGTAGGCTGAAAAGCGTAGAAGCAGAGGAGTTGTTGTAGATACAGATAACTGGCTTGTAGATAGTAGAAAGAGGGTATATTTGCCATTCGTGATTCGCCGAAAACAGTCACTTTTTGAAACGTGGTAGCTAGGCTCGTGGCCGATTGTCTACATAGAATCAGTCGCAACGCAAACTTTAGTGAGCCTGTTCGCTCGGGCCATAGCACTTACAATAGTCACCTAACTATTCGCCTTTTTGCCCCTTGTGGCGGCTGTTTTTGTTTAATATTGATAAGGAATTGTTCTGCGGTCGCTTCAATACTATGTACGGCCTGTTGATATAGTCACGTTAGGGCGACTTTCAAGCTCGCAGACACACTCGGGAAATGTGCGTGTGATAAGGCAGTTAATCATTTATCTGTAGATTTTCCACCACGTGTTCTTCCCGCCCGCAACTAACGAGCTACCTGAAGCTACACGCTGGAACCGATTTTTGAAAAAAAAACCCAAAATAAGAGCATACATATGATACATATGTACATATGTCGAAACGAATAAGATAAATTAGCGCCGAACATTCACTCTTTGTAATTCAACATAAGAAAAGTGCGTGCGTGAAACAATCCGTGAAATTCCCTAAGTTCCACCGTTTTGAGAGAATCTAGACACAATGTGGGATTGTCATCTTATTTTCGAAAAATGTGTTAGCTAACGCGTACTTTACTAGTGAATTTTCCGAATAGCGAATTATTTATAAAATAACACTTCGTATCTAAGTTTTAGTTAGTTCAAACTAGACCCAGTTCAATTCATCTAAAATGGCTATAGACCATCATCTTGAGGAGTTAATGGAAAAGTTGGGTAAGTTCGCTGAACGGCACAGCTTCATATATACTTTATGAATGAGGAGGCGCGACTGGAGTGTTTGCAGATATCTTGCATTTAAACATGAACCCATTTGGTATTAATGAAGTCTGATCATCTTGAGGTTTTGTTCTGAGATAAACTCAGTGGATAGGAAGTATAATCGTGAATTGCATACCACTTGCACATGTTATATGTACGGCTGACGCGGCAGGCAGACTACAAGGTTTTGGCTTTCAAGTACGTTTTTAAGGTTTTGTGTAAAACAAAACCTTATTAAAATCGATTCAATGTCTGTCTGTCTGTCACACGCATTTTTCTCCAAAACGGCTAAACCGATCCGAACGAAATTTGGTGGACAGATGGGAACTATGAAATCCCACGCATACAGTGAGTGGCATAAATTTAGGTGGAGTTTAAAGGGGGGCTCCCCATACATGCAAAGAGAGGGATTCAAAAATTTTTTTCACCGGGTATAGTTGTGTAGGGTATCAAATGAAAGGCCCCGATTTATACTTTCCGAAACTGATATTAGTTTGGGTATAAATTGCAAAGTGCGTGAGTAATGAGTCAAAATGTACGCACTTGAAGTGAGACAGGACTCATTTTCGGAAACTACCCAACCTAAAAATCCGGAAAAAATCGGAGTGGTGCGCCTAGATGAAATCTAAGCCTCAAAATATGTCGCATTCCGATATCTGCTCAAATAAACTTACTAATAGTATATTACTACTTTTTAGAAATTTACTGAAAAACCCCCCTTAGCTTCATCCTAGGACTTCCCAATTTTGTACCAGCGTAGCGGACAATATTTCGTATATATGTGCAAAATTTCATGGAAATCAGACAATTAATGCCAAAGTTATAGCAGTTCAAACTTAGCAATTTCGCGCGAGTTTACTGCTTCCAAAGCCATGCAAATCAGATGCTGACGTCATAATTACCCGGAATAATTGACATTCGCGTGGAATATTAAAATCGCATTTATGAAGAATCTATTTATCTGCAGCACTTTTTAAGATTTTGTGTAAAACACTTATGTGAAATCTAATCTTCGAAAGGTGTCCTATTCCGGTATCTGCTCAAAAAATTTACTAATAGTATATTATCAACTTTTAGAAATTGACTAAAAAAACCCCCTTAAGTTCATCCTAAGTGTACTAAATTTTGCACCGACATAGAGGACAGCTTCGTGCATATACATGCCAAGTTTCATGAAAATCCAACTATTATTGGGAAAATTATAGAAGTTCAAACTTATCAATTTCGTGCTAATTAACAGCATCCTAAGCCATACAAATAAGATGCTGACGTCATAATTAACGAGAATAATTGAAATTCGAGTGAAATATTAAAATTCCATTCAAGAAGAATCTAATTCACCCTAGCCCTTTTTTATATTTTATGTTGGCTAAATTGTTGGCATTTGCTAATAATATTAAACTCAGAGTGTGAAGCGTATGAGGTTGACTATTTCAATACAGGGCTTTCCATCAAATGATTTATTTAAATTACTTTCTAAAAAGTAGATGCCAATAGAATTTTTAACTATGTGATACGGATCTGTCAGGCTCATCGCTCCTCACATCTTCTTCTTTTTCTTCCGCCTTCAGTTCACAAGCGGGGTCGGCTCGTCGTGGTCGGTTTCGTCATTTTGTTTTATCAAATGCCTGATCAGGATGTAATCGCGAGACCTTCAAATCCCCATCCAGTGTATCATGCGACCATTGTTTTGGCCGGCTTTTTGGTTGCTTACCATTGACTTCGATGTTCTGACCAATACTGGTTGTTGAATTCTCGTTAGCATGAATTACGTGACCACACCATCGAAAACGCCTCTCTTGCAGTTTTTCCACGATCGGTGCAGACCCATATCGATCACGGATATTCTCATTTCAGACGTGATCAAAACGTTCATTGTCCTTTATAGTCAACACTCAAACTATAGAGAGCGACAGACGGACGACATTGCAGTAAATTTTAGATTTGGGACGTGCGCTGATACGTCGATCACAAAGAACACCAGTTGCGGAATGTCACTTCATCCAGGTGGCGTTAATGCTTGAAACATTTCATTACGCAGTTCTCCATTGGCTGGTAGCATTGACTCGAGATATTTAAATCGCTCAGTTCTTAGAATGGCAGTAATCTGCCCCTCCAGATTTTTAGATTGCTGAGTTCCTGCAATGGTGGTAACCTGCCCAGAACTGAGCGATTTAAATATCTCGGGTCAATGCTATAAGCCAATGGAGAACTACGTTATGCTCCTCACATAGGGAAACACAAAACCTTTTATACCTGAAGCGTCAAGCTTCCGGTTTCCCGACTTGTTATTGATATCACAATCTTTTTAACAATTTCAAACCTATCGAATTTGCGATAAAAAAGGTGAAAAGATGTAATTGAATGCGCTGCAAATACTCAAGGTTACCACACACTTAATGAAAATAATCTTATACCAGTTTTTAGGTTTGCTAGTATGTTCGCCCATGCTGGGATGCAACTATGTATATGAAGTGCACTGTTCCAGCTGAGAACACTTCCCGGTCATCCATTGGCCCGTTCAGAGTTAACCTTGCATAAGAATCGTCGTGGCTTTCGCAGTTTTATGTCAAGCGCACTCTTGGCAGTCTTTAAAATTGACCATCTTCATTTTCATCATGACTACTTGATTTTTTAAAGTTCAATACTTGCCTGTCTGCCCTCTTTTTTAAGGTTTTGTGTGAAACAAAACCTTATTAGAATCGAGACGGTGTCGGTCTGTCCGTCTGTCTGTCTGTCTATGTGTCACACCCGATTTATTCGGAAACGGCTAGACCGATTATCACGAAAATTGGTGAGAGTATGTAATCTGGTGTTCCCTGTACATGCAATAAGTGGCGCCATCTTGTGCTAAGTCTAAGGGGGGGCTCTTCATACATGTGAATGGAGGGTGCAAATTTTTTTTCACAGAATGTAGCCATGTGGGGTATCAAATGAAAGAGCTCAATTAGTACTTTCCGAAATTGGTACAATATTTGATATTGGGTGAAACATAGGGGAGTGAGGGCTCAAAATATGACCCCCAAAAAGTGTAACAGGTCTCGTTCTCAGAACCTATCCAACTGAAAAATCTGAAAAAAATCACAGTGGTGCATCTCTACGAAATCTAGGCCTCAAAATATATCCGGTTCCGATATCTGTACAAATAAGGTTAATAATAGTATATTTCCACATTTTAGAAATTTACCCGGCACCCCCCCCCCCCCTTATGTTCATCCCAGAAGTACAAAATTTGGCATGCATATAATGAAGAACATAGTGCACAGTTTGGTCAAGTTTGAAGAAAATCCAATTATTACTAACAAAGTTATAGGGGGTAAAACTTTACCATTTTTTGTGAATTTCGTGCACTCTACAACCCGCATGACGTCATCATCACGTATCATTTCGTCAATACCACAACGAAATGAGTTTTTATGGATGGTCGCAAAGAATTATTTTGTTTTAGTTTTTTAATCATTTGTATGTGAATATCAATTACTCCAACCAGACATGTGTGTATGTAGGCATATAGTATATGCGTGCTAATGAACTTTGCGGGTAGAGCCTAATTCAGATAGATATAAGAAGTAAATCGGAAATATGGGTACGATCAATTGATATACGTGCATATATGTGTACAGTATTCGGAAATAGGCAGTTTGTTTGTTTAGCGAGCGCGTATGTACGTATGTCTCGCAGTTTGGAAAAATATAAAGGATTATGTTGGATTTGTAGCTATATACGGATAGAGAAATGTGCGTTAAAATTTCTTACATAAGATGAACACAAAACCTTTATACCCGAAGCGCGAGCTTCCGGTATTCCGACTTGTTGTAGGTGGAAATCGTTAAGTGACACTGACACATATGCATGCTACTAGCATTTGGGATATTTATCCATCAAACCACCCCCTAATTCTTGACCTCATCTCCGCGGAACTAGCGAAAGTATGACGTCGGGGTGTTGACATGGCTCCAGCTACCTCTCCCTTGGCCTATTGATAACATTGACAACCGCGGCTTTTTCGCTCTTCTGCTTCTGTGAGCCTACATTAAATCCACTCTGCCATGCGGTGTATTTCAATTTTGATGTTAACTAAAAACTCCTGCTTTCATCCGTGAATCTAAGACAATGGAAGAAGACATGCTCCGAGTCCTCCGAAATACTAACGCAACTGGGACAGTGAACTGAGCCCAGTTTAAACCGATCCAGAAGTATTTCTTGTTTGGAATGGAGGAGCCCTGCATCCGCCATCCACTTGATGGCGGCCCTGGCCAATTGAAGAAAAACTACCTCGCACATTTCTGGTTCATGGGCTCCTCGTTTTGGGTTTACACCCACAGTTAATGTCTTTTTAAAAACGACTACGGTTTCTTCCAGGGCAGAGGCAACTCATCAGAGGTTGCCTTTACCTCTGCCCCAGAAGCAGTGTGACCAAATTGATTAGCAGATGTAGTTTGCTCCCTTTTATTAATTCCCAAATACGTCTTCGCCAATTATGCCCAGGGAAAAAAACCACCTTGTTTCGATGCAGATATCTATGGTATCTTCTACATCTCGTTTCTGTGCCTTCTCTGCATTCAGACCTTGATGTTGGGAGTCAACCTATTGCATCATTTTTCCACTCATTCCGATCGTCACTGTCAGTTTGTTAATGATTACTACGTTTTAATATTTTTCACGTGCCTTGCAAAGGAAGAAAATGCCGATTGGCATCACTCCAACTATCGTGTGTGCTGTATTGTCCTTAGGCGATTTTGGAGCCACCACGCACTGTTATGGAAGTCCTATTGTTACATTTTTTAGACGTTCCGTGAGACATGTAGTGCAAGTCCCCAAAACTGGTGCTACCCAGAGCAGTATGGAGCGGTATCGCGGGTTGTGGGTGCACCGTACGGCATCGATATTTGGCATCATTCTTGCCAGATTCCTGATGGCATTTGCATGTTAAAAATCCTCCTGGAAATTCAGTCCAGCATCTATCATCATTCCAAAGTATTTAATCACTGGTCTTGAAATGGTTGGTTCCCTGTTCTGATACTAGCAGTCGTTTCATTAACGCCTATGTTTTGTTTTTTACGGTTCTGCAAATAACCACGAATATTATCAGAGAATGCTCAATGCGCATCAAAAAAGGAGAGAAAATTTTAGAAGAACAGAAGAGAACGACAACACTCCTCAACCGTGCTCTTGATTGAAACAATGACCTGGCGAGGTATTTGTTCCTATTTCTTGGACGGGCTGAGCGATCAACTTCAATCACTTCTTTTCCCTTTAAACGATTGGAAAACTAGTAGGCCAGTTCCTACCAGATGTTTGTATTACTGAGCGACAAATCCACGGGGATAGTACTCGACAAACTGACACTAAACTGTGTTTTGGCGGTATTCATCGATATTGAAGGCGCTTACGAACATGCCTCTTCCGAAACAAGAAGACTTAAAGAAGACCCATGTCGTCTTCAGCGAAAATACAGTAAGTAAGTAAGGGACGAAAATTACATTCGATAACAGTTGCGACGACAAAATCCGCGAACGGACGTTGGCAGCCAGCAGAACTATTTCAGCTTACAAAAATCGATCCACTCGAAACGTTTCACCATAGGGTCAAAACTCTTACTGTACTGGACAATGATCTTGCCAGTCCTCATGCATTCCTCGGGGACTTGGATTCCTAGCAAGAAAAATTGCGAACACTTGGCCACGTTCGAGAGAAGAATGCTCCGAAAAATTTTCGGATTCCTGTATGAGGATGGACGGTTCCGTGGCCTACATAATAATGAGCCATACCGGCTTAATAGGTGGCGGTGGGCGGGTCACCTATTCCGAGATGACCCACCCCGATCTATGGTAGAAAAAAAAAAGACGAGGCAGACCCTGCCTTAGATGGAATATTGAATTGGTAGACCTCGGCACAAAACCGGGATGTCTAGAGTTACTTACTGAGATAGGCCAACACCGGGTACCGGTTGTTGCGTCGTTGCTGATGTTGATGAAATCAAATGTTCTGCCAAACGCAATAACCAAAAGGAATGAGAAAGAAGATCGATCTTGTGGTCGGAAGGAGTGAGGAAACGTTCTTTAGGGGGTGCTCACAGGGATGAGTTCTTTCTTCTTTGTTATGGATCCTGTTAATATATACCTTTCTACGGTTTCCGGAGAACGGGAAAATCAGTGTACAAGAAGTTATGTATAATCTAGCTGTTATCATTTTCAAGAAGTTAACGGATTAACATTTGACCGCAGAAGGGCAATTCTGCAAGTGCAGATAGTATGGATTGGAGATTTGGCCACAAAGTTGGTGACGTCGAGCAGGTTGGAAGCAGTGGACCTGCGCTCAACAATGTATGTTACTCTTCGACTATGAGGTGACCAAAGTGGCAGACAATCAGTCACTGATACCTGACCTTTCCAAGATTTTGGAACAGGGGGAGAGGAACAAAATGGGACGGTAATTCTCAGCAAGAGCGCCACTTTTATGAATGATGATGATGAGAGCCTCTTTCCACAGGTGAAGGAAATGATTCTCGTGGATGCTATTTTTGAAAATAATGGAGAGGAGAAGAGAGATGGGTTGACCAATTTAAAGCAAAAAGAGGTTTGGAAGGCCATCGTAACCAGGGCCGACATTCGCGTCAAGTTTACCAATGGGGTACTCGTCAAGAAGAGGGTTATGGAGGGGAATGGTAGGAGAAAGCGGGCAGCTTGCAACCACACCACACAGTGAGTTTTTTGTGGGCTTCATTGGTGAACCAGACAGGGCGAGACCGCAGGGACTGCGGGATTTCAGCCTAAAAATTGCTTCCGTGGTGAACAGACGTGTTTGATAAAATTCAAAGTAAGTTTCGTGTTTGCATGTTTACTATATTCATCCTTTTCGCTCTTATAAATTTACAACAAGAGATATACGGGTCCTTTACCTGTTTATGTTTATAAAAAGACAAAATGCATCTCCAGCGGCGAAAAAAAATAATCAGGTTTTGGGACCACAGTGCAATGATGGTTTGCCAATTTCCGAGAAGCAATTGTGGCTTGAAGGTAGCAGTGTTGATTACGATGAACTGCGAGCATAAGTTGAGCGGAACACATTGACAATTTTACAGTGCCTTACGATGTATCGAAACCGACCATTAACCGACTTCTCAAGCAATTTGAAAAAGTGAAAAAACTCAATCGATGGTTTCCACATGAATTAACCGAAAGAAACAAAATGATCAGAATTGAGACAGCCTCTCCATTGCTGATGTGACATAAGAAGGAACCGTTTTTGAAGAGAATTGTGAATTGTGATGAAAAATGGATTCTGTATGATAATTGGAAACATTCAGGACAGTGGTTGGATCACGGAGAAGTTCCCAGGCAGCAAGGAAAAGTGGAACTGCACCATAAGAAGATTATGGTAAATGTTTGGTGGCCTTTTAAAGGCGTCGTTTACTATTCTTTCCTGAATCCTGGCAAAACGATAACTGTGGGGTCCTATTATGCGTGTGTGAAGAAATGCGCATGAAATTGCGTTTATAGCAGCATAGTGAACAGGCACGGACCGATTCTGTTACACGATAACGCACGACCGCTTGTATCCCGTTTGACCGTGCAAAAACTCAAGGAGTCACAATATGAAGTTTTGGCTCACTCCCAATATTCTCCAGACCTGTCAACAACAGACTATCATCGCTTACGGAGTCTGGGAAACTATTTACACGAAAAGCGCTACTCCAACCAAAACGCTGTAATTGTGTCCTTTGAAGAATTTTTGGAGTAAAAAGATACAGGTTTTTTTAAAACGGATTTTTTTTGATTTGCCAACACGTTGGCAACGGAACATAGATATTAAAGGCGAATATTTTGAGGACCACCATTTAACCATTTAAAATCCAACATTTGGTATGAAGCTACCAATACTTCTTCTATTCTTGCACATCATGAAGTTGTGACAATTGGTGGTAATGAAAGTGAAGCGAGATCTCTTTAAAAATTTCGATGACAACAAGGAAAAGTGGGTTGGAGTGAACAGGAGATATATACGTAATATGGCCCTTAGGTTAGGAGGTCAGAACGCTTCGTATTGAGTTGAGTGACTCGCTGAGACTAGTGGAGAATTTCCAGATTGATTGGCACCGAAGCCAAGGTAATTTTGCTTTGCTTCGAATTTTACGAGGAGTTAATGACGATAGGTGCAATAGGGAGAAGTTAAGTGTCAATCTTAAGAAAACTGACAAAACTGGCGATGGTTAAGGGGGTAGAGCATCAGCCTCCCAATTTCGCTGCTGTGGGTTCGAATCCCAGTCTTCATGGGTGTCTGTGTTCGTCTTGTGTTTGTCTCGCTATTGTGAGCTCATCACATGCGCAGCGTTAATCTGACTATACTATACTCTAATACTCCACCAAGGAGTGAACAAAAAACACTGAGTGTCAATCTCAAGAAAACTAACAAACTAGCCTTGTAGGTAAAGTGACCGCTAAAATCAGGTTTTATTACGCTACTAAATTATTTTTCCATCATTATTGTAAAACCTGTATCTTAGTGTTAACTTTGTGGGTAAATCACAGAGACGCTATTTGCATCTTTTATCATTCCAATAAAAATGTTCAAAATGTCAACAATCGAAACCAGTTGACCACAAACCAGCGAGCATTGTCATTGGCAGTTACCCTCTCAAGCTGACGGCTAAGGTTGTATAAAATTTGCAGTTAACTGTGAAGGGAGTTTATCCACTGTTCCTCACTGACGCTGCTATTTTCACTCGTCAGCTGAAAGCAAGGACCACTAAAAAACAAAAAAAACTTAAGGATGTCCTCCGGCAAATTCGGTTTGATGAGAAATTGAAAGTAAAGATAACTTTCAGAGGATCTTGCCCGCCGCCCTATCAGTTGTCAAATCTGCAGGCAGGTAATGTGTTTTCATATAGCTGTTTGAATTACCCAACAAAAGATGAATTGCAAAAGCAAGAGGCTAGCAAGCTTGAGATTGCAGTCAGTCTGTATGGCATATAGAGACCATCAACTTAACGCGAATTTTGACCAGCAGGGCCTTTTGTGAAAGCACTGTGTAAGTCACGCAATATGCGTCTAGTGTCCAAAAGCCAAAACAAAAATAAACCCGAAAAGCAATGATCCCCGATTTTGGCTTTAGTTCCCATGAAGTTATATTCGTACACTCAGACCAGCAAATCTATTCAAGATTACGGCGGTCTGCACGGGGCAGTCACTAGGCTCGGCCTACCCTACAACTCGCATTGCCGAAGCTGCGGAGAAGGAAGGGAAACCCTGATGCACTTTCTCTGCGATTGCCCAGCACTAGCTAGAGTCAGGTTGCGGACACTGGGTAAACCATTCTTTGGGGACCTCAGAGAGATTTCTAGCCGCATGGTCGGAGAGCTGCTTTCCTTCGTGAATGCTACGGGCTGGCTCTGAAGATCCGAGCCGGCTGGACTCTGCTTCCCTGCTCCCATAACAACAGTCACGGTCTTAGGAGTTTGTAGCATCAAAACGGCGCACCAAAGCGCTAATTGGGCTCCTCCCTACACTCAGACCTTATTTGGTTTTGCCTTATCCCTGGTTTTCCTAGGTTTTCTTGGGGTTGGTCCAAAAAATATGCCCAAAAAATGGTCCAGATCGCATGTTTCAATATAATAACTATTTATGAGATTTTGCTTGAAATTGAGAGCTCTAGATCAGATAAAAGCTATCTTATGTAAGCAATGAAACGCAGGAGCCCTCTAAAAATTAAAGGTGTCAAATTCAAGTATAATTATTTAAGCTCCGATTGTTATTATATTAATAGCCAGCAAGGACACTTACAGCCGTTCAACTGGAAGTTATTTTGTCTCAATTACTCGCAGTAGATTACCGTCATTGATTACGACTTGATAGCTACTACATTGATTTATAAGCGAAATCAATAGGAATTAAACCTGCTACATTCCGATTAGTAGGGCTTTGTTGCATTTACCTACGCATTCTAGTTAGATAATTTCCAAGCGTGATATAAATTCGAGGGGAAAGAAACCACTTTTGACCCAATTCAGTATGCAATGAATGCCCCTTTGAATTACTCATTTGTAATTAAAACGTCGACCAGCCGAAGTTGCCCATTTCATCGAAAAGTGGATGAACTGTGTAACCTTGTTCGAGTAGATCATGGGAAGATAGAGTGTAAGCAACATGTGTTACGAGTAACTGGTCTCTTGTGCTAAATCTTTAATAAAGCGATACGTCCTCCGTCCTAACTGCATTTATAGAATTCGCTGTAGTTAGTGTTAGAGGTGAGCTCGATAGATCTACTTAAATATTCATAGATGTGTGCCGATGCAAATTAGATAGTATTTCCCATAGTTGCCGTTCCGTGGACTAAACCAAACCAAGAAACTTACGCAAAGCCAAATGAATTCAAGATGACTCCTATATCTGGAAATTGCTAGTCTGTTTTTGCAGTCCGCCGTGCTTGTGAGTTCCACTAACAGATAGTTGTTGATAGTTGCTGGTTAGCAAGAATATATTCCTTGTGGGGTTTATGGCTTTAATAGTTGATAAGAAGCCGTTGCCAACAAAGAGACCTATTGAACATACATCCATAAAAATTCCACAAATATTCACTGTGTCATTGAGTGCTTAAATTTTAGCTTATCTCAACAACATTCAAACAAAACCCATATAAGATTCATCTAATTTTTGAAATAATGGGCTGATAAGTTACTCTTTGTAGGAATGAAATTTTGCTGATTATTCGGACGATTCTGTTGTGACCAAGTGCGCAGTGATAGAACTTCACGTGAGGATCAGAAATTAAATTTATAGATTAAGATCTCAATGCCTTCAGCGTAGGCAGATCTATCTCTGATTATGCAATGAATTGAATAATGTCGACTACGAGGGAGAAAAATTGGGGGACTATTGAACGTTCAGGTTCGTTTGCCCGTTTTTCACCCATTGACTCTCTTTTCCCCTCCGTAACGGCTCATAGAACAGACAGCTTATAAACGGCCCTTAAAATCGAAGGACAATTTTCAAAGGCGTCCTCCTCCAATTCATTATCAGGAACCGGGATTGTAATCAAAACCATCATTTAAACAAGCCGGAATACCGGAACTGTCCATTTCGGATATAAAGGTTTTGTGTTCATCTTGCGTGTAAAATTTCCGACGCACGTTTTCCCCCTTGTACATATGATGACGTCAAACACGTCTTGAAGTGCGATAAATTTACGCGAAACGGGGGTTTTCGGGTAAATTTCTGTTATTAACTTTATTTAAGCAGATATCGAAGTGGCATGTATTTTGAGGCTTAGAATTCATTCATCAAGCCCTTTTATTTGATACCCCACATGACCATATTCTGTGAAAAAAAATTTCATATCCACCTTCTGCATGTATGTACCCGGTAAAGAGATCCACAGACCACACTATTACTAAATTTCGTGCAAATTTGTTAAGCCGTTTACGGGTAAATCGGGTGTCATAGAGGAACAGACAGGCGGCACAAACTGTAAAAACCTGCAATGTGGGGAATACACCAAGATTCGTCACCACTACCAGGCAGGAGGTACTAGATATAACTGTAGGGAACACTGTGATGAACAGGCCGGTCAAAAATTGGTGGGTGTCGTATGAGCTCTCTATGTCGGACACAGAATAGCCAGAATGAATATTAAGGGCAACTCGGAAGTAGAAAGAGAACAAATCGAGACTCTTATATGAAACACCTGAGCAACAACATGGGTCATCTTCAGGTGGGCGGTGACATCAATACTGGAAACAGTGGTGGAAGATCCCAACAAAGTTGTCATTGATTCATATGAGGCCAGCTGTCCGACTAAACCAGTCACGTCATCAAGGGATGTACCCTTGAGGAACAGAAACGTAGCCGGGATAAGAATTGAGGTCAGAAACCTCTTTAACTGGACGAAGCAAACCGAGGACTCGTCGAGGTACAAAAGTATACTGATGACGTATAGCAACGCCACCCGGTAAACAAAACGGAACAGCTTCAGTGTATGCAAAGCATCCAGCGTATGCAGAGCTATAGCCAAAGATAGGGCGAAATCTTCTCCTTGTATGAAGATGGAAGATGGGACATTTTCCGCTAATGAGAAGGGCATTTGCTTCTCAGAACTTATTTCCCGGGACGGCGGAACACAATAACACCTTGCCTGCCATACCAACAACACCCAGAAAGGGAAAAAAGGAAATTTCGAAAACTATCAAAACAGGTATGCTCCGAAGCTAGAGTAAGATCGGCAGTTCGAACTTTTAAACCATTGAAATCAGCCGGAGTAGATGACATTTTCCCAGCACTACTATCTTAAGATTTTCTCTGATGGTGGTAAGTGGCAGCATAGCCTTGGGATGCATATTAAGGACATGAGGGTAGTAAAAGTATTTTTTATTCCGAAACCGAGTAAGAGTGACGATGGCGGAGAAATTTGTCGAAAGGTTAGCTTATGAAAAAAAAAATCATTATCTTTGGTCTTAGTTCGAGTTATTACCATTTTTCGAGCCCCAACTTTATAATCAATTAACAATATTGACATATCCTATCTTTGTTAATAATGGTAGGATTTTTACCAAACTTTCCACTGTCGTGCGCTATATGGTGCCCTACATTTCTACTGTTTTGCACAAATCCTTGAAAGTGAATTACCGATTCAGCGTTTCTGGCTCCTTGGTAGTACTATCTTTGCAAGAGAATAAAGTAAATAATGCAGATTATTGGGTATTAATATTTCAACGTCTTATTCATGAAACCACTGATACCAATGTTTCCAATTCAGGAAACTATACTACTGGTCCTTCCAAGCTCCACGTAAAAGGAAATCGGATCTATGACATAAATTAAAATATTCTAAATTAAAATTACACTGGTCATGCTAATTCAAATGCTTTTACGTGTCATATCTTCATATCTACGTGTCTGTTTACATACACACAGTCAATAGACACGTTATCCAATTATATAATTTTAACTAACAATTCAAATTTGTTGGCCAAATAATGGAAAAGAATCTATTGCTTCCCATTTGTATTTAAGGCTACAAACGTATGAAGAATAAGATATCTTCGAAGATACAAATAGATGTTTTTGTTTATAGTTGATCTTGTTTATGGAGAATTCAAAAGAATACAATTTTTATGTATTGTTCTTCTTGAATGTTTATTTTTCATTTATTCTATTATAAAAAGACAGATTAGCCGTAAATTCGGTATTTGCTTTGTCTTGCCTCGTCCTAATGGTGTAATGTTTGTTTTCGATCACTTTAATGGCTGTTTTAATTCTTTTTGAGAAGCATTTAAATCATTGTGTATCAATGAATGTACCATTTTCTCCCCAAAACAATGCTTGCCGATTATTCACGATAGAATATTTTAGAGGGATTCATAGAAAAGTGCTGAATTTAGGTTTCAAACAAACAAGGTGGAAAAGTACATAGTCTTACCTTTAGCAACAATGCAAATAAGTTGTCCATCTATTCCTGGAGGAACGACAGAGCTTCAATAATTGTAATGAAATGGGGATCAGGGATTCCATTTGAGGAATTGGATTCCAAAATATTTTAACATTACTTCAATCAATCAACCTCTCCGCTTCTAATAGAAACCTTTAATTGACAAAACCTCAAACTTATAGCGACACTTACATTTATCAGCATAATACATCATAACTCCGTTACAACGGATAACTTCAATAAATTATTTGAAAGGAGCTTCCTAATAGACCCATTAATCTCTAAGAAGCTTACTAAAATGTCAATAACTTGTAAGACAATAATCAAAATATTTCGTGTTTATTCTGCAATTCGAACGCATGGAATGGAAATCTCGCTTCTGATCTCCTCTGATATCGGTCGGGCAGACTTCATCCATGAAAATATTTGGTCCATTTTAGCAACCCTATGACAGCACCTGCGGCCGGCATTCCATCAGGTCATCACGGTGTCATACGAAACAAAGCATTAAAAATACAGTTTCATAACACTACATGCCCAAATGCTTCTCTATCGCTGAAATCTATCCGTTGGGCCAAATGCATTTGGTTGCACGATGGCATGGGCATGTATATAGCGTTGTGATGCTAACTACCAGAAAGAGGGGCCATTGATCATTTCTGGTTTAAAATGTATATAATGTGGGGCGGGGGGGAGAGAGAGTATGTAGTTAATTTGATTATTTGAAATGAATCTTATATAGACGTTAATTTTTAATATTATGAAGTGGGGAGATAGGGTAGTGATTATAGCGAAAAAAGCAAACATAATAGGAAAAGGTAAATGTTGCGTACAATTACATGAACTTCTTCATAAACCCGGCATTAAAGAGTGAAGAAACACAGAAACACACACATAGCACAAGACTCATTATCACTGCAATGAGTAGGGGACTTTCATCATTATTGTCATTTCTTAATTTAAGGCTTAGACGTTGCCACTTCC
This sequence comes from Hermetia illucens, assembly GCF_905115235.1. Taxonomy (NCBI): domain Eukaryota; kingdom Metazoa; phylum Arthropoda; class Insecta; order Diptera; family Stratiomyidae; genus Hermetia; species Hermetia illucens. The sequence goes on from NC_051854.1 coordinate 76,207,025, forward strand.
AAATTTTCATCGATGTACCGACGGAAACACGTTCGATTGTACTCATTTAATTTAATCGGTTATTATACTTCTCCCGTCTTGTTTCCAGTGAGATAATTCCTATAATGCTGCAGTCAATAGTTTAGTAATGGTGGAGGACCTCTATGGTTACTGTAGGAGGCTCTGGAGTTCTTTATCTAACTTGCAAGCAATAGTCCTATTCGAAATTTTTTAGTGGTTGCAATATACATGGCTTCAAATTGTTCATCCCCGCAAGCTTCCCAAGCTGGGATTCAATACCAAACTTGACGAATGTAATTCGCAAGCAGAAGTCCAGTATTTCTCCTCTTCTTTTTCTTCAGCCTTTGTCCCGTTCACAAGCGGGGTCGGCTCGAAGTCAAGTACTTCTCCTATCACATTGATTTACAAGGAATTTGGTCATGAGAGATTACCTCAATCCGTAAAAATTTCAGAATTCAGATTGCATGTACATCATCTATGGCGCGGCAGTCTAAATCGAACAATGGCCTACAGAATACATTGTTTCCAAAAATGTCGGTGTACTCAGCACGTCCTTTAATTTTCAAATCCTAACAGCAACCTGATATAGTCTTCCTATCTTTTTCGTGGTTTTTCTTGTAATCGGATGCTTCGAGCTTCATCCTTCAGTGCACGCTTGGAAATTCTTGCGTCGTCCATACGCTTGACATAGCTTGCCCACTTCAGTTTACGAAGACTAACTAAAATGGATACATCTCCATCGGTAAAGATTTCATACATCTCTTTGTGTCTGATGCTCCAAGCTAATCCGTTCCGTATCGGTCCAAGTATGTGTCTCAGAACTTGATCCTAAAAGGTAAATTCAGATGCTTTTGTCATAGTCCAATTTCCACAGCCAAGTAGTCAGAACATTCCTGTATATGTGGAACTTGTATCTTCCTTGATTTCAAAATCGGGAAGACTGAGTAGAAACTGCTTGCCAGACAGGCTATCACACGGGGGGGGGGGGGGTATCAAATGAAGAGTTTCAATTGGTACTCTTCATAACTGGGTTCTGACATTTGATGCAAAAGTGGAGAGTGATGGGGTTTGAAAGCGATAATGAGACATTCTGAGCAGCTACCGAAAAATTTGAAAAAAAAATAACGAACAACCTCCATACCGCCATATGCTCAAAAAAGGTTAAGCAATCTACTATTGCTCTATTTTAAAAAGTTGAATACATACCTTGCTTAAGTTCATTCAGAATCATATAGTAACGTAGGTTTTATTATAGCGCTTGATGTTGCTAAATTTGCCACAAATCGCACTATTACTAACAAAGTTATAATTGTACGAAACTGTCGCTTTTATGCATATTCTGCCATCTAAGACTTTGAATGTTAGTATTACATTAAAGTGAATAATCTGATATAATATATACATTTACATTATGAGCTAAGTACAAACAACAACAACAAATGTCCACCCAACTATTCTTATATAAGAAATACGTAAAACCTTTCATACGTCAAGCTCTGAGCTTCTGGTTTCTCGACTTTTTGATACACTTTGCCAAGAGGCGACGATATTGTGTCCTTTTTAAATAGTCGTTGAGTCGCAGTTTGCCCCAAGAAAAATTCTGACGCCCAACATGCGGTGGGAGTCTTTTTTTTTCAGTTACGACATATTTTATTTGGTTCAAGGTGCAACAGTCCGGCGAGGACTACGTTCTTTTGTGAATGCCTCGATGTGGGGAGCATGTCGAGCTTATAACCAAATTTTTTCTGCTAAAAAAGTCAACTAACTACTAACCTTTGCCGCCATGCCGTTCGGGTGGAATGCATCGTATGCCTGCTTTAAGACACTGTAAAATTCGTCCTTGGTCGCTTCATCCTTGATCTCAGTTGGCGCAATTAATAAGCCACACATTGAAGAATTTAAGCTTCAGATGAATCGCATATAGGTTTGAAGTTTATAATGAGATGTTTGAAAGAGTTACGGGGAAAGAACACCAATCCAAACCTTCTGCTCCCCAAGTCTTTTCCACTTGTAAGGACAATGTGCGATTATATGTCGTTTAGTGAGCACTAAAGCAATTTCGGTTCTTTGGTCGCCAGGATGTTGATGTTATATTCAGAAAGATCCTGAAAAATTCTCTTAACGCACCTATTCTGATGAGCGTACGAATTTTGCAGGATCCAAGAGAATAATGTATTTTTTTCGAGGTCGTTGCCGTTCTCCCGGTCTTACCTGTTTCTAGTTTCCAAATTTTGAGGTTCGTCACGGGAAGTTGGCTTTCGCCAGCCCACAGTCCAGGGGGCCTTAGGCTACCCTAATTTGTTCCCATCACTAGAGTTTAATCTACGGGAATATTGTCACGCAATCTCCGATCAGAATCAACAACACCATCGCGTTGAGACTATAGTAGAATATAGAGGGTGGTTATATACTTTATTCGTGTAGATTCTTAGCGGTCGGTTGGATAGCCGCATCGTTTTTCAATCAATCACCAGCCACCTGAACAGTTCAAACTGTCTATCTTCGACATTGTGTATACCTTCCCTCACCCTGGCAGGCGGATCGATAAGAAATTGATCTAAAATCATAGTTGAATCGTTACACATTTTGAAAAGATGCAATTTTGTTGTGGTGGTAAAAGACAGATACATAGATAGATCAAACACCATTCTGTTCCAGAATATCGCTGCTGACTAAGCCGGCAGTGTTTTCTCTAGCATCTGGTTCCAGGCTTTGTCACACCAGTACACTTGACAATTGGGAGCATGAAATCCTTTAACATATCCATATGAAGACTCTTACACAATCCTAGAACAAATTACCGACCATATCTCTACAAGTTGGAAATACATGCTAAAGATGCCAATTTTAGCGTTGATCGCGTCAAATCACTGAGGCCCCAAATGGCATATCCTCTTCCAAAGGCATAACTCGAAAAAAACTACTTTAAATAACTCCGCAAAGCTCAATCACTTTACTTTTTACCTAATCTAATGATATGATCTTGGTGGCAGTGGAATTTTTCTATTCTGATATCTCCATAAGAGTTCTTTTTATCTATTTCTATTCTTGCGTTAATCATTTCAGACACTTTTAATTATCCATCTAATCATATGTTATCAAAAAATATTTAATCTACTTTCTTTCTTCAACACCATAAAGCATTTGGTGATTTGTTTTCCTTCTGTCACGTTTATTGTGCGTACTTAGGGGTTCCGATAAGCTTCCGGGGGTTCTTTTGAGCACTCTCTTTGTGGTAACTCAGTAAAGAATAGCAAGATGAAACAAAAGTATCTGGATGTGGCTGGATAAATCGGTTCTGGGTACTATCTAAAGTTGATGGTTGCTGAAAACTTTTGTTTGTCAACGACTCCACCATTATTTTCTGAGGCGTATGACGCGCTTGTTGTAAAGTCTGCATTTTTGTTTTTACAGTCATATCATCATGTGACACATTAATCTTGCTAAGAAACTTCACCTTCTTGATTATGGATACCTCCTTAATGAATATATTATTTAATCTATTCATCTAATTTGATTCATCCCCCTTAGTTGGAATAACGTGAGGTTGATATTGAGTGCAGACTCAAGTTGAAAACAAGTCGGAAACCGGAAGCTTGGCGCTTCAGGTATGAAAGATTGCGTTAACTTTTTGTGTAAACATATTTGGCGACACGACGGTTCTCCTTTTCTTTTTCTTCAGCCTTTGTCCCATTCACAAGCGGGGTCGGTTGGTCGTGATCGGATGCAATCTCGAAGCTTTTTACCCATCCCCATGTTCAGACCAATCTTGGCAAGTGAATTGTTGGCGAGCGTTCTCTTGCAGTACGTATTATGTCAGTCAGTCTTGGTTTGATGAGTTTCTCAAGCAGCTTCCATGCCGTGTCCAACATATTGAGAGGGCCGTACGCTAAGGACGCTTCCGGGTCACCTTTACTCTGGCTTACCATCACAAGCCTCGTAACCAGCGGGAGGGAAAAACATCCGCTGTCAAACATGGGTTGAATGCACAGAGTAGCAAGTCCGGCTTATATTTGGATACAACTTTCAACACTTCGCTGGGAATACCACCCGGTCTTGATGGTTTTTTTGTTCTCCATGAACAAGACCGTCTCCTCTAGTTTTTTACAGTGAAGAGTGGGCATTCCTCAGTACTCATTTCCTCATCGACAACGTTAGTTCGGATGGACACGGAAAACCGTTTTCACGATTTCTTCTATTTGCGCTTTTTTCACGGAGCAGAGCGATCGATGGGTACCGGGTTTCTTGGCAACCAGCTTATTTATAACCGAGATCCCATGATAGGTTAGCTCCTGCCCCCAGTTTGCTTTCTGACTGTTGATTCCGTGACGGGGTTCCTTTCTCCTTCTCTTATATTTTGCCGATCTAAGGGTCGCTTCATCTTGACCTCTTGAAAGTTGAGCAATCCGCAGAAGTCTGAGGCAGTTCCTTCGTCGGTTTGCAATTTCAGCCGTCTACCAGTAGCCAGGAAATCTATATATCGACATACCACAATGGTGAGCTTCTATCTCGATACTACTCGCTAAGAAGCAATAAGAAGCTCTTCTTTCTTGCACCATCTTCGTGGTCTGCCTTGCCCTTTGCAAGCCTCTGCTATATGTCCGTGGCCCCGTGCTTAAAACAAGGGGCTGGAACTGCTTTTCGTCTTATTCTGCAAATGATCTACCCGATCTTTATTTTCTCGCAACGTGGAAGCTGACAATGACAATGGCTATTTTTTTCCCTCTGGAATTGACAGACGTAACTCCGACCATGAGGTTGCTCTCATCTGGGTAATCCCTTTTTATTGCTTCTTCCACCATCCAATTCAATGAGACAATCCAAAATCCTTATTCTAATGGAGAAACCATTGCTTTCGTGCCTATGATGCTCTGGACTGTCTCATAGAACATACTCTTCCTCTCGTTCTTCGACCCAAACTCGACAAGTATGTCGCCGGTTCGAATCCGCCTGATAGATTTAACATCTACCCCAGCGTCTTATGGTTTGGCGTTGTTGCGGACTTCTGGAAGAACTTTCACGAAAGAGCTCCGTTCGTTCGACTTGGTGAGAATGGCTTCTGATCGCTAATTGTCCCTTCTTTGACACTGATGTTGTCGTCGTAATCGACTTTGATTTTGCTACAATGCCACTGCCATCGCTACTCAACTTACATTGGTGTTGCTGAATTTTCTCCTTTATTTGACGCTCTTGATCCGTTTGGTTACCACCTCGCATAATTCTTTTGTCTGCGTCATCGTCGGCACGCTGTTTTCCTCTCGTTTCCTATTGTCAATTGTTTGTTCCCTCACTGGCGGGCTGAGGGCACGGCAACTAGGGAGGTTTTTTCCTTAGCTCCTCTTCAGCTGTCTTCCAGCAGTTTTGCTATTGTGCAATAAATTCCAGCAGTTCTTCCATTTCCATTATGCCATTTTTGACATCGATGGAGATGTTTCGCTGGAGAGTCACCCCACACTTCTTGAGTAGCGTTTCTTCCTACTCTTGTCTTTCGGGTGAGGTCCATCCTCTCCGGTGAGATGACTTGCGTTTCCGCTTGAGTGAGGGGCTCGTCAACCCTTTGCCAAATTATAAATCCGTCTCATGCCGGGGCGTGGTCATTGTCGCTGCTCACGTTAGTTCACCACTAGGTTGACTAGTGGTTATCCAGGGCTACCAACTGGGAGGTGTGAATCGGCTTGGTTCGAAAATAACAAGGATCGTTGCCACCCAGCAACTTTGCCCTGTCTGTCCGAGCCCGTTTGGCTCCAACAATACTTCCTCTGCCGAGTAATGATACATACATACACGGGTTAGGTGGCCCTTGTGGACACTTACCATCATGATGTACGCCATTTGAATGAACCACATGCGTCAGTGAGGTTATTTCGTCCCTCAACGCCTGTCGAGCTATAAAGAGGAGACGTACTTAAGCTTTCAGGTTATATATAGTATTACGCCGACCAGATTAACACATTTAATCCCGCTCGTTCAAATTTTGGTTAGTCTGTAGATATTCATTACGACAAACGGACGATATGGGTGAAGTCTAACAGTAGATGTTCTGTTTAAATCAAAAGTTGCTTTTCCAATGCTAGACTGTCTCTACCCCTGAAACAGTATAACCGAATGACTATTAAAATTTTATTATATCGCTTGATTGGCATTTTCAACGTAAATGCCTTAACTGATAAGTCTTACGTACTTTTTCTTATGTTACCCTAAAAGTCTCATGTAGACCTCCATGATGGTATCTGAAGAGTAATTGAGATTGTTTGTTGCTGATAAAACACTTCAAAAGTTGTGCCGGTGCCGAAAACTGTACCGTGTTTAGAGATTTCTATGTTCAATTATTCCTCAATTTTATCTGAACATTGCCGATTAGATTTGATGATTATTTAATCTCCCATCATATTTGCAACATTGACACAAATTCAATAAAAATAATGTCAAGTGAGCATATTCAATTCTATTTGGGGCAGTTAAAAGTCCACAGCGAAATTTCCATTTTGTTAGTTAGTAACAGAGAAAGGACGTTACTGCGTATCTTTTAGTTAATTAGTTCACAGTGGAAAAACCTTAGATTTCAATGAGATAAATATGAAGTGTGCTCAAAATGTCAGACATATTGCTTACGTAAGATCGAAAAAAAAATCATTTTTGCTATAATAATTACCTAATTACCCACTACTTATGAACGAAATTTTCCTAGATATCATTTATATTGTAATAGTAAGTGTGCGCGGACCTCAATTGATACCCGGTTGGAGTTTTCATCTGCGGTATACATTTGCCTGTTTATTGCTGACTACTCAATCCTCTTGCTAGTTTCCTAGTTGTTGTAGTACACTTGTTTTTTCATGTGGTGCACAACCTACTTATTATACATTTCTCTTGCTAGTTTAGGACATGCTTTGCTATGGTTGCCACTGAACTTCATGCAGTGTACACAACTCAACATCAACTCCCTTTTAAAGTTTTGTGGAAAACCAAATCGATTCAACGTCTGTCTGTTGGGTCGTCTGTCTGTTGGTTCGTCTGTCTAACTGTCTTTCTTTTTTCCCAGGAGTGGAAATCTTCAAAAGAAACTGGTGCACACGTTCCAGCATGTAGAATTTTCACCCAATAAAACAACCCCCTAACTCCTGGCCGCTTCTTCGCAAAACAACAAAGTATTACGTCACGGGGTGGACATGGCTTCTCCATTTGCCCATCGATTGCATTCGCAACCACGCCTCTCTCGCGTCCTCTGCTTCTCTCAAGCTGCACTTAGTCCGCCCCACTATGTTGTTAACTACATTCCAGTTCCCCTGACACGCAAATATTTTGCCAAATAGCCTTTCTGGTGCCACTGTTCGTGTCAATGCCTTCGCTAGACTCATCCTCTGCAAATCTAGAACAATAGAAGAAATCATGCTACGGGTCCTCCGGAATATTGTCGCAGCTGTCCAGTTTAAACCTATAGAGATATTTATGGTATCCGCCATGTTCCGTAAGAAACTTCGTGAAATCATAGTTTATCTCATCATGCGTTCTCTGCATCTACATCTTGATGCTGGGAATCAGACTATATGTATATAACATTGGGCGCCTTAGTGCAATCTGTGGGTCTATCGTCCCTTTTCTCATCATTCCCACTGTTTTTTCCACCTGCCTAATAATTCCTCCCCTTCGGCGTTCTTCACGTGCCGATCAGAAGAAGAAACAGGTCCATCATAGATGGGCGCCATCCCGTCGGCCAAAATGTTGATCAACATCATTCCAGTTGCCGCGTAGGCCGCTTGGTCTAGAATGGAACTAAGACCAAAGTACACTCTTGAGGCGGTCTTTCTATTAACCGTGCTCATCTTTTGAGCACTGCATTTAATATACAGTGGAGTTTCTCAAAATAGCGCTGCATATAGTATGGCGGGCCGTCAACAGTTGACATCATCCTTGCCATGGCCATGCTAACATTGGACACCTTAGCGCAAACATATTGTAAATACTGCCTGAAATTCAGCCTCGCTTCTATTATTAGTCTAAAGTATTTGATTGTTGGTTTCAGCTTTTCATCCCTTCTTTATAGCGGTGATTACTTCGGATGAATATAATTCCTCGCCCGTGAGATTTTTCCAACCATAACCACCGCTATGTCATCGGTGTGTGATCTCGTTAGCAAGAGGGATGCTAATGACATCGTTATACATGATGTTCTACAATAGCGACCCTAGTGCAGAGACTTGTCGAACTTGTCGCGGAGATAATGTATTCTATGGGTCCATTGTCTTTGTCATACCAGCTGTCGACAATCGCAGTTAAATAACTGGGTACACCAATCGTCACCAGAAACCTCTTTATAAGGTTCCAACTGCCCCAGTTGACTGCATTTTGCACATCAAGGGTGTGCAATATTGCTAGCGCCACTGCTTGCGTGCATTGCATTTTCAGCTAAGCCAGTAACCAGTTTGATCACGTCGACAGTTGATCTAGCCGCACGGAAGTCGAATTGTCGGTCTGATAAACCTCCCAGACTCTCTACAGCTGGGAGCAATCTATCATAGATTATTCGCTCCACCATTTGCCCCATAGTGTCCAATAGAAAATGGTTCACTAGGATGCTTACCAAGTTTAAGCAACAACAGTAGCCTTTATCATTTCCATCTCTCAGGAAAGATCGCATCCACCAAGCATGTTTCAAACAACGCTGCAAATATATTTGGTCTCGATTTAATAACGAGCTTAAAGGCTTTGTTTGGTATTCCGCTGAGGCCCGGTGCTTTGTGTCTCCGAGCCTACTGCCAATCTCCAGTACCGTCTGTCTATTTGCCACACGCACCTTTTTTAGAAACAGTTGTATCGATTGACACCAAATTTGGTGCGATGAGTTACATCGTTCTATGCGGAACTTAAGGGGGAGATTGTCCCCACATATGCAAAAGAGGGGTGTGATTTTTTTCACTAAATATAATAATGTGGGATATCAAATCAAAAGTCTCGATTAGTACTTTCCAAATCAGGTCTTAGTTTTGAAGTCGATTGCGAAACGGGAGAGTGAGAGGATCATAAAAGGGTCACTTAAATTAAGCGGCCATTCATAAAAACTACTCACAAGAAAAATGCTTTTAATACCCTCCTTACCGATATCTGCTAAAATAAAGCAAATAATAGTATATTGTGTGTATGTGTGTGCGAGCACTCAGATCTTAGTGGTCCATTGTACTCGATTACCCCAACTAACGGAATATCCCGAATTCGTTTATGTATTTGCCCGCTGCAGTTGGAGCACATCAGTACCAAAAATCTGAAGTCTGATGCGTCCATAGGCGGAGCACTCACATAGAAAATGTTCCGTGGATTCCGTGGATAGTATATCAATATACTTTTAAAATTTGCTGCGATCCTCTCTAAAGCTCATCCTAGACCCGTGCATGAATATAAGCTTTAATATAGAGCAGGCTACTGAAAAGTTTGGTAGAAATCCTACTATTATTAACAAAGTTACAGTAGATAGAATTTGCCTCTTTTCCGTTAAATTATTACTCCTTAAGAGATAAAATGTCAGTACCACATCGAATGGAATATCGGGAACGTTCAACATATTATATATACACACGAACTATGTATAAAAATAACCATCGCCTACCCGAACGTTATTACATGAAAGATCAACAAAACCTTTCATTTCGAATTGTTTTAACTTATTTTTTAACCCTAGTTTAGCCAACCTTTTAGTTGATTTCCTAGCTCTGCTGTAATCGATTTCTTCCCAAATTTTAGCCCTGATTTTCTAAGAGCTAAGAAATTGAGCTCTGATTTCTATCCATTTCAAACGTGTTTTTCACGACTCTTGCCAACTTACACATATGCAGTAAATAAATCGACGATTTGACAGAAATGGGTGAAACAGATTTAGCTGGATTAAAAATGAGTTCAATTAAATTTATTGAAATTGTGGTTGAAAATTCTAGGCTTAAATGACCACATGATCGATTTGAATTTCGGTCAATTTGGATATCAGTAGTATTGGCATTTAATGTAAATTAAATAAATCTGCCAATTTTTACCTAGTTTCTTAACCAATCTCTTCTATATTTTCTTAACCTGTACTTGTGCGCCAACTCTTTGATATATCATCATCAACGGCGCAACAACCGGTATCCGGTCTAGGACCGCCTTAATAAGGAACTTCAGACATCCCGGTTTTACGCCGACGTCCACCAATTCGATATCCCTAAAAGCTGTCTGGCGTCCTGACCTACGCCATCGTTCCATCTCAGGCAGGGTTTGCCTCGTCTTCTTTTTCTACCATAGATATTGCCTTCCAGCCCGGAAAGTCTATATTCCGGGCTGAATCATCCTCATCCATACGGATTAAGCGATCTGCCCACCGTAACCTGTTGAGTCAGATTTCATCCACAACCAGACGGTCATGACATCGCTCAAAGATTTCGTCGTTATGTAGGCTACGGACTCGTCTGTCCTCATGTAGGAGGCCAAAAATTCTTCGGAGGATTCTACTTCTCTCGAACGAGGCTAAGAGTTCGCAACTTGCCTTGCTAAGAACCCAAGTCTCCGAGGAATACATGAGGACTGGCATCATGGCAGATCATTGTCTTGTACCGTAAGAGCTTTGACCCTAGGGTAAGACGTTTCGAGTGGAACAGTTTTTGTAGGCTGAAATAGGCTCTGTTGGCTGACAACAGCCGTGCGCGGATTTCATCATCGTAGCTGTTATGGGTTGTGATTTTCGACCCTAGATAGGAAAAATTATCAACGGTCTTAAAGTGTCTCCTATCTTCATTCTTCTGGTTTGATGCTGTTGGTTGGTTGGTTTTTGGTGCTGACGTTGCCACCATAAACTTTGTCTTACCTTCGTTGATATGCAGCTCAAGATCTCGCGTCGCCTGCTCGATCTGGATGAAGGCAGTTTGTACATCTCGGGTGGTTCTTCCCATGATGTCGATATCGTCAGCATAGGCCAGTAGTTGGGTGGGCTTAAAGAGGATCATACCTCTTGCATTTACCTCAGCATCACGGATTACTTTCTCGAAGGCCAGATTAAAGAGACCGCATGATAGGGCATTCCCTTATCTTAGACCGTTGTAGATGGTGAATGGACTCGAGAGTGATCCTGCTGCTTTTATCTAGCCTCGCACATTGGTCAGGGTCAGCCTAGTCAGTCTTATCAATTTCGTCGGGATACCGAATTCTCTCATGGCCGTGTACAGTTTTACCCTGGCTATGCTATCATAGGCGGCTTTAAAATCGATGAATAAATGGTGGAACTGTTGCCCATATTCCAACAGTTTTTTCATCGCTTGCCGCACCGAGAAAATCTGATTTTTTGCTGATTTGTCCGGGGGTATGGGGCTTTCCGACCTAGCAAGATAGCGGAGAATATTTTATAGATGGTGCTCAGCAATGGGATACCTCTATAATTGTTGCAATGCGTGATTTTATGTATGAGGCAGATAATGCCTCGTTGCCAATCGTCAAGCATTGATTCGCTGTCCCATACTTTGAGCATCAGCTGATGAACCGCCTGGTGTAATTGGTCGCCTCCATATTTAACTAATTCGGCTGTAATTCCATCGCTCCTAGGGGTTTATGGTTTTTGAGCCAATGAATTGCACAGACTGTTTCTTCTATGCTTGGTGGTAGCAATATTTGTCAGTCGTCTTCAAAAAAATTGGAAAATTTCCTACAATCAGAAAAGAAGTTTTGATGATGGAGCATTTGTCATCTCAGGAATGATGCCGATTGACATCTTAGCAGACGAGATGACGACCATATAACAGATAGCAGGAGCAACGCTTGGAATAGGAGACATACAGGCTGACCTCTACCGTCAAGATTGAAATGATGGCGTGGGAAAATAAATTGGCATGGAGCATGGAGGATATCACGGGTACTTCACCCGCTTCTCCAAATTGCGATAGTGGCCCAGAGCATGTATCTTTACCCTGTCTAAACTTCATGGACGAAAGGAAAACTCAAAGGAAATTCCATATGAGACCGGAAGGATTCCGTAAGATTAAAGTTTACGATGGAGTCTGAACAAGCTAAGTTTTCGCACAAAACTCCTTGTTGTCTCAAAGTAGTTCAGCCGAAATCTCTTACTCATTCCGTTTGACAAATATTGATACTGATACAGTGCATGTAACTGCTAGAAACCAGTTTTATTTTCTTGGATCGTTCAACTAGTGGCGGTCAAGTAAGAATAAAAACTCCATTATCTGCTCGCACTAGATGCCAATTTATGCCAAATTCTCGAAATTGCATGGAAACCAATTAATGAAAATGGAAAGGCACAATCAAGTTTGTGATTGTCGAAATGTGTTCTACTCTATTTTGGTTGAGCACTTTCAAATTAGCAGTGAGGCTAGCGGGCTTTGCATCATGCGGACACCAGATTATCTTCATCACTGTAGAACGTACACCTTTCACCTTTCAAATTTGGTGAAAGTTCTTCCAAGATTTTTTTTTCGCGAAAATCTGTTTTTCAGTGAAGTATTAACCACAATGTATTTATGGTTTAGCCACAGGTTGTAGTATACGCGGACAGGTTTTATTTTCTAAGAATATGAGTCGTCCAGGGGTCACGTTATTAATTAGAAATGCAAATTGGACTTAGTCTTTTAATGTATTCGCTTCGGGTGAAGTTAATGACGCACTGATTATATAAGCAGAAAAGTCAATGCTATTTCACACTCTCAAAGCCGGGATGTTACAAGAAAACTTCAGATAAGATATCTATCGACAATCTGACCTAGATTTGGTTAAGATCCAAAGGTAACTTGAGCCAAGTACTGTTCACCTAGTCAGATCAACATCCAATGTGCTGATTCTTTTCTTGGCATCTTTTGATTCGTACAATTGCAGAACTAATGGTTGCCGCGGGGGTAACTTTATATATGTTGCGGTAGAAAGCCACACGAGTCAATCTTTACTGGCTTGATGAATTCACCAGGTGCGAAATGTAATAAGAACTATTATATAATGAAAACGTTTGCTTTAATCAACCGTGCACCTATTTCGTTATGGGGCATTGCGGGACTGGTTACAGTCGCTTTCTTGGTTTATAGCAAGATAAAATCAAGTTTCATGCGTTCTTGCGCCGATTGACTGAGAAGATATACTCTTAGATGTCTACGCTCGATGATTTCTGCGGTGTCGTAGTTTTTTGTAATGTCACAAAAAGAACCGGGGATTTATTTTAATATCTGTAATAATCACTTCAATTAAGTTGCCACATGCAGCCCAATCGTCTCTCAGTTTCTCTGGAATTAATTAATACTTCATAACTCCCATAATGTATTAAAAGGTTCCTTTTTTGCCTACAGTTTTCAAGGTCTTGTGTGAAACAAAACCTTATTAAAATCAATTCAATGTCTGTCTGTCCGTCTCTCTATCTGTCAGTCTGTCACACCCAATTTACTCGGAAAAGGCTGAACCGATTATCACGAAATTTGGTGAGAGTATGTAGTCTATGTGCCCCTTTACATGCATTGGGTATTGGTATTGGGCAAAACGTAGGGGAGGCACAAAATGTGTCCCCCAAGAAGTGAAACAGGTCTCGTTCTGAGAACCTATCCTACCGAAAAATCTGAAAAACATCACAGTGATGTATCTATATGAAATCCAGGCCTCAAATTACATCCTTTTCTGATATCTACACAAATAAAGATAATAATAGTATATTACCATGTTTTAGAAATTTACCGGAAACCCCCCTTGAGTTCAGCCCAGAAGTACAAAATTTGACAGCAGCATAGACAATAATATAGGACATAATTCTGAAGGCAATCCAACTAACAAAGTTATAGAAGGTCAAAGTTTCGTATTTCAGGTAAATCTATTGTACCCTAAGACGTGTATGACGTCATCATCATAGAAAGTGGACTTATATAACGGCGGGGTCCATGAGGATGTTTTAGTTTTCTTTTTTTTTGGCTTTTTTAGTTAGTTGCATTTCAGTGTCAATTGCTCGAGGGAGGCATGTGCGAATAGTGACCAATATAATAGACATGTACGTATGTGCTTTTGGGCTCCGAGCAAAGTGGAAATGCGTGACGATGCGTTATAGGGCGCATACACTGTCAAACAAATTGCGCAACGGAGCGATGCGCGTTGCGTTGTGCAAATGTATTTACACTTACTGAAATTTTGTTCAAATATTTGGAAACGGTGCGAGTAACATGCCATTAAAATGATATTGCATGTATCTGTATTGTTATCGGGAGGGGTAGAAGGATAAGGGATGGCAGGGTAAGAGGTGACATCCTTCTACATGGGGCGATAATTATCCTACCAGCTTATTTATGGTTCGAAAATAGCCCTTTTTCGGGGTGCCATAATTGAAAAGGAGGAACATTTTTTCCTTCTATGTATCCTCTTGGCACACTTACTATCCGGGGATATGGTTGAGAAAGAGGAATCCCTCATCACTACGGGAATAAGGCTCAAAATTAAACCCTATCGTTTAAAGGGATGATGACCGCCGCTGTCCTTCGACGGGGTTAGAAGAAGAGAATCTTTCTCTTTCTTTTACATATCCTCCCCATTCTGTCCTCCTCACGGGATAGGCTTGAAAATTCAACTTGGCCATGCTGATGTAAAAGGAACCCCACTTTGAATGATCATAACAATTTAAGAGCGTTGAGGACATCGAGTTTTTATCGGGTTTGAAGAGAAGACACCGCCCCCGTCCTCCTCCATAAACTTTACACCGTCTCCGGAGATCAGATTGAAAATTTTGCCGTGACGAAAATTATATTGCAGCCGTCAGCGAAAAATATTGCGCAACGGAGCACAATATCCCCATATGCAACACAACCCGTTGCGTAAACGTAATTTCAAACATGTCATGACATGTCATCAAACGCGCCCATACATTGGCAAATTATTGTGCAACAGCCTGCGTTATTTCGTAAATACCGTATTTCAGAAATCACTCCACCAATGAGAGGTATTCTAGAATTTAGATTAAGTTTGAAGAGAGAGGAGAACATGTATTTAGCTCCCCTGACTTAACAGTGTTCCTCCTAGGTTCCCTTATCCGAACTTTTCAACATCCAAAGTCCTCCCCCAATATTCGCTATTTCCGTAGGCACCACTTCGAGATTATAATCCCCCCCCCCCCCTTATGCTTTATCGGCAATCCTTATTTGATGACAGGGATTAGCATGGAGGTCGAGCGATATTGGGCTCGAAAGGAAGAATCATTGCCTAAAACATCGGCCCTCAAAATGGAACAAAATGTAAGCAACCCACCAGAGAATATTAATGAGCGCTGGGCCGCCATCAAAAATGCCTTTACCTTCCCAGTAAACTTACTGTCCATATTCCAAAAGGACGTGACAGGATTTGGATGACTGCGGATGCTTAAAGGCGGGTCGATAAACATAAGGAGCTGCGAGGGAGGGAGGTTGGTCGGCGTCACAATGTACACCATTCGGTTCAAACACCTGCTGATTGCACTAGATGAAGGAACAATTTAGGTTGTCTCCGACGTTCGCGAGGATCTTACAACAGACTAAAGGAGCAGTTACGTATCTATGGGTTTGACGTGAGCACCCGTTCAATGGACTTAATCCCACGGTCTTCTTAAGACAAGGATTGTTTTTGTGACCACAATCAGAACCCCCTTGAAACAAGCACAACGGTACCCGTCTCATACTGGTGGATGCAAGACCAAACTTTGGAGTACGGCACCCACCCTGAACCGCTAAGCCTTATTAGAGGTCCGAAAGTGTCTTGTTCGCTTGAACGTAACCACAAGCTCCAGGAAGCTCCCACAAGCGAACTAACGAATGTTGAAGTGTTCCCTATGTTACATATTTCCAGCTTATTACTAAGAATAAATTCAAACAGGTACTCACCTTTTCGATTAGTGTCGCTACTTTCCTAGACTTCGTAATCGGTGTTGGTATCGCAGCCAAAGGGAAGTAGGAGCGCCTTCTTCTCACAGAACTTCACCCGTATATCGACTAACTCCGGTGGGATCCGGATGTCATCTCCTAGCAAGTAACTCGATGCCACGACTACCTCTCGAGTTCTCCCCCCGACTTGCAATGAAAGTAGGATAGCCATTCAGGATCTCTAAGAGACATATATATTTGAAGTTATGTTTAAGAATGATGCAAGATCTTGATTTTTCGCAAGAGGAGTCCAAATTACCGCCACTTTTGATTGCTTCCAGGGTTCGGTCATCTAGCCCGATCGTGAGGTGTTTACCCTTCTCCTCACCTTGCTTCCGAAGACGCCTCATAATCGCATGTGGAAATCCTCATTCTGAGCGATTAGGAGGTTCATGAGATCTTCCGTCTCTATTGTTGCGGCTTTCGCGAGAAACACTGTCATCATGTGTGCTGCTGGTATGTCATACATGTTGATAGCTCTGCTCCTTCCCAGCTTGACAGTTTAGGAATTATAGTCCTAAGCCACTCTGCAGTGGCTTCCGTCGCCCAGTCCAGCAGTATGTGACCTGGTCGAAAGCGTATTCCAGTGAACACAAGTTTCGCAGTTCTTCCCTTGCACATCGGTCTGACAACAAGATCTTCGATTGTTTCCTACTCTTCACGAGTGGGTATTTGTTCGGGAAACATTTTCGGCAGTATGGCTAGTCAAATGCTTTTGACCGTATTAGCATGGCTAATGGCGGGTTTCCTGATTCCTGCCTTCACCCCTACCCTGCCCGGGTTTTCTCCCCTCTTGGGTTCAGGTTTGGATTTTTTGGGAGCATTCTCCTCATGGTTAATCTATGCTGCTCCCCGCTTTCTTGGCCCCGATAAAGATGGCATAGATCTGTCCTGAGCCTACTTAAGGGCCGTTTCTGATTTCAAGCCTTCCTTCAGATAATGCAGGTACCATTTAGCACTTGCTTCACAGAGACCTGCCTCCTTCTTGACGTTCGATATATTGATCTCAGACGAACTTTTGCTTATCCCTGCTTTTTGAGCAACGGTCTTTGCTGTTTGTTTCCTCGCAGCATATCAATGTTGACCTTGGATCTACTGCTTGACGTGCCAGCTTTTCTTCTTGGGTGTAACCACCTCAGTATTTCGCAGATGTACCTCTGCCTGGTTAACCAGTTTGTGTGCGGTACGGAGTCCCGCTTGTTTTGTTGTAGTTTTCTTCATTTTTGCAATATTGCTCATTCGCACGATTATGGGAGTTAGGAGGTTCACCGTGCCATAGTCCCCCGTAGCACAGCAAGGCCAAACTTACTCACTTAGGCGACCAGGTATCAGTGAGGCTCCGTTCGAATACAGTCAGTTACCCCCGACTGCAAACTATCCAATAGACACGGTTCGCATGACACCCTGGATTAGTTTTTCGACTCCCCAGTCTAGATTCGTAGCGGTTTGTTAATAGTAGGGTCACCCCGCACAGAGTGTAGCTATCACCATTCACGGCGTTGTTTCATGTCTTTCATGTCTTCATGTTACTAAAGTGAATAGAGCGTTACTTAACACAGTATATAATTTGAACCGTCCTAGAAAGACCGCTTATGATAAGTGAGGTGTCACTTTTGATATTTCTTTGGAGCACTTGAAACACGCTTTATATTAGGTTGGGGGGAAAGTAATGTCGTATTTTGTCGATAGATGGAGACACGTAAACATATCTTGTATTGTATTTATCGCATCGGGTTATACTATACGGTGATTTGAAGACATTCTGAGCTACAGGTGTCTCTTTGACAGTTTTATGATCGTACGTTATAGTGCGTCAAACATGGAGTCTACCAAGGAAGAAATTCGTCATATTTTACATTTTTACTACTTTAGAGGTAAAAATGCAACGAAGGCGGCCAAAAAAATTTGTGAAGTTTATGGGTCCAATACTGTAACGATTCGCATAGCACAGCGTTGGTTCGATCGATTTTGTTCTGGTGTAGTTGATGTCGAAGATACACCCCGTACGGTAGGCCAATCGTCGAAGAAACCGATAAAATCGTCGAAATCATCCAAGTAGACCGGCATGTGAGCATTCACCCGATTGGCCAGGAACCATTTGGAACAATTTGCAGAAGATTGGATTCCAAAAAAAAGCTGGATGTTTGGGTGCCACACTAGTTGACGGAAAAAAATCTCTTGGACCGAATCAAACAACACTGCTAAAACGGAACGAATTCGACTCATTTTTGAAGCGAATGGTGACTGGTGATGAAAAATGGACTACGTACGAAAATCTCAAGCGAAAAAGATCGTGGTCGAAGCGCGGCGAGCTGGCCCAAACCATCGCCAAGCCCGGATTGACGGCCAGGAAGGTTTTGCTGTGTGTTTGGTGGGATTGGAAGGGAGTCATCCACTATGAGCTGCTCAACTATGGCCAGACCCTCAATTCGGTCCTCTACTGTGATCAACTCAACCGTTTGAAGCAGGCAATTGACCACAAGTGGCTAGGATTGGTCAATAGGAATGGTGTTGTGTTCCACCAGGACAACGGTCGGCTTCACACATCTTTGATGACCCGCCAGAAGCTACGGGAGCTCGGATGGGATGTCCTATCGCGCCCACCGTATAGTCCGAACCTGGCACCAAGTGATTACCATCTCTTCCGGTCCATGCAAAACGCTCTTGGTACTACTAAGTTGGCCTCAAAAGAGGCTTGCGAAAACTCGCTGAGTTTTTTTGCAAATAAGGAGGGGGGTTTTATAAGAGTTGGATAATGGAGTTGCCTTCTAAATGGCAACAAGTTTGCGAACAAAACGACATTACTTTTTCCTCAACCCAATATAAAAAGGTTACTTAATGCCATACTATCAGAGATACTCCGTCAGAGTTAAGTATGTAATTACAAGTCTATTCTACTGAAATGATTTCTGTTATTTGATGGATTGTTGTAGGCAGTGAAGCGTATTCCAACTCCAGTTAGCACTCTTGAAAATTTAAAACAGGGATGATATTATAAATATGGATATATATGATAGTATACGCTTGGATGCCTCGTGGAACTCCACAAAGGTAGCGACTTTACAATGATTCTTGCACATTCACTACCATTTGAGTTTCGCTGCGAATATTACAACATTTT
Organism: Hermetia illucens; assembly: GCF_905115235.1. NCBI lineage: Eukaryota > Metazoa > Arthropoda > Insecta > Diptera > Stratiomyidae > Hermetia > Hermetia illucens. Next base: position 76,226,024 of record NC_051854.1, read on the forward strand.
TTTCATGGTTGTGCTCAGTGCTTTTGGATAACTTCTCATGTAGGTTTATGACCCCAAAATGTATTACTTATACGTTTACCTGCTCTTGTATTACACATATATTCACATATTGGATCGCGAAATCACTTGAAACTCAGTCTGCATGGGGGTCATCAATCTTATACTCATCTGAATTGGTAAAATTTGTTCTTGTGCGCTATCACGTAAAAAATCTCACTTGACTTCTGCCGAACTATTTTTGTTACCTTTGGCTTGATTCAAGTGAATGACGAGTCAGATTTCTTAATTTTTCGAGACTCCGTAGTAGAATTTTTCCTGCTCTTCAATTGTAAAGGCTGGATCGGTTCATTGAAAAACATAAACAAATCATTTTATGTACCATATCGCGTTCAAGTTTAAACATTTAATTGGTTTAGAAACATTTTCACCAAATATTCCCATAGCCCATTACTTACATATGTAGCTCATTTGGAATAAATTAAAGTTCATTGGAGTTTCCCCATTAATAAAACTGTAGAGTAGAATCTATTGGCCAACGTCTGAGCCCATTGATCAATGCACACATGTTGACCAAATTACAATACGTTTTGTCAATATTTTCATTACAATAGTCATTCATTTCAATTTTTTAGATATTACTTTAATTAGAGGGAATTAGTAAATGGAAACCGCGGGAAGTCATTGAGTTCGATCTCAATTAGCAATTATAAGACTGAATTGATCTTGAGGGTGTTTTCTTGCCCTTCCTTTCTTTACTGTGGAGAATTGCAAAGCTAGAAACTAGAAAATGTTTTCTGGATGTAAGCTCATTCACTAACAGGAAATCATTCAATTTATGATAAAAGTAGAGTTACATGCGGTATATTCGCATTCAAGCTAATTGTAGGCATTGTATCTATCTACTGAAGTTTTCATCCACAGATCAAATCATCTAGATACAAGAGCATGTATGCCAGTTTCGTAAAAGTCCAATTTTCGGGTGTTGATAAACTCGTTGAAGGCAATTTTGATGGCTTCTTCATTCCGGTTGGGTAGTTTCTGAGAATGGGTCCGTTAAAGAAATCATCACTTTCCGCCCCTCCCACTCCCCACCTTTTTAACAAATCTCAAAACTAAGACGGGCTTCGAAAAGTACTAATTAAGACCTTTCATTTTATACCCCACATGACTATATTTCATGAAAAAAAATTTTTACACACCCGTTTTACATGTATGGGGACACCCTAAATCCAAACCCTCCACCCTAAATCTCAACGTAGGAGGATATCACTCACTGTCTGGGGGTCCACAGGTCCCACCTTCTCACCAAATTTCGTGTCAATTGGTAAAGCCGTTTCTGAGAAAAGTGCCTGTGACAGACAGACATACCTGTGAGGAGTGGCCAGACCTCCCATCAGGCGCGACCCGAGCTGGCGGATTGGGGCATACCTATTGATGTGTAAATATGTGTTCATGCACTTTTCTTTTCTGACTGTGCATGGGCTAGTGTTTGATGATCTCTGTTGCGCGGACCAAAATGGCTATGGGAAGGATATCCAGGACATAAAACCAGTATGGAAGACGTGGGAAGGAGAAAACTTACGGTGCAAGGGCTCGGAACCCCAGTACCGGCGGCTTTTGGGAGTGAGCAAGCGGGCTTCCGGTTGTCGATATCCATCGACCATAGTGTCTCGGTGGTGGACAACTTGGCCACCGTGGCATCTAATGCTACAAGTGTTTTAGATTTGGAAAAGGAAGTGTTCAAGCGAAGTACCATTCTACCAAGGATACCAGTAACAAAACCGAAGAAGGATGAATTGAAAGCAGATCGCTGGACAACAAAAACAGCAACAACATCGATGGCATATATTCAAGAGGAGCAGCAGCAGGAGGTACTCCAGGACCAGCAAAAGGACCCATTCAGAAGAAGTTCGTCAACTTTGAGATCTCCGCCAATGCCAAACATTAAAAAAGATAAAACAGAGGGAAGGTCAACGAATGCCAAATGTGAAGAACTATTTAAAAATAGTAATCTGGTTAGGAATCATGGAGAGCATAGCCCTGAAGCAGAGGAATTACCCTTCACACAGCTTGGTGCAAAAATAGTGGAGCTGTCTGAGTTCATCAAGGACAAGCACAACGTCCACCAAGCCATAAAAAATATGCAGAGAGCAATTAGAGTGCTCTACAACAAGTTGCAGTAGGAGAAACGAAATTCCAAGGGCAAGTCGAAATCTGTTGCCCCAACGGTGTCACAGGCGACCCAAGTGACACCTAATCATATTGCAATCAACCTGCCACCAAACAAAAGAGTGTGGGAAGGAGATGTGGATCCTCTGGGAAGTCAGCAGACACCTAAAAAAAAAAGCCACACAAATATTTCCGAAAAACGGAACTAAAGGCACCGAAGAAAGAAAGCAGGTTCCCCAAGTGCGAGCTCCGGCATTCGACGCGACAAAATCCAAGGGGAATGAAAAAGGACCAAGGTAGCTAAGAAAAAGGCGAAGAAAAAAGCAAAAGTGCAAATTCGCCCAGAAGCGATTGTAGTCTCCAGCAATGGAAGTTTGTCTTACGCGGAGATACTGAAAAAGGTCACAGCTGACCCCGACCTAAAAGGTCTAGGTGGAAATGTCAGCAAGATTCGAAGGACCCAAAAGGATGACCTCATGTTTAAGCTGAAAAAAACCAGCTTGGGGAAAACTGATGGTTTCCGAACTCAGGTTAAGAACTCACTTGGGGAGAATGTCACAGTACGGACCCAAAAACATGAGGTCTATATACAGTGCAAGGATCTTGATGAAGTGACATCGAACGGAGAAATTTGCACTGCCTTGATGGAACGTTCAAGTTGGAGGAACTTGCCGAAGAGTCCATTGTGAGTTTGCAGAAAGCCTATGGCAATATTCAAACGGCCACATTGCGATTGCCATTGGACGCAGCGCAGAAGTTATTGGTGGCCGGGAAGGTTCGAATCGGATGGGTTATTTGCCGTCTGAAAGCGCAGATTTCTTTAAAGAGGTGCTTCAAGTGCCTCGCGTTTGGCCATTTCGCGAAGGCATGCACCAGCGGCATTGATCGGTCCGATCGATGCAGAAAGTATGGGGAGAAAGGCCATATTGCCAAGGTGTGCAGTAGGGACCCCAAATGCTTATTGTGCGAAGGAAGTGGGGGGACGGGATTACCGGCATATTGCCGGAAGTGCTAGATGCCCGGAATTTAAGAAAGCGCTGACTTCAATGAAAAATGAGGTTTATTCAAATAAACCTCAATCATTGTAGAGCCGCTCAAGATTTACTCGAGCAGACCATCTACGAATCCGAGGTGGAAATTGCCATCATTAGCGAACCCTATAAAAACCGTCATGGTGGTGTATGGGTTACAAATTCGACTGGTGGAGCGGCGATATGGGCATGCGGTCGACAAGCCATACCATGTACTGGGGATCAGACATACAGCGGCTTTGTGTGGGCGAAAATAAACGGGGTATATGTGTACAACTGTTACGCCCCACCAAGCCTGACATTGCCCGAATTCGAGGAAATGTTTGACATTCTTGTGCTCGACGCAAGGGGTTGTAGTCTAAGGGTGATTGCTAGTGACTTCAATGCTTGGGCTTGTGAGTGGGGTAGCAGAGAGACAAGTACAAGGGGCCGTAGTCTATGAGACGCTTTCACACAGTTGGATATCGTTCTGGCCAACGGAGGATATGTAAACATCTTTTAGAAAGGGGGGTCTACCTCAATCGTTGACCTAACTTTTGTCAGCCCTGCACTGACACGTGGTATGTCTTGGTGCGTCAGCAAGCACTATACCCACAGCGATCACCAGGCAATCTTCTTTGGCCTATTGGTGGAGTCACCGGGCATAAGACCATCCTACCCGAAACCGAGAAAGATGTCAGGCTGGCCCGCTAAAGCTCTGGATGAGCAGACCTTCATAGAGGTGTGGTTAGACCAACCTAATAAAGCAGGCGCCTCTACGGAACGAGCTGTCCATGTGTCCCAATGCATCGCCAAAGCGTGTGACGCGTCCATGCGGAGGAGCTGCTCATTCCCCAGTAGAAGACCAAACTATTGGTGAAATGCTGAACTGCCAGTCTTCGATCAGCCTGTCACCGAGCCAGAAGAGCGGTTCAGAGAGCGATAGGCAGAATCGACCAAACGCAAAAAGAGCGCGCCTACAAGGAAGCCCGCAAAGCCTTCAAGCTCGCCATCCAGCATAGCAAGAGGGAATGTTTTAAGGAACTCTGTTCGGAAGCGGACGTAAACCCGTGGGGGAGCGCCATTAGAATCGTGATGCGGCGATTCAGAGGCCGATCATCTCCGCAGATCACGTGCCCTTCACTCTTGTTAATAATTATCCAGGGGTTATTCCCCCAGCAAGAGGAGGGCATAGACAGCTTGCAGCGCCCTCTGAACGACACGGCAATACCGCCAATCACCAGTGACGAGCTGCTGGAGATCTGTGCTAGGATAGGAGATAACAAAGCTCGGGGGCTGGACGGCGTGCCTAATAAGGCCCTTAAGCTTGCCGTGAAATCCAGGCCGGACATGTCCGCTGAGTTATTCGAAGCGTGCATGTCCGACGGGATATTTCCTGCATCATGGAAACGACAGAAGTTGGTGCTACTGCCTAAGGCTGGCAAACCTCCTGGTGAGCCAACCTCCTACAAACCTATTTGTCTTTTGGGCACTGTGGGCAAAATGCTGGAGCGAGTAATCTATAATAGATTACTCCCGGTTGTTGAGAGCCAAGGAGGTCTCTCAGATCGGCAGTATGGGTTCCGTAAAGCCAGATCAACCATTGATGCCATCAAAATGGTTACTGGCTTGGCCGAAGATGCAATCCACGGAAAGGGCAGTACTAGCAAATATTGCATAGTAGTGACCTTGAATGTGAGAAATGCATTCAATTCGGCCAATGGGGACCTAATACGGGAATCTCTGGCGAAGATTGGTACGCCCGCTTATCTTGCAGTTATTGTCAACAGCTATTTACAAGAACGGAGGCTTTGGTATGACACTGATGAGGGACCCCAGGAATACGTTGTCTCTGCGGCTGTCCCACAGGACTTCGTACTGGGCCCACTGCTTTGGAACATCATGTACAACGATGTAGTTAATCTTCCCCTTCCGGAGGAAGCCACGGTGGTGGGTTACGCCGATGATATAGCGCTGGTTGTGGTCGCAAAGCACCTCGAAGATGCTGAGTTATACTCATGCGATGCGATCAGTGCTGTTAAGGGTTGGCTAGAGAGTTCTGGTCTGACACTTGCGGAGGAAAAAACGGAAGCGGTCCCCATCACCAAGCGCCGTAAAAGAAATTTTACCCGTATTCAAATTGGGAATCATATCATCACTTCTAAGCCTGCCATCAAATACTTGGAAGTGATGATAGACGGGAAGCTAAGCTATAAGCCACACGTTCAGTATGTTTATAACAAACCATCCACTGCGAGTGTGGCCCTGGCAAGGATGATGCCGAACCTAGGAGAGCCACGGAATGCTTCCAGGTTGCTTATAGCTGGGGTAGTGAGTTCGATCCTGCTCAATGCAACTTCAGTTTGGGGAAAGGCATTGCAGGTTACATTTAACGCTAACAAAGTGAGTTCAGTCTACAGAAGAACAGCCCTAAGGGTTTCGATTAGCACTTTTCGAAGCCGCTTTTAGTTTTGAGATTTGTTAGAAAGGCGGGGAGTGGGAGGGGTGGAAAGGGATGATTTCTTTAACGGACCCATTCTCAGAAACCGGTCCCTGTCCAGCGCATCTCTTGCAGCGTTGTTATATCAGCCCTGTATTAGGACTGGGTACAAATATTGTATATAAGAGCTTCCGGTTGCCGATTTTTTTTAAGTAACAGGAGAATAACGGCAGATGCCTTGTCGCCGAGTTGATTCCAAATCCATTTCTTATGAAAAGTCATCATCATGGGGATACTACCCCATGTGGTTAATTACAAAGTTCCATTTTCCTTCAGTCTTGAATTTTTTGAGAATCTAACTCCAACGTAATCTAGAAATGTCGATAGCTAGAAATATCTGTATGGAGTGTTTATTTAGATATCATTCCATTCGTATCTACACTGATAGATTTGGAAGTGAACAAGTTCTCAGTTTGCTTAGAAGTTGTATAAGCTTCGGGCGTTAATAACTTAACAAATATCATTAATGAAAGTAGCAGATGAAAAGTAAATACTATTTTCAATTTTTCCTCTACTATCCATGCACATACATACATTACATACCCACGGACTTCATTGAACAAATTTGCACGTCTTTCATGTCTACACCTTTCCATACATATATCTATGAATATTTAAATTAAGCGCCACGATTATCTTAAATCAACGTAGAGTTACGACTATGACGTATGTATGCTTCTACATATGTGTACACATATATATTATAAGATATGATTGCTTTATCTTGAATCTTTGTTGACCGTGTTCAATAGAAGGGTGTTAGCACTTCTATTAAACAATTATTATTCTTGCAATGTCTTACTGTTTCTTTGTATGTAATTTATTGATCCGCTACTGAGCTGTAGAGTATGTCCGCTCACTCTATTATTACTTGCCTTGAAGTTGGGCGATTGGAGATTACCTTAGAGGAGCTTATTTTAATTATGAGATATGGAGCCGCTTTTGTAATCCTATGATTCAAAAAATTACCTAGAAAAGCATTTCAATAATGCGTTAGGACCATGGGACCAACAAGGTCTGCAAATACCCTGCTTAAGAAGTTTTTCGAATTCTTTCCGTGAAACTACAGCAACAGCTTCTGCCGTGCCCTGACGCGTCTGAATCGACCAGGTAGTTGCGCCGACTCATGGGGTCGTAAATTGTGAGGCAACGCGTTGCTGCATTTCGGGTAGCAGTTGCCAGGACTCTCGGCAAATCTGATTTATTTGGTGAGAAATTGCAGGGGCCGGTACACTTTGTAGTCTTTTCAGTGAACCTACGATGGTACCGGCATGCCCCGGAACTTGCCGAAGGTGGCGACAACCTAGTAACCGATCGCCCATTTCGGGAGGCATATCTTTACTTTGATCTAGTTCTACTCCCAGAACACAAAGCACAGACGGCCTCTGGTAACTTAGAGACGGTGGCTGTTAATGGTGCCAACATCTGCTGCAGCTGAGCCACCTGACCTAAGTTGTCGTTGGACATCTCTTCGTGCAGCTTGAACTCTATTTCCACTCCCTCAATTCCGAAACTATATATGTGTGAGACTCCCTTTTTACCGTGTCCGGATAGCTCAGTGGTTAGAGCACTAGGCTGTCATACGGAAGGTCGCGGTTCAAATCTCACTGGTGGCAGTGGAATTTGCATCGTGATTTGACGTCGGATACCAGTCGACTCAGCTGTGAATGAGTACCTGAGTCAAATCAGGGTAATAATCTCGGGCGAGCGCAATGCTGACCACATTGCCTCCTAGTGTACTGTTACGGTCTTGAATGAAGTGCTCTAACACACTTCAAGGCCCTCATCCAATATGGATTGTTGCGCCAACGATTATTATTATTATTATTATTTTTACCGTAGTTTTCTGTATAGGCTAATTTTTTTTTTTACTTTCTCTAACTTCTTAAAACAGTCAGGGTTTTCCTCCAATCCAAAGCGATACAAAAATTTCTTATAACCGCCGTATCCCGTAAGGAACTGTGTCAGGTGATAATTAAATTGCCAGTGCCTTCTCAACACGGGATCAGTGTATGGTTTCGACAACTTTTTTCGGAACTTTCTCACCGTTGTAATTTTTCGGCCTGTCGTCCGTCCCTGAACCCGAGAAGCTTCTCCGAAAGGTAATTCTCGATTAACCAAGTGACTAGGGATACCCAGTTTAGCCAAAGCAACTTTAATCACAGTTGGCCGAAAGGGATTTTTGACATCTTAGCATCAGCAGCGTCTAGGAACTATCAACGTGTATTGCATCCTGAGCAAAGTCCCACCGTTGCTACCGCATCCATCGCAGAACAAACTCGCGGAAATCTAGGGCGATAGGCCCTGATAGACAACCCGGAAGCTGGATGAACGGGAGCAATCTATTGTATATCACCGTCTCCCACATCTTCCCCATAGAGTTTAAAATACTGGTAGGATGATATGAAGAAGGCACGCCAGGTGGTCTCTACGGCATCGGAAGCAAAACTAACTTCTATCTCTTCCACTGGGTGGAAAATACTCCTTTTATAATGGGTGATTCAAATATGCTCGTGAACCACTCGGGGGTAGTCTTAGCAGCCAACTTAAGAGTTTTGTATGGAATTCTATCCAATTTCGGAGCATACTTATCTCCAGAACGTCTATAGATCAGATGCAGTTCCTCCTCAGTATCCTTAGGGACCGAGAAGACAGCCTGTTCGGCTGATAAGTGAGCGAAAGGGTTGCAATTACTTTCAACAGGAGCCACAGGCACGCCACTTCCGGTTATTTTTATCCAGGAATCTTGCTCGTTATAACCCTGTAGGCAGCGTAAGTTCGTATAAGCATCGAAGAGAAGCTGCCTGTAGCCAACCCGTTTGCTGTCCATATAGCTTTTTTGAGGTTACTTCTTACATGTCGGCCCTCCTCCATCTCCCGATGTTCTGCCTTCTATCTTGCTTGCAGACACGATAATCCCAACGTTGAGATTTCCTAGTTCCATCAGCAATTCGATTTTCTGTTTCGAAACAAGAGCTGTTGCGGCATTCTAGCATCGCATTCCTCCGTTATACACTGGCATAGTTAACCCATCATTTCCACCACCGTTCCCTTCGAGCCGCAACCTCTTTCTAAGGACGGATGTCTCTTCCTCGAAATTCCCGAAGGCACTATCTGGTTTTTTTACTACCAGTACGCCTTCGGTTATCGCTTCCTTATTTTCCATTGATGAAAAAGATGGCGTGGTGGTCATTGTGGGTGCAGTTCTCACTCACCCGCCAGATCATCCTTCCCATCGACGAAGCACTGAGGTATGCCAGATCGACGATCGTACCTAGTCCTGTACCTCGGAAGGTCGGCATACATCCAACGTGGGCTAATACGATATCTAGCTCCGCAAAGTTTTCGATGCAGATATGGTACCTGGTGTTTGTCACCCGGCTCCCCACTCTAAAGGGAATGCTTTGAAGTCGCCGGCAAGTATTTTAGGGCTAGTGCCCAACACAAAACTGTTAAATCTTTCCTCACATTGTGTTATTGTTCCACTAGGGGGACTTAGCAACTGTAGACATGGACGCCATTGATTTTTGATTTTACAAGATCGGCTCCAGAGAATGCTATTGTCTCTCGTAAGACTTGTTTTCCGTCTGCCCATATCACGGTGTTATCAACCATATCCCTCACTCAGGTAACGCTACCATAACTGTGATATGGTAAACAAATTACCGTCATCGCTACACTCGACTTTTGAATAATAATAATCGTTAGCGCAACAATCCATGTTGGACCAGGGCCTTGTGTTAGAGCACTTCTTTCAAGACCGTAACGGTACACTAGGAGGCAATGTGGTCAAGCATTGCGCTCTCCCGAGATTATTACCCTGATTTGACTCAGGTACTCATTCACAGCTGAGTCGACTGGCATCCGACGTCAAATCACAATACAAATCCCACTGCCACCAGTGAGATTTGAACCGCGACCTTCCGTACGACAGCCTTGCGCTCTAACCACTCAGCTATCCGGACACCTTTTGAATGGTTTGTGAAAGTAGGTTCTCGACTATCTCGCAGTGGTAGAGGTTGATTTGTATACAACTTAGAGATAGTTCCCGGAGTCGCATATGAGCCAGTCTACTATAGTCAATTTAACCGCTGCTTCCACTGGTAACCTCATAATAGCAGTCTGCGTACCTTCGTATGTTTTCGTGACCCTTTTTACGGTGCGCTATCCGGCACCGTTAAGATTGAATTGCTCCTGCCACGCAACACAGATATCTTCCCGCGAAACGACCTAGTCTAAGTCATTCTAGTCGCTAATCACCTCCTATTTTTTTGTTTTAGACCTAAGTTTCCTCTTCTAACAGCTTCTCCACTTTCCCGCATCGGATCTCCACTTTATGGTCATCTGATGCGGCTCACTCTATCGCCCGACTTCGTAAGTTGCAGACCCGTTTTTACCTTCGATGGATATCTGCATATCCCCATTTTTGGAAATAATTATTATTTCTGGGCAGAGGTTCTTTCTGTCTTTTTTCCTTTTGTTGATAACCTGTGTCCATTCCTCGTGCTGCTGAGTGTTTGTTTCTTCTACTATTGCAGGCACTGAGGTTGCATTCGAGAAACCACCTACTTCCGCATCTATTGTCCCCTGCTGAACTTGCTTCAGTGAAGAGCCCTTTTTCTTGTTCGCAGCTTACTGAGAATCCGAAGGCTCACTGCAATCTTCATTACTTCTTTTGCTTGCTCTCTCGCCTGGTTCATCCTGAGGAACTGTCACCTGGGCTACCCTATCTTCTGTAGCATTAGATACGAAAGTAGCGAAAGTAGCACGTTTCTCACTATTGAGGCTCTACGGCCGCTGGCCGCCGATACCCATAAACCATCTCTAACAATTTTTTTTTTTTTCTTTACAGGTGACTTTGGGCGATACCAAGGTTTCCAATTTTTCTTACATGTCCTCTCAGCACTGACCGCTGGTCTACACATGTTATCACTAGTCACGGTGGCAGCAGTACCTAATCATAGATGCTTCATTGAAGGGGTCGACACCAACGAATCGTATGCTCCATGGAATTCATCAGCAATCCTGGCAGCTATTCCGTCAGAAAACGGTGTCCTTGACTCCTGTTCAATGTACGATATTGACAACTCAACAGTGCCTTGCAGTTCATACGTGTACGACAATACTTACTACAAATCATCGAGGACAATGGAGTGGAACTTTGTATGTGATAGGCGATGGATGGGATCCATTGCACAGACAATTTACATGCTTGGAGTATTCACTGGAGCTGTGACGCTGGGCGGACTGGCTGACAAAATTGGAAGGAAGGCGGTGTTTTGTTGGTCTGGATTGCTTCAGCTAATCTTAGGAGTAGGGGTAGCATTCGTGCCGGAGTACTTTTCCTTTTTGGTTGTTCGATTCCTATACGGAATTTTTGGTAGCGCTGGAAGTTACATCACAGGATTTGTATTGACCATGGAACTCGTGGGGCCGAGTAAACGAACGGTTTGCGGAGTGTCTTTCCAAGCATTCTTCGCCATGGGAATTATGTTAGTTGCAGCATGGGGTGCCTTAATCCCCGACCGAATGCTTCTACAAGTGGTTTACGGGCTGCACAGTGTCGTGTTACTTGCTCATTGGTGGATTATGGATGAGTCGCCAAGGTGGCTGTGGATGCAGGGACGGGCTTCAGAGGCTGTGGATATCGTAGCTAAAGGGCTAAGAATCAATGGATCAGGGATCCCCATAGATAAGGAATATTACATCTCGAAATCCAAAATCAGAGTTGCAGTTGAAGAACCTTCGAGTGCAGGGTTAACCGATCTGTTCAAAACGCCAAACATGAGAATGAAGACGCTAAACGTATGCCTTTGCTGGTTCTCAAATTCGTTAACGTATTATGGCCTCTCATTGAGCTCCGGCAAATTGTATGGAAATCCTTTCTTGATCCTATTCATTATGGGTCTAGTCGAATTCCCAAGTTATGCGGCGGTTATTCTTTTGCTAGATCGATTGGGAAGACGTTCGATTACAAGCACGCTCATGTTAGCGGGAGGAATTTGTTGCATAGCAGCAGCTTATATTCAACAAGGAAGCACTACTGCCACCACCATCGTCATGTTAGGGAAGCTCTTCATTGCTGGATCTTTCGCTGCTATTTACAACTATTCAGCCGAACTATTTCCAACTGTTGTTCGAAACTCTGCCATGGGATTGGGTTCAATGTGTGCTCGTCTGGCCGGGGCTCTTACGCCACTCATTACACTACTTGACTCCTTTGATCCCAAGGTGCCTGCCGTAACATTCGGACTGCTTTCCTTAGTGTCTGGATACTGGGTGATGTTCCTGCCGGAAACTATGAATCAAATGATGCCGGAAAGTATTGAAGATGGCGAGCAATTTGGAAAGGGAGATACTTGGTTTAAAGCGTGCCTTAAACGAAAGAAATCACGTGATACCGACGATTACAATCCTGAGCAAATGGTGCCTTTACAAACGATCGATAAAAAAGACGGTTTTTGATGTTATTCGGAGGAGGAACCCCAATTTTAGTAGAATTGAACTAATTCGAAATTTCAAAAACGCAGATATTGATATTTTATTGACGCTAAGGAAAATAGTTCTAAAATAATGATCATTGTAATTTTGTAAGTTCTTACGTAATGAATTATATTTGTTACAATTGAAAGAAATATATTTTTATAGATATTGATAAGAATATTTTTTTTATAATTTCAAAAATAGAATTTCGTACGTTACGACGAACAAATGTTCAACTTCAACATCAAGAGCTCTTGATTGTTACTTTCAGATCACCTCATAATTGTGAAGTGCTACGTACCAACCGACATTTGCAGAGGAAACGAATGCTTTCTATAGGCAACTGCTCGCAGTTCACAAGAGGCTATCTAAATATGAGATTGTGATCGTGATGACTGATCTGAATGTCAAAATGGACTCTTTCATAAGACATGGCCTTGGCGACGGTAACAGTCATGATAAAAGTTATGTGGACTTCTTCAACTTTTGCCGCCTCGTCATAGGCATTATCATGCATTGTTCGAGCGCAGGGGCTATCGCAAGGTCAATGGGGGTTTGACTGACTGGCTACGAACATCTAATCAGATTGACCATATAGCAATCAGCAGTCGATTTGGGAGTTGTCTTCTGAGTGCGTGTGACATAAGAGGTGCTGACGGCCTCGAAGGGGACTAATATCTGATGGTCGTTTACCTTCGCTTGCATGTCGCTGCCGCGTCTGTGTTCAGGACCAAATTCATATGGCTTCGCGATGCGGCTATCATTCGGCAGTGGCAAAACTTAATTGCTCCGAAAGCTTCAAACAACCCACTCAAGAATATTGATGAGCATTCGAGCGCAATTTAAAGTTCCTTTGTCTCTGATGAATGATGATGAAGTTGTCAGCCGCGTGCCAAAAGATGTTACACGAGCCTGGTGGCTGAAAATGACGGTGGGCGCGATGAGCTGCAGCTCCATTACCGTAAAAATGTAAGAAAACTGGAGCGTAGTGTGCGACGTGTCTTCCACTTCCACAATTATTGCCGACATTTAGAGCAGTTCCACCTGCCAGCGCAACTGAAGTCCAGGATCGAATGAAATCGTTGAAAGCAACGGGACCTGGCAACATCGCATCTGCACTCTGGAAAGCGAAGATCTGGGACCTAACACTGTGGCTCAGTGAATTCTTTAATCAGGCTATTCAGGAAGGTAAAATACTTTCTGGTTGGCAAGAAAGTTCCACAGTTCTAATATAGAACTAGTCGGAATACCGGAAATGTGGGAATATACTGTTGTTAACTTTATTTGTGCAGATATCGGAACCGGATGTATTTTGAGGCCTAGACTTCGTAGAAATGCACTACTGTGATTTTTTTCAGATTTTTCGGTTGGCTATGTTCTGAGAACGAGACCTTTCATTTGATACCCCACATGACCACATTATATGAAAAAAAAAATGTTGCACCCTTGATTCACATGTATGTGGAGTCCCCCCTCAAACTTAACACAAAATGGCGCCACTTGCTGCATGTAAAAAAGAACAACAGACCACACGCTTTTATCAATTTTCGTGACAATCGGTCCAGCCGTTTCCGAATAAATGAGTGTGACAGACAGACAGAGAATGCAGCCAAAGCGTGCAATAGGGACCCCAAATGCTTATTGTGCGACGGAAGTGAGGGACGGGATTACCGGCATATTGCCGGAAGTGTCAAATGTGCAGAATTTAGGAAGGCGCTGACTTCAATGAAAAAATGAGGTTTATTTAAATAAGCCTCAATCATTGTAGGGTCGCTCAAGATTTACTCGAGCAGACTCCTACGAATCCAAGGTGGAAATTGCCGTCATTAGCGAACCCTATAGAAACCGTCACGGTGGCGTATGGGTTACAGATTCGACTGGTGGAGCGGTGATATGGGTGTTGACACGCCATACAATGTACTGGGAGTCAGACATACAGCGGCTTTGTGTGGGCGAAAATAAACGGGATTTATTATATGTGTACAGCTATTACGCCCCACCAATTCTCACACTGTCAGAATTCGAGGAAATGCTTGACAGTCAGCCCTGCACTGGCACGTGGTATGTCCTGGTGAGTCAGAGGGACTACACCCACAGCAATCACCAGTCAGTTGGAGTCACCAGGCAGAAGACTATCATGCACGAAATCGAGAAAGATATCAGGCTGGTTTGCTAAAACTGTGAATGAGCAAACCTTCATAGAGGTGTGGTTAGATCAGCCTAATAAAGCAGGCGCCTCTAGGGAATGCGCTGTCCATGTGGGCCAATGCATCGCCAAGGCATGTGACGCGTTCATGCCTAGCAGGAGTTTATTTCCCAATAGAAGACCCAACTACTGGTGGAATACTCAACTGGCCAGCCTTCGATCAGCCTGTCACCGAGCCAGAAGAGCGATTCAGAGGGCGATAGGCAGAATCGAACAAGGGTAAAAAAAGCGCGCCTATTAGGATGGCGGCAAAACCCTCAAGCTCGCCATCCAACGTAGCAAGAGGAAATGCTTTAAGGAGCTCTGTTCGGAAGCGGACGTAGACCCGTGGGGAAGCGCCTATAGAATCGCGATAGGGCGATTCAGAGGTCGATCATCTCCGCAGATCACGTACCCTTCACTCTTGTTAAAAATTATCCAGAGGTTGCCCTAGTAAGAGAAGGGCATAGACAGCTTCCAGCGACCTCTGAACCAGTGACGAGCTGCTGGACATCTGCGCTAGGATAAAAGATAACATAGTTCCGGGTTTGGATGGAGTGCCGAATAGGGCCCTTAAGCTTGCCATGAAATCCAGACCGGCCAGGTTCGCTGAGTTGTTCGAAGCGTGCATGTCCGAGGGGATACTTCCTGCATCATGGAAGCAACAGAAGTTAGTTCTGCTGTCTAAGGCTGGTAAACCTCCAACTGAGCCAACCTCCTACAGACCTGTTTATCTTTTGGACACTGTGGGCAAAATGCTAGAGCGAGTAATTATAATAGATTACTCCCGGTTGTTGATAGCCAAGGGGGCCTCTCAGATCGACAGTATGGGTTCCGTAAAGCCAGATCAACCATTGATTCCATCAAAATGGCTTACTGGCTTGGCTGAAGATGCAATCCACGTAAAGGACAGTACTAGCAAATATTGCGTGGTGGTGACCCTGGATGTTGGTATTGCATTCAGTTCGGTCAATTGAAACCTAATACGGGAATCTCTGGCAAAAATTGGTATTCCCGCTTTTCTTGCAGCTATTGTCAACAGCTATTTACAAGAACGGAGGCTTTGATACGATACTGATGACGGGCCCCAGGAATACATTGTCTCTGCGGGTGTCGTACAGGGCTACGCACTGGGCCCACTGCTGTGGAACATCATGTACAACGATGTAGTTAATCTTCCCCTTCCAGAGGAAGCCACGGTGGTGGGTTACGCCGACGATATAGCGCTGGTTGTGGTCGCAAAGCACCTCGAAGATGCTTCATGCGAAGCGATCAGTGCTGTTAAGAGTTGGCTAGAGAGTTCTGATCTGACACTTGCGGAGGAAAAAACGGAAGCGATACTCATCACCAAGCGCCGTAGAAAAAATGTTACCCGTATTCAAATTGGGAATCATATCATCATCACTTGGGAGTGATGATAGACGGGAAGCTTAGTTATAAGCAACATGTGCAGTATGTTTAACACAGCATCCACTGCGAGTGTGGCCCTGGCAAGGATGATGCGGAACGTGGTAGGGCCACGACATGCTTCCAGGTTACTTATAACTGGGGTAGTGAGTTCGATCCTGCTCTATGCAGCTACAGTTTGGGGAATGGCATTGCAGGTTACAATTAACGCTAACAAACTGAGTTCAGTCCACAGAAGAACAGCCGTAAGGGTGTGCTCGGCATTCAGGACTGTCTCAGAGAATGCAGCATTGGTCATCTCTGGAATGATGCCCATTGACATCTTGGCAGATAAGATGACGAATATATACAATGGGAAGTCTATCTCTCCTTTATCGCAGACGAAGAACGCCAAAAGGGAGAGATCTCTAAATAGATGGCAAGAGCTTTGGGAACACTCGAGAAAAGGTCAGTGGACACACAGGCTCATCCCTGCCATCAACGAGTGGTTGGAGAGACGGCACGGTGAGATTAATTATAATCTTACCCAGTTTCTCACGGGGCATGGAAGATATCGGCAGTACCTGTTCAGGTTTAAACTAAATACCTCATCCGATTGTCTAGACTGCAGTGGAGTCCCAGAGGGCCCAGAGTATGTATTCTTCCACTGTCCAAGGTTTGTGGAGGAAAGGAAGAATCTAGAGAAGACTCTAGGAGAGACAGAAAATCTGGTGCAAAGGATGCTGGCATGTCAGGAAGACTGGGATGCGATCAACACCATGGTCGTATCTATCTAGAGCAAACTGCGAAAGGCAGAGGAGACTAGAAAAGTGCGGTTACGTACGCCGCGTAGAGACGAAAGGGGACCAAGCTAAAATGAGCTGACTCCGCCCCGTGATGTATAATACCATACGGTGGTTCCACGGGGCTTGGGGTGAGTCGGGGGTGGTTTTAGTGTAGTAAGTAAGTATCACCCACATGCTGGCGTGTCCAGGCGAGTGTCTTTTGAAGATTTCCACCTCCTCCTCAAAAAAAAAGACAGACGGACAGACAGACAGTAAAAAGATTTTAATAAGGTATTGTTTTGCATAAAACCTTAAAAACGGTAATTTCACATTCAAATTAAAAGTGCAAGGACAAATGTATTATCATTTCCCGAAGAAAATCCGCAGTTTGCAAATTTACGCAGACAGCACAACCTCTGCCGAGTTCAGCTAGTTATAAATAAAACTACTCATTAATTTTTTCAACAACAGTTGATATCTCTTGTTATTGTTAAAAAGAATTAACAAATGAATAAATCATCTATCTCGTCTATAAATTATCATCTTCATATTAAATAAATGCTCTGAAAGGTACCAGCAAATCGGAATTGTGATTTCAATTGGATTAGTTTTCCGTATTTTGATTATTCCAATAATATCTGTATTGATCCTTTGAAACATTTACATTTACAGTAAGTTTGAATAGTAACCATATTATGTGTACATGTTACATAGATACTTTTAATATTGATATAGTTTTATTTGGTGAAAGGGTGAATTTTACTTCTTAAATGCCTTTATGAACGAAATGGTATTTCATTTTTTTTTCTTTCTTAACTCGATTAAAAATATTTTCATTTATATTTAACTCCTATTTAAAATTTAATACAATAGAAAGTGTTTATACTTAAAAATCTCTAATGTATAAATTTATTATAATACACTACACTAATATCCTTTTCGCTTCTCATTTTTATCTATCATTTCTGAAAAAAATCAATCTTTAGTTGAATGCTGAAATCACAATAAATAAGACTAAAATTTAGTCTGACTTTAATCCTAGGTTTTAGTGACTGAAAATTTTAGCGTAAAATAACAACTAAATCAATCCTTTCTAGCACAGTCCTAAAAGGGTCGGTGAAGATGGTCCGAAACTGATTCTCTTGAGTGAAAAAGTTTTGGATGACTCAAGAGCTTCATGAAAAGGAGGTGAGATATACTCAAATTTAAGGCCCGGGAAACTGGAGAAAACTGGAAAGTTGAGTATTTATTTTATTGAAATTGGATAAAATAAGTTTTCCTGTGCAAACGGAAAATATTAAGTTTATCAGGAAATAATGGTTTGCAGCACCTAGAAGAGTCTAGGCATTCTGCAATTGGACTGGCAGCTTCGCTTTAGCCGATGTCTAGCCACATTCTCCTTTAATTTTTTTTCATTTCGACATGCAAAACAAAAGGAGCACAAGCAAGCAAGCAAAATCAAGCCTTAACCAAAATATTGGGGTCATTTGCCGAACTCAGAGTTCAGATTGGAGAACTCTAAGAAATACCAAATATTAAAGAAGGGACGGTACTTCCAAAGTGCTTGGAATAATGGAAAGAAGTTAAGGGAATGAAGTGTAACGTGGAATAATGTTGGCTGAAGACTTACATACACACATATATATATATATCACGCATATTATCTGGTGGCACATGATATGGTTATTGAATATTATGTAGACACGTATGGGCACACAACATCCACATTCAATTTGTATGAGGATACAATCAGATGTTTATTATGTTACGGTGTTGAG
Organism: Hermetia illucens; assembly: GCF_905115235.1. NCBI lineage: Eukaryota > Metazoa > Arthropoda > Insecta > Diptera > Stratiomyidae > Hermetia > Hermetia illucens. The sequence goes on from NC_051854.1 coordinate 76,244,320, forward strand.
ACTTAAAGGCGAAATCTGTCAACACATCTAAGCCTGGATATCCATCCTCAGCCTTATTGAAAGGCGGAACGGATGCTGAATAAGATGCAACACTGGGTTATACACATTTTACAATAAGCTGAAAATTCCTCTCGAGACTGAAATACAATGAGTAGGACATGTAGATTGAATGATTTATGAAAGAGTCCATTCAAGGACATAGCAAGCGCCGAAGACCATGTAAGAAACCTTGAAGCAAAGGGGAGGATCAAAGAGACCGGTTCACCTCTTTGCTTGAAACCGGGAATTGGAAGATACAACCTGTAGACTAAGATGTTCGCACTGGATTACTTCACTTTAGGACGCAAAGGACCGGAATCGATCTGTAGTCCTTTCAGAGAAAAGGAGTTCCTTATACTTTATTTTTAGGAGTTTTGCTGCTTAATTGTCATGGAATTTGATTTATTTGATTTTAATCCTGAAGCAGATTTGACAAGTACTCTTTTAGCGTCAATGACCCTGAATATCATTTTAAGTTGTGTCTAAATAATGAATTTCAAATCAACCGAACTGACCCATGACCATATGAAAAGAATTCCAAAAAATGCTGTCAATCTTTTATTGTTCGTCTAAACTGAAAGTTGAGGAAAATTGTAGGGTATCATTAAGACGCTGGTATGACTTCAGCATAGGGAATGGCCTACAGTGCCGGTAAAAATGATAGAGACCCCATGTTTTCCATGAAATCTCAAAATAAAACAATTCCAAGAAGGTGTGTATACATCCGAGATAACGATGCCGAATTACATTCTCCTCCTCGTCCTCCTGAAAGCTGGGGGATTCCCCGAAAACATATCGAGTAATAGCAGAAATTCGAATTTCAGGTAGGTAAAAAAGATAAGACCCCAAGGAAAAAATCATTCTCTGGTCATTTGAGTGTGAATATTTGATTAGTAAAGAAGCAGTAATTGGATTTTAACATTTGAAGGTGATTTTTAGTAAATTTTGTTTAGTGAATAAATGGGTAGAGGAAGGCGGGTGACTACGGCCGAATCAAAGGTTATACAAACATTATATGACGACGTTAAGTCCATAGCGGAAATTGCTCGGATTACGAAGCGTAGCAAATGTGCCGTCCGTAATGTTATTCGGGATCCCGAAAACTATGGGAAGAAAATCTCTACAGGGCGGCCAAGAGCGATAAGTCCTCGGTTTGAACGGAGGATTATTAGATTAGCATCCAATTCTACGCTAACCGCACCCAAATCGCGGGCAAGGCAGGCAAGCGTTGACACTGCCATTAGAAATGTCCGAAACATTATCGGACGGGCCACGCATCTTAAGCGCCGCAAATTACAGAGAAAACCGCCTCTCACAGAAAAGCCCAAACTGGCCAGTATGGCGTTTGCAGAAAAATTACTTGCGTTGGAAGAAAAAATGGCGCCGTGTAATTTTTACAGACGAGAAAAAATTTAACCTGGATAAACCCGACGGTTTCAGCTATTATTTCTATGACTTAAGAAAGGAAGAGGGAGTGTTTAGGAAAAGACAGTTTGGTGGCGGAAGTGTAATGGTTTGGGCTGATATTGGATACAATGGGCGGTCAACGATTCGGTTTTCAAGTGGCAAAATAGCCAGCTCCCGGTATGTGCAAACGCTACGTGAGGAATTTAGCGACAATTTGGGATGAATCGCGGATGAGCTGTTCATTTTCCAGCAAGATAATGCTGCGATTCATAGTGCAAAGTTCGTTAAGCTGTATTTTCAATAGCAACACAGTTCGATTTTCCAGCGAAATAATATCGATAATTGTCGTGGGCAGAAGACGTAAACGAATTAAAAACGCTATCATTTATGCATGGGGCCACATTTCAAGGAATATAAGAAAATTGTTTTATAGTTTACCTAAAAGAATTGTAGAAATTATAAAAAAGAAAGGAAGCTCACTAAAGTATTAAATATCATAAAAACAAACTGGGTTTTATTACTTGAATTCCATTCTAAAATGCTTAAATATAAGGTGAATTATCTTTTTTACCTTCCTGAAATCCGACTTTCTTTAATTACTGTATGTGTTATACGGGGAAACCCCAGGTAATTACTCAGGAGAATGCAATCATGTCCAGTTATCTGAGATGCATACACAGCTTCTTGGAATTGTTTTATTTTTTTAAGATTTCTTGAAAAACATGGAGTGTCTTATCATTTTTACCGCCACTATAAAGTTAAAATTTCAGTTTTATCCATCACACGGTTTCCTTTTCAAAATCGATACATATCTTTGAACGAAGCATAGAAAAGCTACTATATCCAAATGACAGGAGATAAGTCGAAACAGGGGTTCTTACAGGCGATCCGGCGTTGAAAAAGGCGAAAACAGTGAAATTGATAGACAGGATTATAGCCTTTTGCTTTTTGAAAATATACATATACATAGCTTCATTTCCATTTACAAATTGGAAAATCAGGGAAAGATTAAAGACGAGAGGCCGTTTAATATGGACGACACAACACGACAATATATTTAATGTATTTCATCGGCACGACACGATACGACAAATTATTTTGTTAATATATGTATATCCACCGACACGATACTCCAGCAGCCGACAACAACAAAATATTCCTGGGCTCGTATTGAAGATCCAGTAGTCATCCTTATTATAAACAAACATTAATTAGCATTTGTGGTTATTGTATATATATATGCATATTAAAAATATATATCAGTGAAAATCATGTTACATCGGTTGATTAGTATGCTCACCTTACATTATCGAGGAGAAAATTTTGTCGATGTCGGCTCGTGTCAAGTCGATGGAGTGAAGCAACTTACAATTGGCCTGGCAGATTTGGTTCAACCTGTATCTTGCCACATATTCTTTCAATTTAACTCTATTTCGATGTGCGAAACAAATGTACTACAATCAAATGAGAGTAAGTATTGAGTTATGTTAAAAGTTCTGAGCGTTTTTTGCTTTATTTCGATGGTGAAATTAACTGAGCTAGGATTATCCGACTTATAGCATTTCCATCTGAAATTAACGACATTCCAAACAAAATTAAAAACTTTCCAAACCAAATTAACACCACACCAAATTCACATCTTTCCAAATCAAATGCACAACTCTCCAAACGCAATCCACATTTTTCTTCCAAATGAAATTTACAGGATGAAATTATTAATAATAGTAATCAATCGTTGACGCGACAATCCAAAGTAATCTAAAAAGGAAACTACGTATGAAAGTGATTACATTCCCACCTTTTGCAAATATGTAGTTCTGGTTTTTGTATTACGTAATATTTTTATCCTGTGAATTTCAACCTTCCAAGTCGTGAATTTAATTTAATTATAAATACTAGCGACAAACTGGGTAAATTTGAACAAATTTTTTTTGGGGCCAGTTCTATACAATCAAGAAAATTTCGCAAAACCTATGAAAGTGGCAATCCCTTGGCGCCGCATCTGGACTATAAGTAGGGCGCGGTAAAACTTCCCATTCCAATTCTTGCAGCATCGGCGTCGTTAAAGATGCCTACAGCCTAGCGTTGTCTTGATGGAGAACAACATTCGTCTTCTTAATAAATCCCGGCGCTTCTGGTCACTCGCTTCTTCAGTCTAGTCAGTTGAAGACAGTAGAGATCAGAACTGAATCAGCACTTAGTGATTCCTTGGGAATCTCATAAAAAACAATGCAAAATCTTCTTGGACATTAATTCGGGCTTGGCGATCGATTCGGCCAGCTTACTGCAATTGGATCACGATATTCTTTTGGTCATTGTCCTCGTATGTTATCCATTTTTCAAAGTCAGTAAATTTCAAGTTTCATCAAAGAATCGTCGCGGTCGGTCGTACCCACGATAGAGCACAAAAAATGAGAAATGCCTGCTAAATCAACAAAAAAAATTCTGCAGCAACTCTAACTTCATCTGCATATGATCATCGCTTGGAGTTCTTTCTTAACAAGAATCTTTAAAGCCGGCAGGATGAAGGCAAGCCTGTCGCGCCTAAAAATGGAACAAACTATCTTCCAGATTAGGGGTTGGGTAGAGTTGACAACTCTAAATGGAAAATAATTGTTACGACGCCACCACAGGAGCTTTGGGATGTATTGACTTTACAATGACAGACCTGGCAACGACTGTGCGCTCCCTGCAGAAATAAAAAGGTATTTAGCAGCTAGGCGATACCTTCTCTTAGTATAAGGCTGATGTTACACTGCGGTAGGGTGTCCCTGAATTTGCCGCCGTTTGTTCGGTAATGTTCTGGTAACCCTAATATCTCACAGATAATGACAGTTTGATGGCTGCAGCTCGAAAAATTTATACAAAATATAGTCGGAATAGTGTTTTGGCTTCATCAACTGTGAAGAAATTAATTGAAAAATTCACGGAGACTGGATCAGTTGGAGACACTTAAAACATTGGTCATCCAAAAACAAGCCGCTCAAATGCCAATATCGAACCATTGCTGAATCCAAATCCAGGAACATCAATTCCGCGCGGTTAACAAAAATTGCAAATTTCAAGAAGCTCTTGACAGTGTTAACTCACTAAAGATTTGGGTGTCCATGCTTACAAAGTTCACTTAACAGAACAATTGAAGCCTAATGACCATGCACCGCCAAGAAAATTCGTTGAATGGATTATTGAACGTCAACAAGTGGATGCTGATTTTTGCGATGACACACATCTTCGCCTTTCTGACTTTGTTAAACGATAAAATTGTCACTTTCAGGATTCAGAGAACCTACGTTTTATTATCGAAATACAAATATGTGCGATTCTTTGGTGTAGGTATAGAACTTGAGGTATAATTAGACCATACTTTTTTTCAAAATGAGGCTGTTCAAGCATTGACCGTTACTAGTAATCGATATCGTAACATGATAACACAGTTCTTTGTGCCGTAATTGGAAGATATTGAGGTGACCAATGTGTGGTTTCAACAATGCCACATGCTATACATCCCGTCAAACAATTCAGTCACTGCATGAGACATTTTCAGGTTGTGTACTCTCTCGTTTTGGTAATCAGAATTGGCTTGCTAGATCGTGTAATCTAATAGGGCAAAGTGGAAGACCGGCGGCGTGTTGCAAGACTATGACACGGTATTCTTTACGGACGGATCAAAGATGGCCTATGGAGTCGGCGCGGGGGTTTTCTCGAATACACACGGTGTGTCCAAGTCGTATGGTCTCCCAGGTTTCACCAGTGTATTCCAGGCGGAAGTACTGGCGATATTGGAAGTCTGTCGATGGCTGGAGCGTGATTCGAGCCCCAAGCGTAACATAGCCATTCTGACCGACAGCCAAGCGGCCATCAAGGCCTTGTACTCAATGACGACATCTTCCCGGTTGGTGGGGCAGTGCAGAGACACGCTCAACCATCTGGGCGGCACGCTCAAGATAACTCTCCTCTGGGTTCCCGAGCATAGGAACATAGAAGGGAATGAGTGGGCTGACGGATTGGCCAGGCAAGGCTCTGCTCTTGGCAGTCCCTCGGGGAACACAGTCGGTGTTCCGCTGGCGGCTGTCGGGGGCCGAGTCTACTCGCACTACCTAGCAGCCGCGGGCCTGAGATGGCGAAGGCTTATAAGCTGTGCCAAATCAAGGAGAATTTGGCCCGCTTATAACATAACCCGATCACGAGAGCTCCTGTGCCAGACGCGTGTAAATGCATTCAAGATTACGGCGGTCTGCACGGGGCACTGGCCCATAGGGGACCATGCCGCTAGGCTCGGCTTACCCTACAACTCGCATTGCCGAAGCTGCGGAGAAGGAAGGGAAACCCTCATGCACTTTCTCTGCGATTGCCCGGCTCTGGCTCGAGTCAGGCTGCGGACACTGGGTAAACCATTCTTTGGGGACCTCAGTGAGATTTCTAGTTACAGGGTCGGAGAGCTGCTTTCCTTCGTGAATGCTACGGGCTGGCTTTGAAGATCCGAGCCAGCTGGACTCCGCTTCCCTGTTCCTATAACAACAGTCACGGTCTTAGGAGTTTGTGGCATCAAAACGGCGCACCAAAGCGCTAATTGGGCTCCTCGGAGCGGCCACTGATGCCTACCTACCCCTACCTTTAGATTTTCTGAAGTTTAGTTATATGAAGCCAAAGTTACATGTCAACAAGCTCACAACTGCCCGTGCATTCGAAGAGGAAATGCCATGTTGCATTAACGTAATTAAACCACATTTATGCAAAATATTCATGGCAAATTTCAGCAATTCTAAAAACTGGATTTTCTATCTAATTCAAAGCTTGCCTAAATTGGTTGGTTTTCGCGGAAAGAGATCGACAAACAAACATGGCCCTATCCAGACGAGACCAGTTTTAACCTAATTGATCCATGCGCTAATCGAACGCCGTTACATCTAAGCCTCAACTATTGGCAGCACATATAGAGGGAGCAACATGGGCTCGTATAAGTTCGAAGAACTGGTATGATAAATGATTGCGAGATAACAACCGAAAGGAACAATACTGCATACCAGGCAATACAGCAATCTTAAATAACGCAGACATGCGCTGAGAATTACCTCGGACTCCATCGAGCGGAAAAGCAGCCTCACAGTCAGAAAAAGGAATCCTGGAAGAATCAACGGGTCTGTAGACTGGAGAAGTATAGGGAGCCACCGCACTAGGTGCCAGAGTTTCACCAACAACTCAACAGGATGAAGTCTTATACACTTAGATGCTCATCCTCCCGGGACAAATAGGGAAATCTGATTTCCGCCCGAATGGGTATATTGGAGCGACTGCTCGACAGCTTGAATATCACAATTTGGAGGTGTCAACAACTGAAGACGACGGACAAATTCTGCCACCACCAAGCATGGAAGAAACAGTCCGAGCAATTCATCATCGCCAGGAGCCGATGGAGTTATTGGTTAAATATGGAGGTGACCCACTGGGTTCACCAACTTATGCCCAAAATTTGGAACAACGGATCAATCCCTGATGACTGGTAACGAGGCACTATCTATCTCACACATAAAGAGCCGGATCTCATGCAGTACTGCAATTATAGAGGTAGAACATTGTTGAATAACACCTATAAGATATTCGTTTTGAGAATGAAGGGGGTCCTAAGTCCGCATCAACTTGATGCAGGACCGGACCAATTGGAGAGCAACTTACTCCCTCTTTTCTGGTCCACGGACCCCTACTTAGGGCTTGCACCCAAACTTTTTTAAAAAAAGTCAAGCGACGACGGCTTTACGGTTTCTTACCAGGGCAGAGGCAAATCGTCAGACGCTGCCTCACCTCTGCCCTGGAAGCAGCGTGACCGTAGCGGCTCGCAGATGTTGAATGCTCCTTTATATAATTCGTAGAACACGACATACGGAGCCGCTACGGTCACGCTGCTCCCAGGGCAGAGGTGAGGCAGCGTCTGACGATTTGCCTCTGCCCTGGTAAGAAACCGTAAAGCCGTCGTCGCTTGACTTTTTTTACCTATAAGATATTCTTCGCTATCTTGCTAGACCGAATAGCCCCATATGCACACAACATCTCTGGCTACCGTCCAGGAAAATCAACAATAGTTTACATGTTCTCTATGCAACAATCGATGAAAAGTGATTGCAGTATCAGATCAGTTTCACCATCTTTTCATTAACTCAAGGCCACTAGGATAAAACTATACATGGCCATGTGAGAGTTTAGTATCCCGACTGATCTGATAAGACTGACGCTGACCAATGTACGGAGTTGATTTGGCTCCAGGCAGCAGCATCACTCCCGTGATCTTCCACCATCAATAATGCTTTAAGACAAAGTCTATAATGGGAATGTCTCTGATAAAAAAAAAGAAAACCTAGGAGACTCTGCCTTAGACGCCAAGACACTAGGCAGTTATCAGGAATATCGAAATCGTGGACTTTGGTGAAAAACTGGGATGTCTGGAGCTCTACCTAGACCTAGACCTAGATTGGAAATCGGTTGTTGTGTCGTTGATGGTTTTGAATCAAAAAGGTTAATTCGGTGAATAAAACGTTCTTTTGTGTCAACAAGGTTCTTCTTGCGAGCAGTTTTATGCAATTGAATTTCTACGGTCTTCTGGCTAATCTTCAATTTAAGGACAATGAAGTAAGTGCTTCGGGTTCTACACGTCGATCTCCATCTTCTCGCCCTGGTCCTAGTGTTTCTAGAGAATTTATAATTTTTTTCCTTTTTTTAATTTCTATTTTGAAACGCTGCAAAACACAATTGATCTCAAATAAAAACCTGTCTGAGAACCTATCCGAAGCGTAATATCACCTTTCAATCATCGTTAGTATGACCCGATACGATATGCACAGCGTGACGTATGGCTCATTAAAGATATCCAGCGAAAAACGCTCAGAACTTTTACTTTATCCTATATTTTGATTATTATTAAAAAAAATTGCCGAACCCACAATTACCACGTGATTAGCAGAGTTCAGACCGGAGTCCCCTATATATATATTTATATGCTGTATTGTAAATATTATCTGGTTGTATATATTTATTATGAATAGTAGACACGCATGAACACACAACATCCACATTCTTCGAGATGTACCAGATTATGATGAGACATGCATTATGTTACGACATTGAGTCTTATTAAAAACAGAAGGGATGCTGGACAAAATGTTTACAGAGTTATATGCAACTGAACTTCTGTATGTAGATTGAACGATTGACCAAAGAGCCCCTGAAAAGACAAAGTAGGGACCGAAGACCGTGTAAGAAAGCTCGAAACAAAGGGAAGGATTCAGCAAACCAGATAACCTTCCCTTGAAACGAAGCTACGAATTGAATGGGGGGGAGGGGGGGGGGGGGTCCAGTCAAACGCCTGGTTTTTCAGCTGAGGAGAGGTAAGGACCCTTATGAAGAATACCCACTCCAACAGAATAGGAAGTACCACCAGAAAATGTTAGCAACGTCGGAAAACATTTGCCTTTAGTTAACCTCACCTGTTTAGTCGAATACTATCATAGTTTGAGTTATATTCATTACAGGGTCTCCTTTTAGAAATCGATTGAGGTGTCAAATTTAGATCAAAAGAGAATCGTGCTATGATTTATGGATGGCACTATTATACGCCAAGGATTGCGATCGGTGAGAATAGGAGGTTCTACAGGCGACCCGGGTCTCAGGAAAGTGAAGCTGTGAAGTCAACCGGGATGATCAATCGCATCATTTTAATTTAAAAAAGAACATCAAACAGAGGAGGACGCTTTATATGCAACCGATTTAGCATATCTTTTATGTACGACGACACGTTACGATAATTTTTTATATTAGTTTAACACACGACACGATACGACAAAATTATTTTGTTATTGAATGGTGTATAGTTGCTGAGAAGGGCGATATTGACCGCAGGGTCCAGGCCAGAAAAGTGTACAACATAGACAATAGGCACTATAAACTTGTTAAGATTGTGAAAGTGATTAAATGAGACCAGAAATAATATTGGCCGAAGGGACACATACATATATATTCGAGTAGTTCGCAAATATTATCTGGTATTATATGATATGGTATAATGAATATTTTGTAGACACGCATGGACACACAACATTCACATTCAAGATGTACGAGAATATATTATTTTCCGGCATCGAACCTTAACCCTTAAGATACATATTCAGCTTTATTACAGCTTAACAAAGATGCTGGATTAACTGCAATAATGAGCTGTACACACTTTAGGACAGCACACAAATTTCTTTCCAAATTGAATTACAATTAATAAGACATGTAGATTGAATGAATGAATGAAGAAAGAATGTGTTAAACACAAGGTGGAGGCCAATACCATGGAAGACACCTCGAAACAAAAAGAAGAATTCAGTGGAACAGGAAGCTCACTCGTTGCTGCGAATAGCAACGAAGTAACAGGAAGAGTTTATAAACAGAGCCGATCGCAATAGGTTACCTGGGAGAGTTAAGACCCGAGTTAATAAGGGATCGCTGGACAGCTTTCGATTCAGCATAAAAGATCAAGTGGCATCAATCTCTTTGGGAAAGCTCTCATCCACATTGCATGCCGGACAGGACAAATGAATGAAAACGCTGAGGCATCAACTACTTTTATTGTAGAATTTTTCATGAGGCTCTGCTTAGTAGAAGTTTATACATATATGTTTTGGTGTCAAAGATAACATTGAGGGATCTACCCCTTTAACAAACTGTAATTCCCGCAAGTTCCCTCCTGCTGTGAGAAACTCATCTTCAACTAAGAAAGCATTCCAGTGGATCGTGTATTTTAAGGCTACACGCTACGAGCTGTCGATAAAATTGGCTCTTACCACCCTTCCCATAATTGCATAAGAGAACTGAAGTAAGAAAAAGAGTGGGGACATTCGATAACTTACAGAACTTATGGTTGCAATATTTGGCTTTTTAGAATTTTTTGTTCTCTACGCTTTGTTTTCCTGAAATAGCTATGAATTTCTGCGTCGGTACATATCTCTGAACGATTACCCACATTTTATGGGGAGGGGACTTAGTAAGGAATATCTTCTGCGGAAGCAGAGGAGAAACATGAAGCTAAGTGATAATCAAACCCAGCCAAAGTGGTAATCAGAGACCGTATTGAGGGTTAAGCAGGGTGCACACAGCGGTATTGAGTATCATCTAGCCTTGCTTTGGCAATGCGGAAATCCACTTAACTTTCCCCGTAAACTAAAACGCGAGTGCAGTCAATTATGATAAATTAACACAAAGATTAAAACAAGAATTAAATTTCGATTAATTATGATTGTAAGATCCGACACTGAATGAGTGGATAACTCTTATCTCATCTATTTAGAATCTGCCACCAATTGAGACGAGCCGAACCAGGCCCCTTCTGTCAGCACTCTTGAGCCTGGGAGTCAATAGGTGCGTCTTAACGGTAAACCATTTGACTTCAAGAAAGCTTATCTGCACAAACCACAACTCTCAAGTTACCAAGTGTATCAATAATAATATTCGTTGGCGCGACAATTCAGTGGATATGGGTATTGAAATGTGTTAAAAGATTTTATTCAAGACCATAACCGTAGACTATAGGGCGACAATACACCATAGAATGCAAAGTGATCAGTATTGGCTTGCCCGTTATTATTATCTTGATTTGACTCAGATACTGACAACCGAGTTGACTAGTATCCTATATCCAGCCACGATTCACCAGTTAGATTCGCGACCCTTTGCATCGACAGCCTAGCGCCCTAACCGCTAAACTATTCAAATATTCAGACAAGTTGTACCGAGGTTCAGAAAAAAGGACCGTACGGGGTATCTACGACTAAGGGCAAACCGAAGCCACAAATGGCAGAAGGAGGGCTCAGCCGACAACGGGTTAGTCTTCATTCGGACCCAAAGCTATTGAAGAATCTTGTATACTGGAAGTATAAACGAATGATGTAACCAATACTGCTCCGCAACGATGTGTGGGAGGGTGCGCGGCTAACCCTGAAGGGGGTCTGTCAGCTACTATCGTTCATTAGCTTCTTTCTCTGGCTTTAAGATGCAGACCGTAATGGCGGTGAGGTTCTGAAACAACTTTGCCGAACCACACCACCACCTGATAAGTAAAAAATATTCTAGCATCAATACTAGGGATTATAGATTGTAAAAATATACAGTGGCGACCGAGCTGCAGATCCGGATGAAAATTATGTTGAAAACGGGACCTTGGTGGCGAAATTATGCAGGTTTCCTATTATTACATTTTTCACTGGATTTTCCATTCTGCACCTGAGGAGAATCACCCGATTCCACCACGCTCTCATCGGGCCTGATGGCCTTTGTGGGAGAATAGCGGATGTCGAATGATATTATGCCCTCGGACCGGACTCATTTTGTAATAGGCATAAACAAATCTATAACTGTTCCATTTTGGAATGCGTGGGAGACAGATCGAGCCACGTACAACCTAGAGCTGAGCGCCCGAACGGGGATCCTTGGAAGACACATCAAATCTAATGTAGGAATTGAGAAAACAAGAAGAGAGCTTTCCAATTAGTATGTCAAATATGGTGAAACTCAGATTTAGAAAAAAAAACAATCCTTAACCAAACTGTGAGGTCTGATTCAACTGTTGACGTACATCGGTACAAAGAAGTTAAGAAAGCTCTGTAGACGAGCATGTGGTCGGCTAGACAATTAAGATGTATTTTTTTTTGCAAAAAAAAAGCGGAGATATTAAGGGATCGGCTCTGACGAAGAAGGTAAAAGCAGTGAAATCAGTCGACTAGGTAATGGACACGGATCTCGGAAATCATTTTTGTTGATGAATTGAAAAGTAGACACACAATTAAAGGAGAGTATAAGCGACCATAGCTTACTTTCATGGTTTATATCGTCAACATGACCCAATATTTTTTTCTTACATTATCAATACGACAAGATAATTTTTACGATAGCTTTCTTTTAGTATTACAGATACGACATGACAATTTTTTGATATTTATTATCATCGACACGTAAGGACAGCTTTTAGTATTTATGATATTTCCACATGACACAAATTGTTTATTATTAATATACTCACCGTTACGACACTAGATCATCAATTTAATCCAAATATTATCTGCCTTGTTTTGATTTGAAAAAAAAAAATCCATATCCGTTGTTGACAGTTGATTAGCATGAAAAGGAATTTTTTTATTGTCAGCGTGTGCTTGCTGGCCGTCGCCGAATAGTCACCAGTGCAGCAAATGATATGTAATCTCGAATCGAAGAGAGACCGTAGTAACTATCTCCATTGCTCTCTCTTCACTACTGGACAAAACAGTCTTTCTATACGGCGTTGAGATGCTCTACCCTAAATACAAAATAACCGAGAGAAATTCAGTACTTTCCTTTAAATATTGGGTTTCTGCTTCTGAATGACAAACGAATGAAAAATCGCGTTATCATAACGTAAAACGGTCATGACAATGACTCTAATCAGCTTACCTGCAGGCAATACGAAAGGACGAGGGAACAACAAATGTATATATATGTATATGGTTGCATTCATTGATCAGTAAGGCATAGCGCGTCAACCACGCCAATGCACTATTGCTTACGCTTCGGCGAATTGCATTTTAGCTCACCCAGGACTACCCAAGATGCCCGCACTCCTCCCCTACTATTTTGCACCAAGTAATCTTGGGGCGACCTATCTGCCACCCATCTTGGGAGAGTAAGTTCCACTGCACGGCGTAGTCGACAATGGAATTGTCACCCCTCCTTAACGAGCTTTTGAGTAAAAGTGGGCGTCACTTTCCATGTGATACTCCCATATACCAGGAGGAACATCAACACAAAAAAGTCATTTCCAGATTTAAGGCAAGACAATGAAAGCGGATGTAACACTATTAATGCTTCAAGTGACATCCAATTCGGTGTCGCTGCCGACAGAAATCACGCTTTCCATATATACAAATTGATCGATGCCTTTGATGCTCTTCCCATGAATGTAGGTAGGCAGAGTACAATGACCCATCAGGTTGAGACCCTTGGTTAAATGGCTCTGGATTTGGAAAGAAAGAATCCGAATCATTTTAGCTATTATCTTTGCAAAGGCAGACGAGTGTTCTTTGAAATCTCAACGATTATCCTCTTCTTCACTCTTTGGGGAAGGGCTCAGATCCGCAGGATTTTCGTACGAGTGAAAAGAGTAAACTTGTAGAAACTCTGAGTGTAATTACGCGGTATTTCTAGCGATTAATTATTTGGAATAAAAAAACTTGTTTTTCCTATTCGCTAGTGTTGATTTTTATTTTGTAAATACCGATATTTCGGGAACCACTCGTTCCCTTCACCAGTGCTAACAAGTCTACAACGGAATAAGGAGGAATGATAAATAACTCTGCGAAGAGATCTTTTGTGACGACGCACACTACGTTGAACTGTCTGAGCCTGCGCACAGTGTCGGAGCTCTAGCGTTAAAGTCACCTGTTCACCTATTTCCGGCAAATTCGTGCAAATTTAGGGATCCCCAGAGTGAATTTTTTTCATTTTGCACTCGCGATAAGTGGTAATTTCGATATTTCGCGCCAAATCGTCAGTCCTTTGTCGATATGAATTATGCGGGTTGTACTGTATTTCAAAAATAAAGTGCTTAATTAAGTTTGGGACTTTGCAATTATTTTTTTTTTATTATTATTTTTTAGAGTTGAAAATGGAATATGCAGAACAGCATTGGCGAATCGGTTGATAAATGGGAACAGGCCATGAACAAGAATGAAAAATACATTATCAATTAATTTGCCCTTAACATTATTGTTTCTGTTAAAGAATATTTTTGAATCAAAAACTATACTGAATGTATTACAACCCAATAGTTTAAGAGAATTTGATTTCTAAGGTGGATTAGAATAAGTTATTTTCTATAGTTGTCAATTCAAATGCGCATTCCCTTTCCTCCCTTTCCTAAATTTTTACCTATTTTTTTTTAAAGTTTATTTCTGAATGAAGCTAAAGTCTCTATTTAGTTGTATCTTAGTGTCAGTTGACAATCGGTACGACAAAACATATTTTAAACACAAGAGACTGCGTGCAAGAAATTAATTTTTTCTATTCCCGTGAATTATTCATGATATGCAGGGTGCCCCGCTCGTCGACGATGCCAAAACGAATATCTTATCTCAATCCGTTCGAACCCAGGTTTTTTTTTGTGGAAACTACTCGTGACAAAGTTACTTTCCTTTTCAGCAACATTTTTAGATTCAGCATCAAATTTTCTAACAGGTCGTTCCCTTGTGTTGCGTTCAGATATATATTACACGGAATATTTAAATTTTATTAAATAATATAAATTTTCAGTCAATTTAAAATTCGCATTAGTCCCTTAGAAAATATAAATTTCACATATAAGAGTGGAACAATGTAATTCACTGCCTATGTGGGGTTTTAAGGCTCAACCTTTCCTTCGGAGAAAAATGTCTGTGACAGACAGACAGGCAGACAGTGAGTGAACCGATTTTAATGAAATTTTATTTTCCACAAAAAGTCATGATTTTGTAATGCATTGAGATAGAATATTCATTTATGTCCCGTTTCACTTCTCTGAAGGTGCATTTCTATATTAGGTCTGAAAAAAATTCAGACGATGAGAGGGATATCTTGTATCTTGCGGATGTACTTAAAATGGAAAAATGATTTGTGGATAGTTTCCCAATGACACCGATTATAAATGAATCAGTTCGAGACAGTTGAAGAAATGCAACTATCTTCCACAAAGCAATTACTTCGTCATAAAAAAATCGATCTCTCACTTATCTCAAGATAGTTTGAATTTCTTTGGTCTCAGATTAGATTGCAGTATACCGCCAAACAAATTAGAATAACTGGAAAATTTTCATATTTTTTAAAGAGACTGAAGTAAAAAATAAATAAAAAGTAATCACATCATGATGACTTCTAAATTTTCATTTCACTTGTAAATTTGGAATCGTTTGGTTGAACTTCTTGGGTACCCAAAACAAAAATTTCGGTTTGGGGTGGCATTCCCGATTGCAATAAGTATCCGGATTCTAAAATAATCAGAAAACCCTAAATTAATCAACGAACTGTTTCTATCTGATATCGCAACGAATAGAAGAAAAAAATGTCGTAAGAAGACAATAATTTCTGAAAGCATTAAAAAAAAAATGGAAAATTTGGCTCAATAATAGGAAAGAGTCTGGAAAAAAGATTCTAAAAGACTTCCGGTGAACAGAGAGAGAAAACTTAAAATGTCGACTACCAACAAAAAAGGATCAATTGACTCTAAACATACTGGCAGTAATGATTTGAAGATGGGTTGATGGGTGTTTGTCTTGACGTGGCGTGCCTTTGAGTTGATATATTCGGAGCCAACAACACTTGTAGCTCCGCAAGACAGAAATAAGGCAGCGTCTGAAGAGTTTCCTCTGCCATAACGACCGTCGGCAACTTCGGAAAAAGTGGGTATTTGCCCAAAAAAACAGTAGTCTGTGCATTAAAAGTAAAGAAGCTGGCAGTAGATGCGACGGCCGAGATGGCAATCTCGACCCCGTGCTCATGTTCGAATCCCGGCTGTAGTTATGCATATTTGTTATTGCCTAAAGGTAATAGATAAATAGTACAATCGGTCTACTAAAGGCCTTATAAACAAATTTCAAAAAATTAATTGACCATTCAAGTAAGTCTTCAGCTATTTGATTTGCGGAGGCACTGTAAGGTGGAGTTGCTTAGTGCAGATTCGTCCGAACTCCACACTAAGTAGCGCAACCCACCACAACTGGAAACTCACCCGCCTGAGTGGCTCGCCTACCTGCTGACAGCAGGCTGACAACCACGAAGCTTGCGGAGCACCCTGGCAGAGAAAAAACAGTCTGCCGTCAACTATGAAAAAGTAGAAAAATCTCGAAAGATCGTCATGAAATTTGAGTGAGAAGTGCTTTAACTCTACTTCAGCGCAACTCTAGTCTATGCAAGCTCAGAATCGATCCCCATCAACGTACGAGAATACTCACAATCACTATCAACCTTAGGGAACACAAGTTTTTCAGCCTCCGGCACCCCCGTAGCCGCAGTGGCCATATGAGTGCCGCTATTTCGGTAACGCAGTTCGCACACGCGGGCATCACTTCTGCCATGCAATTTAATCGCGCACTCGTCGGGCTAGACGAGGAGTCAATTGGACGCGTCGTCGACGTTCTGGAGAAGTGCTGCCTCAGTCTGCACCCTCATCAAGCGACTGTCGATAAGTGAGTCAGCAAAGTTGACTTACTGCTGACAAAATCCACGCGCACCCCGTGGTCAGTGAAGTGTCGTGGGAAGCCAGGGGCCAAATTGCTGAGCTGCAGCAGACGGTAGCAATCCTCACTGCTGGTTGCAACAGTCAGAGCCTTGCGTTCAGGTGGTAGGTCCTGAACTCGTTCGCGGTCCCCCAACCAAAGTGAGCATGCATGTTTGACAGCGGGCGTTTTTCCCTCCCGCTGGAATATTGCGAGACTTATGCTGATAAGCAAGAGCAAAAGCGGCCCAGAGGCATGGTCAGCGCACCGCCCGCTCGGTATGTTGGACATAGCTGTTTGAGAAGCTCATCAAGCCACGACTGCCTGATGCAATTTGTGCTGCGGGAGAATACTCACCAACACAATATGGTTTTAGAGTGAGGCGATGTACAGTTGATCCCATTGAGAAGATGGTCTAAACGGTAAAACTCGCTGAGGCACAACAAAATCGCCACTGTCGGCGAGTGGTGTTCCTTGTTCCCTCGAATTCTGCGAGGTGGTGCGGCATGCTCGAGGCCCTGGAATCGTTTCCATACTCCAGGCAACCTATTGCGGATGTTGTGGAACTATTTAAAGGACCGTGCCCTACTCTACGAGCGGAGGACAGCGCAGAATGAGGGTAACATCGGGGGCGGCTCAGGGATCTATTTTTGGATCGGACCTTTAGAATGCCTTATACCTACGATAGCCTTCTGCCACTCGAGCTACCTGATGAATAGCATCTGGTCGGATACGTGGACGATATTGCGGCACTGGTTACCGCACGCACGGTTGAGCAAGCTTCGCGCACGCTGGGAATGGTGATGCGGCGAGTAAGGAGATGGATAGTTGAATATGGACTCTCCCTAGTTCTGGAGAAAACTGAAATTGTTGTGCTGACCAGAAAGTCCTTCCACAGTCAGGTTGGTGAAGCCATGGTTTTGTCGAAACCAGCGATGAAATACCTGGGCATCATGATAGACACAAAGATTAGCTTCTTCGTGCAGATTCGCAACGCCGCGGCTAAAATGTTTGCAATTTGCCGGCTAATGTCCAACGTCGGAGGTCCTTTATCCAGCAAGCGTCGTTTGTTGATCCTCCCTTTACGGCACCGAAATGTTGGCTGATTCCCTCAGTAAGGAAATGTACCGTAAGCGCCTAGCACCAGTCCAAAGACGAGGGCCTTTGCAAATTGTAATGATGATAGCGGGAGTTATTTCGATCGCTCTCCATGGTGGCGGGCGGAGGCTTATATACCTCAGGAAAGGCGATTGAAACAAAGAAGCTGTCGCTTGTCAAGAGAGAGACCGTACCTTCTATGCATGGCAGCAATCTTGGGAAACAGAATCGGGAGGTAGATGGACCGCGTATCTCATAAAATCGAAAGTACGCAGAGGTTGACTATTACCTAACGCAACTGCTCAGCGGACACGATTATTTTCAATCTTACATGCACACAATCGGAAAATCACAGTCGCCCGACTGTGTTTATTGTAAGGCCGCGATAGATGACGCCTACCACACCTTTTCCTCTGCAGAAGGTCGGAGCGGCATAACCATCACCTTTTCATGAAAGGGTGTCTTGACCCCGGACACCAAAATTGAGGCCATGTTGCAGAGCGAAAACACGTGGCGCCGAGTGACACGTTCCACTCAAGATATTTTTAAGACCAAAAAGAGGGAGATGGATAGGAGAGATGACATGGTAACTGAGGCTGCCTGAGCCCACGAGATTCTTCCCTATATATTGAATAGGCCTGGCGTGAGTAGTCCGGGATGCACCAGGGGGTGTTTTTGCCCGGCACTTTGTGTGTAAATGCATTTCATCTCCCTACCCCGTCTCTTAGTACTTAGCCTGTACATTAATGTGTAGATTCTATCGTTAATAGAAACCGGAGAACGGTCACAACATGCCCCCAAGCAGGTCGAATTGCAGCAGTTATAGGATTTGTTGAAAATCAACGCGAACTTGCCCAACATCTGAACTTAACTAGTTACAGAGATGTCAACAGATTGGAAGCTACAAAAGACGACTTGGACCTCGACGAAAACGCGCTACATCTCAACATGGTTGAGAAATCGGCATCTGAATGCATCTCAGCTGGTACGAAACTTACAAACATTTCGGGGAATACATATCAACCGATGACATCTAGCTGAAGGGAGCTTGATAGCTCACAGATCTGAATATGATTCAAAATTGACAGAATCCCACCGACAAACTGGCATTCAGTTCGCTCGAGAATATATTAATTGGACGATGGAGCAATGGGCTGCAGTCTTATTCTGACACGAATGCAGGTTGTGTCTGCAAAGGATTAACTGCACCGAGCATGAGCATACCGAACGATTTACCCCGTTCTGCATTTCAGAGCAAGTATTTTTGGCGACAGATCCTGTAGGCTTCTGGGAAGGCATGGCATTAGAAGCGAAAGCCATCTTCCTTTCATCACAGGACCAAGTAGCGGTCGCAAATCACCTGGACTTACTACGCAGCAGTATCTCAGAGAAGGTTTGCAGGCGCCCTTCATGCATTTTCCAGAATTCATCCTAAGAACTTTGTTTTCATAGATAATATCACAAAACCCACACTACAACTGTCATGCGCCGGTAGTTTGGGGAAGTGAAGCCCAGACCTTAATTGAATCGAGTGTTCATGGGATCAATTTATAAAAGGCATACTCGCTAGAAATAGCACTTCAGTGAATGTATAGGAGTTGGAAAAAGCCATTAAAGAAGAACAGGAGGTGGTTTGATGAGACTTCGGCAATAATTTAGTGGAGTTAATGAAGCACCGGATGGAACATGTGATTTAGAAAAGGGAAGGGAACAATCGTTGGTAACTGATTCAAATCAAGGATCGCTTACAGTTTAGTTTTGATTGTTTGTGTGGGTTGGATGTTGTTTCCAATAATCACCGTTTTAATGTGATTCATACACAAATGTGGTTCCTTTAGGCACTAGAATGCGCTCAACATTAATACTTCACTAAAAAAAATAAGAAAAAATCGTTGAAAACCGGCATGTGCGTTCTCCAGTGTATGTGATGTGTAAATGTAATTGACGTTTAACTACACCTGAAGTCACTGCTGAAACACGTAGATAACTGATTTTGGTGTTCAGTTTTATGAGTGTAGAACCGAGTGATTGTCGGGCACAGACTCAGGCTCGAGCGCCCAGGAAGTAGTTGGTTTATGCCCTTAGATCATAGCGCTATGTAAATAACGTATTTATAAATATTTAGCATCAGTTCCTTCTACGCATGCATTTGGTTTTTTGTAACTGTTTTTTGTTTGTAATAACGAATGCGGATTGCCTTCTTATCCGAAAGACAACTTATCCAACAAAGAAGTTTTACTCGAAATGACTTTTTTCACATTTGCAATAATACTAACTCAAAAATTAATACACCGATCATTATGAAATTTGCTGCAAAAGTTTTGATTTTCATTATTTTTACCCACATAAAGGATCATGTTCTTAAAAAATAAATTAGTAATGTAAAATTAAAAAGTTTTTGGCTTCAGATAAAAATTGGAGTCACTACGCGTCCAGCAGTTGGAGAACTCTAGTTACGACCTTCAGCGGAATAGTGTTACGTAACTTTTTTATTTTTGGCTTAAAATTTAGAAAAACATTTCTGAAAATTTGCACGGACTACGATAAATAAATGTCCAAATTTGATTGAAGTCAAATTAATTTCTCCTAGAAACATACGTGAAAATAGGCCTTCCAATGTGCGTCTTAAGACCAAACATAACCAGCGCCAATTAAAGTGGGCTAAAGCACACAAGAATTGGAAGACCAAGCGCCTCGGACAGATGGATCGCAGTTCCAACAATCTGGTCCAGTGGACGAGCGCTTATGCGTCGTTCAAAAGGGTGTTAGACATTTGTACTGTGCCGACTGTCAAGCAAGGAGGAGACAGGGTAATCATTTTGGGGTGTTTTGGTGGCGAAAGGTCTGCCATTTTAACCACATTCGAAGGAACACTAATAAAAGAAAGGTATTTGAAAATTTTATAAGCACATGCCGTACCCTCTGGACTTAACATTATTCAACAAAATTTTGTTTCCCAACAAGATAATGGTCAGAAGCACTCCTCTAAACTGTGCCAA
Source organism: Hermetia illucens (assembly GCF_905115235.1). Taxonomy (NCBI): domain Eukaryota; kingdom Metazoa; phylum Arthropoda; class Insecta; order Diptera; family Stratiomyidae; genus Hermetia; species Hermetia illucens. Next base: position 76,265,108 of record NC_051854.1, read on the forward strand.
GAGCTCCTCGATGGGAGAGATAAAGACAACATCATGTAAATTTTGAAATGGCTATCACAAACCCCAGATTTCTCTCACATCAAACTTGTTTAGGATGAATTCAACCGCAGGATCAAGGCTCGACTTCCACCTAGTGCTCTGGACTAGCTCTGGACATTAGTAAAAAGCAAATGAGAAAAGTTGAAGAAAAATTATTTCCAGAGACTCATAAATGGGATATCTAAAGGCCGTCATTTTGACGAAGCCGAAATTTAAATAAAAGAAAATTAAATTAAAAATTATTGTGTTCGTACGTAGTTAAGCGACATTTTAAAATAAATAAATGTGATTTCTGAATTTTTTACTGAAACTTTTCCTAAATAATTGTCTGGACGGCAGGGTACATCCTATTTTGAAGGAAATTAAAAAAACTAATTAATTAATTGTGCTAGATCGCTTAAAAAGAAAGTTTATTTTTGAAGTTATTCTAATTTTTGGGCGGTATTTTGTAGTACGTCACATCAAACAAAAGTCGGAACAGTTCCAATTTAACGCGAAATATATTGGTCATCGTTTCATGTACTGCACTGCAAACGGGTGATTTATTAGTCGTTCGTCAAATCAATTTCGACATACGATATCCAGGTTTGGGTATGCGGCAAACAATGGGGGAATTATAAAATGTAGTAAAAAATTGCAAATCGCTACATCGCCAATCAACTTGAAGTTATTTGAAACACATTAAGAGACACCAAAGACAATTGCTCAACCACATCAATGTTAAAACGAGACAAATCTTGGATGTTGCCTACACCTTTTGTCCCAACTTAAAAGTATTATATAGCATTTATCGATCATATAAATACCGTATCTTGTGTAGATAAAGAAGCAAAATATTGGGTTTACTTATTTATAATTAAATGCTTAGCCATTAAACTAACTTATACTTATACTAAGCATAATTTTGTAAAAATATATAGTTTTTTCGATACCCATTTGCCTCTTTTATTACTGAATGATCCTGTGTGTATGGATCCTCTCAATTAGTCAATAATCTTAGTCGCAGGAAATATCAATGGGCAACTGAATCATAATGACGATGACTTGTCGAGCCGCAGCGAACCCTATTTTTGATTACAGTGCGACTTGAATTTGCTAATTGAATTAATTATTATAATTTATCTAAATATTCCAACAATGAGTCACAAGCTGCACAAGAACTACATCGGTATTTTGGCTTCTAAAATGCGCAAATTGATCTATAAAAGAGTCATTTGGACAATGAAATTTGCCTGATTAAAGAATGGATTCCAACCTCATCAGAAGGCTACTAGATCTGATCATTCACGATCAAGACGAATGAGCCATCGAAATCAAAACGCAACCCAAAAGCTAACTCGACTCGTTCTTTACAAGCTTGCAACTAACCCAACAATTGGATATTTATTTCCATTGCCCTTCCCTAATCTTCACTCCCTCCCCTCTTGATTTGGAATAAAAAAGAAACAACAAAAGTTGCTGCAATCTACCAATAGATTTCTAAACTATATTACAATAATAAATTTGTTATTTTCTAAATTTTCGATTCATTTCCAGGCAACAGTCTCCTGCTCGAGAAAAGGTTATGCAAGAACAATAAAGGTTCATTTTAAACATTTTTCAATTCATTCAATATCTCTTACAATATGAGCTAAATTTTCATATATGCACAAGGTTACATAGTAGGGATATTATTTTACAATATATATTTTACAAAGAGAAAATAAATAAACAAAATCTGTCGATGAACAACAAAAAAGAGAGTTTGAGAGATAAAGTAAGCATCTCTATTAAAATTTACTGGTATTATAATAATTAGTAATAAAACTAACGGTCAAAATGAAATATTAACCACCACGGTGACTCCCGAACAACGGCCGACAAAAGCTTCGAATGGCGATACAACCGATGACCATGATTTTTACGTTTCATTTATGATGTTCGTTCCGGACATTTTGTGTGTACTATCTTTGGCTTTTGCGTTAAAGAGTCTTCCGAAGGGGTTTCAGGAATTAAAGCTGTATGCACGATAATACCAGGCTGGTCTTCACTCTGTGGATGCAATTCACAACTTTCGCCTGGGGTGAGATTCGCTAGAGCTGCCAAAAGATCATGATTAACTAAAGGTTCCATCTCTTCTCGCGGCTCCCATCCGGCCGGTGGACTAGCAGGTGGCGATATTAAGAACTGCTTAGTGAGAGGAGGCGGTTGAAGATTCCGCTGCGAAACTGGAGTTACAGGCTGCGCAAAGTAGCAACTTATTGAGGTTTTATAAAATTCATATTGATGCAGTTGCACCCTAGCATTAGCCGCGGCGATTGCAGTGTCAAAATTGACCCGTAATCTTTTAAAACTCCTCAACCATTGGAAAGTTACATTTTCGGAGAACATTCGAAATAAGTCTTCAAGGTCCGCCTTTAATTTGTCATTTGTAAATACTTCGGAATGGATATTTGTGACGATCAAAGACGTAGGCAAATCGTCAAAGGAATCGGGATCGATTTCTTTCTCCTCGTCTTCAGAATCAAGTTCATGCAACGTCGGGTGCTGATTCGACAGCCCATCCGCTGGATTTATAAATATGTTTTCATCTGGTAAGAGTCTGTCGTCGCACTCATCCTGTGCATGTGACATTATGACCTTGGTTTCCTTTGAAAAATGGTCCTCGAGACGATATTGTTGCTTCTGAAGACGGAAATGCGTGGAATACCTAAAATAGAAAAATGTTTGTTTAGAAAACTTCCAAACTCGCATGTCAATCATAAATCAGAAACGTGCAAAATCAAAAGATTAATAGACAGTTTTGAGTTGAAGCCAAGTTGGAAAAAATTCAAATATCAAAAGTACTATAAACAAACGCGTTGTGTTTTCAAAAAATTCCCACCTGGGCCAGCGAACTTAAATATGTAATTTTAAATGGAAATTTTTAGTGACTTGTATCGATTTAGAGCAATGTGAATAACCAATGTGATGTAAATACAGACAGATTGACGCACGCATAGACATTTTTCAACTACTGACATAAAAAAGACTCTCTAGTATTTGATGGTAATTTTTAGCGCTAGCAAAGAATATTTTTAAGCGGCAAAATCTGGTTGATATTCTTATGTAAGACATTTAAAGATTTGTCTAGAGTAAGTTTACTTGAAATACTTAGCATTATAGACCAGGCAATTGCAGTTTTGTAGAAAATCCATCTCAGTCAGTCTCCTCCACCAGTGGGAGTCACTTTCCATGTGCTACTCCCATATATTAACAGAGACAGAACATTGGCACAGAATAATCGCATCTTCACGTTGGTATGGAGACAATTGTATTTTCAGATTTTATACAACTAGCGCTGTTAATGGGCCAAACAATATTCACTTTGGTGTCACCGTCGGCAGAAATCATGCTTGCTAGATATACAAGTTGATCGACGCCTTCGAAATTCTACCCGTTAATGCAGATAGAGTGTGATAACCTGTCAAGCTGACAGCCTTGGTTTTGATGGTGTTTATATTCAATTTGACTCTGTTTGCCTCTATTTCCAAATCCAGAAACATTTGACTAGGGTCCACGACTCGCCGAGAGAGCGCAGTCGAGGCGTTTGAGGGAAGATGTCTGGTCTTTTGAACTCCTCCACACCATGAAGAACGTCATTGATAAAAAGGATAAATTATAACGGTGACAAGATGCAACCCTGGTGGAGTCCACTTGGAGCTCAAATTTCTGAGATTTTACTTCGATGTAGTACGTTACATTTTGCGCCATCATAAGTCGCTCTGATAATTCGTTAGTTTCTCTGGAATGCTTCCCCTGAGTAGAACATTCTCTCGAAATCGATCAGGTAAAGCGAAAATGTAAACTCCGTGCACTGTTCTATAGTGGACCGTAGGGTGTTGATGTGATCAATGCAAAAGAAAGGAGAGCAGAATCCAACTTGCCGTCTGTCGGTCAAGTGTTCGAGATGTTCCTTAATGCATTCTAATACTCCTCAAATTCTCCCATTCAAGGCGAGTGCTCTTCTTTGGAATCTTAACGATCATCACTTCTTCCAATCTCTGGAAAAGATCTTGGATTCCCAGGATTTCTATACGAGCATAAGTAGCAAATCTGCAGGTGCAGATTAATAATTTCGCGGAGAGATCGTCGACCTCAGCGGCCTTACTTCTTTGAGTACCTTCATGGCGAAGATTGGAAGACCATCGCAAGATTTGCGATCACATGCTCTTTCGTGGAACAATAACAACACAATAACAAATTCCTTTTTGTCACGGCGCACACTACTTTGGACTTCCCCCTCGCAGCGGTTAATGGAGCCTTCATACTCTTTCGTTCATTGTAACGCCCCTTCGGACCTGACGACACCTAGATCATACAAACGGTGGATGTTGAACTTGGAAGGTGATAATTGTCAAAATGTGTGGGAGGGGGCAGACGCTACACACAAGCTAAGTCAAGCGACCATCAGATTGTGATCCCTCCGATTTCAGCGCCTCTCTTGTTGAGCACATTCAGAAGACAACTCCTAAATCTACTGCTGATCGCAAAGTGGTTAATCGGATTGCTCGTGCGGTAAGTTGAAATCCAACTGACTCACTGACATTATGGAAAGCTCTGTGTTCGTATAATGTGTTACCAATGACGAGGCGGTAGAACTTGTCGAAATCCACAAACCTCCCACCACTATTGTTATGGACTTCAAGACCGTGTTTCCCCATCATATTCCAAGCAAGTTGTTGTCAAAGCCCATCTTGACATTTAAATCACCTATTAAGATTATAATGTTACCTTTAAGAAGCCTCTCTTAAAGTACGTCTAATAGCGCATATAAAGCATTCTTCTTAATTATATCGGAAACTTCGTTTTGCATAACACTGTAAAATTGTGATCGTGCTTAAGCTGGATCGGAATTGTGCAGTCAAAAACCGTTTAGAAACCAGCACCCAGATCAAGAGAGCGAGTCTCGAGGTAGCAGTCGGTAACAATCCGACACGAGATTCGCGTCTGTTACCACTTGACTTTCCAGAGTACAAAAGCACATTGCTGCAAGAAGGAAGGGAGTATTCTCCAGAGTCCCACAACCTTACTTCTCTTAGCGCCAGAAAGTAAAAGTTACTAACGCAAGGGTTTCTATCCCATTTAGTCGCCCTTTGCAACAAACAGGTGCACAGGGACTTTGAGTGTATTCAAAAGCCCTCTGAGAACACTATAAGCGCCAAATGGATGCAGGCAGCCCATTGCTAAGCGAATTGGAGAAAAAGCGGAAGATGAAGACGCATCTGAAGGAAACTTTATCCAAATAGTCTCCAGGGCTAACAAGAATAAGAGAAAGAAGGGCAAAAGAAAACGGGTTCGGAACAAGGGCGAGGGAATGACTTTGTCGGGAGTCGGTGTTTAAGGATAACGTTACCTAACGCCGAATGAGACAGTGCTGGAATTTCGACGCAGGCTCAATGTTCTGGAGGACGCCATTTTGGGCGAATCCTTGTGATTTTACTGGTAGAGTCCTTGGATTAGGCATGCCTCACCCAGTCTCCAAAGGGAAGTGGATCCGGGAAATGTCGGAGAGAGCCAGATTCATTGTTTCAACCGGATCGACGATAACACTCCGGCGCTCAGACAGCGAAGAGATGTAACTTGCATCGTTTCGCTGTCGAAGAGTTCTCGGCATGTGATTACCAGTATATCGCGTTCAAAGTGGTTGAAGCTATTTCTCGGCATGCACCACCCTGGGGCTCATCTATGGGTGGAACATCGTGAGGGTCAATAGGGAGGGGAGATGCGTCAAAGTTCGTGGAGCAGGCAGAGTCGTGCTGAATGCCACCTTGGCGGGTAGTGGCATTGTCTATGATTAATCTGAAAATGATGACCTGCGAACATGCCTAGAAGGGCTCTAGCTTTGACAAGGCTTCCTGGTGGTGCACGGTGGAAATTTCCGACCTACGAAAGGAACGTAGTAAATTGGCATCCGGGGAAATTCAGTTATAAGCTGGTCGTCCAGAAAATCGGGGTTCCGTGAAAACCCTGCATACTTAGTACCGACCAGATGGAACACAATGTTCGGGTATTATTCCCCAGACTCCGCACGGGTTTATAGCAACAGCGAGAAAGACCTCGAAGAAGCAGAAGGCGCCAGATCCCGATATATAGGTGGAAATATATAAACTGGTGTTCCACCAACGGTCAAACTTTATGGTCAGCGAGTTCAAGGATTGTATGAAAGAGGGCGTTTTTCCTTGTCGCTTGAAAGTATCGAAACTCGCGTGGAACGGTAAAGTGAGTAGAGACCCTGAGCTGCCGTCTATAAAGTGCCCAAAAAGCTTATCAGCAGTAGACTCACTGAAACGATATGCACTTGCAGGGACTCATCCCGAAGGCACTTCGGGTTCAGAGCAGGGAGATTCACACCGGATGCTTCAATTCCGTACGGTAGACAGATATGCTAGGCACATTAGAAAACTCATTCTACGTACCTGGTTATCTTTTGCGGTTATTGAGGGTTTATCTCAGATACCACTCTCTGTTCTATGAGACGCTAGGAGGTTAGACGAAGATGGAGATCCATCCTAGGGCCTGACCTCTGTAACCTTTGCTACGATAGTCTGCTAAGATTTGCCATGCCAGAAGAGTCGCACCTGGTCGGTTATGCACGGACGCACATTGACGCACTTGTTGCTATAAGTGGATGGATAAATGCTTATGGTTTCAGCATGGGGCTGGGAAAAGGTAATATCTTGATCAGAAAGAGAATCCCGACCCTGAGTCTCATTTCAATCGGTGAATTCATTATAGAATCAAAGACAGAAGATAAATACCTTTGTTTGACGCTCGAGTAGCGGAGCAGTAGCGGACAAGACTGCAACTGGAGTCTAGGCCTTGAGTCTACTATAATTAATAGCCAAGGAGTAGCTTTCCCAAACTACAATATTTTGTTTTAAACTTATTGACTTCGCTAATGGCGAATATTATGAGACCTATATGTACGAGGATACGTATTCTTATGGAAGCAATATAGTCTGTTCTGCTCTACAGCGCGGAGATGTGGGATGATAATGGAGTTGTGTCGTAAGCGCCTCGCTCAACTGCAGAGACCAGTAGCTCCGCGAGTGGCGCTACTTTTATTTGATACCCCACATGACAATATTTTGTGAAAAAAAATGTATACCACCCTTTCGCATATTTGGGGAGCGCTTCAGCGTCTCATAAAGCAGGGGAGGATCTCTATATTCAAGAGGTAACCTGACACATGGAAAAAATTTATTAGTTTTTCTCGATATCTGCCTGTCTTACGAAATTGTAGGTATCTCTAACATCGAGCTTTACTAGGAACCAACGGCTGTCCGTCCCAATTTGGTGAATCGAATTCACAACTTCCATCATAGCATTTACTGTAGTGTGCACAAAGTCATTGGGATGAGTCCCCGACAACAAATACCGTTTTTGCGAGTCTATTCTTGATAAGCTTTTCATCTTTTTGGCTATATCAAACATGTTATACAAAGTGTGTATACCGACCATTGTGACCACGAGCAACAAGAGCAAGGATTAAACCAGCACCGAGCAGTAGCTCCGGAAGATCATGAAACATCAGTTTATGTAGCTTTGTCGGGATAGCATCAGGCGCTAGTACTTCCATATTTTTCAACAGGTCTACATTTTTTGCTTTTTCATGGTAAAAGTGGGCAATTCACACACCTTCCCTCATGTTTAAATCAACAAGAGTGGCCATCGGTACGGCATTAAGTAACCAGGGTTTCCACAGATCTCCATCTTCCCCGACGATTAGCTCCTGCCAGCAATAAGCTTTGCTCTTATTCATCATACAGTGGAGTCTCCTTTTAGTTCCTCTGTACTCTGTCATTTTGGGGCATGCCCCTTTCCGCTAGTTCCAACACTATATATCCTACTATATATATATCCCTAGGTAATTTTCAGAGACGTCTTCAGTCCACCGCAGTGGAATTCTTCAATTTCTTGGTACAGAAATCGTTCTTCTCATTCCTCTATACGTGAATCTAATTTGTCTGGAGTATCTGAATCACAATTAATTATTTTTTTCTAAGCGGCGTAATAGTTCTTGAGAATGTGATGCACACCCCTTGGATAAATAATCATAGACAACAACTATTTAACGTATTCGCCTTTCATCACTGACATTTTTCTTCCAAACAACCAGAGGAATGCATTCTATTCAAATAAACGACGCCATCGGTGTTTCTCTGGAATAAGAAAATTTCTAAAGATGCTCGGAAATAATTTCTGTTCTGCTTAACTACCTTTCACAATAAGCAGGAAGCGCTTCTTCCCGTATACAAAAAGGAAACTAGCGCGTATTATTCTCATCACAATCAAGTTCACGTCTTTGTTAAGAGGTTTCTCTGCAGTTTCTTTCCAGTGCAGCACCAAAAGTGCTCTTTTCTACCTTTCTGTTGCCAGTTAAATGAAGTTTTACAGTTTCATCAAAGTTTAATTGTATTCTCCTTCCAAATCTACGAAGACGTATAAAATATGGAACCTTTTCAAGGTCTTGTGAAAAACTGGGTGTGTGGGTGAAAAAGATATGATATTAATGATAATGAATGAACTAATGTCTGCCTTTAATGGTTATGGTATGCCTATTAGGTAAAGTATCTCGATTAAGTCTATAACAGACAGGAATTTTGAGACGTCTCCTATTTCTAAGTGCCCTAATCTACTTCGCCCAAGTGATGAACATTGTCCTAGACCATACATGGAGGTCTAATCACCCTCCCCACCGAATGTTTAGAGTGTCCATAGTTATCCCCAGCTTCCCCAGTGCAGTGTGGTAATGTAGTCTGCTTAGGTTCATATTTCCCCGAAGGGTATTGTGGAATGCTCAATTTCTGGTAAATTCATCCATTAAAGTTCCTTTAGCCTTTCTTTCCAAAGTCTTCCCTGCTTGACCAGCGACTAAAAATCAGTGAGTTGTGAGCAACCTGCGAATTTCGAAACTATACTGTTACGTTAACGTCAACAACGCCTCATATAGGGACTGATCGCACCTGGAAGACTCCTTCGAGGCTCCTCGGCAACGGTATCGAGGGTCTCCAGAATGCTTGCTTTGTCCAACTCGAGCAAAAATTCTAACGATATAAGCTGCACTTTCTGCGCTATACCAAGCGGTAGGAGATGCAAATTTGTTCAGTAACGCTCGCTCTGTCGACCTGCGAGCTGGTTTCTCACACGGACTGTAAGCTTCCGGTCCAGGTTAAGCACCATCACAATTAAACAGTGCCATGCGCCAATGAAGACTTCCAATATAGTGGAGAAGAATGCTTCCTATATGGATAGGATGTCCATCAAGGGATGTAAGAAGATGCTCCCTGAGGAGTTATCACTGGATGAAGAGAGAACCACAAGTCTTTCCGAACTGAAGGAAGTCGACGCGAGCGTCATCAAAAGAATCGAGGAGTTGAAACAAGAAAAGGCCGCCATGGTCCAGAAATTGGATTGTCAGTAGGGAATCATTAAATGATTGGAGCAGCGTTTGGCATCTATCGAAGGGAGATTGCCTATAACTACAACGGAACAGTAGCAACATTAACAACACCACAAGGAGTTCAACATCGTGCAGCGCAAGAAGAGGACTCGAAAAACTAAGATTAGTATTGGTCATATAAGTGCCTTCCGGAAAACTTACAGGCAGTCTCACACCACCCTCCCTCCCCCCCAATTACCGGCTCAAAGAAAAAAAAGGGAAAATTACTCCGATCACTGGGTACAAAATTAATGTACCTCAGTACCTTAGCACCTCCGGATATTGAAAGAAAAAGGGCTAACAGCAACTCTAAAGAATACGAGGGCCGACAGGACCCTATTCTTTGAACAGAGCATTGAAGATCATGCGGCGATCTTCAATCTCATTAAAAAAAAAGGGCTACACGCCACGACAAGCACCCCCACTAGTTTGAAGAACTCAGTCCTTGGTAATCCGCGGTCTCCACAGAGAGACAAAATCGTCTGATATAATGCGCGAACTCAATGAAGAGCACCCGCGTTTGAAGGTCAAAAACGTGTCTAATCTAGTCGCGCGAGCTGACAAACTTCTTCATAGCCTGAACCCAACACTTCCGTTGAAGTCGCAATCGAGGCTATTCATGGCTACCTTCGAGTTGTCTCAAGAGCTCATTGGAGCATTCAAGCTCAAGTATATACTCCACTAAAAAATTTCGGACACATCGCCCTCAATTGGTCCATTGCGCACAGATGCGTGAAGTACACAAAAACCTAGGTGCGAGAGGAATGCCCAAGACTCGCGGCATAGACGCCACACTGCTGCAAAAATGCAGCCAGACTGGACATCCCGCCAACTACTACGGATGCCCGGCATACAAAGACATGGTTGCTGAATGCTGATGCAATGAGAGCGTATCTTACGCTTAAGTAACCAGGAATACTCTTCCTAAAACTACTGCCCTCAATATCCGCCAAGCTTGGCCCAACCAGGCGTATCTTACGCTCAAGTAGCTAGGAATACTCTTCCTACAGCTGCAGCCCCTCAAGCTCCGGAAGGCAACAAATTGGTCTTCAAAAACTGGTTCGAAACTCTTGCTTCAGCTCAAACCAACAAACAGCGACAATTCGCTGGTATTCAACTTATCATGAGTCTTTTGAGTTTAATATTATCACATTCAACTCCGCACAAGAGCTAGTAGATTTCCTGAAAGTGGATTTCTACTGTGTTTCAGAGACATGATTAAAAGGCAGATACAATGTAAATTTTACCGAACATAATATTATCTGGAACGATACCAACTGCGGTACCGCCCTCTCAGAAGAGACTATGAATTTGAGAAAGTTGCTATCGGAAAACTGCAAACCTGTTCCGCGACAGCGTTTTTAGTTAAAAGCACCGACAATAGACGCATCTTAATAGCTGCAGTCTCCATCAAATGCAACTCATCACCCGAGCAACTGGCGACGTCAACTCGAAGCACACTTCCTGGGGCGATTTGGCAAAAATCGAAATGGGGTAACCTCCGGCTGGATGGATTGACAACCAAAACTCATTAAATCAGCTTCAGATGGTCTTGAACGCCACATTCACAAGACCTGAAAGTCAATCCATACATTTCCTGATGCCTACAGAGGCTATCACATTACAGGTGTTAACGTGTCAAACCTTACCAGGCATGTCCCACCACTTTGCACTTGAGCTCAAACTTTCCTTCGCCTCTCAACTGCAAAAGTGAGTACCCAACAAAATCGGATCCTTCGCCCATACTAACTGGGATAAGTTTAGGTAAGAATTAGTACCACAGCTGAACCTGAAAAAAAACTCACAGTCTCGTTACGATCTATAAGATATTCTCCGCTATCTTGCTAGGCCGGATAGCCCCATTATCATTGGGCAATACCAAAGAGGTTTCACTCCAGGCAAATCAGCAACAGATCAGGAGAAAATGATCCGTGATGCTGAGGTAAATGCAAGGGGTACGATCCTCTTTAAGTCCACCCAACTACTAGCCTATGCTGACGATATCGACATCATAGGAAGAACCTCCCGAGAGTTACAAACTGTCTTCATCAAGATCGAGCAGACGGCAATTGGCGCGAGATCTTGGGCTGCACATCAATGAAGGCAAGACAAAATATATGGTGGCAACGTCAGCACTAAAAAATCAACCAACCAACATCAAACCGCACTGGTCCAACAGGAAGAATAAAGATAGAAGACTACAACTTTGAAACCGTTGATAATTTCTCCTATCTACGGTGGAAAATCACAACCGATAACAGCTACGATGATGAAATCCGTGCACGGTTGTTGGCAACCAAAAGAGCCTATTTCAGCTTACAAAAACTGTTCCGCTCGAAACGTCTCACCATAGGGTCAAAGCTCTTACTGTACAAGACTATGATCTTGCCAGTCCTCATGTATTCCTCGGAGACTTGGGTTCTTAGCAAGAAAAATTGCGAACTCTTGACCGAAAGAAGAATCCTCCGAAGGATTTTTGGCCCCCTGCATGAGGAGGATAAATGATTTCGTAACCTACATAACGACGAAATCTATTAGCGGTACCATGACCGTCAGATTGTTGATAAAATGGATGATCCAGCCGAGACGAGGCAGACCCTGCCTGAGATGGAGCGATGGCGTAGGTCAGGACGTCAGACAGTTTTTAGGGATATCGGATTGTTGGACCTCGGCGCAAAACCGGGATGTCTATAGTTGCTTATTAAGGCATTCCTAGACGGATACCGGTTGTTGTGCCGTTGATGATGATGAATCATGAGTTATCCTGACTACCCGATGGAAACCTTGTTTTGAGGTGATTCGGTTCTCATCATTACCACTAGCTTAATTCTCAATATTTTTTCGCGTAAATTTTGCAGAATATTCGGAAAATAAGGCTTAATAACGTGCACTTAAAGAACATTAATAAACAAGCTACTCTGAAGAAAATTTAAAAGACCCCCAAAAAACCTAAAGCTAATTTTTTTTATTGGATATGAGGGATCCTAAGTCCACATCTACTTGATGTTGAACCAAACCAGATTTTCAGAAAACACACAGATTACTAAGTTCCATCAAAGAAATTATACTCGAATTAGAGGTCATGTCATCCTGGGGCAGAAGTGAGGCAGCGTCTGATGAGTTGCCTCTACCCTGGACGAAACCGCTAGGCACTTTTATTTAAATGTTTGGGTGTTGTGCCCAAAACGAGGGGTCCGTGGACCAAAAACGTGAGAGAAAGTTGCTCAAATAGATTCTTCATATCCCTAACAAAAATGTACCTTTAGCCCGGCTTAAGCTTAAAGTACTGCGGGTTTTAAGTTGGATATAATTCGTACCCTTATCATGATTGTGATTATATAAAAGGGAACGATTTCCATCTGTTGCCATTTTCGGTTGCGTCGCCCCCAGGGCAGAGGTGAGGCAGCGTTTAATGAGCTGCCTCTGTCCTAGATGAAACCGTTAGTGGTTTTTGTGTTTATCGTTGAATATTTAAGTGCTGCACCCGAAAGGAGGAGTCCGTTGACCATAAAGTGAGAGTAAGATGCTCTCCATCTGGTCAGCTCAAACATCAAGTATATAGATGTGGACTTAGGATTCCTAATTCCGAACGACAGCTGCATCATGCCAAATTGGGAGTTGCAGCCATCCAGTCCTATGAGAAGTGGCGGATGCAACGCTCAAGTGAACGTACGCGACTATCACACAGTGATCCGAGGCCGATGTCATCGCCTCTCTTGCTGCGCAAATCCAGGGGACAACTTCTAAATTCATTACTGATCGCGAAGTGGTCGATCTAATTGCTCATACGATGTGTGTCAGTTGAAACTCAACTGGCCTTATGGCAGACTCTGCGCTCGAACAATATGTCGCCAATGACGATACAGTGGAAGCTGTAGAAAATAACCCGACACCGGATTCGCTTCTACTACCACTTGACTTTCCAAAGGATAGGAATACTCTCCACAGTCCCACAATCGCTTAGGACCAGAATGTTCAGATTTTATCATTAGAATTCCCATTCGAGTTGGAGAGAGGGAGCATTCTGAGAAGAGAAACTAAGGTTGCTACCCACAAATTTCTGTCCCTGTTAGTCGTCTCTTACGACGAACAGGGAAGACTTAAGAGTGAATTCTTAAGCCCCAACTCACAGGGGTAGCATAAAATAATTTTTTTCAAAGCCAACACAAATCGAGCACACTTACTTTCTGGACATGCCTAGTAGTTTTTGGCGAGATGATGGAGGAACAGTGCGCGGAAACCAATTTACGTCAACGTATCTGGGGTGTTGCACGTCAGATGAAAGTCGTGCCTTATTAATGAGGTATAGATGGTGGACAAAGCTTGGTTACACCAATATGAATATTTGAAGTATGATTGGAACTGCGTAGAGCAAATAGGGAGAATCCTCTCAAGGATGTGTGTAGCTTACACAATGCGGAAACCTATGAGCGAGATCGCGTCCATTTTGTTGTAGATAAGATCCGACTTAATGGGCTGTGGTAAGCAAAAGGCGGTAATACAGCTAAGAAAATCTATATAGGCAAAATCTATAGTAGAAAAAGAAGATTTGGCAGAACCTATTTTAGACGGAGCTATGATGTAGGCGAAGACACCAGGCAGCTGGCAGGGGTATCGAAGTGGTCCACTTAAAAATACAGCCCAGCATTCCAAAATATACTAGTACTTCCAATTTTCAACTTTAATAAAATCTTAGAATGCAGTTTCATAATTAAGTCCCAAGTGTTGAGGATGCTGAGAGTCCTGAGTCCCCACCCACTTGGTGACGGACCGGGCCACTGGGGAAGTAACTTACTTCCTCTTTTGTAGTCGACGGACTACTACTAGGTTAAACATAGTATGCTGGTCCCAAGCCCAGCTAAAGGAGGAGGGTTTGATGCAACGTACTCTGTACTATCCTCAGTAAAACAAAAATAAAATGCTGAAATCAGGGGAAGAGATAAATAGACTACAGTTGGAGTTATTCCACTATGCTAAATCCTACCGCATCTCTCTTGGTAACAGGTCCCGCAACAGGCCGACCAAGAAAATGCTTACAACGTCGTTACAAACATGATGATTGGATTGAGTCACAAGCCTCAGAGAAATGCTAGGGCGTCCACCTCAGCCGACGCGGCAGGACGGGCCCCGGGCTTGTCGAGAAATGGGCAAGGGTTCTTGACGCATGGAAGGCGTCAGGACGTAAGCAAGTTAGTCCGAACAAAACGAACAAAACAAATACGTGTCTGCACGCTAAATGTTGGCACTCTAACTGGAAAGACCGAGGAACTCGCAAGAGCCCTTCGGAAAAGGCGCATTGATATCTGCGCTCTGCAAGAAACCCGATGGTCTGGTGCCAAAAGCTGCGACATTGAACGCGAACGCGGTAAAAATGGCTATAAACTTCTCTATTTTGGTAACTCACACACTCCATACGGTATTGGCATTGCCATCTCAGAGGGTTTCCTTGATGCCATTAAAAAAGTCGAACGATTTGATGACCGGCTGATGAAGCTCACCATTATATCAGCTGATCGCACTATTCAATTCTTCACCGCGTGCGCACCACAGACAGGTCGACCTGATGCCGAGAAAGATGCCTTCTGGCAACTTCTCGATGAAAAGATTTCTCACGTGCCTGTTGACGACTATATTATCATTCCCGGCAGGTGCCATGGGGGAAAGGTGTTCGGAGCGCGCAATGAGTGTGGCGAGATTATATTCGATTTTGCGGACACACATGACCTTGTACTTATGAATGCATGGTTCATCAAACGATTGTTTCATCTTCCTACGTTTTATAATGGGGATAGTAAACGCAAATCGACTATATTCTCATAAGACGCCAACATTTTACCACTGTCACTGATTGCAAAGCCGTTCCCTATGAGACCATCGTACTTCAACATCGGCCGTTGTTTGCTGTCCTGCGAATTAAGCCACCGATAAGACACATTAAATGGTGGCGATTTTGTGAGAAGGAAGAAGAAACGATCTCACTCACACGATTATCAACTATTACGAATGTGGAAGGATCGTGGAACCAAATGAAAGACACGATCCACAAAGCGGCCTCTGCAACCCTCGGGGTCACCAAGCCGGGTAGGCGGGACATCAACCGAGATACTTGGCTTTGGAATGATGATGTTGAAATGAAGGTCCGTGAAAAGAAACGCCTCTACCACAAATTTCTCGATAAAACGCCTGCTAACTGACAAATTTATAAGAATGCCAACTGGGAAGCAAAGAAAGCAGTCGCTGTCACCTCAGCGAACCATTACAAAAACCTTTACGCTGGGCACTTGGGATGGCGGGGGAGATCTGTATCGACTTGCTAAAAGCTGTAACGAACGTACACAGGATATCGAACACTTCTGTTGCATTAATGACAAGAACCCGCCGCCTGGCTATGCTAGCCAGGGTAAAACTGTACACGGCCACAAGAGAATTCAGTATCCCGACGAAATTGATAAGACTGACTAAGCTGATCCTGACCAATGTGCGAGGCCAGATAAAAGCAGCAGGATCACTCTCAAGACCATTCGACATAAGCAACGGTCTATGACAAGGGGATGCCCTATCATGCGTCCTCTTTAACCTGGCCCTCGATGCTGAGGTAAATGCAAGAGGTACGATCCTCTTTAAGTCCACCCAACTACTGGCCTATACTGACGATATCGACATCATGGGAAGAACAACACGAGACGTACAAGCTACCTTCAACCAGATGGAGCAGGCGGCGCTAGATCTTGGACTACACATCAATGAAGGCAAGAAAAAGTATATGGTGGCAAAGTCAGCACCGAAAACCAACCAATCAACAACATCAAACCGCACTGGTCAAACAGGAAGAATAAAGATAGGAGAATGCAATTTTGAGACCGTTGATAATTTCTCCTATCTAGGGTCGAAAATCACAACCGATAACAGCTACGATAATGAAATCCGCCTTGTATTCCTCGGAGACCTGAATTGTTAGCAAGAAGAATTGCGAACTCTCGGCCGCGTTCGAGAGAAGAATCCTCCAAAGAATTTTTGGTCCCCTACATGAGGATGGACGATTCCATAACCTACATAACGACGGATGTGGGATGTGGATAAAATCCGGCTGAATAGTAACGGTGGGCGCGTCACTTAATCCGTATGGATGAGGATGATCCAGCCCAGAAAGTCTATAAGGACAACATCTATGGTAGAAAAAGAAGATGAGGTAGACTCTGCCTAAGATAGAGCGATGGCGTAGGTCAGAACGCTTTTAGGGATCTCGAATTGGTGAACCTTAGCGCAAAACCGGGATGTCTGGATTTCCTTATTAAGGCAGACCTAGACCGGATTACGATTGTTGCGCCGTTGATGATGATGGACACCGTCACACGGGACATCCAACGTCCAGAGCCCTATACACTGCTTTATGCAGATGATGTTTTCCTAGCATCTAATAGCAAAAATGATCTCGAGAAACTTGTCCAAAAATGGAATGATCGCCTCATGCAACACGGTTCCAGATTGAATCTAAACAAAACTGAATTTTTGACGACCGATCCCTATGAAACAGACAAAATTACTGTCAGCGGCGATGACCTACCCGGAACTGAGCGATTTAAATACCTAGGGTCAACACTATCAGCCAATGGAAAACTACGTTATAAAATTGTTTCATGTATTAAGACAACCTGGATGAAGTGGCGATCCACAACTAGTGTTCTTTTTGATCGACGTATTAACGAACGTCTCAAATCTAAAATTTACCGCAATGTTATTCGTCCTGCCGCCCTCTATGGTTCTGAGTGTTGGCCAACTATAAAAGACAATGAACGGCGTCTTACGGTAATGGTGACGAAGATGTTGCGCTGGACTAGTGATGTGACACGTTTTGATCACATCCGAAATGAGGAGATCCGCGATAGTTATGGGGTTGTACCGATCGTGACAAAATTGTGAGAGAGATGTCTACGATGGTATGGTCACGTAATGCGTGCTAAAAGAATTCATCTGCCAAGATTGGTGTGAACATCGAAGTCGATAGTAAACGACCAAAAGGCCGGCCGAAACAATGGTTCCTTGATACGCTGGATGAGGATTTAAAAGCCTCGAGATTGCACCCAGATCAGACATTCGATAGAGCCAAATAACGAAACCGATTACGACGAGCCGACCCGGGCTGTGAACGGGATATAGGCTGAAGAAAAAGAAGAAGACCATCTGCCGTTACTTTCGGTCACGATGCTCCCAGAGCAGAGGTGAGGCAGCGTCTGATGAGTTGCCTCTGCCTTGGACGACACCGTCAGTCAACTTTTTCGTTCTTTTTTAAAGAGTTAAGTGTCTATTAATACCTAATTATTTTCATCTAAACTTACTCCATTCAAATATAAATAAAACTTCCAAAGTAACCCGTCTTCGCCTTGCTCTCCATCGTCATAAAGTTGATTTCAACAAAATTGGTTTAGGCACTTCCTCGTCCAACACAAATAATTTCAAATCGTGGTACGACATTCATAAAGATAAAAGTGAGCAAGTTGCTCTGAATAAACGGAACTACTTTTAGATATATTAATGCATGACTAATTGATACTTCCCGTCAGTGTAAGAAGAAACTATACAACTGCCACAGAACTATGAATATACTTTCCAAGCATCCTTCCAGGAAATTGGATTCTCTAAGTAGATGAATAATATATCGTAGAAGCTTTAATTAATTACCTTCATCCGTAGTTGTAATTATTGCTCAATACAAGTAAAACATGAATAAGCTTTCAAATCTCCAATAAATTTAAGACTTTCTTTGAGTAAGAGAGCTCCTGCTTCCAATTGAATTAATTAGAATATTTGGAAAATGATTCATATAAAGCAACGGAAAATATATGTCGTTCGTGAAGCATTTTCATCTGAATTGTAGTCCCAGGTCAATGTTAAATGTTGCAATGTGATTCCTTGATTGATAATCAAAGTTAATCCGAAAGCTATTTCCAATTGCGTGCCAACCATTGTTGTTTATTTGATACATGCTCCCCATAAATATAATTCTGATGGAATTTCACCTAATTAAGTTACAATTTATCATGTCCATGTTTACAAAAGAGATGTATATGCAGCATTCAGATGCAATTCAGAATAGGAGTCATATGCTTAAAGCTGGCTGCGACCGTCATCCCGGCATGCTTCTGTCAGTGGAAAATCCAAAACATTATAATCCATCAAATTTAAACGCTAAATTCTGAAACGAGGAGCCGCCGTTCTGGTGGACTCAATCACAAAAATTTCAATCTAAAAATAGGAAACATTGCAATCTACCAAGTGAGGGTGATGACGCACTATTCAGTTTAAGCCCCAAAAATTCCTTTAAGCATTTTTTCCATTGATTTCGTGGATTGATGCGAATTTCGCAGTGATACAAAGTTGGTTATTAAAAAGATGAAAGTAGTGTTGGTTATTGTTACGAAAATTCCTATAAATTGTTCACTTTATCACATGAAAAATTTCTTTTCGACATTCTTTTCATTGAGTTGAGCATCACGATTAAAGCCATGCCAACATCAAAATTTCGCATATATTGACAATTAAAGGTCTTTTTAAGGCTTTGTTTGCAAAACAAGGAATGCAGGAATGAGCCTGTGAGTCCACCGACCCTTTCCCGAGCTTTCCCACCGCTCTTGCCATCTATTTATGGATCTCTCCCTCTCAACGTTCTTCGTCTGAGATAAGGGAACGATCGGCTTCGCATTGTATATATTCGCCATCTCATCTGCCAACATGTCAGTCGGCATCATTCCAGAGATGACGAATACTGCATCATCTGAAACAGTTCAGAAGGCAGAGCATACCCCTAGGGCTGTCCTCCTGTAGACTGCGTGTATGTGTGTACAGTGGAGGAGAAGCTACAGCTTCTGAGCACTCAGGCCGTGTTGGCTCATTGTACTCGCTACCCGCGTCTAACAGAATATTCCGGATTCGTTGACGTATCGCAGGATTTCCGTTAGTGGATGTCATGTTACCCGTCGGAATTGGAGAACATTGGCACCAAAAATTTGATGCTTGATGCGTCCATAGGCGGGGCATTCACATAGAAAATGCTCCGTGGATTCCGCTTCCTCATTGCAAGAGAGAAACGTATCATCTTGAGTAATTCCTATTCTGAACATATGCCCAACTAGTGAATTATGGCCTGTCAGAATGCGCACAATACTCTTGGAAGTCCTCTGCTTTTCGACAGGATAAACTTTGCGGTACGTATGTTCGCTTCTGGTAAGAAAAGTTTGGTGTGTCAAGCAGCATTTAGGCTTTGCCGCCTGTCATTGTGGGAAGCTTGCTCCTTCCTAGACTTAGCCAATGCTACTGATACTCCAATTGTTGGTTCCGGTCCCGGCATAGAGGAGATGACCCCTCTTTCGCTATAGCATCCGAAATTTCATTTTCGTCCACGCCACAGTGACCAGGTACCTAGAGTAGTTCCACCGTATTGAATCTAGAGAGTTCAAACGGTTTCTGCATTCCTGAACGATTTTCCAGGTGATCAAAGGACTACTCAACGCCCTCA
The DNA here is from genome assembly GCF_905115235.1 of Hermetia illucens. NCBI lineage: Eukaryota > Metazoa > Arthropoda > Insecta > Diptera > Stratiomyidae > Hermetia > Hermetia illucens. Next base: position 76,285,123 of record NC_051854.1, read on the forward strand.
ATGCAGCTTGGGTATCACTGCAGATTGCGATGCGCCTGCCCTTCAACCGCTCGTCAATCCCCCAGGATACCGCCCTTAGGATCGCATAAACTTCGGCTTGAAAAACCGTTTCATATTGTCCAAAAGGAAAAGCCCACTTCTCGTTTTTATTTGAGAGGTAGACTCCGGCTCCAGAATCCTCTTCTGTTTTTGAGCCATCGGTGCAGAAGAATTCCGTATATCCCGCCACGCATTCCTCTGGGACTTCGCAGTTCTCTCTACGCTTCAGGGTAACTTCATATCTTCTACCAAACAGATGTACGGGGACCCGAGAATCGGAAGGCATTGTAAGAACTGGATTCAGTCCTCCCAGCAACTCTTTAAATGCTCTGTTCCCCTCCCCCCACATCCGTTGTTTCCCCATAGATCTAATCGAATTAGTCTATGAGCTGCTCTCATTGCAGTGCTTTGAATAAATATACCCAGAAGCTGCAATTGCATTCAGAGCTGCGCCGGATGTCGTGCTCATGGTACCAGTGATACCTAGACACACAGTTCGTTGCAGTGGGGCTAGTTTACGGTGAAAACCTTTTTGTGTCACCTTAACCCACCACACTACGGATGCATATACGAACATTGGCCTAATGATGACAACGTATATCCACATTACCACATGAGGCCTGAGTACCCATGTCGAGGCAAAGGTCCGTCTGCAAAGCCCATTAACTGTGAGAGCTCGTTTCATCTGTACCTCTACATATTTGTTCCAAAGAAGTTTTTTATCTAGAGTAACTCCCAGATATTTTACTTCTTCAGGGAGTTGAAGGGTAGTACCCCTCATCTCAGGGATGCAAAGTCCATCCAGTTTTCTCCTTTTTGTGAATAAAACCATTGTGGTTTTATTTGAATTAACTGAAAGACCATGTCTGAGGCACCAGCTATCTATCAAATCAACGGCACATTGTATATTTCTCCACACCGTTCCAAGATCCCGATCAACAGCAAGCACAACCACGTCATCAGCACAAGCTTGAGCGTGTATTGGCAAATTTTGCAGTTCGCATAATAGTGAGTCGATCAGCATACTACACAGAAGTGGCGAAAGCACACCTCCTTGGGGGCAGCCCTTCGTTGCTTCTGCAGTTAGATAGCGATCGACACCCACCTCAGCGCACAGCAATCTCTGCGTTAGCATAGCATGGATCCACTTAATTAAAGCATCATCAACACCATGCTCTCTGGCGGCATCACAAAGTTTTTGAAAAGGCGCACAGTCAAAAGCCGCTTCAATGACCATGAACATCCCCATCGCGTACTCACTATTCAAAGTTGCATTTGTGACCAAAGAATGAAGGGCAGACTCGAAAGACTTTTCACGGAGGTAAGTATGTTGGTTTTCACTAAGTGGGTGTGACCTAAGTGCGTTTCCTTTCAGCAAAAATCAAGTCAAGCTGATCTGTCTGAAGTTCTTTGGATTAGAATAGTCATCTTTACCACGTTTCGGTATGAAGACTACTTGAACCTTTTGCCAAGAGGAAGGCACGTTGGTTGCTCTAAGTGCTCCATACCCTCCTTTAGCATTGCCCGATAGATCCCATCCATGCCAGGTGTTTTGAAATGTTCAAAGGACAGTATGGCAGCTCTCACCTTTTCATGGGTCTCTCCTTCGCCTTCCAATTCCTCACAGTACGCTCTAAAGGAGTTTCGTTCGAAATACCTAACGAGTCTCTTATATTCACGCGGTAAGTTCCTGAAATTTAACCAGTCTTCGTTCTTGTTACTTTTGCAAGCACGGTTTAGGAGTCGCCTGGTTGATTTCCTGAGTTTTTGTAGTTCCCGGTTCCACCAAGGAATCATTTTACCGCTTTGGCCTCGGGAAATAAGAAAAGCCTCTTCATAGCACTCTAAAAGTGTGCAGATTGTTAGGTCAACTACTTCGCTTCTTCTCGGTCCCACGAACGTAGGGGTGCACCTTACGTTTGCAGTCATAAGACCAGCTAAAGTGATGAAATCAAATAGCTTCTCCCCTTTAGGATTGCATTTGCTACTGCCCCAATAAATATGTTGAGTATTCGCATCGCAACCTATTAAGAGCTCGAGACCACTCGATTCTGCATACGCCACCAGATCCCTAAGCTCTTGCGTGGGTGGAGGATACAAAGAACCATAGGGTAAATAAGCGGAGGCAACTATATTGTTTGTCCTCTTGCCATTTATCTGGTATTGTATGATGACCGTAGCTAAATCCTGGGAACAGTGCTGTCTCAGCATGGTTGCCTCTAACCGTCTTGAAATCAGGACGTAAGCTCTTTCATCGTAGAAGATCCTAGCTCCCTTTACTGATCTAATGCCACAGATTCTGTTAAACCGAACCCACGGCTCTTGCACCAGAAAGATGTTCCGCCCCTGTATGCACTATCCTCCGCGCACAGCTCCATTGCGGGAGAGCGCACCGAAGATGCTGCAATTTCCTCTTTCCTGATCGTGGCTTCGTTCCAGGCTCCAGCATTTTTTTCCACAGGCATTTCCGGAGGATGGCAAATTGTCCCTCTGAGATTTTGCCATCCTTGGAGGAAACTTCCACGCCAGCAGTCAGAACAGAGGCTGCAGCTTGCGCATACGTCCTCTTCCTTCCAGCCTTCGTGTTCGTATACCTATGGGAGGGACCAGCTTCATTGAGATCTCTCTCGCTGATTTGATCGCCTCGCGACACACTGGTCCAAATCCCCGCGAGACGCGTGGATGTAAGCCCTGGTGCGGAGCACAATAAAGCGTTGGCCAGAGGAGATGTGTTGGTCTTACGCTGCTTGCGCTCATTACCGCTGACAAAAGAGTCTGGTGCGTCCAGTGTGGATCTTATCGGGGTTTCCAGTTTATCCCCACCTTCTGCCGGAGATTCCGCTTCCTTGCGTCCGATTTCTCTGAACGTTACCGCGTCTAGTGGTACAGCCACCTCCATGTCCTCATTCCCTAGGTGCTTCATCTTCCTTCGCAGTGCTCTCTTCTGCCGTCGGCTTGGGGCCTTTCTACGTTCACCGTGTCCGGGCCGCTTGGATCCATTTCCACATATTGGCGTTAAACCAGTAGCGTCCACGTCACCAGCTTCCCTTTCTTCCGCTCTTCCCGGTAAGGGTAAAGCAGAAGGTTCTGACAGGCAAGATTCAGCCTGTAGTCCCCCTCCTTAGTGGCCGAGGTTCCCTTCTGCCGAGCCTTCCTCTTCCGTTTGCGGGTAGATTTGGGCTGTAGTACCGCGGACGGGCCAGCCGTAGTCGGATTTCCAGTTTCTCCCAAGTTGAGAGTTTCCATATTTTCCTTTCTGGCTAACGCCGTAGGCACTAAATGCAAGCTTTCCACTGAGCCGGAAAGCATGCCTTCTACAGATTTATCTATAGGCGGGTACGAATGTGGTGAGGCCTCCAAAATCCGCGCCTCGGCCGCGACATGATTGCTCATGGCCGCGGGTGGATTCCAAGTCTGTGACTTCTTACCACTTGGAGAGTTTATATCCTTCGTTTCCATATTCATATTTTGGATACCCTTAGTGTAGTAGTAAACTACTACAGGCCCCCCCACGACGACAAGGTGGTGTCCAAGGGGGGAACACTGTCGAAGGACTAGGAGAGCGACGGCTCAAGTCTATCCAAGCAATGGGCGCTGGGTACACTGTAATTTGATAACCTCAAAGAGAGGGAGTTGATATGTTCGGTGCATTCGTCAGGCTTGATCTGAGAATTAAAATCCATTGGACATCGGAGGTTATTACATCTCCGCGGCCATCTTTCACTGTGGTTAATTGTGCTTTGCGAAAGTAAACTCTTATACCAACAAACTATTGGGCAATTGTTGATTCCCTTAATACATTCCATTGTGTAGTTTAATCTCCTTTGATGTGCGGCTTCTTCACTCTCCCTTATGAATATTTTACATTGTTAAATACTATCATAGTGGATATTGTAAATTCAAGATATGCCTTAAGTGATGCCATGTAAGTCGGTATTTAAAGCAGGTTAATTTGTTGTTCTACTGATAGCTGAGTGTCGTAGAAGGATGTACGTTTCCTCTTCACTCCTTTCTTTCGGAATGGTTTTTCCTATTTGAACTTCCATAAAACTGTGTTTTAGTTTCATTATTTGCTTGAAGCTGGGTAAGTGATAAGCTTATAGCATCGGGAAAGTACAAACAGGAACACAAACATCAAATACCAGGATTTGAGCCCGAGCAAAGCGACCGACAGTATGTCTTTCAACCAACTTGGTCTTTTACCGGTCAACCTAAGGACGATATAAACTATTCATATCACCCTAAACTTTCATACTAGCTTTTATTATAGGGACCGTAGGGAATTCAGCTCTTTTCAGGCTTGAGATGGCTAGAAATTTCTATCCTCTCAAACTTCTCAACTTTCAACCGTCAATATCTTACTTTTTCGATTATGGGACTCTAGTAATTATTTATCTTGGCCATCAGAGCGTGAATTCGCCTACAGGTCTCCATTGCAATTTGCCTGAATTTCGGTCAGTTTTGTTTTCTTAACTTTTGCTTGTGTTGCTCTGAACTGCTCCTTGAATTACATAAAGTTTATTTCGAATATGAAATTTATTTTGAAAGCCTCAGGCAGGCTATATGAAAACCCCATGCAGGAGTTAGCAACTAGAATTCCAATCTAACATCAGCAATACAAATTTTCAGTACTCATTGATTATATGGACGTTTCCTCTCACCTGTTTGTTTCACATAATCCTCGTCCTATAGAAGCGTCTGCATTTCCCAATATTTGTAACATATATTTTCATGAAACATACGAGATTTTCCCCACAGTAGTCTATTATTAAATATCGGATGCACCTAAAACCCGCGTTAAAATGCAACTAATTATTGCTCTCCATGTGCCTTTATTTTATCCCTTCAACCGTAAATACCGTGCTGACTGAATGACTGGGAAATTGTTAACTCCAGCTGTAGGGCAGTTGGGCTTCTATTGCCAATCGAAGTGTGTAGTTGTTGCTTGCTCAATAACGCAACCCCACAGCGACTGAATTATCGACCGATGCGAGTTTGCAGTGTGCGGCTAGCGCAATAATTAATGTATCTTTCGTGGAATTTAGTGGATTACCACACTATTGATCTATGTCGCAAGGAATTAGATTGACATCCATAAATCGGTTTATTCTCATCAATTGCTATTGATTTTCATGAGTAGAAACAGGTCGGCCTATGGCAAGCTCGGCGCTTCGGGTATAAAGGTTTTGTGTTCATCTTATATGAGGAACCTTCTATGCGCTTTTTTTCACTCCTTCATAGCTAAGAATAAAAAATTGTTGTTCTGGGAAAATTTCAAAAAATTAAATTTTTGTATATAAAATGACTGTATTTGTATATAAAATGACTGTATTTGGTGGACAGATGGGAACTATGAAATCCCACGCATACATCGAGTGGCATAAATGTAGGTGGAATTTAAAGGGGGGCTGCATGCAAAAGGGGGATTCAAAAGATGTTTTCCCCGGGTATAGTCGTGTAGGGTATCAAATGAAAGGTCTCGGTTCGTATTTCCGAAATTGATATTAGTTTTGGCGTGAATTATAAAAAAGTGCGTGAGTAAGGAGTCAAAATGTGCGTACTTAAAGTGAGACAGGACTCATTTTCTGAAACTACCCATCCCAAAAAACCGAAAAAAATCCAAAAAGAGTGCTTAGATCAAATCAAAATATGTCCCATCCCGATATTTGCTCAAATAAACTTACTAATAGTATATTACCAGCTCTTAGAAATTTAGTGAAAACTCCCCCTTAAATTCATCCAAGGACTTCCGAATTTTGTATCAGCATAGAGGACAATATTTCGTATATACGCGCTAAATTTTATGGCCATTCACCCCAAAGTTATAGCAGTTCAAACCTAGCAATTTCGCGCGAATTTACTGCTTCCAAAGCCAGGCAAATAAAATGCTGACGTCATAATTAGCGAGAATAATTGATATGCGCATGAAATATTAAAGTCGCATTTATGAAAAATTAACTTCTCCTCAGCCCTTTTTAAGGTTTTGTGTAAAACACTTATGTGAAAGTTTATGCGATCCTAAGGGCGGCAAACTGGGTGATTGACGAGCGGTTGAAGGGCAGGCGCATCGCAATCTGCAGTAATAGAAAAGCTGCATTGAGGGCGTTGAGTAGTCCTTTGATCACCTCCAAATCGTTCAGGAATGCAGAAACCGTTTGAAGTCTTTCTCTAGATTCAATACGGTGGAACTACTCTGGGTGCTTGGTCACTGTGGAGTAGAGAGAAATGAAATTTCGGATGCTTTAGCGAAAGAGAGGTCAATCTTCCCTATGCCGGGACCCCAACCAGCAATTGGAGTATCAGTACCATTGGCTAAGTCTGTTTTCAAAAACTGGGAACAAGCTTCCCATAATGACAGGTGGCAGAGCCTGAATGCTGCTTGACACACCAAACTATTCCTGCCAGAACAGAATATGCGTACCGCAAAGTTTATCCTGTCGAAAAGCAGGAGGACTTGCAGGTGTATTGTAGGCATTCTGACAGGGCATAATTCACTAGTTGGCATATGTTCAGAATAGGAATTACTCAAGATGATACGTTTCCCTCCTGTAATGAGGAAGCGGAATCCACGGAGCATTTCCTATGTGAATGCCCTGCTTATGGACGCATCAAGCATCAGATCTTTGGTGCCGATGTTTTCCAGTTGCGACGGGTAACATCACATCCACTAATGGAAATCCTGCAATACGTTAAAGAATCCGGAATATTCCGTTAGAGGGGGTGGCGTGTACAATGAGCCAAAACGGCCTGAGTGCTCAGAAGCTGCAGCTTCTCCCCCATCACACACACACACAATAGTGCGATTTCCATCATACTTGGTAGGATCATGCTCTATGTTGTAACCTACGTCACTGCGAAATTTCGCGATGAACTTAAGGGGGGTTTTGTAGCCAATTTTTAAAAATTATAGTAATATACTTTTATTAACTTTATTTGAACAGATATCGGTATGGAAGATATTTCGGAGCCTAAGCACCATATAGTGGTAGCCTTATGTTTTCCCGCACTCCCCACCTTTGCAACAAATGTCAAAACTAAGACTTCGGCTTCGGAAAGTACTAATCGAGACCTTTCATTTGATACCCCACATGACTATATTTGGTGAAAAAAAAATTTACACCCCCCTTTGGCATTCTACATAAAAGGATGTAATTCACTGTATGCATGAGCGTTCACAGTTCCCACCTTTCCACCACATTTAGTGTCAATCGCTAGACAGATAGACAGACAGTAAACCGATTTTCATAAGATTTTGTTTTACACAAAACTATATCCACATTTTGCCGTAAAGCAGATGAACTTGCCTTGGGATAGGGGAACAGCTAGGCGATTGACATTGCGGCACAGCGTCACCGTCACGTTGACTTGTTATCTGCTTATTTTGACAGCAGGGAGGAGACAAGTCGTTCTTTCACTCCTCTAAGTGGGCTGAAGTAAGATCCATGAAGGAAGTGGAAGTCAATGCATGGTAAACGCAGGAGCGATTTGTCGATTTTCATTTGTCGCTAGATGTGTGAGACGGAGGAAGGGGCTTATAGAGCGCTGATAATGAAAATGAGGGAGGAGAACGACTAGCGCAGAATGTGTGCTACGTCATTAGGAACGTTGGACCGTTTCATTTCTGGCTGCAATATGATGGTGCCGCTGGACAAATATAATGTAAGGTTATTAATTATCGGAAGAGCAAACATATTTGGCGTCTTGGAGGGTGAGTTGTATATCCCATAAAATTGTCAGCTGCAGCTAATGCACCTAAATCGTGGCTTCCTTGATGTTCTCGGTTCCTGCACAGTCTGATTCAATAAGATGCGCTTCTAAGTAAGGTAAGATGATCCAAGCCTAATTGCTTATAACTTAGTGCTATCATTAAATGAAATCCGTCGTCAGCCGAGATTGTGACAACTCGGGAAAAGAATAATTCATATTCTTCCCAGTATCCTAATCTTCAACATGTTTCCCAGCATCGACCAGCTAGTAACTCCTCGCATCCCGAGATATTATTATTTTTGAAAAACAAAAATGACCTCGGTTTCATTTCCACAAGAAACAAAACCAGGAGATACTATAAGGAATGGATGAACTGAGCTTTCTACTTCATTTCACTTTAAATTTTCGTCTTCTCTCATCCGATAAACCTCAAAAAGGCGAAAATATCTAAGTTGAAAGATATTTACGACTTGTGTAAGTATACACAGCCGATTATATCGATTAGATTGTTTGGCTGGCGTACTTTTCTGAATTACCAAGAACAGGAAGAATAAATTGAAACATCAATGGATTCAGATTCACAAGAAGGAAATCTTGCTGGGAATTTTGAAAATGTGAATGGAAGCTTCTTGTCGATTTCTATTAATTGTTGTCGCTCATTTCAGAATTTATTGAGCCGAAAAATATTACGATAGTGGTCTGTCTGGTTATATTAGTTGGTATTCGTGGGTTCGGTAAATTATTGGAAATATAATGTTTTAGATACTTTGGGAATTTCTGATCTCACAATGCAGTACGTTTTTATAAAAGTGATATGATTTTGAAATGGCATGGCAGCGCCAACTTCTGGGTTGTAAAAATGCACAGATTTTGTTATTAAAAGAATATTACAATTTATGTATCTGCCAAATAACAAAAGTAAATTCCACTTCATAAATTACGAGCAATACGGGACGTCTAGGCATTCAGCAAGGGAAAGTACGTCAAAAGCAGCTGCAGTGATAAAGATCTCAACATGGATTACTTCTACTAAAAATAACTCTGGAAAATCTCTCACTCTCTCTCTTTTCTCAAAATATTCATTGAAAGTTAATGTAATGACGTAAACTCCAAGAATAGCGGAGGGCATCATTTTGACTTAGGCTAAATAGGTCGTTAGCAGAGATATAGGGCTTAGGCTTCAATGTCTTACTTTTCAAATAAGTTTTTAGATTTTCCCCGGTAGATTCGGCATCATAAGCAAATCCTTTGAGTCTTAAATTTGAAACGTCCTAAGGGAAACATGGACCAGGATTTGGCGATTTTTAAAAAAAAAAACATGAAATAGAAAGGAGTCAATTAATACCCCTCAGATAGAGGGTCACTAATACAGCACCTTGACATGATCATGTGGACCGTATCCACCACCTTCACTTAGGATACCATCAACATATGGGATCCCGGATTTAACAAAGGAAACAAATTTATTTGGAAGGAATGTACAGGAATATCAAACGAATCTGGGTCATTTCTTTCGAGACCCTGGGGAGTTGAGTTACAGATGTCAAGATGTCACCCATCGCCCTTAGCATAGTGAGAGAGCGTCGAGTACATTAGTTCTTTTGGCAGTTGCCCTCATTTATGTGAGGAACATCACGTTTCATTTCGAGTATTGATACACCAAGGTTCCCAGTGATCCTTTATTACCGGGTTAGCTGTTCAAACGCTAGGCATGTAACCTCCGATCACGATACGGGGAGTGACGTCTCCGAGGTGCCCGAGTAAATAGTTCTGGTCTCTTAATTGCCAGTATAGCTGTGTGGAAATACTGGTGGTCCTCAGAGATGTCAACAGCTCTCTATCGACGTCGATGGGGTAATGTGAGCCTAGCTCTGCAAAATGATAACTGTGTGTGTATCAGAAGCCGATTCCTTCGGGGCGCTGGTCGGGTCCACGTTCAAATAAGCGTAAATCAGGAATTACCCTACCTTCAGAGGGAAGGACTATGGCAGTAAGGACTGAAACACCGGGACGCCAAAATAAGGAAAAAGGTTTGCAAAGTGATACAACTGCCGATCCGAGGACGGCAACTCCAGTACCCTGCAGTGTTCATGCTCCGGAAAAAGCCGAAACAAAATCGCTAGACTTGAGCAGGTGGATTCGCACATAAGGCGAGTGAGAGCACAGTCGATTGTCCTTGCTAGAGCCGAAAAGGAAAGGCTCATCAGAAAATGCGCTACAGTGGCGAAGCGATTGTGATCGGCAACATTCCCCCAGAAGAATGTTAGTAAAGGTGCGACAAACGGGCTGACGAAACTGGAAGAACTGTTGGAATACATTTTCCTCTTTAGGTGGAAGACACACGAAAAGCAGTAGGAGCCGGGGTTCTTACTCAGAACACTAAGAGCAAACCACATCGCATATGCCCATTGTAAAGCGAAATGGGAAAAGCAGATCTGAAAGAGACTTAGCTCAGGTAGTTCCCAGGGCGCCAAAAAAGGCGGAGAGAGACCAAAGACAACAACACCTCGTACCGTCAGAAAACCGTCAGCCTAAAGTCAAGGCGGAGATGAGTGGTGGGGCACGAAAAGAAAAATTGCCATGACGAAGAAGAACTAGACCGCAAGATCTACTCATTAAACCGACGGAAGACAAACCATTTGTGGCAGTTCTCAGTGAAATCCGTTATTAGATGAAGCCTGAAGACAGTGGAGTAGTGTGGAGTGCCTTCCATAGGGAAAACGAAGGGTAGTGAAGTCCTCGTTGAATTAGACTGAAAGACAACTTTAAAGAGTACGTTTTGTGAGGGGCTACTAGTAGTGAAAGCGTTGGCTTTTAGGCTAGAGCCTATGTGTTCCCTAGAAATCGGTGATCTTGATTGTCTCACAGATAAGAAATCTCCGAAGGTAACCAATACACGGATAGGTATCACGTCTGTGAATTTTCTAAGCCAAAAATTCACTGTGGGGAAAGTCGTTGAGCAATATGCGAGGAAGCTCCTTAATCAAAATTCGATGAGTAGTATGCAGGTACTAGGTCTTACAAGTGCTTGAACTATGAACAAGCATCTAACACTGTTCGGGGATCCGACAGGAGGACAGCATGCCATAGATGCTGTCAAGTGGGTCATCAAGCGAACACTTGCAAGAGTATTAATTCCGTTTTCTACAGGGATCCTGGCGCGTCTGATGAGAGTGTTAGACATATTGCACGCTCGGGGCAGTGTTCACTATTCTGGGCGGAATTGGAAAGGACTAGGACACGCTTAGTATGATAGAAATGCACATATTGCGAGCGCTGTATACTGATTAAATAAAAGCTGATCTCGTGTGTAATCAGCGAGCAATACCGGAACATGGCATCTCGACTTATCGGGACGGTACCCAACTTAGAGTTCTTGTCCAAAACCGAGGGGATGGTTTTATCTGGATTCAAATCTTGGACAGGGATGACGATAAGGCTCTTGGCGGGGGAACCCAAGTTCAAACACTTATCGCTGGGAGGTGCCGGGGCTCGCGATGATCAGGGAGAGAAAAGGACACCTTGAGCTGCATACCGAGCGCTACATATGCTTGACACGACCGGGAAAGTGCTCAAAAAGCCCATCAGCAGTAGATTTGCTGAAGCAATCCGTACTTCTGGGGACTTATCCCCAAGACAGTTTGAATTAAGAGAATGGAGATCCAGGGTGAACGCTTTTATGGAGAACGTGGGAGGGCCTGATCTTTGAAACACTTCCAACAATAGTCTGCCAGAAGAGTCGCGCTTAGTCGGTTATGCAGATGCCGCACTGGTTACCGGACGTAATGTTGAACGGTTGCAAAGTAGATTTGGAATTTCATTTTCGCTGAAAAGAACCGAAGTGGTCATCCTGACGAGAAAGGTAGTTCCGATCCTGCATCTGATATCGATCGGCGAATTAACTAGAGAGTAATACCTTGATTTCACGTTCAATTCGAATATTAATTTCTTCGAGTAAATAAAAGCAGTGGCGGACAAGGCTGTTGAGGGCCTTATATTTACCAGGAGATGTCTTTTTATGAGACAACGTAGTCTGTTCTGCTCTACGGAGCGGAGATATGGGCTGATGCCCATGGAAGGGAGGTAAGAGTTTTGTCTAAGTGCAGAGATGGGAAGCTTTGCGAATAGCGTTTGCCTATCGTATTGTCCCAGAACCGACACCATCACAGTCACAACGTGCTCTTGCTGAGGAACGTAAAGCCACATACAACCGCAAGGGACAAGACTTAAGAAAGGTGGTTGCTCATGAAAAACGGAAATGCACAGCAGCAACTCTCTTGGAAAAATGATACAATGGGCAAATAAACTGCACGTCTCATCGGCAATTTAGATCCATGGCTGAATCGAAAGAATGGTGAGATTGACTATTTCCTTACCCAACTTGTAAGTGGTCAACCTTCACTAGTTTAAGAAGACATAATCTACTGATTGTGTATAAGTGCATCACCTGCTTCAAACTAAATTCTCAGACATAAAAACAAAGGACCGAGTAACTTCATCTAAGGCTCTCAGGATTGGTTTTCGCAGGATCAATAACCATCAAATTGTCCTCCATCCATGGGGCAAAAACAATGAAAACTTACATCTCTAATTTTAATTGTCTAGCAACGAAGGCGGCTGTATTGTTGGTACAAAATGGTTCGTGGCAAGGCATGGTTTCTCTCGGAACATATATGGCGATCGTGGAACTAATCATCGGAGCAAGCTGAGAATGAAAGTGCCAATTGGGTAAGGTGTGTATGGAAGCAAGTGCGTATTTAGTCATCGAACAAATCACCTACCAATGCAATCTATTTTCCAGTTTTCACCGCAGAGGGCCGCTGGAGACCGGCGCTAACACCGTTAAATTGTGTATTGTCAAAACAATTGATACCAGTTTACTCAAGAATTATCATATATACACTATTAATCCAGATAGAAACTACTAAACACCGATTAGCAACGATAATAATGATGAAGAGACTTTGATTCCAGGACATTTCCTAATTGATCAATATCGAAAACCCCTCCAAGGATCGATATCGGACTGTAAGGCCATAAACGAAGAAGTACACACAAAAAAAAACAGTTTTGCTATGTTAATAATGGTAGGATTTCGACGAAACTTTCCAATAGTATTCGCCATATTTTTGTTTATGTTGCTATCAAATATTGTACTCTTAGGATGAACCTAGGGAATTATCTTTAAATTTTAAAAATTTAGTAATCCACTATTATGAACTATATTTGAGCAGATGCCGAGATGAAATGTACTTTAAGACCCAGATAAAGACGCATCATGGTCTTTTCTGCGAATTTTACAACCAATATCCAAGCAAAGAATTATTTGGAGAAGTGCTAACCAAGTTCTTTCATTTTCACAAGAACATTTCGGGCAAAATCTTTTACGTCCCAGGTGTAAGTACATGTGATAGATGATATACTAGCATCGTGCTTGTGATGGACGGTATGCTAATATCAATCGCGGTCCGGAAGTAGCGGGGAAAGAATCATTCCTACCGTAACTCTTGGATCATACTTCTTCTGTTGCCGTAGGAGCGTAATATACTACCACTGGCATTCTTACCTTCAACTATTAGCTTCTGTCAGTTCTGTCAGAGTTTTCACCTTCTCCAGAATAAAATAATTGATATTTGAGATATTTGTCTACTTGGTTGGTTGGTAGACTTTACTTCCACTTATAAGGTTGTTGAAGGTTGTACAAGTATTACCTGTAAAGAAAGGAAACAAATATGTATAAACGTCGATTGGTTGTATATAATGAAACAGTATTTTCGGTTTTGCTTCAAAATTTTGAATTAACAAAGTATGAGTGGAACAATCAAATCATGAAATTTGAAAATATCTCTCAAATTAATACAGTTTGAGATAGTTTCTACTATTGTATAATTACAGAGAACGTATATAGTGCTTACTAATAGGGATAATATATAAAATTCAGACAGTTAATAGCGGCCATATTTGATTGAAAATTTACACATTTGCGGTCAGTTCCCACCAATGATTATTTAATAACAGTTACTACACTCAGAAAGGTGTGGATTCATAAATGGATTGCACATATCAGAGCCTCGGAATAGTGACAAACGTCAAATCCTATTGGAAAGTAGAGATATAAAGGTGATGTATGTAATATCACGAACGTGATATCAACCAAACGTTACCAAACATCACAACATTTTCCCATCACCAACCTGTGTTGGTTGCCATGAGTACATAATATTTTGTAATATTCATGTCGATATCTTATCACATCACTAACCATGAACGAGTAATGTTGCTTCACAGTGCAAGAGGAGTCAAGGGCCAATTCAAAGTATTGCTTGCAAATTTGTTGGTGCATGTGAATTGTATATGGAAATTTAGATTTTTTTCTGCACTTCCATTGAGGTACATTATCTATTGGACACTGCTGTATCATCACATGTACGGTCGTGGTAATGAAAGATGGTGTCTGTGCGATATCACGAAATTATACCACTTTCACAAAAAGTGGTACTATATCACATCGTCCACGTATTTACTAACCCATAGGCAAAAAGGTGACGATATCACCAAAACATTGATAAGTCCGTGCTCTCAAGCTCAAGGCCAGAACAATTTGAAATCATGCATGCCCACTTTGTTTCCTTGCTTTGTGGGGCCAATGAAAGCGTGGTAATTGATTATAAGAGGAACTGTAGTGGTCATCAGAAATATCGGCGATTTCACTATGAACAAGTTTTGTATGCCACAATCAAATCGAGCTTTTAACTTTGTTATTGGTTGAAAATTTGAAAGTGAATCTACTCTACAGTGTAGTATGTCATGGTCACGACTATGAACGTACTGACCACAATATAGAAAATATAGTCGCCGTTAAACTGTGTGTTACCGCAACTGAGTTGAAATTTAAGAATACACTCAAAGGGTCGAGAGCTCTGCTGATTACTGCAAGCACGAGCGTGGAGAGGTGCGCGAAGTGCAGCTAAGGGTGCGCCATGTCAAAAGAAACTCCACCACTGAGCTGATGAGGGAGGCAGAGGTTGCTACAAACATCAGCGATTTTGCCAAAGTAAACCACATTACGAAATAACTTGAAGTTAGCCATAAGTCCTTCGATGGTCTCCATGACTCATCCATGATGATGAAGAACTGAAAAAGTGAAGTTTCACCTATTGTGGGTGGCATGGCGAACTACCATAGCATCCAGATACAGATGCTCCTCAAAACAGAAGTGAATTTATCTGAGAACTTTCCTAATGAGTGGAATAAGGGGGTTCCGAGGAAGGGCACGCGTCTTGAGTGCATCCTGCACCCCTCGATTAGGTATAGCGCGTCAAGCACACCTACACGCCATCGTTCACGGTTATCTGAAATGCCTTTCAGTACTCCCACACGATTTCCCGAATAGCACGCTGTGCTATTCCCATATAACAACACAGAAAAAACATTAGTTCATCTAGTTCGGTGCCACCATCCGCAGAAACCTGGCCATTGATGCAGATAGGGAAAGTACGATGACCTGTCAGACTGAGAACCTTGGCTTTGTTATTCAGTCCCACTCTACTTACCTCTCTTTCCAAATCCAGAGTCATTTGGTCAGGGTCCATGAACGGATGAGAAAGCAAACAGATGTCATCCTCACTTCTTTGGGATCTTGATGATCATCCTCTTCTTTCACTCTCTGGGAAAGGTCCCGGATTCCCGTACGAGTGGAAGCAGCAGATATGCAGTAACTGCAGACACAGCGATAAATAACTACGTGGGGAGACCGTCAAGCCCAGCGGCTTTAATACATTTAAGAGCATTGATGGCCGAAATGATGATGAATTGGAGCCAGACCGCAACCAGCTAGATCTCAAGATGACCCTTCGAAACGTGGCCGACGACCTGTACACCACCCGAGAAAAGAACATTTTCGACGGCGGTCCAATGTTCATCGATATTCTCAGTTGGGTTACTCAGTATATCTGCCGTTCGATCAGCAAAATAGCTCTCCCACTGCCGAGCGACAACTGGGTCATATAAGTGGTCGATGTTGAACTTAGGGGTCGCAGTTTTCCAACTTTGCGAGAAGTGGCGGACGTAACACGCAAGCAAACGTAGCAACCATCAGATGATCATTCCTCTCGAAGCCAACCTCAGCGCCTCTCTTGTTACGCACATCCAGAAGACAACTCCTAAATCTACTGGTGATCGTGAAGTGGTCGATCTGATTGCTCGTACGGCGTCGGTCATTTTAAACCCAATTGAACTTATGTGAGGCTCGCTGTCGAACAATGCATCACCAAAATCCACGAACCTGCCACCATTACCGCTGCGGTCGCCAAGACCGTGTTTCCTCAGCTCATGTCCGAGGAAGGTATTGTCAGAGCCATCCACCTTAACCTGGGCCGAAATCTTACAGTTAAAACTTTTTTAAGACATTCACTTCGGATATTAGGGTTCATCTCGGTACCGGTTCTCGATAAGTATGTAGTTAGGTAGGTATAAGTGACTACTTCGAGGAGTCCAATTAGCGCAGCGATGAAGCGTTTTGTTGCCACAAACTCATAAGATCGGGACTGCTGTGGGAAGGGCAAGGAAAGCAGAATCTACTTGGTTCAAATCTCCAGAGCCAGCTCATAGCGTTAACGGAAGGATAGCAGCTCTCTTCTCAGAGATCTTCAAAGGATTGTTTGCCTAGTGCCTGGAGCCTGACAAAGGAAGTGCTTGAGGTTCCTCCTCATCGATACAGCGAATGGCAAGGTATGACGAATCTGGCACCATAGTCCCCTATGGATCAGTGTGATGCGTATTTTACAGTTTTTACTTAAAAAACGCACTCCCTCTTTTGCGTCAAGCAAATCTCCCTGAATCTGAGCAAGGAAGTGAGGGAAATATGTTAGAATAATAAACCTAGAAAACAGCTGTCCTCTAGACAAAACATCTTCATTTTATACATTTGGAGAGTAAGTTAAAAAATTACCCACCTAAAGTAAAATAAATAGAAAGCAGAATATAATAATAATAAACTCCGCCGAAGCCGGTCCCAAGCCCGGTTGTGAAAGGAGGAGGGATAGATAGCTTCAGTCTGAATGGCTGTACGCCACCGCAGCGTCTCAGGGGGTAGGTGAGGAAAGTGCAGGAACTTTGCAGTCTTGCAGATTACTCACTAAGGAAGCTATCTCAACACCTGGCAGCTAGGGATAAAATGCACCACCAACAATGAGAAGAAGGAGAAATTTGAGGTCCGGTACGGATAACCGGCGGGAGTCGTCTGACTTGGTGACTGGGTCGGGCTCTCGTAATGGACAGCACGGCGTCGAAACCGCTAGTCGTGGGGCGGTTCGACGTCTAGGCGCCACGACGACCAGGAGCACAGCTCCGCCTGCTGCAGCTGTTTCGCCACAATCTGTGGCGACCACTTCAGCAGGTTCGCGTAGGAAGCGGATGAAATGGACTGAAGAAATGAACCTCTTCATCATCCGCTCCTACTACGAAATAACGGCGGGAGCGGGTACAACATCTTACCGCCCCTTGTTGCACCAGAGATTCGTCGAGCGTTTCCCGCAATTCGCGCACGTGACTGTGCAGCGAGTCGCAGACCAGTACCACTTTATTACTCGCAGCGACACAATCCCGGCCACCATCAGGGAGCGTGTTCGACTTGAAGTTATCGGGGAAAATGGTGACCGAGAGTCGATGGGGGCAGAGGCGGCGGCATCAACAACACCACGCCCCACTGCAGGCAACAGGTTCAGTACTCGCCGAAGCACTCTTCTCCACCGTCCAGCTGAGGTTTCCGCTGAGGTTCGGGACAAATTCATCACGTCCATTATTAGTGGAAGAATCAATGCGCACCTCGAGACCAACAACATTCTGTCCGAGGAGCAGAAGGGCTGCCGAGTTGGGTCAAGGGGTTGCAAAGAGCAACTCATTATCGACTCGGTAGTTGTAGGACAAGCAACTAGAGGCCAGAGAAACCTCTTCAGTTGCTATATCGATTATGCCAAGGCTTTCGACAGCGTTCCGCATACCTGGCTAATCGATATCCTACATCTGTATCGCATTGATCCGAAACTAATAAAGTTTTTGGCGACAGTCATGGAAGGGTGGCATACCACCTTATCAGTCCGTACATCTGAGGGTGCTAATACCTCAGAGCCCATCCGTATACGGAGGGGCATCTTCCAGGGGGATTCATTGAGTCCTCTTTGGTTTTGTATGGCACTGAACCCCCTTTCATGGCTACTGAATGATGCTAGAGGGCATGGTTTTGCAATAAAATATGGCCTACGTGCTAAGTGCGAACTGACACACTTGATGTACCTAGATGACATCAAGCTGTATGCTGGTACTGACGACCATCTTAGAAGTCTGTTGCGAATAATAGACATGTTCAGCCGTGATATTCGGATGGAGTTTGGATTAGACAAATGTCGAATCCAAGCCATACGCAAAGGTCATCACGAGCCGCATGCCGGACATAGCATTGGTGACCTCCACATCGAAGCTATGACCGAGACAGACTTCTATAAGTACCTAGGAATTCTGCAAGGAACCCATGCTCGAGTTGGTGATCTGAAAGAAGCTCTGCTGTCCGAATTCCTGCGACGTGTAAAGCTGGTGCTGAAATCGCATCTCTCGGGGAAGAATAAAATAAGCGCGTTGAATGTATTCGCCATCCCTTCACTGGCTTATGCATTCGGAATATTGCCGTGGACGAAGACCGATTTGGAAAACGTCCAGCGGCGGATACGGACAATTCCAAATTCCGAATGCATCACCCAAAGTCTGCCGTGGAGCAGATGAACCTGCCTCGTGACATCGGAGGTAGGGGCGTGGTTGACGTGGCGGCACAACATCATCGCCAAGTCGACTCGCTGCGCGCTTATTTCTATAGCAAAGAGCAGGCGAGTCCCTTGCATGCGGCTGTCTGTAAGGTAGGCTGTGGACTGACTCCACTTAACTTGAAGGATCGATCCTTCAATCCTCTGAGTGGGGTGAAGTCGGATCAGGAGCGGATCGATGAATGGAAGTCGAAGGCAATGCACGGTAAACACGTGAATTGTCTTTGGCAGCCATTTGTCGATTTGCATCTGTCGAACAGATGGCTGTGTGCTGGGGAGCTCTTTGCTGAGACGGAGGGGTTTATGTGTGCCATTCAGGATGGCGTGGTCGCCACCCGAGCTTATAAAAAGCTCATCATGAAAGAACGGGTGGAGAACGACCAGTGCAGAATGTGTGGTTCGGCGTTAGAGACGTTGGACCATCTCATTTCTGGCTGTACTGTTATGGCACCGGTGCAATACATCACCAGGCATAATGCTGTATGTAAGGTTATCCATCAAAACCTTGCATATAAGCATGGGCTGATCACGGGAACATGTCCGGTTTACCGATATGAGCCGCAAGCAGTACTTGATAGTTCTGCTTACAGCATGTATTGGGACCGGCAAGTTCTGACTGATCGCCATACCGCACACAATAAGCCTGACGTACTGTTAGTTGACAAGACGGGTCGCTCCGCGTATATTATTGATGTTGCTATCCCCCATAATAGCAACATTGAACGGAAATACGTGGAGAAGAAGGTGAACTATGAGCCATTGGCTTGGGAAATCAAAGAAATTTGGCGTCTCGAGCGGGTGGTTGTAGTTCCCATAATATTGTCAGCTGCAGGTATTGTACCTAAATCCCTGACGGCTTCCCTTGATGTCCTGGGACTTTCGTACAGTCTGGTTCAAACCATGCAGAAGTACACCATTCTGCATACGTGCTCGATGTTGCGGGGAGTACTCGACGGATTCTCCCACTGACCTACCACCGGCCACCACCACCAGTGCCCCTTTTAGTTTTTAAGTAGGTAGGATCGTCCGAGCCTAAATGCTTGGCACTTAGTGCTAGTATTAGGTAAAATCCGGCATCTGCTGAGATTGTAATAACTCGAACAAAATAATAATCGTTGGCGCAACAATCCATGTTGGATCAGGGCCTTGAAGTGTGTTAGAGCACTTCATTCAAGACCGTAACGGTACACTAGGAGGCAATGTGGTCAGCATTGCGCTCGCCCGAGATTATTACCCTGATTTGACTCAGGTACTCATTCACAGCTGAGTAGACTGGTATCCGACGTCAAATCACGATACAAATTCCACTGCCACCAGTGAGATTTGAACCGCGACCTTCCGTACGACAGCCTTGCGCTCTAACCACTCAGCTATCCGGACACAAAGCAGAATATAGCCCACAGATAAATCGTAAAAGGAGGACGAAATTCCGTGCTCACAAAACTACGAAGCACTAGTACTACCCTCAGCTCAGTATGGATTCTCCCGAAAACCAGAGGTGACAATTGAAGCTAAGCGGTAATCAAAACCTCAGACCAAGATGTGACTGACATGACGATCCAACCCTTAGAGAAGGGGCAACCCTGAGCTTTTCGATGAAGTTTCTGAGGCTAGACTCAGATTCTCCACTTATTATAGTGGGAACCAACCCTATTGGGATCCAGTCTTTAACGGACGAGCCGAAGCAATCCCCTTCTATCAGAATTCAGGCAACAAAGAGCCTTCGGGAAAACTCCCTTCTGGTAAACCGCCGACGGGCCGACCGCCTTCAGGCGGTGTGCCAATGTTGAAGGGAAAGATCGTCTGGGGCATCGGCGACTAAGGCCAAACCAAAACGGCAGCGGTCTTCTCATGATCCCAACTCTTCGGCTCAATGGCCGCAAGGAAGAATCGGCCTGCAACGGCTACGTCTTCATTTGCAGTTAAGGCTATTGAAGTCGACGGATGAGTCTTGTATGACGACACCAATCCTTCCGGTTACAATACAGAACAGTATGAGCAGCTTAAGAGGAAACTGTAAGGACCGTAGCCTTGCAAGGGATTACACTAGGCTTTGAGTCGGTAGGTGTATACCGTAAAATGTTGCGGATAAACTTTGCCGACGAAAGTACGATCAAGTAGCTTAGACAGTACTGCTCCTCCTTCAACGATGTGTGGCGGGGCGCGCGACTGAAAGCTAAGAGGGTTTCCGAGCTACCATCGTTTAGAAAGTGCTTTCTCTATTTTCCAGAAGAGGAGCGTAATGATGCTGAGGACCTGTAAAAACTTGGAGTCCTGACTAACCTCAACACCTCCACCTGGATGCTACCAGGTAGCAAAGCAGGGGGAAGAGCCAATAGGCGGGGAAGTTTCTCCCTATCGGCGTTACTGAATCGGATATCAAGAAGCTTCCCCAACAAACGGGCTACTGGCTGTACTACGGGCTTGGGACTGTCACACATGGCGACACTACAACGATCAAATTGACCATTAAAAGCCAACAGGGAGATAAGGAGATGCTATGGTTCCCAGTGGGCACTCAAACATTGCTGATAAGAAGAAAACTGAGAGACTGATTCGCCAAGGTTCTGAATCTACAATAGTGGGGCCAGAACCAGCTTTTTGCATCCGGCCATCTACTGACAAGTTTACTCAAAAGGGGCATTTTTGTTGGCCCTTAAGAAGTGGGACATGAAAACCCTGGAAGGGCTTTTAATGGGATGCTGCCCCTTAAAATAGCACATGGAAAAAATCGGAGTGCCGGTCTCGGCCAAATGCAGCCAATGCGAGGAGGAAGAGACGAACCTGCACTTTCTATGCAGCTACCCGGTCTTCTCAGACCTCAGACGAAGATATCTTGGTAAGGTTTTCTTTAACGAATAGTCTGCGTCTTCTGTCTCTGGAGAATGTTCTCAGATTCGTGAAAGCCTGCGAATTCATTACCATTCGCTTGAAAAATGTCATGATTTCACTGAGCTCCTTTTGTGATTACCTCGAGATCGCATAGCTACTATTTTGTGGTCGATTTGACGTGAGACCTTACGTACTGGTGTTATTTAACGTTTCGCATTACTTCATTGATTTGCTCGGCATCAAAATTTTAAAAACAAAAGTGGGAACCGTCTCCTGACAGTAGTTTTCGAAAGCATATTTTCACTATTAATAAACACAAATCTCTACATTCTGCACTATATTCTTCACGTTATCATAGTGAAATTGTAAATTTTTTTCGGAAATTTCATTGTTCTATTGCCAAATAAATGTCGATTCGACGCCTTATTCTTACTAGAGAGGATGTCAATGAACAGTTGGTCTGCCATCTGCCAAATAAACTAAAAGGAATTTTCGGATGTAGTGAAACCTTTTAGATGTTTCATTAGAACAATAACAAAAGATTTTATCCATATCGGGGGTGTTTCTGTCAGCTTGACTTTAAAGTATAATTAAAGTCAAGCTGACAGAAATACCCCCGATATGGATAAAATCTTTTGTTAATTGTTCTAATGAAACATTAATTACGTTCTTATAAAACTAACATTCAAAAAGCGTTTGATGTTTCTAGATATCTTGAATCCTTAAAGCAATGGGAACAATGAAAACGGTACCTACCTGTTCCAATAATAACTATTTATTAGAAACAATTGAACTGAGTTTTCTTTCTTTAACAGAATGAAAACAGTTAATATGCTTGGGTGGATATCAAGAAAAGAATTCTTCAATTGAGCCATCAAAGGGAAATGAAGGCAGAGTATGACTTCGAACCCAAGGGCCCGAAAGGAGTCAAACCATCGCTTGCTGCAATTCCTTGATATGTACAAAACACATTAGTGTGTAAGATACATATTCACCGAATACAGGAACTTTACCGGTACCATATTGTTTGTGGAAATGATGGCCCATTCTTTGAAATGTACAATTCCGAGCGTCTGGAAAGTCACATAGTAGCAACAATTTCGTTTTGCAATCGATATCAGGAGTCGTGTACGGTTTCGTTTATTTGAAAATTTGATCCGCAAATAAATCTTGCAAGATATTCTCGGTACCTATTCCGTTCAACAAGACACGCGATACGCTTGTGACATGAATACATCAGTATCACAAACCCGTCATTACCATAGCTTGCATGGCATTTTCAAATTCTAGAAACTCAAGGAGACAGCACAATGGATGGTAGGTTAGAGAACTACACGTTCCCGCGTACAAGTACAGATCTTCGCTTTTGCAGTTTTCACTCGAGACCGAGCCCTGAAGTTCATATTAGCAAGCCTCACACATGTGCGTTCCGAAGAAGCGTGATGTCCTTTTGTTCCTGCTCCTTGTGGAAAATGGGTCGTTTATTCTAATGAGAACTCCACCATTCCAGCAAACTTATCCCTAATTAATTCCGGAGATAACAAAAACATCAGCATCGTAACCTTGACACACATAAAAATTAATACAAACTAATCACTGCGACAGTTCGCACAATGTTGTACGAAATATTGATTTATTTTAACCAAAACGCCTACAATGCTTCCAATGGTAGAACAAGCGACTCCTCCTTCACCTCCAACGGGCTGTGTTCAGTGTGTCATTTTCTTGTTGCTTGAACCTTCATACGTAAGACGGTATCTTACAATGAGAAAATGTGTACAGATTGTGGGAGAAGCAGTCACCGAGGGGGTGGAATAATCCTTGATACCATTGTCTGCCAAATTCCGCCGCTTCTATCTTTGAACCTGACAAAGTGTTTTGAAAACGTACCATAAATAATTAGGATGGGATGTTGTGCATTTGATGTCTCTTCTTGCAAGAAATTTTGAATTGTTTCACATGCTCGAGTAATTGTTTGGGCATGAAGTGTGAAAGCTAGGGATGCAGTACTCTCTGGAATGGCTCATTGGCAATTTATGTATATAATAATTGAAAGGCATTCACTTTACCAGAAGATTTGAATGAAATTTTTGGAACTTCGCCAGCAGCGGGGGAAGTATGAAGTCGCAACTCGTGCACAGATAAAAAGATAAATGCGATGAAACAGCAAAATTTGAAATTATTTTAGTGACGTTTGAATTTGCTGCGATTCGCGAGCGAGCTCTCAATTCACTTTAATTGATTCGAAGGAAATGCTTATCAAATACAGAATAAGATATCAAATGTGGAGGCAGACGACCATCGATTCGCTCTGATATATTATCCACATAATGATGACAGTGTGTACACTTTCCGTGGCCTTTTCAAACAAAAGGGGAACTATAAACTTTCTGTAAAATGAGGGAAAATAGTAGCCATGGTAAACCAAATGAATTGCACGAAAAACAATTCAGAATTATGTTTTCAGCTCTGAAAAGTGAAAAAGTTGGGAACCGAAAGTGCGGCTTTTTAGATGTGAAAAATTGTATCCTATCTAAGAACATTGTTTTTCAATTAGTATATATATAAATCTAGGTATTATATAAATCGGAAACCGAGAGGTATGAAAGGAAAAAACATGTTCTATAACTTTAATCATCATTATCATCAACAATGCAACAACCAGTATCCTGTCTAGGTCTGTCTTAATGAGGAACAACTGCAGACACCCCAGCTTTCCGCCGAGATCCACCAATTTGATATCCCTAAAAGCTGTCTAACGTCCTGACCTACGCCATCGCTTCATCTCAGGCAGGGTCTTCTTTATCTTCTTTTCCTGCCATAGATATTGCCCTTATAGACTTTCCGGGCTGGATCATCCCCTGCCATGCGAATTAAGTAACCCGCCTACCGCAACCTGTTGAGCCGGATTTTATTCACAACCAGACAGTCGTGGTATCGCTCATAGATTTCGTCGTTATGTAGGCTACGAAATCGTCCATCCTCATGTAGGGGGCCAAAAATCCTTCGGAGGATTCTTCTCTCGAACATGGCCTAGAGTTTGCAGTTTTTGCTAAGAATCCAAGTCTCCGAGGAATACATAAGGACTGGCAAGATCATTGTCTTGCACAGTAAGTGCTTTGAACCTATGGTGAGACGTTTCGAGTGAAACAGTTTTCGTAAGCTGGAATAGGCTCTGTTGGCAGCCAACAACCGTGCACGGATTTCATCGTTGTAGCTGGCTATCGGTTGTGATTTTCGACCCTAAATAGGAGAAATTTTCAACGGTCTCAAAGTTGGCACCAATCTATCTTTATTGTTTTCGCTTGACCAGTGCGATTTGAATTTCGTTCTTTCGGTTTTGGTTTTGGCGCTGGCATTACCACCGTGTACTTTGTCTTGCCTTCATTAATGTGCAGCCGAATATCTCGCGCCGCCTGCTCAATCTGGATGAAAGTAGACTGTACATCTCGTGTTGTTCTTTCCATGATGTCAACATCGCCATCGTAGGTCAGTAGTTGGGTGGACTTGAAGAGGATGGTGTCCCTGACATTTACACCGGCATCGGGAATCACTTTCTCCAGGGCAAAGTTAAAGAGGACGCATTATAGGGCATTCCCTTGTCTTAGACCGTTGGTGATGTTGAATGATCTCGAGAATGATCCTGCTGCTTTTATCTGGCGAAGCGCAGATTTAGCCTAATCAGTCTTATCAATTTCGTCGGGATACCGAATTCTATCATGGCGGTGTACAGTTTTACTTTGGCTATGCTGTCATAGGCGGCTTTAAAATCGATGAAAAGATGGTACAACTGATTTCCGTATTGAATAGTTTTTCCCTCGCTTGCCACAGAGAGAAAATCTAATATGTGGCTGATTTGCCTGGAGTGAAACCTCTTTGGAATGGGCCAATGATGTTCTGAGCATATGGGGCCATCCGCCCTAGGAAGATAGTTGAGAATATCTTAAAGATAGTGAGCACGTGATATCTCTATAATTGCTGTACTGTGTGATATCCCCCTTTTTAAGGTTTTGTGTAAACACAAAACCTTATTAAAATCGGTTTACTGTCTGTCTGTCTGTCCGTCACACGTATTTTTCTCGGAGACGGTTATAGCGATGGAGACCAAATGTGATAGAAAGGTGGGAACTGTGAACGCTCACGCATACAGTGAATTACATCCTTTTACGTCGTATTCAAGGGGGGGTCCCCATACATGCAAACGGGGGGTGTAAAATTTTTTTCCATCAAATATAGTCATGTGGGGTATCAAATTAAAGGTCTCGATTAGTACTTTTCAAAGCCGATCTTAGTTTTGACATTCGTTGGAAGGGTGGGGAGCGCGGGGGGTTGAAAACGATCACCTCTTTAAGGGGGCCGTTCTCAGAAACTACCAAACTGAAAAATCTGAAAAAAATCAGGAGGCTGCCACTATATGGTGCCTGGGCTCCGAAATACCTTCCATGCCGATATCTGTTTAAATAAAGTTAATAATAGTATATTACTACAATTTTTTGTAATTGGTTAGAAACCCCCCCCCTCAGTGCAGTGATATAGGCTATAGTATAGAGCATGATCTTACCAAGTTTGGTGGAAATCGCACTATTACTAACAAAGTTATAATACCTCAAATTTGTTGCTTCTTTGAAAATTGAAGACTATGAATGTCAATATCACCCGAAAGTGGATACCCTCACATAATATATGGATATATTACGTGCTACGTACTAAGAAATACACAAAACCTTTCGTACCTGAAGCGTCCAGCTTCCGGTTTCCCAACTTGTTAAGGTTTTGTGTAAAACAAAACCTTATTAAAATTGATTCAATGTCTGTCTGTCTGTCTGTCACACGCATTTTTCTCCAAAATGGCTAAACCGATCCGAACGAAATTTGGTGGACAGATGGGAACTATGAAATCCCACGCATACAGCCAGTGGCATAAATTTAGGTAGAATTTAAAGGGGGCTCTCCATACATGCAAAGGGGGATTAAACATTTTTTTTCACCGGATATAGTCGTGTAGGGCACCAAATGAAAGGTCTCGATTTGTACTTTCCGAAGCTGGCATTAGTTTTGGCTTGAATTGCAAAGTACGTGAGTAAGGAGTCAAAATGTACGCACTTAAAGTGAGACAGGACTCATTTTCGGAATCTGCCCAATCTAAAAATCCGAAAAAAATCAGGGTGGTGGGCCTAGATGAAATCTAGGCGTCAAAATATGTCCCATTCCGATATCTGCTCAAATAAACTTACGAATAGTATATTACCAACTTTTAGAAATTTACTGAAAAACCCCCCTTAAATTCATCCTAGGATTTCCGTACCCGCATAGAGGGCAATATTTCGTATATATGCGCTAAATTTCATGGAAATCAGGCCATTAACGCCAAAGTTATACCAGTTCAAAGCTAACAATCGCGCGAATTAACTGCTTCCAAAGCCATGCAAATAAGATGCTGACGTCATAATTAACGGGAATAATTGACATTCGCGTGAAATATTAAAGTCGCATTTATGAAGAATCTACTTATCTGCAGCCCTTTTTAAGATTTTGTGTAAAAAACTTATGTGAAATCTAATCTTCGAGAGATGTCCTATTCCGGTATCTGCTCAAAAAGTTTACTAATAGTACATTATCAACTTTTAGAAATTGACTAAAAAACTCCCCTTAAGTTCATCCTAGGTGTACAAATTGCAACGACATTGAGGACAGCCTCGTGCATACACATGCCAAGTTTCATGAAAATCCAACTATTAGTGGGAAAATTATGGCAGTTCAAACTTATCAATTTCGTGCTAATTAACAGCATCCTAAGCCATACAAATAAGATGCTGACGTCATAATTAACGAGAATAGTTGACATTCGAGTGAAATATTAAAATTCCATTCAAGAAGAATCTAATTCTCCCTAGCTCTTTTTAAGGTTTTGTGTGAAACAAAACCTTATTAGAATCGAGATGGTGCCTGTCTGTCTGTCTGTCAGACCCGATTTATTCGGAAACGGCTAAACCGATTGTCATGAAAATTGGTGAGAGTATGCAATCTGGTGTTCCCTTTACATGCAGTAAGTGGCGCCATTTTGTGTTAAGTTTAAGGGGGGCTCCCATACATGTGAATGGAAGGTGCATTTTTTTTCAGAATGTAGCCATGTGGGGTATCAAATGAAAGGTCTGAATTAGTGCTTTTTGAAATTGGTTCCATATTTGATAGTGGGTGAAACACAGGGAAGTGAGGGCTCAAAATATGAACCCCAAAAAGTGTAACAGGTCTCGTTCTCAGAACCTATCCAACCGAAAAATCTGAAAAAAATCACAGTGGTGCATCTCTACGAAATCTATCAAAATATATCCGGTTCCGATATCTGCACAAATAAGGTTAATAATAGTATATTTCCACATTTTAGAAATTTACTCGGAACCCTCCTTATGTTCATCCCAGAAGTACAAAATTTGGCATGCGTGTAATGAAGAACATAATGAACAATTTGGTAAAGTTTGAAGAAAATCCAACTATTATTAAGAAAGTTATAGGGGATAAAACTTTACCATTTTTTGTGAATTTCGTGCACTCTACAACCTGCATAACGTCATCACATGTCAATTCGTCAATACCACAACGAAATGAGTTCTTATAAATGGGGTCGGAAAGAATTATTTTGTTTTAGTTTTTTAGTCATTTGTATATGAATATCAATTACTCCAACCAGACATGTGTGCATCTAGGTATATATGATAGTATATGCGTGCTAATGAACTTTGCGGGTAGTGCCTAATTCTGATAGATATAAGAAGTAAATCGGAAATATGGGTACGATCAATTTATATACGTGCATAGATGTGTACAGTATTCGGAAATAGGCAATTTGTTCGTTTAGGGTGAGCGTAATATCTATGGCTGTAATATGTACGTATGTCTCGTAGTTTGGAAAAATATGAAGGAATATGTTTGATTTGTAGCTATATACGAATAAAAAAATGTGCGTTGAAATTTCTTACATAAAATGAACACAAAACCTTCATATCCGAAGCGCGAGCTTGTTTATATTTGATGTTGATTAAATGCTTGGCATTTGCTAATAATATTAAACTCAGAGTGTGAAGCGTATGAGGCTGACTATTATCAATACCGAGCTTTCCATCAAATGATTTATTTAAATTACTTTCTAAAAAAATAGAGGCCAATCGATTTTTTAACTATGTGACACGGAACTGTGAAGCTCATCGCTCCTCACATCTTCTTTTTCTTCAGCCTTCAGTTCACAGGCGGGGTCGGCTCGTCGTGATCGGTTTCGTCATTCTATTTTATCAAATGCCTGATCAGGATGTAATCGCGAGACCTTCAAATCCCCATCCAGTGTATCAAGCCACCATTGTTTTGGCCGGCATATTGGTTGCTTACCATTGACTTCGATGTTCTGACCAATACTGGTTGTTGAATTCTCATTAGCGTGAATTATGTGACCACACCATCGAAAACGTCTCTCTCGCTGTTTGCCACGATCGGTGCAAACCCATATCGATCGCGGATATTCTCATTTCAGACGTGATCAAACCGTGTCACGCCACCAGTCCAATACAACATCTTCGTCCCCATTACCGCAAGACGCCGTTCATTGCCCTTTATAGTCGCCAATACTCAGAACTATAGAGAGCGGCAGACGGACGACATTACAGTAAATTTTAGATTTGAAACGTGCGCTGATACGTCGATCACAAAGAACATTAGTTGGGGAATGTTACTTCATCCAGGTTGCGTTAATGTGTGAAACAATTTCATTACGCAGTTCTCCATTGGCTGATAGCATTGACTCGAGATATTTAAATCACTGAGTTCTGGCAATGGCAGTAACCTGCCCCTCGAGATACTTAAATCGCTGAATTCTGGCAATGGCAGTAACCTGCCCAGAACTGAACGATTTCAATACCTCGGGTCAATGCTATAAGCCAATGGAGAACTACGTTATGCTCCTCACAAAGGGAAACACAAAACCTTTTATACCAGAATCGTCAAGCTTCCGGTTTCCCAACTTGTATATATATATCATAACTTTAATATAAGCGTTTATTTTATACTATATTATACAACCATACTGCATAATTAATTATAGAACAATTCCTTCAAGTCCTATAATTCGAGGCGTATTTACAACCGACGCGGCCTGTTCTAATTCTAGAACTGGAGACCCCCTTTTTGGGATGTAAACTGTGGAACAATAGCAATTTATCCTCGAAGGAGCCAACAGAACTGGTTCTTGCATCAAGTCTTGCTTGTCTCCTATTACTTGAAGGGTACAATTTTGCCTTACCTCTCGCTGATGATGGCTTTGCTCCATCATAAAACTCGCATAGCAGCATGTACTTCCGTCTTCGTCTCTTCAGCCCTTACGCAAGTCCTAGTCCAATAAACCGCCTTTACTCTTCGTTACATTTGCGGTGACATCCAAATTCTCCCTGCTTACTTCTTCGTGATGGTCTGTGTTGTTGTTCGTAGCACAATCATCAACATTTGTGCAACTCCACGATCTGCATTCTCCGAAACGTTGAACACATATCTACCCACTTGGAGAAGATTCTGACGCCGTGCTGGGTAAACCTTAGCTTAGCTTTTGACCATTAATTCATCCTAGTTTCCTCGTTGATTCTGTTCCTTCAAATTAATTATTTCCTTTACTTTTACCACTTCTCCAGAGCCTAGTTATACTTGTTCAAAAGGCAGCTCTTTCTCTGTCGTAACAATCAAACGATAAATACTCTTGGATCGCTCTACGATACTCGTGTATCCTCCTTATTTTTCAATTTTCTTCTATCTATCACTCCATTTTCCTACTTCGTTTATTCCAAAACTATTGCCTTTTCCATTCCTCTGATACCTATCATTTCTTGCGACATTTTTTACGATACCGCGTTACATTCCTTACTCTATTCCAATCATGACATTCGCTTCTAAAAGTGCGAATAAGTGACTGAACTTAAAGGTGTCAAGTTTTTATCACTCGTTTCTCGCCACTTCACACTTTCCATCTGCTGACTTACCGCCTCTCGAATAGTCATCTCCTCCGGCTTTGCGCTATCCTGCAAGGTATGCTCACCCAGCTTAAATATTTCTTCTTCGTGTTTCCTAGCTTCTCGTATGGTCTCCTGCCATTTTATACTTTTACCTATGACCCCCTTTTCATGGTCTGGTGGTCCATTTTTCACTTCTTGTATCATTTCTTCCGTCGGCTTTGGACTTTTATTTGCGTACTCATGCTGTATCACTTCCTTGTGTATACTCACTTCTCGATACGTCGTCTTTCCATCCTGCCTGCGTTTTGTCTTCTCTTCAAAAAATTTTGCCTGCCTTTCATCATCTCATGCTTCCTCTCCCCGTCTTTTGGTCTCTTCCATAAATTTTGCTCGGCTTGACATCTTTCCCATTCCATTTGTTGTCTTCTAGATTCTTCTTGCTGCTTTCTAGACCCTTCTTGTTGCTTTCTAGGCAACTCTTATATAAATATTTCTTGCATACTCCATAAAGTCCACGAAAGTTCCAGCAACTTACTCGAGACTCTCGATAGTCGATGCAGGACTATGTTGGAATTCACATTCCTCAACGTTACACTCTCTCTCGTTATACTTCCTCAACGTTATACTCCTAAATTTCCCGAAGTCTCTTTTGTAATTCTACTATGCTCCCCATTGTAGAGAGCCTTAGCAACAACAGCTCACCTTTCAGCTGCTCCCTCCAGACTTAAACCCTCGAATTTAACCATTCTCGCTTACGCACTACGCTACCACCAATTGTTGCGTAATTGCTTTACGTAATCCCACCGCTGTTACCAATTGCTACGTTACTTGTTTTACGTAGCTCGTATCACACTAGACAAAAACTCATTCTATAAGCATTTGTTTTACACTAAACTATACAACCATACTACATAATAAGTTATGAAAGAATTCCTTTAAGTGTTATAATTCTAGAACTGGACTGCCTACGTGGGCCGAACTCCAATTTCCACCTTTGACCAGATCTCCTTACTGGTATTAGAGTCATCTGTTAACTATTAATCTAACTAAATATTCGCCCTACTTTTATATAATTTTGGTATCACGGCTAAATGCCATTACTACGATTTACATTGACATCACACATACTTTTCCCAAAGTGATTTTCTTCACAGTATTTTGAGCCCCGGACGCCGTATAGAGGCAGCTTTATGATTTGAGCAGTTTCAGATTTTTTGGTTGAGTAGTTTCTGAGAACGAGTCCGTTAAAGAAATCATCACTATCAACCCCCGCACTTCCTGCCTTTCCAACAAATGTCAAAACTAAGACTGGTTTCGGAAAATATTAATCGAGACCATTCATGTGATACCCAACATAATTATATTCGGTAAAAAAACTTTACACTGTTCTATTACATGTATGAGGACCTCCCCTCCTCTCCTTGTAGATGTAACTTACCGCATGTGTGGGCGTTCACAGTTCCTACCTTCTTAACAAATTTCGTGCCAATGTTTCTTAGAGAATTGCGTGTGACAGACAGACAGATAGACAAACGTATGAACAGACAGACATTAAACCGATTTTAATAAGATTTTGGTACACATATGGAGGTGGGCCACAGCTTGCCATTTGCGGATGTCATAATAATAAACAGGGAGGGAAAGGTAGAGTTTGACATCCACAAAAAAACCACTCCCACGCAACGAACCATCCCTACAACCTCAAACCATTCATGGGATAAAAAAATGGCCCCTTCGTCTCCATGATTTATTGAATGTGCATGGTCCCGCTAAGTGAGGAACACTTCGAGAAAGAGAAAGAATAAATCCTCAGCACCGCTAGGATGAACGGGTGCAAGGAAAAAACATTGAAGGAGATAATGCACCTAAGGAGACAATCTCAATTTGCTTGCTTTGGCCACTGCAAAGGATAACCTTCTATACCGTTCGCCCGATTGCTCTGAAAAGAGAAGGGCGGTCCCCACTTCAATCCTGATAAAACCTTGTGGCCGTCACCCAGTTCAACGTCAAAACGTCATGGCCTTTCAAAGTGGGTTTTTGTTATGTAATGTTTTAATTTTCAAATATACCACGTTAAGGAGAAAGAATGGAATGCAAGGGGAAGGTGAAGGTCCCCCTTTCTAGCCCGGTTAAAAATAAGTAACCGCTATTCCCGCTTAAAAAAGTGATGCCCTCCAAATTTGGGGGTATTTTCATGTCGAAATGGTCGAATTTAACTTTGAACCCCAGGCGGAAGAGAAATTAGGAACGGAAAAGCGTGCTGTCTTCTCTCTCGCCCGTTGAAAAATCGCAGAGGCCACTGAAGAAGGAAGCAGGGGATAAAGAGAGTACGCAGAAAGAAGATAAGATCGCCCCTCGTCGGCGGTCATCACCTGTTGAAAGGTCATGGTGCTTCGAAAAATGACTGTTTTCGAAACATGAATAAGCCTATTAGTAGGGAAATCATTGTCGTTATGTGCAGGAGAGGCTGTAGAGGGACCTCGTGTTCCGCCACCTCCGCCCCTTACTTGCGTGGATGTGCAAGGGCAGCTCAATCTGCAATGGTCCTTCCATATCGCGACGATGATTGCCTTCTTTAAGGCTCCGTACCCTTTTAAAAGGAAGTAACCGTTATGGGTTTCTAGCGGCGGTAGAAAGGAGGGACT
The DNA here is from genome assembly GCF_905115235.1 of Hermetia illucens. Lineage (NCBI taxonomy): Eukaryota > Metazoa > Arthropoda > Insecta > Diptera > Stratiomyidae > Hermetia > Hermetia illucens. The sequence goes on from NC_051854.1 coordinate 76,318,147, forward strand.
TTCTTATTTTTTCTTTCTTTACCTCCTCCCCTTCCGGTGGCGGGGTTGGAAAATCAAACCTCACCATGATAGTAGGAAAATATTTCCCATTGGCGTCACCTTATCTTTTTAGAGAGGAGGGATAATTGCTGCGATTTTTCATCGGGTTAGAAGGTTTAATCAATATTGAGAATCGATCTCCATAAAGCGGCATTCAATTACAATGAAGACTACCAAATGTCCTCATTGCGATAATGGCTACATTGTGCTTATATTGCCGCGCTTTGAAATTTCTGTATGAATATATGTTATTTCACGTTGGCGCAACAATGTGTTAGGGCACATTTAAGACCTAAACGGTACACTAAATGATTATAGTATCCTATAGGAAGCAGTGTGGCTAGCATTGCATTCGCCCGAGATTATTACCCTGATTCGACTCAGGTACTCATTCACAGCTGAGTCGACTGGTATTCTACGTCAAATCACGATACAAATGCCACTGCCACCAGTACGACTTGAACCGTGACCTTCTGCACGACAGCCTTGTGCTCTAACCACTGACGCTCTTGGATCCTACGTTAAATTGGAGACTAGACATAGGACTGAGGATTAAGAAAAGATGGGGTCTCCGACTAAGAATGGTTCTTTGAATATATAGAACCGTGGTTCATCTCATCCTTACGTGCGGTTCTATTGTGTGGTCGGCGCTGAGCAGAAATACAATAGGACCAAGCTGAGTGGAACCCAAAGAACTCTATGTGCACATCCTCCCCTGCCTTCCATATTAAAAACACTGTATCGTGCAGTGCTCTTAGACTTCGTGAGTCCAGGTGCTGGACAGAAAAGCCTTACGACCACAGTAACTAGAATCCAAGACCAAATAGCTCGGGAACCTTGGGCATTCCAAACGGACTATGCCACCCGCAAGTTCAGCTTCAAGGGGCTTATCGACTTTTTTTGTGAGGTTGTAACAGTATTTTCTATCAACGGGTCAAAAATGGTCTGTGCAGTCGGTGAAGTAATATTCTTGGATATGCAAGGCTCTGTGCTCAGTTGCGACATCCTGCACGCTGGTGGACCAGTGCAGGGACGCGCTGAACAGTTTCCCCCACTCACAGTAATTGCAGACGTTTGATAGCAATTGTGTGCATAAAATATGGAGGCGATCTCAAATAGTTTTATAAAATCTACCTTTACCTTGACTCTGCATGATGACGGTTACCCGAGCGTAAATATTCAAGGGTAAATATACTTCAAAGTTCTCAATATCTTCATTACGTATATACGATAAATCTTTCTGTTCACTATCCATAAATTATCTTTATTTTGTAATAAGATAAATTTTTATCTCTTTTCCATTTGTTACTGCTACTCTATTACTGTGAGGATTTTCAATGTTATCTGGTCCCTAGACTCAGTCTACCACTTTGTGCCGTGTAAACCTGATGACTGATGTAGTTTATTCGTTATAAGCAGTAGACTTCCAGGAAACTTCTCCAGGGAAAAGTGGTGAAGCAGAACTTCCCGGTTTTCACGGTCAAAAGCGAATATTTTCATATCAGAACGAAATGCGTTTTAACTCGCACTTGCAGCAATGTGCCCCGTGTTGTTGCTACATCAATCAGCTTAGGCGCGCCAGGAGTCATGTTGTTTACTGATAATGAAACGGATGCATCTAATATAAACAAAAAACTTTAATTTCCGTAGGGAAATTTGAAGGTCATCATATTTGAATAATATTTACACCTACGCATGGGCATATCATGGAAAATGTAAAAATACGTAAGTTCTAGGAAAGTTGTCCCCAATGATAACGCAATTTGCTATGGAATTTTTTGATATTATTTGGCCCTTAGTCCAGATTTTTGAAAATATGATAAGAAGCTTACGAAAATCATGGTCTCGATTTATGTCGTTCGATTTCTTCCTACACAAACCTCTCTAAACAAATTTCAATTTTCATTATGGCGTTAGCATTGGTTCTCGTAAATAAAGGCCATATAACCTTGCTTCCCTAACTTTACTCACTCCCAAATCACTCATTTCCCGCACTTGTTGAGGGGGTGAAGGCTAATAATAAAATTCCATAACTTTGAACATAATCTAAACTGGCATTATTAATTGCACCATCTTGGAAAATCATCGATTTTCTGTTGAAGAAATTTGTAAAGAGCATACCAGACATAAGGAATTGATTTCGAGTGAATGCTGCAAGGGGAGCGTTTTTCACACCCCAGGAAACACTTGCGAAGTTTTCCAAGTTGATGAAGGATGTGATTAGAAGTGATTTGGGTGAGTTCGAGTGATATTAAAATGAAAATTTCAAAGTGGTTAAATGAAGGATGCATTGACAACTTCTGACAATTGTTGGAAAATATGAGAAGGAATTAGGAGGCCTTCCGTTGAAAGGGTTATGAGCCTAGTCCCTCGATAATTATACTGGACTAATATTCTGTAAATCAAACATTGGAAGCATTTTCTAAGTTGTATTTCCAACTACTATACATAACAAATACTTAGATGAATCACAGTAATTACATAATTTAAGAGCAATAGAAAAACAAAAAATACTTCGTCGTTTTAATATTCCAAAGGAGATTATCCCTTTTCATCCGTGTTCTAGACGTCTAAGGGCCCGACACAAATGTACCAAATATACTTATACCTAAAAAGGATTTCCCTTTTCAGAACGAAGCGAAAGTCCCACGATAAAAAGCCGAAAGTTAAACAAATTGCGTAACTCATCAGGGATTGCGGTCCAATGGGAAATGACTCCAACCTAAACCAACTTTTCAGCTAACACCAATTCCTTCTGTCTCAGATAAATCAAATTCGAAAATCATAATAAGAATAACAAGGACACACCAGTCCCAAATGAATAATTGATGATATTCTCCTCTTTTCGTTAAAGAAACCAAAGTCTATGCGAAGAACATAATTAGGGCCACACTGTGAAATCACGTGGAGCAAGAACCGTGCTTTCATTTTAGGTGGTAAATGCCAAAGAAATACGCATGCTGGAAATACATATAATTATATGCTGGTGTGGTAAATACCATAGCAGAGATGTTGGAGATAATAGCAATAGGTTGATTTCATTTATTAAAGAAGTCGATGGTCCATGCCGGCGAAAATATGGACCAAGGCGAGCCGGTTCTATAACCGATGCAATAGCAGGAGTAGAGATTCTGATAAGGAATACGATAGCCTTCGGTGTGTACGGTATCGCCGAATATCAAAAAGTCTGTAATTCCTTTAATGGGGTATTTTCGAAATTGGTTATTACTAGATTGGAAACTCAGTCTTGTTGGATTCCAGCTGGATTAGCGTAAAGGGACGATAGTTGCTGCTGAATTTTTACATGGGATTGCTGCTCATCAAGAAACCTAAATATTAGTTTACAGAGGCGGGGATGGAAATGTAATATGTTGTTCAGCTTATAAACGAGTCCATAGTGTCATACGGAGTCAAAGAGACAAGCTATCGTAGGTGTCTTGCTAGTAATTCCGAGCAAGACGTCGATTTTCAGGACATGGAGGGCATGCTTAACCGAATGGCTAACTGGAAGCTCGGTATAGAGTTGTTTCTATCGCAGTGCTCGTCTATCATTAACTTGGTAGTCCGCTCGAAGATTTTGGCGAAAGTTGAAAGGATAGAGATAGGTCTCTAGCTGTCCGGGATGAGAGGATTTTCGATTTCCTTTGGAATAGGTGTGATGTGAGCACACTACCAGCTCAAGGGTAGATGAGCGTTCAGCACACGATGGTTGAGTAATGTCGACAAGAAGGGGTTGATGGAGACAGAGCGCCCGTTTGTTTGAATTGAGGGAGTCCTAAATCCGACATCCATTTGATATCAGATTAGATCAGTTGGGAAGCAACATACTTCCACAGTTGTGGTTCAAAAATTCAACTCATCAGGCGTTGCCTCACTTCTGCCCTGAGATCAGTGCGGCCGAAGTGGCTACAAGGTATAATAATACTTCAGTGATTGCAGTGCTTGCAAGGATGAAAGTATGTTTCTTTCCAACTGGTCTGGTCTGCCATCAAGTGGTTGTTAGACTTCAATTCCTAAATAAAAATCTAGTTTAGCTTCGGTTGGCTTAGGTCCGAATTTCACTAGACAATTTTTGTCCTTATAATTATAAGGGATCAAAAGCCACTTTGTAGTGAAAGAGGGAACCACGGGCTCTACACGGCTTATTGAGGAGAATTAGAGACTCCTTGAGAAAATAGGAGAACTAAAGCACGACGGCCACCACGGCCCAGCAGGCAATCATAAAGCAATGATGACACTTGAAGAGAGCATCCCAATGGAGAAAGTAGCTGAGCAGCGGCAACAACAATAACGTCAGCGGGACCAGCGTCACCATGAACAATATCAACTGCAAAGGGCCGTAGAGAGAAAACGCCGAAAAACGGGGCCCAGGATAAAAATTATACGGGTCTGAGGTGGAAACTATTATCTATTTTTTAGTTGAAGGTTTTAGTTCGGACCTGTTAGAAAACTCCGGATCCGGGGGAAATCTCCTTTTTTCACCTCCTTTCTCGTCGTCAATATAATCAACAACAAGAGCACAAACTAGAACAATAACCACACCAAGAGGATAACGAGATGTGCTTGGAAGACATAATCCCAGAAAAGGAATTTCCTGCAGCGTAGGAAGAAGAAAAATCAAAAACCCCAGATTCGCGCTAGCTACGTGCACCTTCGACAAATCTATGGGCACAATCCCCATTCCAAGCAACCCGCCCAAAAAAGTTAAGAGCTGGATACAATATTAATGTACTAGAGTTGCTACGTTTGTTAAAAGAAAAAGCGCTGAAAGTAACCCTAAAGAACACGAGGGCTGATAGAACCCTCATCTTTGCGGAAAGTATTGAAGATCATAGTCCGATCTTCGGTCTTATTAGAGATAAGGGGCTACACGGCACAGCCTGACCACTACCGGCACACGTGTGTGTGCATGTGTGGGGTGGGGAAGTGGCAAATCCTTTGAGCACTCAGACCTGTTGCAGTTGGAGAACATCGGCACCAAAAATTTGATGTCTAACGCGCCTTTATGCAGGGCACTCACATAGAAAATGTTCCGTGGATTCTGCTTTCTCATTGCAGGATAGGCACTTACCATTTTGGAGAATCCCTATTTTGAATATATGCGCAGTTAGTGAAAACTTTGTTTGGTTCTGACAGGAAAAGTTCAACGTGTTTAGCAGCATTAAGGGTCTTCACCTGCCATTATGGGAAGCTTGCTGTCGGTAGTAATTCGGATCAAATTATCAGGGAGGAGAATTCGGAATCAGGCGATCCAACGTTTATCATACTTTTACAGTTGAATAGGTATTTAATGTCAAGTAAAAATACAGTCTAAGTTAACCGAAACGTTTGCATCTGAGACAGGATTACAAGAGGAAGAAGGTCTTGGCCGTGCCCTCTCCAATTTAGCTGTGGGGACGTCAGAAAAATTAATTCGTCTGAGTGTAATTATGCGATGTTTCCAGCGACTATTTGAAATAATAAAAAAAACTTGTTTACAGTGGCTCCAGCAGCTAATCGCGGCTATGAGTTTTGACGGTTGGGCCAAGTTCACTATTGTGAACACTGAGCTGCGCAGGACAACAGAACATGTCGCATGTTGGTTACCGGGCTCTTGAAGGAAGGCAGAGCACATCATCCGTATGTTGGGTGAATAGAACCCGGGCATGGACTTTGGACAGTGGAGAGTAAAGTTCATAAATGCCAGGAAGGACAAATCTACCATCGTGGAGGGTTACAGTGCAGTATTCGAACTGGACCAAAAGAGTCTGAATGTACTCAGGAGCACTTACCATATGGCCATCCACTTTTTCCTAGATAAATTGAGATTGAATCATATCAGGAAACTATAGAGCATCATCTCCATTTTGAGCGACTCACACAATATAGAGCAAATTGCAGCATCTTCGGTGCGCTCCCCCACAATGAAGCTGCGTGCGGAGGATAGTACATACAGTGGCGGAACCCTAGTATGTGGGTTGGCACTGATGAAGAGACTACAGAATGAATACTACCTGCTAGTAACTTCTCCTACACCTTCCAAGGAACAATCCGAAGAAAGGGAAACCAGAGACGTGAACGGAATTGACTTGATGCCAGTTCGGGTGATCGAATCTATGCAAATTGGACACCGCAAACCAGTCAAGGTCGAAAACAAGAAATGCTCTGTGGGATGAGATACCATTTCCTTTCCTTTCATGGATGAGGATATGGGAACTGTGATACCCCCAAGTGCTTTTCTCAGAGAAATCAAACATGAGAGGATCGAGTCTCTGGCGGTACGGTGTGGGGGAAACATTGTCACACGCGGACTGCGGCATACGCTTCTAAGTTTTCCATTACATATTAGGCTAAGTTTATGTCGAAGAGCATAAAGATTGGTCAAATCAACCTGCAGCATGCCAAAGCCTCCTCCAATCTGCTGATAGCGAGGCTGACTGCGCCTAGATTTTCCTGGTGCAAGATCCATGGGTTCGATTTAATAGAATCTGTGGTATTGGATCAATAAAGGGAGTTTGTGTCCTGATGTCAAGACGGTTAGAGGCAACCGTGCTGAGACAGTTCTGTTCCCAGGACATAGTTATGGTCATCGTACAACCCCAAATTAATGGCGAGAGGAAAACATCATAGTTGCCACCGTTTATTTACCCTATGATTCTTTGTATCCTCCACCGACACAAAATCTAAGGGATCTGGTAGCGTATGCAGAATCAAGTGGTCTTGAACTCTTGATAGGTTGCGATGCGAATGTTCAACAAATTTGTTGGGGCAGTAACAATTGCAACCCAAGAGGAGAGAAGCTATTTGATTTCATCACTTCAGCTGGTCTCATGACTGCAAACGTAGGGTGCACCCCTACGTCCGTGGGACCGAGAAGAAGTGAAGTAATTGACCTAAAAATATGTACTACAAAAGTGTTAGAGTTGATTCCACACTGCCGGGTGCTAGACGAAGTCTCACGGTCACGTCATCGATACCTAGAATCCAATCTGACCATTGCGGGCGAATAGTCTGCAATACAAAGACGGAATCCTAGGAAAACGGATCGGACAAAATTCAATGAACTTCTCGGCAATAAAGTACAGCTTCTACTAAGGACTCCTTCGGCGCTTGAAGATGAATTGCAAACTCTGAACTGCACAAGTGCTTAAACGGTTCCTTGGTGGAACCGGGAACTGCAAAAACTCAGGAAATCAACCGGGCGACCTCTGAACCGTGCTTGCAAAAACATCAAGAATGAAGAGGGGTTTAACCTCCGGAACTCACAGCGTGAATATAAGAGGCTCGTTAGATGTTCGAAACGAGACTCTTTTGGAGCATACTGTTAGGAACTGGAAGGCGAATGAGAGGCTGTGCAAAGTCCTTCAAAAAGGATGAATCAGCCAAGTTGGACTCTCTTAGAAAGCCGGATGGTTCTTCCACGAGCTCCAGACTGGAATTACTACAGACCCTCCTGGAAGTACACCGTCCGGGGAAACGGATGAGAGAATTGGTAGAGGGTGAGCTGACGGCTCTTGCAACCCCTTCAACACGCAAGTGCTCCAAGATGAACTGGAGGACTGCGAAAGCGGTTGTTATCTATGAAAGTGTGAAAGCTATTGTACTGTCCTTCGAACATTTCAAAACACCTGGCATGCACTACATCTATCCAGCAATGCTAAAGGAGGGTATGGAGAACTTAGAGCGATTGCTTATAAATATTTTTCTAACAAGTCTTGCTTTGGGCTATGTGACTTCCTCTTGGCAGAAGGTTAAGGTAGTCTTCATACCGAAGCCTAAGAAAGATGACTATTCTAACACAAAGAACGTCAGACAGATCACCTTGACTTCATTTTTGCTGAAAGGTTTGAGGAGACTGGTTAAGAATCACATTCGTGGGAAAACGATCCACTCAATGAAAGCCAACATGTTTACCAGCGTAGAAAGTCCTGTGAGTCTGCTCTTCATTCTTTGGTTTCAAAGATAGAGGATGCAGCTCTGAAGCGTGAGTATGCGATAGGGGTGTTCGTGGACATTAAAGGGACGTTTGACTGTGCGCCTTTTCAAAAACTTTGTGATGCCGCCAGAGTGCATGGTGTTGAAGGTGCTTTGATTAAGTGGATCCGCTACTAACGCAGATACTGCTTTGTGCTGAATTGTCTCGATTGTTACCTAACAGCAGTGGCAACGAAAAGCAGCCCCCAAGGAGGTATGCTATCGCAAATTCAGTGGAATATTCTGATCGACCCACTACTATGCGAACTACAAAATATGCCAATGGCTGTGCTTGCTGTTGATCGGGATCATGTAACGGTGTGTAGAAATATACAACGTGCCGTTGATCTGATAGACAGTTGGTGTCTCAGGCATAGTCTTTCAGTTACAGTTCACAAAAAGGAGAAAATTAGATCGGAAGAAGTGAAATATCTAGGAGTCACTCCAGATAAAAAGCTTCTTTGGAACAAACATGTAGTGGTAAAGTTGAAAGAGCTCTCACAGCTCATGGGCTGTGCAGACGGACTTTTGCCTCGAAATCCGTAGTTTGGTAGGTTAAGGTGAAACAAAAAGGTTTTCACCGTAAGCCAGCCGCACTGCAAAGAACTGTGTCTCTAGGTACATCTAGCACGACATATGGCGCAGTTCTAAATGCATTGCACAATTTCCAGCTCCTAGATATAGTTATCCAAGGCACTGCAATGAAAGAAGCTCATATACTAATTCGATTAGATCTATGGGGAAACAACGGATAAGGGGGGCACAGAGCATTGGATGGGTCATTGGGAGAACTGAAACTAGGTCTTACAATGCCTGCCGATTTTTGGCTCCCCATATATCTGTTTGGTAGAAGATATGAAGTTATCCTGAAACGTAGAGAGAACTAGGAAGTCCTAGAGGAATGCGTGGCGGGATATACGGAAGTCTTCTACACAGATGGCTTAAAATAGAACAGGACCCTGGAGCCGGAGTCTACCTCTCGAATAAAAACGAGAAGTTCGCTTTTCCTTTGGGACAATATCCAGCGATATTTCAAGCCCAAATATATGTGATCCTAAGGGCGGTAAACTGGGTGATCGACGAGCGATTGAGGGGTAGGCGCATCGCAATCTGCAGTGATAGCTAGGATGCAGTGAGGGCGTTGAGTATTACTTTGATCACCTCGAAAATCGTTCAAGAATGCAGAAACCGTTTGAATTCTATCTCTAGATTCAATACGGTGGAACTACTTTGGGTACCGGGTCACTTTGGCGCACATGGCTCCCCCATGCCAGGACCTGTCCCACGAGGCTGTCTTCAAAAACTGACAACTAGCTTCCCACAATCGCAGGTGGCAGAGTCTAAATGCTGCTAGACTCACCAAACTTTTCCTGTCAGAACCGAACATACGTCCCGCAAAGTTTATCCTGTCGAAAAGCAGGAGGACTTGCAGGTGTATTGTGGGCATTCTGACAGGCTATAATTCACTAGCTGGGCATATGTTCAGAATAGGAATTATTCAAGATGGTACGTGTCTCTCCTGTAATGAGGAACCGAAATCCACGGAATATTTCCTATGTGAATGCCCCGCCTATAGATGTATTAGGTATCAGCTCTTCGGTGCCGATGTTCTCCAGTTGCGACGGGTAGCATCACATGCACTAACTGAAATCCTGCGATACGTTGACGAATCCTGAATATTCCGTTAGATGGAGGTGTCGAGTACAATGGGCCACCACGGCCTGAATGCTGAGAAGCTATAGCTTCTCCCCCACCACACATACACACACACAATGTCACACACAATGGAGTCGAGGAGGGTTTGTATGCGAAAGGAAGTATCTCGATACGAAGCTGGTATTTCGCGTAACGACGCGGTAAGCAACTGGCGTGAATTGCAGTGGTTGCAGCAGTAGAATGAAGAAACCAATTTGGAAGGCTATTATTGAACAAAGGCGGGAAAGTGACAGCAACAGTTAATTTCAAATCCGTAGTTTGAAGAGTGCTGCGCCCAGCAGGCGGGACCAATCCTGTGAAGCAATGCAATGAAATGCAGAAATGCTTAGGAAATTTTGGGCGATATGTTCAGGAGAGACTTTCCCCATATCAAAAGAACACACAAACAGTAAATCGATTAAGGTTTTATTTTAAACAAAACCCTTAAAGATAGAGTTGAATTCAGTAAAGAGAGATAGCTTCTTTAATCCTATTTATAGACACAGCCATATTTTATCTCCTGTGTGGCACAACATCCCTGAACTTTGCAGAAATTATTAAAGAGTGTGTGATAAGTTCATTTATTTTGAGATGACACTTTGTTTGGTTACGTAATTTGCATAAATTAAAACCTTTAATAGAAAATTCGGTAACTTTATTTATAAAGTCAACATACAGCGGCAATTAATTTATAAACCATTTGAAAATGATAGTCCGTACAGCACAAAAATTGTAAAACCGAAGTCCTGAAATGGTATTACTGTTGACTGTTGAAAAAAAAAATCGATACAAACTTAAATTGGAAGAAAGTACTCTTACCACGCGATAAATTCGAAAAGGTCCGATCTGATTTTATCAAATATTTATGATAATAGGAAGTCCATCAAATTGTTGAACTCAGCAAAGATACAAACAAACCCCCGAGCATGGGGAGAGCGTTGTTAATCAATCAGGGGCGCGAAGTCATTATGTCACAGGCCAGAATACAATGATAAGTGGAAGACAGTCGAGCCCAAATCCGATGATAATTAATCACCAACCAGAGGGATCCCATTCAATTTTCAGCGTTCCAAACTTATTGCTATCTGTTTGCATTATTTGTCAACTCCCCAGTAATTGATATCGAGGCAATTACGCCGATAGACTGATTATCGCTAAGCGTCGATGGGAGTGTTTGGTTGTCGCAATTCTAATAAGTAATGCTTTCAGTCAATCTTGTTATCGCAAATAATTTAAGGATGGCAATAAGTGCGTGAGTCTGTACGGATAATGCTGATTACTTATGTTTGTCGAGGCCGTAAGTGAATTCTATTGACTGATTTTACGCACGAATTCCCCGCTAATCCCGTCTAAGTTGTACTGGCTTTACTACAAATAGCGAATTTATATCAGAATATCTACATTTCGGTCCTTATTTATAGTTTATTTTACAAATTCAATCGATGCACCAAATTACCAAAAACCACTTCGCCAATTTAAACCACAAATCCATTCGGTTGTGTAATTCTGCATGATTGGATACGTTATTGCATTCACAAAGCTTCGGTGGTTCTCAGAACACCCCTGTAAAACCTCTTGTAGTCCTCACCGAGTATGTGCTGATTGATTGTTCTATTTTCGTTGCTCTTTTAATTGAATCCACAGTCGATTTTCAATAACATTGATAAATGGAAGGACCCTAGTCTAAACATGGATAACTGCATGCATCTGCAATTTGCATTCCGAATGCATCACATGACGAACAGTTCACTATCCGTCAATGTGTGTTCAGTACTTTAGGAACTGGAAGTAATGAGATTTCGTTTACGTGGTAGTCCAGTACCACATTGGAGTCCGTGAGAAGTCTCTCTGGTTGTTCATCAGCGAATTAGTCCTAAGGATATATTTAGTAACAGAACTTGGTGCGAATGGGGAAATTATTATGTTTCATGCTTGGACTGAGTATGCCCATTCTCTGATCCTATTAAATGAAGGCAGAGCCTGTGGAAATGGAAAATCCCCCATTTTGTGATAACTGACCGCAAACTGAAATTCAGGGGCGCAGCTGAAGGTTATGCACAACTAATACCATATGAGCTGATAATGGACCAACAGGAAGAACGTAATGTTGCTTCAGAGCGGCAGGTTTTCATGTTGACTTATAATTATGGAATTAAATTGGATCTATCACCATATTCCCGAGATTGGCAGAGAAACTCTAAATAAAGTAGAACAAAACAAGTCGGGAAACCGGAAGCTGGACGCTTCAGGTATGAAAGATTTCATAACAACATTTGAGAGGACACTTGTCCCATTAGTACCTAGCACGTAATATACGGATATGTTATGTGAGCATATCAACTTTCGTGTGATACTGACATTTAAAGTGTTGAATTTGGACAGAAGCGACAATTTTGACTTATTATAACTTTGTCAATATTAGTGCGATTTCCACCAAATTTGGTAGGATCATGCTCTATTTCGTGATTCTAAGATGAACTTAAGGAGGATTTGCAGCCAATTACTGAAAATTATAGGAATATACTATTGTCAACTTTTATGGGTGTCAAGGATAATGTCCAATCCGCGCCTACAACAAGGGCTAGACAGCTGGAAATGGCCTTCTCCAGGAGACGACAACGAAATAACGATTTACGAATTTTCTCATGAAATGTGCGTTTCCTGTATAGAGATGGAGCTGCCAAGCAGCTAGCCGATACCCTGTCCCAATATATGTAATAGTGTTGCAAGAGATGCGTTGGACAGAGACCGGTTTCCTGGAGAAGAGTCACTGCACCATATATAATATTATAGCAGCCACCCAATAAACTATGTCAGTCAAAAAATGAAACCTGCTGTTATCGGCTTTGAAAACATAAGCAAACGGCTAAGCACTCTGCGCTTGCGAAGCAAAGTTAGAAATATATGCTTCATTAACATTCCCGCGTCTACAAAGGAGACTGAAGGGTCGTACAAGGATACCTTCTATGAAGCAGTAGAACGAACCCTCGAAGCCTGTCCCAGATGTGATATTAAAATCATACTTGGGGATTTCAACAGCCACGTAGGGTCGGAGCCCGTATTCAAGCGATACGCCGACTCCTATTGCTTACATAAGGATACCAATGATAACGAATTGCGGACTATTCAATTAGCAGTGTCACACGAAATGGTTGTTGGAAGTACCTGGTTTGCGCGGAAACCGGTCCACAAACAAATGCGGGCCTCTCCAGACGGAAATTGACCACGTGCTGACCGAACGCCGCCACCTCTCAGCTATGATGAATGTAAGAACATATAAGGGGGCCAATATAGACTCGGATCACTATCTCGTTGGCATGGTGCTCCGACCAGTCAACAAATCATCTTCACGATCACCTGAAGAACGTTACATAAATACGGCCACAAACATACTTAGCCCCAGCCACAAAATGAGTCGGAACGGCTCGTTTGACGAGGAATGTAAACTAGCTACGGAACGGAAAAATGCCGCATACCGAATAATGTTGCATTCTCAAATGGCGCGGGCACGCGCAGAGACTTATCACAAATTCCGGCGAGCGGTGAAGCGACTTCACAGACGGAAAAAGGAAGCATGGGGGAACCAACAGATCTGTGAACTGGAAAAGTACAGGGAGCAACCGCACCAGGCGCGCAAGTTTTACCAACAAGTCAGCAGAATGAAGCCTTACACACCTGGATAGTCATCTCATGGCGACAGAGGGAAATCTGATTTCCGACAGAATGGGCATACTGGAGCGATGGGTTGACTATTTTGATGAGCTACTGAACAACTAAAACATCGGCGAGTTGGAGGTCCCGCCAACTGAAGACGTCGGACAAATACTGCCACCACCAAGTATAGAAGAAACAGTCCAGTCCAGTTTAAAAATTATAAGTCGCCAGGAGTCGATGGAATTACAGTCGAATTGATTAAATATGGGGGCAACCAATTACACCAAGAGGTTCATCAACTTGTACTCAAGGTGTAAGACAGCGAATCAATGTCTGACGGCTAGCAAAGAGGCATTATCTGCCAGTGCAGCAATTACAGAGGTATCAATATCTATAAGATATTCTCTTCTATCTTGCTAGGCCGGATAGCCCCATATGACCAGAACATCATTGGCCCATACCAAAGAGGCTCCAGGCAAATCAGCAACAGATCAGATTTTCTCTATGCGGCAAGCGACGGAAAAACTGTTGGAATGTGGATATCAATTGCACCATCTTTTTATCGACTTTAAAGTCGCCTATGATAGCATAGTCAGGGTAAAACTGTACACGGCTATGCGAGAATTCGGTATCTCGAAGAACTTGATAAGACTGACTAGACTGACCCTGACCAATGTGCGAGGCCAGATAAACGTAGCAGGATTACTCTCAAGACCATTCAACATCAGTAACGGTCTACGACAGGGGATGCCCTATCATGAGTCCTTTTTAACCTGGCCCTGGAGAAAGTGATCCGTGATGTTCAGGTAAATGCGAGGGCTACGATCCTCTTAAGTCCACCCAACTACTGGCCTATGCTGACGATATCGACATCTTGGGAAGAACGACCTGAGACATACAAACTGCCTTCATCCAGATCGAGTAGGCAGCGCGAGATCTTGGACTGCACATCAATGAAGGCAAGACAAAATATATGGTGGCGATATCAGCACCAACATCAAACCGCACTGATCAAACGGGAAAAATAAAGATAGGAGACTAACACTTTGAGACCGTTGAAAATTTCTCCGTCGAAAATCACAACCGATAACAGCTACGACGATGAAATCCGCCCACGATTGTTAGCAGCCAACAGAGCCTATTTCAGCTTACAAAAACTGTTCCGCTCGAAACGTCTCACCATAGGGTCCAGAGCTTTTACTGTACAAGACAATGATCTTGCCCGTCCTCATGTATTCCTCAGAGACTTGGCTTCTTAGCAGGAAAAATTTTGAACTCTTGGCCGCGTTCAAAAGAAGAATCCTCCGAAGAATTTTTGGTCCCCTACATGAGAATGGACGATTCCGTAGCCTACATAACGACGAAATCTATGAGCGATACCATGACCGTTACGGTGTTGGCATTGCCATCTCAAAGTGTTTCCGTGATGCCATTAAAGAAGTCGAACGATTTGATAATCGGCTGATGAAGCTCACCATTATATCAGCTGATCGCTCTATTCACTTCTTTATCGCGTACGCACCACAGACTAGTTGACCTAATGCAGAGAGAGATGCCTTTTGGCAACTTCTCGACGAAAAGACCTGCAACGTGCCCGCTGACGACTATACCATCATTGCCGGCCACCTTAATGGTGATGTCGGCGAAAAGACAGACGGTAATAGGTGCCATGGAGGAAAGGGGTTTGGAGCCTGCAATGAGGTTGGCAAGCGTATAATCGATTTTGCGGACGCCCATCACCTTGTACTTATGAATACATGGTTCATCGAACGATTGGCTAGATGACGAGAATAATTCGAGCAAATCAACTGAAGGATTTGCTCATCCTTCACTTCCACAATTATTGCCGACATTTGGAGCAGTTCCAACTGTCAGCGCAACTGAAGCCGAGGAGGCAATCAAACGAATGAAATCGGGGAAAGCCACAGGGCCTGACAACATCGCATCTGAGCTTTGGAAAGCGAAGAGCTGGGACCCAACACTGTGGTTTAATGAATTCGTTAATTGGGTTATTCAAGAAGGTAGAACACCATTTCACTGGCAGGAAAGTACCACAGTTCCAATATGGAAAAAGAAAGGTAGTCCAGCAGAATGTTCAAATTACCGTCCGATCGGGTTACTTTCCCATACTATGAAGATTTTTGAACGCATTCTTGACAAACGTATTCGCGAAATCGTTGAAATAATTGTGAATCAAGCCAGATTTGTCAAGAACAGGGGAACTACCGACGCAATACACGCTGCGCGATTACTCATAAAGAAACACGGTGAGAAACATCGCCTTCTCTACATTGCATTTCTGCATCTGGAGAAATCGTTTGATCGCGTGCAACACGAACTCATCTGGTACGCTCTACGACAACACGTAGTGCCAGAAGAACGATTCGAAAAGTAAAATTCGAAGTGTGACAGGCGTATCAAAACCGCTTGGTGTCTCGGCTGGTGTTCATCAAGGTAGCGTCCTCTCACCACTCCTCTTTATTCTTGTTATGGACACCGTCACACGGGATATCCAACGTCCAACGCCCTATAGACTGCTTTATGAAGATGATGTTTTCCTAGCATCTAATAGCAAAAAAGATCTCGAACAACTTGTCTCAAGAATTGAATTTGAATCTGAATAAAACTGAATTTTTGAGTGATCTGCCGAGAGCTGAGCGATTTAAATACTTTGAGTCCACGCTATCAGCCAATGGAGAACTGCGTTATGAAATTGCTTCACGCACTAACGCAACCTGGATGAAGTAGCATTCCACAACTGGTGCTTTTTTGTGATTAGCGTATCAACGAACGTCTCAAGTCTAAAATCTACCGCAATGTTGTCCGTCCTGTCGCTCTCTACGGTTCTGAGTGCTGGCCGACTATAAAAGACAATGAAAGCCGTCTTGTGGTAATTTAGACGAAGATGTTGCATTGGACGAGTCGTCACGTTTTGATCACATCCGAAGTAAGGATATCCGTGATCGACATGGGGTTGCACCGATCGTGGAAAAATTGCGAGAGACGCTTCTTCGATTGTATGGTCACGTAATTCGCGCTAACGAGAATTCATTTGCCAAGATTGGTTTGAACATCAAAGTCGATGGGAAACAACCAAAAGGCCGCCCGAAACAACGGTGACTTGATATGCTGGATGAGTATTTAAAAGCCTCGAGGTTGCATCCAGATCAAGCATTTGATAGAAGCTAAAGGCGAAACCGATCAAGACGAGCCGACTCCGCTTGTGAACGGGACAAAGGCTGAAGAAAAAGAAGATTGTATAATTAGGAGGTGTCATTCCCGCCGTATGTGACACCAAACTTGTCATTCGACGGATTAATAGCGCTAAATTCGCCTTTGTTGCCTGGAAATGGAGTTATCTTAACACCAGCATCAGGTTGAAACTGTTCTGTCTGTAGAAAAAGCATATGAAAAGTGTCCTCCACTGTTACTGTAAAGCGTATAGATTTCGTTAGTAGTTGTTTGTGACGTGTAATCGGAGTACTCTTGTCTGATGCAATTTCGAACGAGAAACTTGATCAGTGCACAGGCCAGTTACCCGTAAATGTGTTGACCAATGTTGGGTCGCCCGAGGATACGGTGGTACTTTAGCGCGCTAGGACCCAGGACCCATTCAGGGGTGAATGGAGAGGTAATCTAGAATCCCGTGCAGAAAATAGACAACGTAACTAACTAAGGGAAACAATACTGAGTAAGAAGATTCTGACCGTGGGAAAAGGGAAAGGATTGCAGTTACTAGCGTTTCTACGAAGTAAACTCCTTTGTGGTCAAAGGGTAGTATAGGTCCCGGGGCGAAACGTGGATTGGTACCCACGATGGAGCATAAAACCTGGGAAATGCCTGCTGAACCAACACCAACAGCTCTACTACCAAACCCTATCTCCACCTCCACGTGGTGACCGCTGGGAGCTCTTTCTTGACGAAAAGCTGCAGACGGAGAAGGATGAAGGCGAGACTCCCGCGCCTAAAAACGGGACAAATTGTACCAACTGGTCCTCCAGGTTGGGGGTTGGGTAGGGCTGACAACCCTACACGGAAAACAACCTGTTACGAAGCCACAACAGGAGCCTCGGATAGGACGGATTTTAAAACGACGGACCCGGCAACGACAAAGGAACAACGATTTGCGCATTTTCTCATGGAACGTGCGCTCCCTGTACAGAGATGAAGCTGATAAGCAGCTAGCCGATACCCTGTCCCAATATAGGGCTGATGTAACAGCGTTGCAAGAGATGCGATGGACAGGGACCGATTTCCTGGAGAAGAGCCACTACACCATATATTATAGCGGCCATCCAGTAAACCATGTGCTCGGAGTAGGTTTCTTAGCCAGCCAAAAAATGAAACCTGCTGTTATCGGCTTTGAAAGTATAAGCGAACGGCTATGCACTCTGCGCTTGCGAGGCAAGTTTAGAAATATAAGCCTCATAAACGTTCACGCCCCTACAGAGGAGACTGCAGAGTCGGAGAAGGATACCTTCTACGAGGCAGTAGAACGAACCCTCGAAGCCTGTCCCAGATATGATATCAAAATCATACTTTGGGACTTTAACAGCCAAGTAGGGAAGGAGCCCGTATTCAGGCGATACGTTGGCTCCCATAGCTTACACGAAAAAACAAATGATAACGGACTGCGGATTATTCAATTAGCAGGGTCACACGAAATGGTTGTCGGAAGTACCTGGTTTGCGCGGAAAGCGGTCCACAAACATACGTGGGCCTCTCCAGACGGGACCACTTTCAACCAAATTGACCACGTGTTGATCGAACGCCGCCACCTCTCAGCCTTGATGAATGTCAGAACATATAGGGGGGCCAATATAGACTCGGATCACTATCTCGTTGGCATGGTGCTCCGAGCTCGAACAACAATACCACCTAGAATCCCCTCTGACAATCAGGTGAGAGTGAACACTGAAGCCATCCACAACACAACCCTCCGCGACACCTATAAGAGGGAAATGGATGCCGCAATAACCGCAGTCAATAGAGGACCTGGAGATGAAGCATCAACTAATGATCTTCACAACCACCTGAAGAACGTTATCATGGATACGGCCCCAAATATACTTGGCCCCAGCCGCAAAAGGAGTCGGAACGGCTGGTTTGACGATGAATGTAAGCTAGCAACGGAACGGAAGAATGCCGCATACCGAGTAATGTTGCATTCTCAAAGAACGCGGGCACGCGCAGAGAGTTATCACGAACTCCGTCGAGCGGAGAAGCGACTTCACAGACGGAAAAAGGAAGCCTGGGAGAACCAACAAGTCTGTGAACTAGAAAAGTACAGGGAGCAACCGCACCAGGCGCGGAAGTTTTACCAACAAGTCAGCAGGATGAAGCCTTATACACCTCGATGCTCATCCTGCCGAGACAAAGAGGGAAATCTGATTTCCGACAGAATGGGCATATTAGAGCGATGGGTTGAGTACTTTGATGAGTTACTGAACAACCAGAACATCGGCGAGTTGGAGGTCCCGCCAACTGAAGACGACGGACAAATACTGCCACCACCAAGTTTAGGAGAAACAGTCCGTGCAATTCATCGGCTGAAAAATCATAAGTCGCCAGGAGCCGATGGAATTACAGCCGAATTGGTTAAATATGGAGGCGACCAGTTACACCAAGTGGTTCATTAACTTGTGCTCAAGGTATGGGACAGCGAATCAATGCCTGACGATTGGCAGCGAGGCATAATCTGTCTCATACATAAAAAGGGAGATATCACACAGTGCAGCAATTATAGAGGTATCACGTTGCTGAGTACCATCTATAAGATATTCTCCACTATCTTGCTAGGCCGGATAACCCCATACTCCCAGAACATCATTGGCCCATACCAAAGAGGCTTCACTCCAGGCAAATCAGCAACAGATCAGATTTTCTCTCCGCGGCAGGCGATGGAAAAACTGTTGGAATATGGACAACAGTTGCACCATCTGTTCATCGACTTTAAAGTCGCCTATGATAGCATAGCCAGGGTAAAACTGTACACGGCCATGAGAGAATTTGGTATCCCGACGAAATTAATAAGACTGACTAGGCTGACCCTGACCAATGTGCGAGGCCAGATAAAAACAGCAGGATCACTCTCAAGACCATTCGACATCAACAACGGTCTACGACAAGGGGATGCGCTATCATGCGTCCTCTTTAACCTGGCTTTCGAGAAGGTGATCCGTGATGCTGAGGTGAATGCAAGAGGTACGATCCTCTTCAAGTCCACCCAACTACTGGCCTATGCTGACGATATCGACATCATGGGAAGAACCACTCGAGACGTTCAAACTGCCTTCATCCAGATCGAGCAGGCGGTGATTGGCGCGAGATCTTGGGCTGCACATCAATGAAGGCAAGACAAAATACATGGTGGCACCGAAGACGAATCAACCAACAACATCAAACCGCACTGGTCAAACACAAGCACGAACAAGAATAAGGATAGGGGAATACAACTTTGAGACCCTTGACAATTTCTCCTATCTAGGGTCGAAAATCACAACCGATAACAGCTACGATGATGAAATCCGCGCACGGTTGTTGTCAGCCAACAGAGCCTACTTCAGCTTACAAAGACTGTTCCGCTCGAAACGTCTCACCATAGGGTCAAAGCTCTTACTGTACAAGACTATGATCTTGCCAGTCCTCATGTATTCCTCGGAAACTTGGGTTCTTAGCAAGAAAAATTGCGAACTCTTGGCCGCGTTCGAGAGAAGAATCCTCCGAAGAATTTTTGGCCCCCTACATGAGGATGGACGATTCCGTAGCCTACACAATGACGAAATCTATGAGCGATACCATGACCGTCCGGTTGTGGATAAAATCCGGCTCAATAGGTTACGGTGGGCGAGTCACTTAATCCGTATGGATGAAGATGATCCCACCCGGAAAGTCTATAAGGGCAATATCTATGGTAGGAAAAGAAGACGAGGCAGACCCTGCCTAAGATGGAGCGATGGCGTGGGCCAGGACGCCAGACAGCTTTTAGGGATATCGAATTGGTGGACCTCGGCGCAAAACCGGGATGTCTGGAGTTCCTTATTAAGGCAGGCCTAGACCGGATACCGGTTGTTGCGCCGTTGATGATGAAGATAATTTATGTATTTTTCCATATTTGCTGAGACTTTTCCAACTCACATCTTTCCAAAATCTCAAACTTAAAATAAACACCCTGTCATATAGGATAATGTCTTAAATATCTAAGCTAGGATTTGTACGACTGACAGAATCTCTATTTTCGTAGTACAACATAAAGTATATTCGTGTATTCTCGCCAACTGTGCCAACTTATTCCAGGAACTTCAACTGTTCAAGTATGTTATCAATCGAATTGCGGGTATGTCTCGACATGATATTCACCTTGAGAGCATTGATCAATATATTTCAATTAGATGTAAAACAGCAAGAACTGAACGGAGCACACATCGAAAAGTAAGAGAGGTTCGTCCGCCATTTTCAACACCGCTCTTTGGCACTGTATTTATTGGAAACAAATGGATGTTCAGAAGGGACAGTGAAAGTAAAATAAAACCTTGAACTGATAGGAAAGAGCTGCCGACTACTATCTGAGATGTACTTGTTCCAATGACTTCAGTTGTTGGCAATAATGCAATGAATTTTAAATTATCCTACCCATGTGGACGTTCACAATGCAACCAAGCGCTTTACACACCGAGCTGTTGATACATTCTTGATATGCAAGGTTTCCTCGATACATATACATGTAAATTCCATTCGGGGAGGATATTATTAGTGATGAGACCGGGAGCCTCGGAGGGCTGTTACCATTGAATGTTTTCGTGCGGAAGGAGGATTTAATCGTGGCAAGATATGTACGCAATCTGAGGTGATGACAGCTACAATATTTTTATTCTTAGAACCCGCGGACATGATTTGGTGAACTTATTTACGAAGTGATTCACACCTCTCGGTTTAAGCAAAAAAAATCTGAATTTCCGTTAGAGCCCGTAGAATTTAGGGGTTCTCTATGAAATGTGATATTTTTAGAAGCTTATTTCCTTGGGGTTGTTAGCGGTTTACCTTGAATAAAAAATTAAAATACTAGCCTAGAGTGGTACGATCTAGTTCCAGACCAAGGAAAAATTGGAACATTAGGTCAAAAAACACAAGGATTTAGACCTGTAAACTTTTCCCTGTAAGGGTTAGTGTGTAACCTATCTTATCCTCCTCCTCCCTATCTCTACTGAATAGTTTTTTTTAAAGGCGCAAATATATGATGCACTCACAGTCGTCCTTAAAGCACTTATATTGCATTTCCCACTTACATTGCACTTCCCACTCAAAGTAATCATTTTGTAATGGAACTGACGCTCTATGTTCAGGCTTAAGCGTTCGCATAATCCACTTTCTATTTTTAAATAATTTTATTTTCAACACAAAGTTCTACCTTGCATACTCAAATAATAGGTATTAAAGCCCCATTAGAGGCACAAAGAATAGAATAACCATCACAGCGAGTGGACTAAATGCGCGTGGATACAACTTGATCTCTCCGTAGGCTGCATAATCCCGCAGTTCTCAATTCAATCTGACAGTCTGTCGTCCCTCATGAAGTACTTTTAATAGAATAATGATGACCTTTCCTTTATCATCCACAGCCTAGACCTCAACCCGACGAGGACTACTACTTTTAATTCCGTTCATATTTCCTTCCAGTTTAACTTTCGCTTATTGTACAAATCCAGAAAAGGAAAAAATGCTGAAGGTCACCGAGATACCAAACGATGAGTGTCTTGCTGATTTTAATATCTCCAAGTGAAAATCTGCTTGGAAAACAGCAGACTGGATAGTACTTTAATTAGATTTTCACACAATGTGCGATAAAGAGTACTTCTAGCAGGAATTAGCTGCTTGTTTGCTCATAGGAGAGGATAGTGCATGCATATGGGAAAGTATTGATTAGGAGTTCAACAAACATCAAGAAAACAAACATGTTGCCAACCTAATGATTGTTTCTAACTGGGGTAATGCATTTAAAGGAAATTCGAAATATACCCGTTTTACACTTCGCAGTCGTCTTGAATATGAGATTGAAGTTCCAAGCCCAAGCAACTACTAGAAGAAGCGCAATATTATAAAAATATCTGTGATATGGACATGGAAATAAAACTCTTTGGGAAGAAAAAGCTGGTTCTGTGGAGACTGTAATAAAATCTGCCGCTTCGGAAATTTGCCTGCAGCTAGAGCGACATGCTCTTGAAGCGTCTGACCCTGCAAAGAAACTTTGTTGGGTCTAACGATGAGGCTGCACCATTAAATCTGACCACGAGGCTGCCTTTTTCTTCGAGTTACTGTTGACAAGTGCTGACAGGTTCTGGTTGTGCTTTATTAATAAAATAGATTTCATCGTCGTTATATGTGACGTAGGGACTTCATTATTCGTTTCTTTCATAAAATCTAAATTCTCTCATTTTTACAAAGTCTTCCAATTAAAAAAGTTAGTGGTCACTACAGCGATGACCTCGCAAAACATCGCACCCTGCGGAACCCAAGTCATCATGCTCAATCACCCTGGTCCAACCCCCACTGGCTACACCCCAGCGTTGGATTGTCACATCGCCTGCAAATTCTTCATGACGAACAGGTCGATCATCGTGCCGGCAACCGAGAGGAAGTGTCAACTTCTGCGGCAGCGATTTTCTACGCCAGAAATTTTATTTGTGGATCGCCATTTCCTCGCGCACTTCGGCGGCTGCGGCGATTTATATCTACAGTAACCACAGTACAATATTTATTTCACGTTTATAAATATAATATATATTTATATATTTAAGCACGAGAATAAAATGTGTACACTCGCCACAAGAGCCGATGCGAAGTTTTCGGTAATGCACCCCTCTACGATACTCCGCTGTTGCAGTTTTCGTTTCGCTTCTTCGGATGTTTTGGTGCGTGCTGCACTACATTCCACTCTAGCGATGGAGATTGAGGAAAAGGGCGCGCACAACCCGTGACTGCCGTGGCCGTGCGCCTACCACTTTTATGACGCAAGAGCCCCGAGGAGCGCCTAATACGGCGTCTGTCAGTGAGTGAAGAAAACCAAGTTGAATCACGGGAACTCACGCTGCTTAGGGAAATGGAGCAGCTGAGTGGGGACACGATGGGAACAGCTCTGCTCAAATCTTTGCGGTTGCAGCGACTTCCGGAGAGCACCGCTGCCATTATGGCGTGCAAGGATTCTGGTTCGCTGAACATACAGGCGGCCATTGCCGACAAAACCATGAATTGCACTCGTGGCCATGGCTGCTGAAGTGGCGAGCGGCGCGCCGGATAAATTCGCGCAACTACAACATTCAATGGTGGCATTAGCCACCACCGTAGCAAAATTAGCCAGCACCGTTGCTGCTCTCCATCTTGGATGAAGTTCGCGAAACAGGTCGAGGTCCGCTCCTCGAAATAGACGCTCGGGTAGTAGGTCGTCCGGACCCTCGACAAGTACCGGGCTATGCTCGTACCACCGAATGTTCGCCTGTCGGTAGCGCTGACGACAGCTACCCGAAGCATAACACCACGTCGCCTTTCCGTTTACGACCTCCTAAGCAGACGCAACTATTTGATACATGCGCTGAGGTTTCGTTTCTCCCAGTATCCAAGTACCATCAAGTAATTCCTCAGGCTTTAAAATTATATAAAATTTATAGTGGGAGCAGGAAAAAGCAAATCGCCTAAATTCTCATAAGACGCCGACCGTAGACCATCACCTCCTTAACATAGACCATTGTTTGTTGTCTTACAAATCCATAGTAATCCTTGGGGCGACCAATTGGATCCGAGTCTTGGAGTGCGTTAGGACATTTCATTCAAGATCGTAATGATACACTACAGGATTTCAGTACCCTGTAGGAACCAATGTGGTCAGCATTGCACTTGCTCGCGATTATTACCCTGATTTGATTTAGGTACTCATTGACAGCTGAGCCGCTGCTGGTATCCGCCGTCAATTCACGATATAAATCCAACTGCCATCAGTGAGATTTTGAACCACGACCTTCCGTACGAAAGGCTAGTGATCTAACCACTGCGAATCAAACCACCGAGAAAACAGTGTGAGCAACGCACAGGCCTGCCGCACATTAAATGGTGGTCACGAAGAAATGATCTCACTTCCGCGGTTACCAAACATTATCAACGACGAAAAAGCATGAAACCAAGTTTCAAAAGCGGCCAATGTAACCCTCGGGATCACCAAGCCACGTAAACAATTCGTTAGCCGAAACGCCTCTACCATAAGTTTCGTGACGATTAAACGCCGCCCAATTGGCAATGATGGCTGCTATCCGAGCGGTTCAGACACTCAACACACAGGATATCGAACATTTCTGTTGTGTTAAGGACAAAACCGACACTTTGCCTACTGGTCGATGAGCAGCGACGGATAGATGAATATTTCGAGCAGATTTCAGTTAGAAAAAATGTTTATTCACCGCTTCCACAAGCACTGCCGATATTTGGATCAATTTTACCTGTCAGCGCTACTGAAGTCGAGGAAGCAATAAAACAAATGAAATCGGGGAAAGTAATAGGACCAAGTACTGGGGAACGTCTGACGCAATACACGCTACGCCGTTACTTACTCCCACATATACATTTATAAATCTAGAGACGGCGTTTGTGTGCTACACGAACTCATCTGATACGCTCGCCGGCAGGACCTAGTAACAGAAGAACTCGTGCACTGGGTTAAGTTGCTCTACCACGATCAGAAAAGTAAAGTTCGAAGTGTGGGGGGCATATCAAAACCGACCTAATGTCTTTGTCGGTGTTCATCAAGGAAGCACCACTTCTCTTTGTTCTGCTTATGGACAGTGTCACACGGGACATACAGCGTGCAGCATTGCTTTATTTAAATAGCGTTTTCCTAGCGTCTCATAGTAAATCTAATCTAGAAGAATTTGTTCAAAAATGGAATCGTTGCCTCATGCAAGAATTTTGACAACCGAGTCTAAGGTCAGTGGCAGTGACATGCCCAGAATAGAGTGATGGTAAACTGGGTTCAGGAATTGCTTCACGCATTAGCGCAACTAGGATGAAGTGGTTTTTCACAATTGGCGTCCTTTGTGATCGACGAATCAACGAAGATCTCAGATCTAAAATTTACCTCTGTGGTTCTAAGCGCTCAATAAAGGACAATAAACGCCGCTTCGCATAAAGACGAAGATATTGCGTTAGACCAGTCGCGTAACACGCCATAATTACATCCGCAATTGATATGGGGTGGCACGGATCTTAGAAAAATTGCGAGAGAGGCGTCTTGGATGGTATGGACATGTAATTCGCGCTAACGGGAACTTATTTACCAAGATTGGGCTGAACATCGAAATCGATGGGAAACGACCGAAAGCCTGACCGAAACAACGATAGCCTGATAATAATATAATAATCGTTGGCGCAACAATCCATATTGGATCTGGGCCTTGAAGTGTGTTAGAGCACTTTATTCAAGACCGTAACGGTACACTAGGAGGCAATGTGGTCAGTATTGCGCTCGCCCGAGATTACTACCCTGATTTGACTCAGGTACTCATTCACAGCTGAGTCGACTGGTATCCGACGTCAAATCACGATGCAAATTCCACTGCCACAAGTGAGATTTGAACCGCGACCTTCCGTATGACAGCCTACTGCTCTAACCACTGAGCTATCCGGATGGCCTGATAAGCTGAATGATAATTAGAAAGCTTCGTGACCAGATAAGCCTTTAACCGAGCGGGATTGTGAAACTGTGCAAAGCGAACTTAACTCGCTTTTGAACAGGACAAAAGCAAAAGAGGAAAAAGAAGAGAGGGTAGACTAGAACTGGCTCCACCGACGGACTCGTTTAGAAGAAACTCGATTCTTAGCACCTCCCGCCCCGCGATCGAAAGTCCTACTCCCACTGGGGAGTGTGTAGCGAGAAGATACGCAAAAGAAGAAAATTTGATGCCAAAGAACCACCCGAGCGATATGAGATGCAGGAATCAATCGGGTTGACTTTATTCCATTAGATAGCAAGATCGTGGAGCTTTGTGAATTGATCAAGGAACGCTCGCCAGAATATAAGCGACTCGATAAGAAACATCCGGTTAGGGTACAACAAGGCCCACGGTGAAAGAGGAGTATAGGTGTCGGGCGAAAAAGTGAGCTAGGCGACACAAGTGACTCAAAAAGTTCAGAAAATGAGCGACCAAAAAAGAGGTTACGAAACGGTGAAACGAATCAACAAGCCAGCAAACTCTTATGAGAAACAAGGGCACAACTTCTGAAAAGCGCAGCAGGTGAAGAGGAGCCCAAGAGACAAGCCTTTAGGGAGGTGGCTGCCCGTGAAGAACGGCAACACACCCTAAACAAATGGCAACTCTCTTAGCAAAGCAAGTCCCTGCACGGCTCATTCAGCGTGACTGAATTGAAAGTATGCGGGGAAGAGCGGGAGTTTTAGCCCGAAGTAATGTGGCAAATAGTTTCAGGTTAGTTTTATGAGGATGGGGAGCTGTCTAGTTGATAGTTTGACGGCGAGGTCCAACGCTCTACCCGTAAACGCATTCACCTTCTCTATCCACCAAAAAAAAAATAAAAATCAATTCTCAAAAATCGGTTCCTAGTACCCGCATAGTAAAACCATTTGCGCTGGTGAAAAAAAGTCCTCCCCTAACGTACACCTGCTCAATCATCACCGGCTGAGGGGAAAGGATCTTTCGAAATATCGATAACCGATGGTACGCTAAAACAGCAATGATATCCAATGTATTTGTTCGCTCACGCAGTATTGCTCCTCCTTCAACGATGGGTAATAAGGTGCGCTACTAACCCCTTGTAGGGTTGTTGAGCGTCTAATCTTCAGCAAGTGTTTCGCTTGCATCCAGGGTAATTTCTAAACAATATCCTTGCTCTCCTTTATTATGGCTCTCTCAGCGAACACTTTATGTCTTCTGCAATCTATAGACAGTTGGTGCTTCTGAAACGGGCTCACGATGAATGCCAGGAAAAGTGAAATTTTATATTATGATCACCGAGGATGTTCAGTGGAGTAACTATGCGCTATTCATTTATAGGGGTGGAAATGCAGCTAGCACAAACAATCAAATATTTAAGAGTGCACATTGGCGTCAAACTAACATGAAAGGGCAACATCCAGGCAGAATACTAGAAGACCTGCAGATTGCCCTGATGTTGTGACGCAATACATAATAGCTGGAAGGACGCTGCAAGCATAAATCCTAAAACAATAAAAACTAACTACCTAAAATCGACCAGCATTCATTTGGGAATGAAATAGAAAGGACCAAGCGAAGTATACAGGTCAATTTCGAAAGGCGCTTCGAAAGGTAGCTAATCTTACTGTTATGCGTCCAGGCTCAGGTGGCCTTGATGTCTACGATTTATTAGTCACAGCATGGTATTGCGCTCTAAAGCGTTTTCGAAAACGTCGATCAATTAAAAATGACATTCATTTTCCAGATGCGCCATTGTCGACAGTTTGCTGAAATGTGCTTCAGAGGGTTTCCCGAGATATTTGAACTTGTCCTCGACTGTTCGGAACCATGTTTTCTTAAGATAAACCACTATATATATAGAGATTTCAGATGATACTTAAATTTAGGACACCGAATAAATCATATTCTTTGTGGATGCCGACTAATTTAAACTCTTGGAATTTGAGGAAGCTGAAGCGGGTAGTCAGTTTCGAAAATCCCAGGAGAACTTGGAACACTGCACTGTTGCTATCACATCACCGATAATGCAGGCATGTATTTAGTTTGGGGGCTGTTTCCAGCGAATGATCAATGTTAAAAAATAGTAAAACAATGACAAAAACTTCTTCCTAAATCGCCCATAAATATTAAATACCTTATTTCGCCATTATATGTGCACATACCTGGAAAGAGAAAAGAAACAAATATTAATGTCTTGATCTTATTATTATTTTGTGAATGTAAACAATGAAAAGGGATGTCATCAAAAAGATGACAGATTAATGTGCTGCATACCGAAAATTGGCACAGGTCACGCTATATTGTGATGTAATAATAACGGAAGCTGGACGCTTCAGGTATAAAACGTTTTGTGTTTTTCTTTTATAAAAGCATTTGAGTGCACATTTGTCCTATTAGTGGCTAGGACGCAATACACATGCATGTATTATGTGAAAATATCCACTTTCGCGTGATACTGATATTCAAAGTTTTGAATTTGCACAGAAGTGACAACTTTGAGCTATTGTAATTTTGTTAATAATAGTGCGATTGCCACCAAACTTAGTAGCATTATGCTCTTTGTTATACCCTATATTACTGCAATTTTGTGATTCTAGGATGAACTTAAGGGGGTTTTTGCAGTCAATTACTAACAATTATAGGAATATACCTTTATTAACCTTATTTGTACCTTATTTGATATCCCTATGGAGGGTATTTCGGAGCTTAGGTACCATATAGTGGCAGCTTCTTGATTTCATTTTCTGAGAATGGGCCCGTTAAAAAATCATTACCTTCGACCCTCCGCACTCCCCACCTTTCCAACAAATGTCGAAAGTAAAACCGACTCGTAAAGTACTAACTGAAACTTTTCGTTTGATGGGGTATGAAATGAAAAGTTCACTATATTTGTTAGAAAAAATGTACACTCCCCTTTTGCATCTATCGGTACCTCCCCCTCTTAAATACGACGTAGAATGATATAGCTGCATGCATGAGCATTCACAGTTCCCTCCTTTCCACCAAATTTGGTGTCAATCCCTATAACCGTTTCCGAGAAAAATGCGGATGACAGACAGGCAGCCAGCAAAATGACCAGTGCGATTTGATGTCGTTGTTTGGTTGGTTTTTGGTGCTGATGTTGCCACCATATATTTCGTCTTGCCTTCATTGATGTCCAGCTCAAGATTTCACGCCGCCTGCACTATTTGGATGAAGGCAGTTTGTACGTCTTATGAAGTGAACAATCGTGAAGATACCAAATAAGCCACCCATCTTTAGTCGCAAATTACATGGGCATCTGGCTCCCTGCTGTCGCGAAGATAATTGCTAAAATAATCCTGGAACCTAAATAACAGCTCGAAAGTATGATGGCATCTGAAGGATGTATTCGTCAGAGCAAAAATGAAAGGAATCCACATAAATATCTACAATGCTCTATCCAGCGCCACACATGCCGAGCATGAGCAGATGCTTGGCGTTCTGAACGCGAGGACGATGGCCGAAAACCATAACATTTATATAGTTAACCTCAAATACGTGGGCGCCGTTTTTGAGAGGGACACGCTTTCCGCGGCGCTCAAACCCGACATATCTCTGGCTGGTGCGACTAGGAAAAAGTTGCCCAAATCACCCGATTGGTAACGGAAGCATCCCAGCAGATAGGCTGACAGCATGTTGCAGCATGTTGCCGCACGAAGAGACATTACAAGAGGCTTAGGAGAAAGTCTAGTAACGATGTTTTTTCACCGCCAAACCAGAGGAAGGTGAACAATGGTCCAGATCAATGAGTGATAAAATCGGCGACAATAAGGTGGTAGTGAAGACTAGGCACGACTTTTTCCATAACAACTTTGAGACATGCCTAAAAGAAGGAATATTCTCTGCTTAGGGCAAAAAGCAAAAGTTGGTGCCTGTCGGATACAATGGTGAAGATGGTAGAGTCATCTAGAACATAACGACGAAATCTATGAGTGGTCGTGGATAAAATCCGGCTCAATAGGTTGTGGTGGGCGGGTCACTTAATTCGTATGAATGAGGATGATTTGGCCCGGAAAGTCTATAGGGCAATAACTATGCCTGAGATGAAGCGATACCGTAGGCCAGGATGGCAGACATCTTTTACGGGTATCGAATTGGTGAACCTCGGCGCAAAACCAGGATATCTGGAGCTCCTTACTAACGCAGGCCTAGAACGGATACCGGTTATTGCGTCGTTGGTGATGATTCATTCGATTCTTGCCGGGGCGCCAGTATGGATGGATGCAATAAGCATATTGGTGAATGCAATAATAATGATGGTAAATTTGGCAAAAGACGCGCTAGGTTCTGGCGGCCGCTGTTGGCATAGGATGTTAAAAATGCATTCAACTACGCCTATAATGCAGGTCGGCTTGCAGTAATTAAGACGAAGAAGTCGCGTTGAACTAGTGAGAGAACTAGAACTAGAGAGAGAGAATATCCAGGATCGGTTCACGAGGAACAATTGCGAGAGAAGGGTCTTCGATGGCATGGATACGCAATTCGCCTTCACAGCACTCACTTTCCAGGTTTGATCTGAATATCGAAGTGGATGGGAAACTCCCAAAAGGCCGGCTGAAGTAACAATAACGTGAACTGATTAGCATAGAGATTAGGGATGCATGTTTTCATATAAAACTGCTCTACGGCCGGAATAGCTTGTTCGTCTGGAATTTTCATCTTACACTTAGACCAAGGAATCTAAGATCTACAATTTAATGTGAAATTGAAGAAAACACGAGGTTAAATGAAAATAAGATACGAGGAAAAAGAAGCCGAAATAGAACCTACGTTTCAAATTCAAAAACTAGAACCTGGAGCTTATAGAGCACAAAGAGGTGTAACCTCAACCCAAAAAATGTTTCGAAATCCTCAAAACGACGCTACACAAAATGTAGAATAATAAAAAGAAAAGAAAGCATATCAAAAAATCGAAGAAAAAAAGCACAAAAATCTGTAGAAAAACAGTGTTTGCTTTGTCTTTTCACCACAAATTCGAAAACCGAGATCATGAGGGGAATAAAAACAGAGTATGTTCTTTCAACTGACTATGCTACACTCACTTTAAGATATTCCCAACCTTTCGTTACCTTAGACTAAAAGCAAAAAATCGTCACTATTTGAAACCACTTTACCTTAGCTTTTGCAATATACCACGGCAAACTCGCGACAATAATCCGAATATACCGGGAATAATTATCGACATATCCATAATATAACAACACACCGATCACAAATTCAACCCCCGAACACTAAAAATCGAATAAGAAAACGCACTAAAAACTTCTGGATGCACCTTGTCCGAACTGGTCAAAAGTTGCACTTCAACTGTTCATTCTACAGATTCCTGATGATTATCAACCGGCTATCGAATCATCATGCAAGACGGCGCATCACCTGTACTACTCTTCACTTTACCTTTCACTGCACTTAGATTGCACAGCAAATGACCAGGTAACGCTTATGTACTAGCCAAATGCAGTGCGCATCTGCAATTTCGCAATTTTGCTTATATAAATGTCTTTATATTGCTGGGGGAAAGTGTTTAAGGAAAGTACACGTAATTGTATGCTGGCATAGATGAGTACATAGCACATCAATGTTATTTTATTTTATAAATGATATAAAGATACGATTATTAAATAGGATTTAGGATTTAGGTGTCCTTCAACTTCCTTCACGATTTACCTACCATTCCATTCATGAGGGGTGACATGTTGGGCCACATATCACAAAAAGTTTGCTACCCGCTCAATCTACCAATCAAAAAGTTTGTTACATGAGAGAAACAGGACGAAATATAATAAATGTTAAAAGTCGAAAAGGAAACTTTCTAACAGTGATGAAAAGTTCCAGCCTGAAAATATGTTCCTCTAGTTTATCGTAAGTATAACAGTTACTAAACAATTAAATTACCTCTGGAAAATAAATTGATTTTTCACCGCTAATTTCCTTTGTATGGCAGTAAACCAACTCTCCACATCGACTAACTACCCGCAAACAGAATCAACTTCATAATCTAATGAATGCTTTTTGCCCACAAATGAACGGGGCTGTCTTACCTCTTTTACAATGCAAATGACATTATAAAGAATGATGCTATCAGTTAAATGCTCGGCTGTGTGATAAACGAGAAAGTTTGCAAATCGACATCCTTAAACGCAAACCAGACACATCAGGTTCAATTCAATTAGCAAACTGTAGTTGAACTTAAACTTTGGATAATAATTCAAAATAGCCATGGGCGAGAGGTATTGTTGCTCCTGATCTAATTAGAAATATACCAAGGAAACGTAAACTGCAGCTTGATGAATGCTCCTTTTTGGAGGACGTCGGAACTTTGTTAGAGTTCAAACTTTTCTGTTAGATGGACTTTTTGCAAAATTCGCATTCAACACGAAGGAGTACGTTATGCGTAAATACGGTTCCTCATTAATTTAGGTAAGGGAGAACTGCTATTTCCAATTGAATATATATAAATGAATAGATGAAACAATAAAATATCTTGGCATCTTGAAAACTTTATCCTTGCGTGAAAGCAGCTTCATCGCCGCGTATTTTGTGTTATTCGGTTTTTCAAGAAGAACACACTTTGGAGGATGTTTCCATTGTTCTCTCTACTTTCCACAAAAGATACCCAAAGAAAAATTGTTATTCTCTTATTGCGGATCATAAAAACCTCATTTCCCCACTACATTATCATTCTCACCTCCCTCGCCGGGAAGCATCCCGCTTATAGCCCAGAATTATCCATCATCAATCCAATAAAACTAATTCCGAAACCCACAACATTTAACCCCGAGCAAATATCTTTGGTATCTACAACTTATTGCCAGCATATGGTCGGTTCTCGGGCTTTGCCCAGATCTTCAAGAAGGAGTCGTTGAATTTGAGGTTCACCTAGCAGACCTACTGCTTGGGGTTTAGGTATACGGGCCATTGTGTTCCACGAACCAACCCACACGCTCACTATGCCTAAGCTCAATTCAGAGTATATTAGGGAAGAATTCTTGAAGCGTGATGAATTGCATTTATACACAATGGAATTATTACGATAGATTGTGGCGGTGATTTACTGGAATTCAACATCGAATTTACATATTTGGAGAGCGATTCCGTAAGAACATTTCCAACCCGAAGGAAATTAAATTACAAAATGGCGGAAAAAGCCCTTCCTGCGGATACTACTTCCTTTTTACCTGGAATGTATGACATACGGCGTTGTGGGGACATACATATATGCGTTTTACATACGGCACGTGGAATAGTGAATACGGAGAACTGCCAGGATGTCCATCCTAACATCCTTCACCGACATCGGTAACACAACTTTACCGTGCTCAATAAATGTAATAAAGGAAGTCGAGAGTTTAAATTTTAAACTATTTACATTTTCCTGCCGAGTTAACTTCCTAGTAAAGGAGGACAGCTCCGTACACACACATAACTCAATTTTAAAATCACATCCAGTATTGCACCAATAACGAGACACATGTGGGACCTAATGGAGTTAAAAAGCGACATGGGCGTATGAAAGTTTATAAACAATAATAAAAAGTATCTCTACACTAACCGCAGCGGAGGATGCAATAAACACATTAGATACGTTTGTCCTGTAGTTTGGATGCGATGGACTACGAATGGCAACTGAAAAAATACTGTAAGGACGTTGCACAACTTCCCTCATCTCTAACCTAATTCCAGAATCTCGAATGAAATGATTTCCGTTTTCAACAATGGAAAGTTATTACCGGATAACACACTTTACAGCTTCCACGGCGTAACATCCTATTTGAAATTCATCTGAAAGGGATGTGCTTTCATTCAGTTAAAAGTGCATTAATTTCCTACGACTTCCATCAAATGCTAACAAAATTGCGTTCGGAAAGGATATCGGTATCTGATAATAACATAGTTTGGTACGGGGAGAGTGGTCAGCATCCTTCAGCACACACCGTCGCGCAACCATTTATAGATGATTACTAGTATCCCATTTAATAGGGAAGAAGCTTTATAGTAGGTAAGAAATGGATTTATCCATCCAGGAAATGGAGGAAAGTGATCTAAAAAGGACTCTTTTCCTACCTAGTAAAGCAATGAATTAGAGTGAAAACCTGGAATGCAAGGCAATCACACCACATCTAGAAGCAAGAATGAATCGCTATTAGTGTTCTCCTATGTCAAAGATGCGTTTTGATATTCTGAAAAGTAGGTCATTCCAATATATCACTGGACTTTTCTTTCGGAACATTCTCATTCTCGTGACCTGGTGTGGAGCTTCAACTTTATTCTTGTATATCCTGATGTACATTTTAACAGTAATAGTAACAGATAACTAATCTTGCGAACAATTTGTCATTTGCAATTTAGCGAGATTACGTGGTCCATATTTCAACTGAAACAAGTCGGGAAACCTGGAACTGGACGCTTTGGGTATGGAAGATTTTTTGTATTTCTTTTATAAAGACATTTGTCCCATTAGCACCTATATTATATGAGAATATCCATATTCTCCCGCGCCTAAAAACGGGACAAATTGTACCAACTCGTCCTCCATGTTGGGGGTTCGGTAGGGCTGACAACCCTACACGGAAAACTGAAGTTACGAAGCCACAACAGGAGCCTCGGGTTGGATGAATAATACAACGACGAACCGAGATGAAACTGCCAAGCAGCTAGCCGATACCCTGTCCCAATATAGGGCTGATCAGGAGATGCGTTAGGCAGGGACCGGTTTTCTAGAGTAGAGTCACTACACCATATATTATAGCGGCCATTCAGTAAATCATGTCAGCCAAAAAATGGAACCTGCTGTTATCGGCTTTGAAAATATAAGCGAAAGGCTAAACACTCTGCGTTTGCGAGGCAAATTTAGAAATATAAGCCTCATAACCGTTCACGCCCCTACAGAGGAGACTGCAGAGTCGGAAAAGAATACCTTCTACGAGGCAGTAGAATGAACCCTCGAAGCCTGTCAAAGATATGTTATCAAAATCATACTTGGGGATTTTAAGAGCCAAGTAGGGAGGGAGCCCGTGTTCAGTCGATACGTTGGCTCCCATAGCTTACATCAAAATATAAATGATAAGGGACTGCGGATTATTCAATTAGTAGTGTCACACGAAATGGTTGTTGGAAGTACCTGGTTTGCGTGGAAAGTGGTCCACAAACATATGTGGGCCTCTTCAAATGGGATCACATTCAACTAAATTGACCACGTGTTGATCGAACGAACAAAGAAGGAAATCCGATTTCCGACAGAATGGGCATATTAGAGCGATGGGTTGAGTACTTTGATGAACTACTGAGCAACCAGACCATCAGCGAGTAGGAGGTCCTGCCAACTGAAGACAACGGACAAATACTGCCACCACCAAGTATAGAAGAAACAGTCCGTGCAATTCATCGTCTTAAAAATCATAAGTCGTCAGGAGCCGATGGAATTACAGCCGAATTGGTTCCATATGGAGGCGAACAATTAATTACACAAAGTCTTCATCCACTTGTGCTCAAAGTGTAAGATATCGAATCAATGCCTGACGACTGGTAGAGAGGCATTATTTGTCTCATACATAAAAAGGGAGATATCACACAGTGCAGCAATTATAGAGGCATCACGTTGCTGAATACCATCTATAAGATATTCTCCGCTAGAGGCAATAGATCAGATTTTCTCTCTGCGGCAAGCGATGGAAAAATTTTTGGAATGTGGACATCATTTGCACCATCTTTTCATCGACTTTAAAGTCGCCTACGATAGCATAGCCAGGGGAAAACTGTACACAGCCATGAGAGAATTTGATACGACGACGAAATTGATAAGACTGACAAGGCTGACCCTGACCAATGTGCGAGGTCAAATAAAAAAACAACGGTCTACGACAAAGGGATGTCCTATCATGCGTCCTTTTTAACTTGGCCTCGGAGAAAGTGATCCGTCATGCTGAGGTAAATGCAAGAGGTACGATCCTCTTCAAGTCCACCCAACTACTGGTCTATGCTGACGATATCGACATCATGGGAAGAACGACCTGAGGCGTACAAACTGCCTTCATCCAGATCGAGCAGGCGGCGCGAGATCTTGGGCTGCACATCAATGAAGGCAAGAAAAAGTATATGGTGGCAACGTCAGCACCAAAAACCAACCAACCAACAACATCAAACCGCACTGGCCAAACGGGAAAAATAAAGATAGGAGACTACAACTTTGAGACCGTTGATAATTTCTCCTACCTAGGGTCGAAAATCACAACCGATAACGGCTACGATTATGAAATCAGCGCACGGCTTACAAAAAGTGTTCTGCTCGAAACGTCTTACCATAGGGTCAAAGTTCTTACTGTACAAGACAATGATCTTGTCAGTCCTCATCTATTCCTCGGAGACTTGGGTTCTTAGCAAGAAGAATTGCGAACTCTTGGCCGCGTTCGAGAAAAGAATCCTCCGAAGAATTTTTGGCACCCTACATGAGGATGTACGATTCCGTAGCCTACATAACGACGAAATCTATGAGCGATACCATGACCGTCCGGTTGTGGATAAAATCCAGCTCAATAGATTACGGTGGGCGGGTCACTTAATCCGTATGGATGAGGATGATCCCACCCGGAAAGTCTATAAGGGCAATATCTATGTTAGAAAAAGGAGACGAGGCAGACCCTGCCTAAGATGGAGCGATGGCGTAGATCAGGACGCCAGGCAGCTTTTAGGGATATCGAATTGGTGGACCTCGGCGCAAAACCGGGATGTCTGGAGTTCTTTATTAAGGCAAGGCTAGACTGGATACCGGTTGTTGCGCCGTTGATGATGATCCATATTCAGGTAATAATGACATTCAAAGTCTTAAATTTGCAAAGAAGCGACAAATTTGATCTATTATAACTTTGTTAATAATATTGCGATTTTCACCAAACTTGGAAGAATCATGCTCCATATTATACCCTACATTGTTGCAGCCAATTTTTCAGTTAGGCAGTTTCTGAATGGGTCCGTTAAAGAGATGATTTATATATTTTCGAACCCCCCCACACACACCACCCACTTTTCCAACAAATGGAAAGTACTAATCATTCGACTGACTGGCCCATTGTACCCGCCATGCTCATCTAACGGAATATTCCGGATCCGTTAACGTATCGCAGGATTCCCGTTAATGGATATGAGAACTGGAGAAAATTGGCACCAAAGATCTCATGCCCGATACGTCCATAGGCGTGGCATTCACATAGTAAATGCTCCATGGATTCCGCTCCCTCATTATAGAAGGGACACGTATCATCTTGAATATTTTGACCATATGTCCAGCTAGTGAATTATGGCCTGTCAGAATGCGCACAATACTGCTGCAAGTCCTGCTGCTTTTCAACAGGATAAACTTTGCAGTATGCATATTCGGTTCTGGCAGGAAAAGTTTGGTGTGTCGAGCATTTAAACTCTGCCACCTGTCATTGTGGAAAGCTTGTTGCCAGTTTTTGAAGACAAATTTAGACAATGCTACTTATACTCCAATTGCTGGTTCCGGTCCCGGCATGGGTGAGATTGGCCTCTCCTTCGCTAAAGCAACTGAGATTTCATTTCCCTCTACGCTACAGTTGATCCAGAGTAGTTCCACCGTATTAAATTTAGATATAGAGTTCAAACGGTTTTTACATTCCTCAAACGACTACTCAACGCCCTCAATGCAGTCTACCTATCACTGCAGATTGCGATACGTCTGCCCTTCAACCGCTCGTCGACCACTCAGTTTACCGCCCTTAGGATCGCATAAACTTCGGCTTGAAAAACCGTTGCATATTGTCCCAAAGAAAAAGCCCACTTTTCATTTTTATTCGAGAAGTAGACTCCGCCGCCAGAACCCTCTTCTGTTTTTGAGCGATCGGCGTAAAAGACTTCCGTATATCCCGCCACGCATTCCTCTGGGACTTCCCAGTTCTCTCTACGCTTCAGGGTAACTTCATATCTTCTACCAAACAAATGTATGGGGATCCGAGAATCGGAAAGCATTGTAAGAACTGGATTCAGTCCTCCTAGTAACTCTTCCAATGCTCTGTGCCCCCCCACATCCGTTGTTTCCCCATAGATCTAATCGAATTAGTCTATGAGTTACTCTCATTTCAGTGCTTTGAATAAATATATCCAAGGGCTGCAAATTGAGTAGTGTATTCAGAGCCGGATGTTGTGCTCATGGCACCAGTGATACCCAGACACATAGTTCTTTGCAGTGCGGCTAGTTTACGGTGAAAACATTTTTGTCTCACCTTAACCCACTACACTTGGGATGCATATACGAACATCGGCTTAATGATAGCAACGTATATCTACATTGCCACATGAGGCCTGAGTCCCCATGTCGAGGCAAAGGTCCTTCTGCCCAGCCCATAAGCTGTGAGAGTTCTTATCATCCTTACATCTACATGTTTGTTGCAAAGAAGTTTTTTTTTATCTACAGTGACTTCCAGATATTTCACTTCTTCGGAGAGTTGACGGGTAGCACCCCTCATCTTAGGGAGGCAAAGTTCATTCAGTTTTTTCCTTTTTGTGAATAATAAAATTGTGGTTTTATTTGGATTAACTGAAAGACTATGCCTGAGGCACCAATTATCTATTATCAACACCATGCGCTCTGGTGTCATCGCAAAGTTTTTGAAAAGGTGCACAGTTAAACGTCCCTTCAATGTCCATGAACACCCCCATCGCACTCTCACCATTCAAAGTAGCAGCCTCTATCTTTGTAAAGGAGTGTCTGTACTGATTTCAGTCTGGAGCTCGTGAAAGTACCATCTCGTTTTCTAAGAGAGTCGAACTTGGCCGAGTCATCCCATTTAAGAACTCTGCCCAGCCCTGAAGTCTCTCTTTCGTCTTCCAGTTCCTCACAGTACGTTCTAAAGGAGTCTCGTTTCGAATACCTAACGAGCCTCTTATATTCACGCTATGAGTTCCTGAAATTTAACCAGTCTTTAGAAGTCTTCAGAAGGTTCAGAAG
This sequence comes from Hermetia illucens, assembly GCF_905115235.1. Classification (NCBI taxonomy): domain Eukaryota; kingdom Metazoa; phylum Arthropoda; class Insecta; order Diptera; family Stratiomyidae; genus Hermetia; species Hermetia illucens. The sequence goes on from NC_051854.1 coordinate 76,357,180, forward strand.
TCGCCAGGTTGATTTCCTGAGTTTTTGCAGTTCCCGGTTCCAACAGGCACCCGTTTTATCGCTTTGGCCTCGGGAAATAGGACAAGCTTCTTCATAGCACTCTAAAAGTGTGCAGTTCAAAGTTTCCAATCCGTCTTCCAGCCCCAAAGGAGTCCTTAGTCGCCTGGGGAACTGTACTTTATTGCCAAGAAGTTCACTGAACTTTGCCCAATCCATTTTTCTAGGGTTCCGTCTTTGTACTGTAGACTGTTCACCCGCAATAGTCAGATGGAATTCTAGGTATCGGTGATCTGATAGTGAGACCTCGTCTAGCACCCGGCAGTATGTAATCAACTCTAACACTTTTGAGGTACAGATTGTTAGGTCAATTACTTCGCTTCTTCTCGGTCGAACGTAGGGGCGCACTCTACGTTTACAGTGATAAGACCAGCTGAAGTGCTGAAATCAAATAGATTCTCTCCTCTTGGATTGCATTTGCTACTGCCCCAACCAATATGTTGAGCATTTGCATCGCAACCTATTAAGAGTTCGAGACCACTTGATTCTGCATACGCTACCGGATCCCTTAGTTCTTGCGTCGGTGGAGGACACGAAGAATCATAGGGTAAAGAAGCGGAGGCAACTGGTGTTGAACGATGACCATAACTAAGTCCTGGCAACAGAACTGTCTCAGCATGGTTGCCTCTAACCGCTTTGACATCAGAACACAAACTCTCGGTTCTCGGTCTTATGGATCTTTCATTATAGAAGATCCTAGCCCCCTTTACTGATCCAATGCCACAGACTCTATTAAATCGAACGCATGGCTCTTGCACCAGAAAAATGTAGGCGTAGTCCTGCAGCTTTGTCAGCCTCGCTATCAGCAGATAGGAGAAGGCTTTTTTGACATGCTGCAGTTTACTTTGACCAATCTTTATGTTTTTCGGCATAAACTTAGCCTAATATGAAATGGAAAACTTTTAGAAGCGTATGCCGCGGACTGACAAATAGGGACCCTGTGGTGATTACAGACGTTTCACTGCTCAGAGCGCTACCCCATACCACTCATCCACGATTTTGCGCATAACCTCACTAACTGCCGTGTTTTCATGACCTTGGACTTAACCGAGGCGCACCAACAAATCCTTACACCTCCAGAAGACATTCCGGCAATATGCACACCCTTCGGATTCTTCGAGTTCGCACGGATGCCTTTTGGTCTGTGCTTTAGTTGCATCTTTCTCTACATCTGAGCACTTGGAGCATCTCGAATGCATTTTCAACGTTTCCTTGAGGCCGGTCTTGTACTTAACATTGAAAAAGGCAAATCCCTTCAACAGCAGGTGAAGCTTCTAGGCCGCACGATTTCCTTTGAGGAAATCCACCCGGATCTAGCCAAGTTCAGTCCATCACAGACTTCCATTATCCTAAAACAGTCAAGGATCTGTGAAGGTTTTTGGCCATGTTAAACTTCTATCGTTGTTGTTTGCCTAAAAGCAGTCCATCATCAAACGATCTCACACGTGATTGCGTGGTATACAGAGGCCTTCTGGGCTTTCAAGTTAGCCGAACGACAGCTGACGGACGCTACACTACTGGCATTTCTTCAAACTGATGCACTACTGGCCGTATTCCCTGATGTCTCAGACATCGCAGTAGGTGCCCTTCACCAAAAAAGGTGAATCAAATCTGGCAGCCGTTGAGCTTCTTTTCCAAGAAATTGAATACAGCTCAACAAAATTACAACAATTACGGTCGTGAACTATTAGCCGCGTACATGGCAACAAAAGTACTTCCGATATCCCTTAGAAGGCAGCCCGCTCACAGTGTTCACGGACCACAAGCTTCTTACCTTCGCTTTTAAATAGAAGCCCGCCAAAAATTGAATTTTATAAGCCAGTTTGCTTCGCACATCCAGCACGTGTCCGGCAAGCACAATGTAGTTGCAGACGCTTTATCACGCATTTCAGGGGCCAAAATTTCTACCAAGGTCGATTTTTCGACGCAGTTCTTCAGAGCCCCAGGGACAACTCCAAAGTTAAATTTCGGGAGTTTTTCCTTTTCGGTTCAACCTTTGAATGAAAAGGAACCTAGGCTATATATTTAGGTCATTTTTCGCAAGGAAGTATATATTTCTAGCCGTCAATGAATGAGGATGTTAACTTCTGAGAGTGAGAAGTCACCAAATACGTAAAAAAAGAGCGTTTCCACACGATCCACATCGAAATTAGTGACCTCTTGCGAGATTCGCAAGGCTCCAAGTATTACCTCACAATCATCGATAGCTTCTCGCGGTGGCCTGAGGCAATACCTCTGGCCGACATTTCCGCACAACCGTCTACCCACTTTGTCGGGAATGAGTCCCACGCTTTGGAGTTCCAGCCGAAGTCATTACTGACGAGGGAATGCAGTTCGAGTCTATCCTGTCATTGGAGTAAGGCAAACTACTAGGTCTCGCCATCGGATGACTGTGTAACATCCACAATCCAATGGGATGCTAAAACGCTGCCATAGGACGCTGAAGACTCTTCGTGGTCGCAAGTCTTGCTGTTCGTTCTACTTGGCCTTTGTACAGCCCATCGTGAAGTGTTGGCCGCTAGTTCCGCCGAGAAGAACTTGAGACTCCCTAGCGGCCCTGTGCTCGACACTAAATCAACCCTTTTCACCACTGGGCTTTTGGGCATGCTCTGGGACATCGTGGCCAAGCTAAAATTAGGCTTACGCCCCCAAAGACCTGGACGTCTGCACACACATCTTGATTCGCGTGGATGCTTCCTGGAAGTTCTTGCAACCGCCACATGAGGGCTCATGAAGTGTTAAACAGAGGGGCACTTCCTTAGGCTCGAAGTTGACGGCAGGCGCAAGAACGTCTCCGTGTCCAGGCTAAAGCCTTTTGTCCTTGCGACTGAGATTTCGGAGAAGAGAGGTACACGACGCGTGAGAATTGATCTGCGTCCCTAGGGCTGACGGGTCAAGAGTCGGGTTTTGTCGCTGAATCCTAGCATCAGCTGCGGGTGCGGTAGTGTGGAGGCCCTCCAGTGCGTGAGCGGCTTAGCGGAGATTCACCCGAGCACCACACCAGACACGGAAATTGATAATTGAATTGACTTATAAAATCAATTAATTTATATTAATATATATATAATAATTGTAATTTAACTAAATATATCGTATTTTTAAAATGGGTGAACCATAAAGCCTCCGATAATATAAAGTTCTATCCCACATGTGACTGAAACAACGCTACTCAGATACACAAAGTGCTAGAGGCTCTCATTGCTTTGCTTTCTATTTCAGATAGGAATTATGCAATGACATGACATGCGACGTGGATGCTAGACAATTTCCTTCATTTCTAATCTAATTATAGAAACGCAAATGCGAGGATTTTCTTTTACAATAGCGGAAAGTTATTACCGGATAATACACTTTATAGCGTCCACGTAGTAAAATCCCAATTGGAACTAACTGAAAGGGATGTGCTTTGATCTGATTATAGTGAAAGTGGTCAGCATCCTGCACCCTACACCATACACCATTAGTACAACCATCTGTAGATGATTACTAGTAACCGATTTGATAGGGAAGCAGCTTTAGAGTAGGAAGGAAATGGATTGTTTTGCACAGGAAATGAGGGAAAGTGATTTAAAGGTGGCACTTTACGAGAAATACCTAATAAAGTTGTGAATTAGAGGGAAACCTCGCATTACATCACTTCTAGAGGTAACAATGAAATGCCACGAGTGTTTTCCTTTGTCAAGGATGCATTTTGATATATTGAAAATAAGGTCAAGCCAATATAAGTTTCGACTTTTTTTCCTAATGTCGGCGCCCAGACAGTATTTTGAAGACTTTGTTATTTTTGAGGTCATCCTCGTTGTTGAAAATTATTCGGTTTATTCAAATCTCGTTCTTCTTCAGCTTTTGTTCCGTTCAGAACTGGGTTCGATTTGTCTTGATCGGTTGCGCCATTTGCTCTGTCAAAGTCGCGAGGCTGTCAAACCAACATCGTCGAAGCCTCTCTCACAATTCTTCCACGATTAGTGCTACCCCATATCGACCGCGGATATTCTCATTTCCGATGTGATCATGGCGTGTTATGCCATTTGTCCAATGCTCCAATTTTTGCTTATTTGCTTATTCAGACTGAATACGACAAGTTCTTCTCAGACTGAATACGTCTTAAACCCATAGACTCGTTTGGGCTAGGTGCAAATTGCGATGTCCTGACTTGACACCAATAAGGACACATCACCCTGGTTATTTCATATAAGCCCCTCCACATAATGAACTGAGGTTTAAGGATACACTCAAAACGTCTAAACGGCATAGATGGATGTGGAAATGTTGGAAAAAAGCCGAAAGTGACAATGGATGGGTCCCATACATTTTGCTCGTAAAAACCAGTCAAGTAGGTTGTTTCATCTCTTAAAGGATTAACTCGAGCTCCAGCTATTGTGAGCATCGTCCTTTTCAACGCTTAAAATTGTTTAACTTTTAGCAACCAGCTTTGAAGGAAATCTGCCTCGTCAATCACACATTCAGTACAGACACGGCATCAGGAATTTTCAGGAGCATATGCCCAGCTTTTGTCTCAAACTTAGGCTCGGAATTCTGACCTCCTGAGAGAGAATACCAGGTGTACAACTATGAAACGCGGATTTGAAAAAACAGATGGGCCAACAATGCAATGCGTGTGTGGTAAAAACATCTGACATTCATGCCATTTTGTTAGGCCATCAGCAAGTGTTAAGCGCTCATACGTGATAAACTGAAAAAGTGTTTACATAGCGTTGTATTGTTTGTGATACAAAATAAGTCGTCTTTGCACCGAATTCTTACTGGAGATGACAAGTGGATTCTTTTTGAGAATCCCAAGTGGGAATTGATAAATCCAGACACCCCATCGAAATCGACTAAGACCGAATTACTCTGAACGGAAGACGATCCTTTGTGTGGTGATACCGGAAGGACATGGTCTATTATGATCTGTTAAAGCTCGGTGCAATAGTTAAGGTCATCCCATGTGTCGGATCCGCGGAATCGGTTTTTTTCGGTATCAATTGTATTCAGATATAGTGTAGAATATATGGGCAAAGTGATTTTTTGATATTCGGAGTCGTTCGCAAATTATAGTGTTACCAGATGTACTCCTAATTAATTTCCGTTTTTTTTTTGTGAATAAAACACATAATTCCAAAGGAACCGTAATAGTTATTTTATTCGAAATATTTTCCATCGCTTTCCATACATTTTTTTCCTCCTTTCTGGTAATTTGTGAATACCACGTCAGTAGAATTGACTGTCTTTAGAGGTGATCCACTCAGTGAGCCATTTCCGCAAATTTTCGTACGAGTCGAAGCGCTTTTCAGAAAGTGCGTGGCCCACCGAGGCAAAGAGGTGGTAATCCGATGGGGCCAGGTCTGGTGAGTAAGCCGCATGGTTAAGCACCTTTTTCCAGCGTGTCACGAACGACTTTCGACTTTCGGTTCTCCATTTGTCTCTCGGTCAGTTAATTCGGCACCCACTTTCCACACTTTTGAATTTTTCCCATGGCTCGCAGACGTTTCGAAATTGCTTGCTGTTGAACTCGAAACGTATATGCAAGCTGTCTTTGTCTTCATCCAATAATGCTTGCAATTCGGCGTCATCAAACGATTTTCGCTTGCCGGACCGTGCGGCGTCCTTCAGGTCGATAACGATTGCTCTCGGACACTTTTTTTCCTTGATTGAACATGAAAAGCAATGCATAGCGCATATGCTTGAAATTCGGTATGTATGCCGATATTTTTGACGCGCAATAAAAACTTGCTGGACGAACTTTTTGCGGAAACGTCAACGCAGTTTAGACGCTCGACAACAACTAAACAAAATGACAGGTATGTATGCCCAATAGCGACATAAAAAATAGAACGCCATCTATCGAAAAAAATTAATTAGGAGTTCACCGGGTAAATACGTAATAAGTCACATGCCAGAGCCATGTCCATCGCCGTAATAAAGCGCGTATTCATCGGTCCGAATGGCTTTCGAATGACTTCGCTAAAAGGACAAGAATTGAAGCCATGTGTTTCTTGAAGAAACCTAAAGTTTATGGACTGGGTATAGCTGATTAACGGTCAGTTAAGATTTTATGGCTAAAAATCACATTATACTTTTGAAATGCGGTTTTCTCGAAACTGCATGTTGAAAATCGGCTGCCACCATAGCCGAAAGTCTATCCAACGAAATTCTTTCAAATTCTCACAACATATTCAAAACATATATAATTGAGATTCATTCAGTATCTTTTTTAATAATCCTAGTTTGCGGACTGTAGTTAAGTCTGCACATTAAAATGCCGTTTACTTCTTCTCTTTAAGATGATCGCAGCGCCCTCTAGCGTGGCAGCATAAAAACACCTTTTTCGGTAGATGGGTGTATAAATTGCTCTGTATTTCAATAATAAACTATGCTATCGAGTTCGAAAAATGATTAAGCATGCTCAAAATATTAATAAATATACGAGTATATGGTGAAAAATTCGTATTTGTATCTTTATCCAGTTCTTCCCAAAAAAATTCTAAAAGAAAACGGCCTTCGCATGGGATGCTTTCAGGTGGAAAGTTCTACCCCATGCCGTTTACTGACCAGACTTGGTGGGTCACGTACTCGCTGAGCAGCGTTTTGGTTGGTGGGAAAATGTGACACAATGACCCGATGAATGCTTCGCAGTGAAACGAGAGCATTTTTACTGACGTGTTATCCACAAGCTGCCCGAAAAATGGGGAAATATGTGACTAGTAATGAAGCGTACTTGGAATAAACTTCCTTTTATCATTCTTCCGGAATTAAGATGTTTTTCTGGATAATTAACATTTAATAGTTGTACATCTGGTAAGAAACTCCGTGCATAGAATGAGACTCAGCAGGAACGAATTGCGGAGCTGATCAGATCAATTAGCGAATTAAATGATGTGCAACAGTCTTCTTCCGAACGGGAGACACCAGCATGAACAGCGTCATCAGTGCCACTTTTAAAAATCATTCTGACCATTTCGGAACCATCGATCACACTGTCAAAATCTACTTTAATTTCACCGACTTTCTAAATCTTTCTAGTAGGAATTGTCATGGGGAAATTATATAAAAAGGTCGCTAGTCCTCTGAGCAATTGATAGGGTTTAGCTGTCATGCAATCGAATTTCCGCAGCCATCAGCCAGATAACACTGTATGCTACGACGTTTGAATACGGTAAATGAGGGCAATGTATTTCACAAAACGCTAAAAGTCTCTGTATGGTATGACCGTACTCTGTTGAGCTTTGTCACTCTGTATTCTGCTGAGCTTTCTTTCCCACACAGCCGAACCGTAAATATAGATTGATAGTACTGTCGCCGTGTACTTCCTGAAATTTGATTGCAGCCTCCATTTTCCGGTAAAAGTAATTTTTCAGGTATAGTACGCTATGGTGGCTTTTTTAGTCCATAATTCCATGTTTTCAGCTATGTTTTCGAGTTAAATTACACATCTTTCGTAGCTAAAGTAACCAACAAATGCACGAATTGGAAATGCCGGAGATAAAGAATCTACTTTGAACGTTAGTAATTTGACGAATTCCACGAGAAATTACTGTGGTAAAGGCGGCGAAATTTTGAAATGCAAAATCACTTTAATTGAAATAATGAAATATAATATATATATATAAATTGGTCCAATTCACTGTTATCACTATATCTACTACTATGCCGGCAACTTCCAACCTCGTTGGTGGTTGAGACAGAAGAGACCGGCTTATTTCCATGCGGTCTTTTCTGTCCCAACCAACGGCACTTTCTCACCGCTAATCCTCCACTCCCGTGGCGAGTTCTAAAACGAGTGGAGAGTTCCGCGCCATCTATTTGTCCGCATTCGCAACATTCGAAATAAATTTCGAATGCTGCGGATCCTGCCGCGCCACATCACTCCGCCCCCAGATGAAACCTAGGGGGTTTCGGCGACCGATCCCGGAACTTCGTTCACCGTTAATCCACAAGCGGACACGACGCTGCTTCGGGGCGCACACGGATTTCAGTCTGGACAAAGAGACCGCCTTTTTGTGTCCACCGATCTCGAGCTGGAAGAAATGTTCTCCCCGCTCGAGAACGCGGTACGGGCCCTCATATGGAGGCTGCAGCGGCTTCCGGACGGCATCCGTCCTGTCCAGAACATGCGTGCACGTGTCCAGTTCCTTGGGCGAACAGGCAGGTGTGGACGAGTGTCGAGTGGGTGGTGACGCTTTGATGCGTCGGAGATTGTCCCTCAGCAGACGCACCAACCCCGACTCCGTGAGACCCGATCTCTTGTCGAAGACCGGATCGCTTGGGAGTCTTGGGTTCTCCCCGTATACTAGCTCCGCGGGGTGGCAGCAAATTCTTCTCGGCGGGTTGTACGTAAGCCGAGTAGGACGAGAGGCAAGACTTGAGTCCAGGACGGATCGTCGCGTGCCATAATGGCGGCTTTCAGCGTCCAGTGCCAACGTTCCAGCATCCCATTAGATTGCGGGTGGTATGCAGTAGTCCGCTGGCGTTTAAAACCCAGGAGTTTGCCTAACTCCGAGAAAAGGGTGGATTCAAATTGCATTCCCTGGTCAGTGATGAGCACTGCAGGGACGCCAAAGCGAGGTATCCACTCTCGGCAGAGGGCTTCGGCACAAGATTGCGCCGTAATGTCTTTCAGAGGTATTGCCTCAGGCCACCGCGCGAACCTGTCGATGATTGTGAGGCAGTACTTGTAACCGTGCGAGTCTCGCAAAGGCCCTACTATGTCGAGGTGTATCGTGTGAAAACGCTTGGTAGTGCGGGGGAATGAGCCCACTTCTTTCCTTACATGCCTGGAGACTTTACACTTCTGGCATGCGATGCACTCTCTGGCCCAGGAATTGATATCCTTGTTCATGGAGGGCCAGAAGTATTTTCCGGTGACTAACCGATTTGTTGTCCTGATGCCGGGATGCGCTAAGTCGTGAACACTTGAAATGTGGCCGGAATGTATGGCCGAGGTCCCTTTTCCGAGTCTTCGCAGCAGAGCGAGAAGTTTGAGCCGAAGATGAGCAACTCCCGAAATTTGTATTTGGGGTTGGATTTGAGGCTCTGAAGTGCTGCGTCATCCTCCTGCGTCTTGACAATAGCCGAGAAATCGAGTGAGGCGGGGATGTTAACCTGGGAGACACGAGACAAAGCGTCAGCAACTATGTTGTCGTTGCCGGACACGTGCTGGATGTCTGACGTAAACTGGCTTATAAAGCTCAGGTGTCGAAGCTGACGAGGGGACGCTTTGTCGGGCTTTTGTTTCAAAGCATAAGTGAGAGGCTTGTGGTCCGTGAGCACTGTGAACGGCCTGCCTTCTAGGGAGAAACGGAAGTATTTTATGCTCAAGTACGCGGCGAGCAGTTCGCGATCGTAGGTACTGTAGTTCCGTTGAGCGGGATTCAACTGTTTCGAGAAGAAGCTCAACGGCTGCCAGACCTGATCCACCTTTTGGTGAAGGGCAGCATCTACTTCGATGTCAGAGGCATCAACAAAAACGGCTAGGGGTGCATCTTGCAGAGGAAATGCCAAGAGTGTAGCATCAGCCAGTTGCTGTCGGGATTTATCGAACGCGCGGACAGCCTCTTCAGGCCACACAATCTCTCGTGTGTCTTTTGTTTTGGGGCCAGACAAGTAGGCGTTCAAAACGGACTGGTGATGGGTGGCCTTGGGCAGGAAACGACGGTAGAAGTTTAGCATGCCCAAGAACCTCCTCAACTCCCTCACTGTCTTCGGACGCGGGAAGTTTGTAATTGCTTGCACCTTGTCGGGGTCGGGCTGTATTCCTTCAGGGGAAATGGAGTGGCCGAGGAATCTCACCTGTTTTTGAAGGAATTTGCATTTCTCAACGTTTAGGACTAAACCGGCCTCAAGGAGACGTTGAAAAATGCACTCGAGATGGGCTAAATGCTCAGACTCAGTGGAAGAAGCGACCAAAACATCATCCAAATAGACGAAACAGAAATCGAGGTTGCGCAGGATTGAGTGAATGAACCTTTGAAAGGTTTGCGCCGCATTGCACAATCCGCAAGTCATTCGGGTGAACTCGAAGAGTCCAAAAGGTGTGCATATTGCCGTCTTTGGAGTGTCTTCAGGAGCTACTGGGATTTGGTGGTAAGCCTTGGCTAAGTCCAAGGTCGAAAAGATGCGGCAATTTGCGAGGTGATGCTCAAAGTCGTGGATGAGTGGAATTGGATATCGGTCAGGAACAGTCTGTGCATTTAGCCTTCTGTAATCCCCACAGGGGCGCCATTCGCCATTTGGCTTAGGGACCATATGCAATGGGGAAGACCAACAGCTGTTTGAGGGCCTGCAGATACCCTGTTGAACAAGTTGTTCAAATTCTTTCCGCGTAATAGCCAGTTTCTGGGGTGGTAGAGGACGCACCTTCGCTTTGTCCGCATTCGCAACATTCGAAATAAATTTCGATTCGAAATAAATTTCGAATGCTGCGGATCCTGCCGCGCCACAATGTCAAGAGACTGCGTACCAGTGTGGGTGACAATCTCTGGCCGTTCGATCAGGTCTGATATTTGGGTTTTGGAATAACACTAAGGTGGCTTAGGAAATCAATATTTTCTAGAACCTTTTCGATATGCTCCTCTTATTAAAAATCCCTTCTGTATCTACGAAGGAATTGCCTCTTTATTTGTTTCTACCACAACATGGATTACTATCTCGGTAGATTTTCCTTCCAGGGAATCCCGGATGATATGATTTGAAGCAGATCTACCGATCAGGGCAAAACTTATGGGAGGTCAGGAAATACGCAGAAGTCAAACGACAGTCGAAAACCCCAAACCGTAAATGTTATCCGACTGGTCCTTATGGATGAGGCCAGAGGTAAATTATGCTACGAATCAGAGTATCGGGGGATCCTTCAGAATAAGAAACAAGGCTTGCGCGTGTATAAAATTAACTTAATCAATCCAGAGAAACCCCTACCTAAGCTAAGGTTTTCGAGGAGTGAAATAATTTCACATGCAATAAAAGTGGTGCGATGGAGCTTGAAGGCTCTGGAAGAGTGAACTTTTAATCGAAAGTCAAAACTATATACGACGATATCGAGGTAGTCATAGATAAATAAACAGGACAATTACCATCTCATATAAGAGTAGCCGGGCAAAGAAAGGCCAATACACGAACTTTAATTAATGAAACCATAATCTTGCAGATCTATAGTGGAAATACGCCTTTTCTTTAAGAGTACAAGGAGGTCAGCGTAGTTAGGGACATAAAATTAATCGCGAATTTAAGAGGAGCCGACAATTCAGTAAGCAAATGGAAAACAATTCTGGGGGGAATAGGGACTCTATCTAGGGGTATAGTTAATCCCGTTAGGAAACTGGCTATTGATTTTACGTCATCGAATTAATGCTTCGATTCCAGAGTCGAGACCACGGGGGCCGGGATACATGACGTGCACCCGAGACAAGATACGCCACAACTCTAGATCAATATACCAGCTGTTTTTTAAATGGAAGTTTATAGGATAAACCTTTGTGCTAAGAAAAATCAAGTAGGAAATCCATATTTTCTCTGACAGGATTACAATACCCTGTAAGAGGCAATGTGGTCAGCATTGCGCTCGCCTGAGATTATTACCCTGATCTCACTCAGGTACTCATTCACAGCTGGATCGATTGGTATCCGACGTCAAATCACGATACAAACCCTACTGCCACCAGTGAGATTTGAACCTCGACCGTCCGTACGACAGCCTTGTGCTCTAACCACTCAGCTATCCGGACTATTCAGATATTTAGCAAAGCATAAAGACTAAATTTTTCACAAAACCATCCTGCTCTTTCAGAATCTGCTTCAGCATTTATCCCTTTCAGAAGCGGGGTAGACTCGTCTTGATCGGTTGCGCCATTTTGCTCGGTAAAAGGTCTGATCTGGATGCAGTCAAGGGGCCTCTAAATTACCATCCAGTATACCAAGCCACCGTTGTTTCGGCCGGCCTTTTGGTAGTTTCCAATCGACTTCGATGTTCAGACCAATCTTGAGACATGTAGACATTTTACACCGGGACTTAAAACAAAGGCGACGGGGCTCAAACGTACCAGTTTGATTGGACCATTTTAGGGCGCGGCCTACCACCTATCCTTATGGCACCTAGTGGAATTTAAAGACGTAATTGGCTACTACTGTGTTTTAAGTATAATGTCCTTCAATAGAGGTTGCTAGAACTACTAAAGCCGAATTATTGTGATTTCAAAACTGTCAGAATTATTATAGTTATTGAAAAGTTTGATCAGCAGGTTGTAGGTCAGCTGACCTTTGGAATCTTATAATGCTTTTGAGATAACCAGAAGTGAATGCCAGAATGGGTTGCCAATGACTTTCACTAATGAACTCAACATTGAGATGTCAGGGAGGCGATGCATGTGAGCTAGCGCCCGACGAACGCTAATTGTTCAGCAAGCAAAATTCCTTTAGCATCTTTATTTAAGTAGAAATGCCATGAGCGTTGAAATCGCCGAGCAAAATACAACATTGACCAGCCAATACGGAAGTATTGTTGTGTTTGTATCCGATGAGACAAAGCAGCTGGATGCTGGTTGCATGTATAGGTAAAAAATTTCAACCTCAACATTCCAATATTAAGTGGGAATAGTCTGTGTTTCAATGATATTATCATCACCTTTAGATAATAGCATACGACAGTGCACTGTTTGATGGATTACCAACGTGGGTCGATCTTTTCGGAACTTCCGAGGAATGAGTTGAGATTGAGTTTTATCTGCTGTACGGTTGAAATCAAGATAGATTGCATGCCTCTGAAGGACGTGATTTTAGAGATCTTGCGTGAAAATCCATTCCAGTTGACTTGCGAAAATGAAATGATATGGAGGTGGCGAACGGTAGTGCGCACCTACACCTCTTCGCTCTCGGTTCCCGGCAAGGTAATTCAATTTCCCCTACGATTTTCCAAAAAATTAGCACTCCCCTCCATTGGTGGAATGAGATGGTAAGGAGGTATAGTAGGCAGCAACTCTGTAGACTGAATCAACCCCAAGTGGCCGAGGAGAACCTCCACGTGGAGGCACACCTGTTGATCGTGATGCAGAAGGCCAATGCTCCAAGCGCATGGACGATCAGAACTGACCTCATTTAAAGTACCAAAGGCATACAGTCAGTATAGAATCGTTCCGCTGTTGCTTTGTCACTTCGGGGCTGGACTACGAAATTAATCCGTGTGTTAAGAAGACCGTGTTCTCTGAGAAGTTATTCTAGAGCGATTCACCCGTCGAACACTTGGGGTAGGCGGCCTCTTTCGAAGACATAGTTCACAATAGAATCGTTACTTAAGGTAAGCCCTAAGTGCTGCTATTTTTGCCTGAGGAGAGAAAACATTCGCGTGAAATAAGCAGAACTGAATGTTGATATCGAGGAAGCTTTATTTTCAAATGGGCAGAGCAACGTTAGGTACCCATAGTGGACAGATACCCTCAATGCTCTGCCCTTTATTACAGTTAAGCCCTCGAGTGTTTAACGTAGGTACCTGTCGAGGAGACTTAATCCTACGGTCCTCTTCAGACACGGATTGATTTTGTGACCACAATCAGAGCCCCGCTGAGACAAGCAACAACGGTACCAGTCTATACTAAATGCATGGCTTAGCATTCATATTGGCGGATACAAGAATTACCTAAATCTCTACCGAACTATGGAGTACGGCACCCGTGTTGATACGCAACACCACGTCGAGGCCCGAAGATCTCTTCTCGCTTGAGCACAACCACAACAACCATGAAACTCCCACTAGGGGGGCCAACCGCAAATAACCGAGCTGTCCTCACATACAACAGGAGTTCACCCGAAGTATGTGAGTCCAGGGGCTTTCCCGGTTCCCATGGTACCAGTATACCCCTGGTAAGGTTTCGTGACCAATTTGCCACTTCAGATGAGTCCCCGTGCAGACTCGGGTCTGATCGCCCTGATTAGGCCTTTGAAGCATTCACCTACTGCATCACGGCCAAACCAAAGTGAGTATAGCGTCTCCCGGTGCCACCACTATGGAGGTTCTCCTCGGCCACTTGGTTTTGGTTTGGCCGACAGGGTTGCCGCCCCGTCTTCCTTACCGCCACCTCTGAGCACCTGCCCTTTATTACATATAGAAGAAGTCCCATGACCTATCTGATTGAAAATCTTGGTTTTATCGGTATTTATCTCGAGTCCGCGCGCTAAATTCCTAGAAGCCATAGAATCGACATGCATAACTTAATTTTAGAAGTCTACTCCGGACCATACTCATAAGCAATAATTAAAACTACCCAATGAACACGTTAGATCCGTTTCTGCTACAGTCTAAAATTGTAATGAACTACGAGTTACCCAACTGAAGAGAATCATGTAAGGATGTTGCACAACTTCCATCATCCCTAATCTAATTTCCGCAGGTCGAACGCAACGATTTCCTTCTTCAATAATGGAAAGTTATTACCGGGTAATACACTTTACAGCTTCCGCGCCATAATATCCCAATTGAAACTCATCTGAAAGGGATGTGCTATCATTCATTTAGAACTGCATCAGTTTCCTAAGACTTCCATCCAATGATAATAAAATTGCGTTCCTAAAAGTTTCAGTATCTATCAGAGAGAAAGTGGTCAACATCCGTCAACAACAACCACTATAACCAGGACCATCTGCAGATGATGATCAGCAATTGATTTGATAGGGAAGAGGCTCTAAGTTGAATAAGAAATGGATTTATATGTCCGGGAAATGAGGGAAAGCGATCTAAAAGTGGCAATCGGGTTGGCCATTATGAGTAAGAACACCTTTCGAGAAATACCTAGTAAAGCAGTGAATTACGGTGAAAAGCGGGACTGCAAGTATCCACATTACATTTGCCAGAAGGAATAAATTGCTATTAGTGTTTCCCTTTGGAAAGGATGCAATCCGGTATTCTGAGTAGGTCATTCCCACATAATCTCGAGATTTTTGTTCTTATAACCCCGGAACTAAACGTGGTTGTTCGAGAGACAGAACATACTTGATGTTTCGTAAAATAGATGCTGCGAAATCTGAACTCAGTGCAGAAATAAAATATTTCACTTCTCACTCCATTTTACTCTAATCATCACCTGGCGGTCCTGTCAGCTTGAGTTATGTTTTGGTTAATGCAAGGGATGTTTTAGATATCTTGACTTCAATCATATAGCGAAGTTATGTAGCAAGCCGAATGACAACTCTAAAAACTGCGGAACTGGGAACCATATCAACAAAAATCGTGCAACCATCCGAAATTGTACCCTGTGCAATGGGAGGGAGGGTGTGGACCATTGACAGACATTGCTCGCGGCAGCAATTGTCCACAGTATAAGGGAGCCCCTAACGCAAATCACGAATGAGGTTAATGCGGCGCAGGACTTGCTCTTGTAAACCATCCACGAGAAGGACATGACGGTAGTAACATTTGGGTTAGTGACCAAATAGACCAAACACAACTATGGAGTTGCCAAGGTGGTCAGAGGGTAGTACAGAACGTGGATTGGTACGCACAATGGAGCGTATAACCTGGGAAACACCTGCTGAACCAACATCAACAGTTCTACTGTCAAACCCTATCTTGACCTCCACGTGGTGACCGCTAGGAGTTCTTTGTTAACGAAGAGCTGCAGACGGAGAAAGATGAAGGCGAGTCTCCCCCGCCTAAAACCGGGACAAATTGTAGCATCTGGTCCTGCAGGTGGGAAGTTGGGTAGGGCTGGGTAGGGTATGGGAAACAGCTTCTTACGAAGCCACAAATGGGGCCTCGGACTGGATGTATGTTACGACGATGAGCCCGGCAACGAAAACGAACTAATGATTTGCACATTTTCTCGTGGAACGTGCGCTCCCTGTGCAGATCAAATGCTGCCCAGCAGCTAGCCGATACCCTAACCCTAGGTACCTTAGTCAGCCAAAAATGAAACCTGCTGTTGCACTCTGCGTTTGCGAGGCAAGTGTAGAAATATAAGTGACATAAACGTTCACGCCCCTACAGAGTCGGAGAAGGATACCTTTTACAAGGCAGTTGAGCGGACCCTCGGAGCCTGTCCCAAGTATGATACCAAAATCATACTTGGAGATTTCAACAGTCAAGTAGCTTACATAGGGATACCAATGTTAACGGACTGCGGATTATTCAGTTAGCAGTATCGCACGAAATGGTTGTTGGAAACACCTGGTTTGTGCGGAAAGCGGTCCACAAACATACGTGGGCCTCTCCAGACGGGACCACTTTCAACCAAATTGACCACATGCTGATCGAACGAAGCCACCTCTTAGCCTTGAAGAATTTGAGAACATATAGGGGTTCCAATATAGCCTTGGATCCCTATCTCGCTGGCATGGTGCTCCCAACTCGAATTACGACACCACCTACAATCCCCTCTGATAATAAGGTGAGAGTGAATACTGAAGCCATTCACAACACAGTCCTCCGTAACACCTATAAGGGCGAAATGGATGCCGCAATAACCGCAAGCTAACAGATGTCCTGGAGATGAAGCAGCAACAAATGATCTTCACAACCACCTGAAGAACGTTATCATTGATACGGTCGCAAAGATACTTGACCCCAGCCGCAAGAAAAGTCGCAACGGCTGATTTGACGATGTATGTAAGTTAGCCACAGAACGGAAGAATGCCGCATACCGGGTAATGTAGAGACTTATCACGAACTCCGTCGACCGGAGAAGCGACTTCAGACGGAAAAACGAAGCCTGGTGAAGTCTGTGAATTAGAAAAGTACAGGGAGCAACCGCAACAGACGCGGAAGTTTTTATTAACATGTCAGCAGGATGAAGCCTTATACGCCTCGATGCTCATCCTGCCGAGACAAACAGGGAAATCTGATTTCCGACAGAATGGGCATATTGAAGCGATAGGGTGAACATTTTGATGAATTGCTCAACAACCAAAATATCGGCAAGTTGGAGATCCCACCAACTGAAGATGACAAATGCTGCCACCAGCAAGCATAGAAGAAACAGTCCGTGCATTTCATCAGCTTGAAAACTACAAGTCGCCAGGAGCCGATGGAATTACAGCCGAATTGGTTGAAGCCTTTGTAGCCACAAAGGCTATAGCGGCTCAGTGCCGAGTCTGTCACTACTCAACTTCTCCATTTCACGCAGTAGTTAGCTTGGCGCACGGTCACCTAGCGCTAGCTTTGTCAGTAAGTGGTTAAGTTTAGCCGTATCACCCACTGATAGGCGTTTTATGAGTTGCTCTTTTAATTGTCTATAAAAGCACACAGGCCAGCCTGTCATGTGTGGATTCGGGGTCTCTGGATTAGCCATTAGACATTAGCCGTCATCGCGGGCAAAGTTCGTGAGGTCCACGTGTGACCCATGGTTGGTGAGATGCAGCAGATAGTGGCAGCACTAACAGTCATCCTCTCTGAGTTGGCAGAGGCCGTTGGTGCTTTGCGTTCGGAGAGTAGGTTCAAGGTCTAGACCCGCTTCTCGAAATGGGCGATCGATAGTAGGTCGTCGCGAACTTCGGCAAGTAAAGGGCATGCTGGTACTATCTTCAAATCGCTAGCAAAACTAAAAATTGTACCAGCCCCTGCAATTTCTCACCCAACAAATTAGACTTGCCGGGAGTTCTGGCGACTGCTACCCGAAATGCAGCACCACGTCGCCTCACAATCTATGACGCTTTGAGCCAGCGCAACTATTTGGTTGATACCGGCGCTGAAGTTTCAGTTCTTCCTGTATCCCGTCATAATAATTTAATAACACAATGATTCAAACTCGCGACAGCAGAATCATTGTCACTCCATATGTATGGCTCCAGGCAGGTAGAATTGAGTTTAAGACTTCGGCGAACGTTTTCTTGGCGCTCGAGTTTACTAGGATGACTTTTGGACTGTGCAACGTATCGCAAACTTTTCAGAGATTCATCCACTCTGTGCTGCGATACTTCAACTTCTGCTTCACACATTTGGACGAATCCGAGCATTTAGAACATCTTGAGTGTATTTTTTAACGTCTCCTTGACGCCTAGCTCTTAACATTGAAAAATGAAAATTTCTACAATCGCAGATGAGATTCCTCTGCGATCCGATCACCCCTGAAGGCACCCAACCGGAGCCAGTTAAGCTGCAAGCGATTTCGAGCTTCCCGCTTCCGAAAACTGTTAAGGATCTGAGAAGGTTCTTGGGCATGTTAAACTTCAATCGTCGTTTCTTGCCCATGGTCGCCTCCTATCAATCGATTCTTAACGCCTTCTTGTCTGGGCCGAAAATCAAAGACTACCATCTGATTGTGTAGCTCCCAGAGGTGCCAAGCAGCAACTGGTGGGTGTTACACTTCTGGCATTCTCTCAGCAAGATGCACCCCTAGTCGTATTCGTCGATGCTGCTCTTCACCAAAAAGTGAATCAAATCAGGCAGCCGTTGAGCTTTTTCTTCGAACAGCTTAGTCCCGCTCAACGGAAATACAGTACCTATGATCGTGAGTTACTCGTCGCGTACCTCGCAATTAAATATTTCCGGTGTATAACCTTGGAGGCAGGTCGTTGACATTGTTCACGGACCAAAAGTCAATCACTTTTGCTTTCAAACAAAAGCCCGACAAAACGTCTCCTCACCAACTTGGTCGCTTGAACTTTATCAGCCAGTTCACTTCCGACATCCAACACGTCTCTGGAAAAGATAATGTGGTTGCTGACGCGTTGTCACGTGTTGCAGAGATCAAGATCCCTGCCACCGTTGATTTTCCGGCAATCGCCGAAGCGCAGAAGGATGACGTAGTTCTTCAGAGCTGGAGGACTAACTCCAAATTCACGTTTAGGGAGTTTCCTATCTTCGGCTCAGCAGCCAGTATATACTGCGAAATTTCAGACCAGGGACCAAGGCCATATATTCCGGCTAATTTCTGAAAGGAAGTATTTTACGCCGTTCGCGATCTGGCGCACCTAGGAATTCGGACAAAGCATTGGTTAGCCACCGCAAAGTAATTCTGGCCGTCTATGAACAAAAACATTAATTCCTTGGCCGGACAGTGCATCGCACGCCAGAAGTGCGAAACTACAAAGTATGTGAGGAGGAGTATTCCCTCGTTATTGGCGACATTATTGGCGCTTTGCAAGATTCGCATGGTTTTCCTCACTCCTCGGTTAGGCTCAGGCAATACCTCTGAAAGACATTACTGCACAATCTTGTGCAGAGGCCCTCTACCGAGAATGCATTCCACGCTTTGGTGTGCCGGCAATTATTATCATCGACCAGAGAACAACCGCGTACCGTCCGCAGTCTCATGGGATGCTTGCGTATGAGGGCGCTGAAGGCACTATAATGGCCCAAGGTGGCCCTTCTTGGTCGCAGGTTCTACCAGTCGTTTTTCTTGGTCAACCAGTCGCGAAAAATTTGCTGGACGTCCCGCGGAGCTGATATACGGGGAGAACCAGAGACTCCCCAGCGACGCTGTTCCCAACATCAGGTCGGGATTCCACAATACCGGTCTGTTGCGCCCGCTTAAGGACCCAATAATAATAATAGTAATCGTTGGCGCAACAATCCGTATTGTACCAGGGCCTTGAGGTATGTTAGAGCAGTACAACATAATTCAAGACCGTAACTGTACACCACAGTACACATTCACAGCTGAGTCGACTGGTATCCGACATCCAGTTACGATAACAAACCCCTCCGTCACCAGTGAGATTTGAACCGCGACCTTCCGCTACGACAGCCCAGCGCTCTAACCACTTGGACGCAATGCCAAAGTTAAAGCCTCCAGCACCCACGAACCACGCGAAAACCGTGGTTGACATGCTCAGGAATCTCGAACCCTGTACGCATGTCCTAATTAGGACAGATGCTCTTCGAAAACCACTGCAGCCACCTTATGACGGCCCCTTCGAAGTCCCCGAGCGAGCCGACATCATTATAGTCTCCACGTCAGGGACACGGTCAAACGGGTCTCCTTAGTTCGACTAAAGCCCTCTATCCAGCAAGAAAACGCGACGCGTCTATTTTGACCTGCGGCAGCTGAGTTGAGGGAGCCATGCGTCTGGTTCCTTGCAGAAACCCCCTCTGGTTACAGCTGGGAGTGGAGTGTTGTGATGGAACAAGCAGTTTGCGTATCGAACGCACGCAGGTATGAGTTATGGCGGCCAAGACATCGAAAAACAATTTTTGACTGCGAAAATTTTTTTTTGGTATCAGTTAGAGTTCGAGCGAGAAACGAAGAGAAGAAGGACTCCTCCCAAATTATTTCAACCAATAAATGATTTATAAAATAATTAAAAATAAGGTAATCTTATGTATCCCATTTAGGAGACATCTTCGCTAGCGTGATCAAATTATGAAAGCCCTGGGGGTTTTACGTGAGTACCTGCCGTGTAGGCATAATCCCACGGTCCTCTTCGGACACGGATTGATTTTGGGACCACAATCAGAGTCCCACCATGACTAGCACAGCGGTTTATACTGAGTGCAGTGAGCTCCGAGGAGATCTGCCCGTGATGTAGGCATAAATACAACCACCATGGCCGAGAACACATCCTCCAGGAGTTCTCCCGGAGCATACGCTCTCAGAGGGCCATCTTGGTTCCCATGGTACCAGATAACCTCCGGTGAGGCTTCCTGGCAGAGCCACTTCTGATGAGTCCCTTGCAGGCTCGGGTCTGATCGCCCTCCTCGAGTACGTGGGGACGGAACTCCCCAACGGGTCGTGATCAAATTATGGAATTAGTTCTCGCAGAATTAGATTGAGAACTGCAAAAGCAACGATAGAATAGTTTTTACCTGAAGTAAGGATAACCTTGGTGCAGGCAACGTCAACATTATTCTCCGTTGCGTAATAAAAAGAAATTGTCTCACACACCTCACCCGAGATACACCCATATTGAAAAAGTAAATCAATTCTAATTTATAACATTTCATTGTCTACCACCCCCAAAATGGCAATACAATTACATTTCCCTGACGAAACCGTGGCACATTTGCCAAAACACAGATTCTCATTTAATTAAGCAAATCATTACACCGACAAGAACGACCAATTCTAAAATAACACTTCCTCCACAATCTCGGACGCCGTGCAAAATTTATTCTCGTGCTGTCATCTTAGATAAAATAAAATTGGCATAATAAAAGCCACAAGCCGAGCAACTTTACTACAATATATTGAAGTTGTTGACGTTATTCGCGGAGAAGGAATGGAATCTCGGCCCAGTGCGAGGCGCTCGCACAAATAGCTTTAAATTGATTATTAATGAAAATGAATGGAAATGTACCCAAGTAAAAATATGCGCACCGAATGCGAGCGTACATTCCTCTGAAATGGCTTCAGCTCAGGAGAAAAGAGCCAAGAAATTAGGACGCCACCATATCCTTCGCTTCGATCCTGACCACAGCTCCCCGTGAGGTCCTCGGCAATTGCTCGTGACTAATTCCTTTCCAGCCAAAACAAATCACTTTGTGGACTTGGTCGTAAATGTGACAGGGGGTGGAGGCGGTACAGGCGGAGGACACCCAGAATAACGACCCAGTCTTCGCCTGGAAGTATATGAACTGAAGTAGACGCAAGGATTATGGAGTAACCGAGTTAGATTCATCCGGTAGTAAACAGTAGGTATAAAGGCATAATTTACGACTTGAGAAGTATTTCATATTTCTGCCAATTATAAATAAATATGGGGGGAGGGGTCGGAAAATTCCAATGGAAAAGCGAAAGCCCATCAGAGAAAGGTGGATATGATTCATGCTTTGGGAAATTCAGATGGAAATCCATCAATGTGGAAAATAAGAGCAGGGGACGGGGATGGGCGTGAGTGTAAGTCGCGTGAGGGATCGCATTTGATAGAAGAAACGAATCGAAAAAGTAGAATAATGAATTCGGGCAAAGCGTAACGTAAACGTCCTGTTCAGAGAAGGTCTACACGGCACTCACTTCTGTACAGAAGTTTGTAGATAACATATAACTCATTGAACAGTCTTAAATTTCAATCCTTTTCGTTCTAGGGACGAAAGAGAGATATTAAACGATTCGAGAATCCCTGAAGCTTCTACGACATGGCTGAGGATTACGTGAACCAAAAAAGCTCGACATGCAATAAAATATCTCCGTCACACACATTAAAACGAACGCGAACAGAATGACGCTGAAACGCTCTATTACCTGCGATGCATGACATAGGACACCATTCAAATGGGAGTAGAGCAGATGAAAATTACGCAAAGCTCTGTCTAGAGAGAGCACTTTATATATTGTGAAATATGAACGCAAAGTGTTCATCAAATTATCAGGAATTTAATCGTCACTCCGGGGCAACGGCTCTACTAAAGTGTGAATTCAATTCTCTCTCTCGAAAGTAAGCTACATACAATGATGTTCTTCTCGCGGGCTCTGTTTTGTGGGTGGTTGCCAAGCCAGCCAATGACTAGTTGTATGGGTTTCGGGCTAGCTCTGTGGTTGATACCCACGTCACAGAAAAAGAGTTTTTTGAACTCGGCGTAAATTTACATTCTCTTTTACGTATGGTTGCCATTCGCTCCTTGAAGGGACATAGCGCGTCAATCACACACACTTCGCGCTATCGCTCACGTTTCGCTGGAATGCGCTTCAACACTCCTCAGGACTTCCCGAGATGCTCGCACTCCTCCTCTACTGTTCTCTGCCAAGTGCGCTTGAGGCCATCCTGGGAGAGTGAATTCCAGTGCATGGTGCTCCCCTTTGGACACCACCTTGTCGTGTTGAGGGTGCTTGTGGTAGTTTACTACTGCACTAAGGGTGTTCAAAAGCATATGAAGATGGAAACAAAAGGGTTGTAACTCTCAAAGTCATAGAGTTTAAACCCACCCGCGACTTTGAGAAATCAGGTCGTGGCGGAGGCACGGGTTTTGGAGGCCTCACTCAATTTATGTTCCCCCACAGAAAAATATGTGGAAGACAGGCTTTGCACTTCAGTGGGAAACCTACACCCGGTGTCTACGGCGCGGTCAGCCAGAAAGGATATTATAGCAACTTCCTTAATGAGAGGAGCTGGAAATCTGACTATAGCCGGCCTGTTGGTGACACTGCTTAACTCTTCTAAAATACGGGAGAGGAAGGCTCGGCAGAAGGAAACTTTAGCCGCAAAGAAGAAGAGACTACAGGCTTGCCTGTCAGAACCTTCTCCCCCGCCTGTACCCGGAAAAACGGAAGCAAGGGAAGCGGGTAATGTGGAGGCAACTGGCCTAACGCCGGTATGTGAAAACAGATCCATGCAGCCCGGACACCGTGAACCTGGGAGGAATCCAGGCCAACGACAACGGAAGGCACTACGAAAGAAGGCGAAGTTTCTTGGGAATGAAGACACGGACGTTGCTACACCACCAAGTGTGGTGATATCCGGAGAAATTGGACGCAGGAAAGCGGAACTTTCGGCGCAAGGTGAGGACAAGCTGGTAACCTCAGTGAGATCCACACTGAATGAAGCAGACTTTTCAATTAATGGCGGTTTTCATATTAGACTGCAGCAAGCCAAAGCTTTTTCCTATCTACTGGCAACAAAGCTGCCAAAGTTGCAGGACTGTGTTTATATATTTCTGGTTCAAGAGCCATGGGTTCGTTTAAACAGAATCGGTGGTATTAGATCAATCAAGGGGACTACGATCTTCTTCGATGAAAGATCCTCGAGACTAAGGGCCTGCGTTCTGATGTCAAAATTGTTAGAGGCAACAATGCTGAGACAATTCTGTTCCTAGGACTTTGTTGTGGTCAACTTACAATATCAGGTTAATGGTAAGAGGAGCAACGTCAGAGTTGCTTCTGCTTACTTACCCTATGATTCTTTGTGCCCTCCGCCGGCGCAAGAACTAAGGGATTTGGTAGTGTATGCAGAATCAAGTGGCCTTGAACTTTTAATTCGTTGTGATGCAAACGCTCAGCATATTTGTTAGAGCAATAGCAGTTAGTTAGTTTAGTTAACTGGGTGGAGCCGCAGCTCCGAGCACTCAGGCCATTATTAGGCCCATTGTACTATCCCCATAAGTTGCCTATTCAATGGCTTCCCGCCTACGGTGTTCGAATCTGAGAACATTCTCAAGAGGCAGAGAGTGTGCAGATTCTTCATTGAAGAAAACCTTGCCAAGGTGTCTTCGTCCGAGATCTGAGGATGCCGGGCAGCTGCATAAAAAGTGCAGTGCAGTCTCCTCCTCCTCCTCCTCACATTGGCTGCACACCGCCGAAACCACTACCCCAATCTTTTCCATATGGTAGTTTAAGGGGCAGTATCCCGTCAAAAGCCCTACTATGGTTTTCATGTCCCACTTCTTAAGGGACAACAAAAATGGCGCTCTAGCGGCCCTAGGCTCCTTCACAAGGATTTTCGCTTGGCGGCAAGTGTCCAAATTTCTCCACTCAGCAATAGCAAATGCAATCCTGGAGGAGAGAAGCTCTTTGATTTTATCACTTCAGCTAGTCTGATGACCGCGATGTGTGTAATTGACCTAACAATCTTCGAAGTTGTTCGAGTTGATTAGAAACTGGCGAGTGCTAGATGAAGTTTCACTCTCAGATCACCGCTACTTAGAATTTAATGTAACTATTGCAGGCGAACAGCCTGTAATACAAAGACGGAGTCCTACGAAAACGGATTGGACAAAGTTCAATGAACTTCTTAGCGACAAAGATGAGCTCATTAGGCGATAGAAGATCAATTGGAAACTCTGAATCGCATACTTTTACAGTGTTTTGAAGAGGCTTGTCCTATTTCCCGAGACCAACGTGATAAAACGATTCCATGAAACCGAGAACTACAGAGACTCAGGAAATCAACTAGACGACTTCTAAATCGTGCTTACAAAAGCAATAAGAATGAAGACTGGCTAAATTTCCGGAACTCACAGTGTGAATATAAGAGGCTCGTAAATCGTTCGCAAAGAGACTCTTTTAGAGCATACTGTGAGGAACTGGAAAGTGAAAGGGAGACTTCCAGGCTGTGCAGAGTCCTTAGTAAGGATGAGTCGGACTCTCTTAGAAAACCTGATGGTACTTGCGCAAATTCCAAAGCTAAGTCTTTACAGACTCTTTTGGAAGTACACCACCCGGGAGAACAGGTCTCAGAAGTGGGAAGAAGTGAATTAGCGGTTTCTGCAAACCCTTCAACACGAAGGTGTTACAAGGGGACATATTAAGTCTAGGTCCTTGGTCTGGTGAGAGAGCAAATCCATGTCCTCAGTGTAGTCGAGGTGTTTGAGGAAGTCATGGTTAATTGAACTCCTCCACGTTCTCAAGACAAGGCAGCATGAAAAACGCACCGATAACAAGGAAAAATAATATCGGTGACAAGATGCGACCATAGTGAACTCCTGTGAGATTCTACTTCGATACAGCATGTATCACTTTGCGACATCATATTTTTTTTATGGATGGACGTGGACATCCTAAAAAGACGCTGCTGCGCAAGGTTGCAGCAGTGTGTGGGATTCTCATCCACTAAAACCACTTCTTCGCCCATATCCCCGCGAGCGCACCGTGAAGTACTACTTTGCCAAGAGGACTTTAGTTTACACCAGCACAACCAAGTCGCGCGTCCGCCGTGATTTCCGCCTCGATCCAGTTCTTGTATCGCAGTGTACTGTTGCGTATATTGCACTCTAATTCCCTTCTGATTTCAACATCTCATCCACGAAATTCTGGGGTCCGATAATTACGTTGAGGGCATCGTTTAATCTTCCTCTTTCATTCGTGAATCTCGGACAATGGAACATGACGTGCTCCGGGTCCTCGGGTGTAGCGGCGCATTCGGGACAGTCTGGGGACTCATCCAATCCGAAGCAATGTAAGAAGTCTGTCCGAGAGGTAACTCTCGATTATCTGAGTTGAGTAACGAGAGATACCTAGTTTAGCCAAAGTGCCCTTAATCCAACCCCAGTTGACTGAGTTAAAGGCATTCCTGACATCCAGCTTCACCATCGCGCAGCACTTATTGGCAGCCAATGCCTTCCGACGAAGGGAAGCCGCCTGTTGTATATCACCTCCCCAACATCTTCCCCCCAATGTCTAAAAGGCAGATAAGGCGATATGAAGAGGGTGTGCCAGGTGTTTTTTGGAACTTCGGTAGCAGAACCAACCTCTGCCTTTTTTCCACTGGACGGAAAACACTTCCTTCGCCATGCATGATTCAAATGTGCTTATGAACCATGTGGGCTTGATTTTAGCAGCCAACTTCAGGGCTTTGTTCGGAATCCCATCCAATCCCGGAGCCTTATTATCTCCAATTCGTCCACAAATCCTTCGTCGTTCCTCCTCCTCACCCCGGCGATTGTGAGGACGTCTTTTTGCACCGTTGATTGAGGTGCACTTACTTCCAGTTGGGGGAAAAAGACTCCGATTATTTTGAACAAGAAGCACGTCACTTGGGGTGATTTTTGACCACGAATCTTATTATTAAATTATTATCTTATTAAATGCACAACTGATTGTAGCAATTCCACTTATTTTCCCGTATAGCCTTCTTAAGACTACTTACTACGCCCACGCGTTGAAATCGTCGGCAACGATTTTGGGGCTGTGGTCTTTAGTGTCCAACACCAAGCCGTCAAGCATCTACTCATATTGCGCTAATGTTGCACTAGGAGGAGCTGTATATATGGACGCTGTTGACAAAACCACTTCCCGGGAATGCCATAGTTTATTGAATGGCTTGCGGTTCGCATGCCCATATGGCCACGTTTCCTGATCTTTAGCCAAAGCTGTTTGGGGGCGGTCTGCTTCGACATTTTTTTCCATAAGTTATGCCAGAACGTTCTTTTGCCCTCCTGATTTCGTCCTTCCATCGTTTAGGTGCCTGTTTAGTCCTGAGAAATTCTCGTAGTTTGGAATTTGTCTGAAAGTTCTCATCACTTCCACTTTTTCCCTTAGATGAGATCTTAGGTCCTTATTCCATCAGATCCATCAGATGTCCTAACTTTGTATGTCACCTTGATCTGCTCCTGTATTTGGACCGTGAAATACCTAACGTTATCTTGGGGTTATAAGTTCTGGATCAATTCCCTAAGTTTGACGTTGGCTACTTTGAAGACATCTTTACGCTTGACATCCATGCTCTGTATAAAGATAGGTTTGTAATTGCTGTTCGAGTAGGATGTGTCAAGTGTTTCCTAGTTCTTGGACGTGGCTTCTGCATTTGTTAGTGATATATCTGATACTGAAGACTTGCACTCCTGGAAATAAATTGACGTTACAATGATGTTGAATTTAAGATTTATTGTTGCTGCAATCAGTATTTTATGTTGAGTGTCAAAATTGAGTTTTTTAAAGGTCATTCCGTTGCGAAAGCTGAGCGCCACTCCGCCATATCTATCATCTCTTAATCTGGACACTACACAGTATTCAGCATCGGAATTTTCCAAGAATAGCACGTCGCTAGAGTTGTTTAACTTTTCTGTCATAACTCTGATGTACTGTATCTTGTCTGAAATTCCTAAGTGCTCGTGGCTGTTGAGCAGTTTATCAAAGTAATCGACCTATTGCTCCAATATGTCCATACGGTCGTAAATCAGATTTCCCTCATCGTGTCGACAAGATGAACATCAAGGTGTATATGGCTTTATCTGGTTTGTAAAACTCCCGCGCCTATTGCGGTTACTCCCCGTATTTTTCGAGTTTACAGGCTTGGTTTACCCTGGATTCCTGTTTCTGCTTTTCCGTGCGACGAAGTTTGCGATAGGTCCCTGCGTTGTTTGAAAGTGCTGCATCTCCAGTATGCGACTTTTATCCAATTGGGGCAAAGTGTATTTATGGCCGCATCAATGATAGCGTTCTTCAGGTAGTTGCGAAAATCCTCTGTCAATTGTGGTTGCTGCGGTATCAATTTCCACTTAAAACTGTTATCGACCGCGCAACCAGGTACTTCCAGCGGATCAAGTCATCGTTTATTCAGTCGACCTTTTGATCGTTTTCTATCGACAACCAATTTTGGCAAGCGAATTTTCGATAGCGCGAATTATCGAAGAAGCCTCTCTCGCAATTTTTCCACGATCGATGCAACCCCATATCAAGCGCGGATATCTTCATTTCGGATGTGATCGAAGCTTCTTTCGCCATAACAACAACACAATATCTGCGTTATCGCGAGGCATCGTTCATTGTCGATCAGCATGCTAAGAGGAGTACCTTTGATAGAGGACGAACGACACTGTGGAAAGTTTCGGATTTAAGACGTTCGTTGATACGTCGAACACAACAACGCCAGTAGCAGCAGTAATCCAGATTGCGCATAAAGCAATTTCATAACGCATTGGCTGATACCATTGATTGAGGATATCTAAATCGCTCAGTTCTGGGTAGGCTGTTGCATTAGGATCGGCCGTCCAAAATGCTGGTTCATTCAAATCTGAGACCATGTTGCATGAGGCGTGCGCGTTGACTGATTGAGATATGCACAAAGTTTACAAAATCCGCCGACGAATGGTTCAAACTAGTGAAACAGACAAAGCTTCGACTAAAGCAATCCCAGGTTCGCGGGGTCAGTTACAATGGACCCTATGATGTGTCTATGGGTATCATTTCCCTTACAACCCGGAACAAATACTACCGTTATATTGATAAACAGGGGTGTGTTTGGTCATCAAACAAAGTCGACTTCAGGAGTCGGACGTGTGGTAGCAATAAGTTCCAGCGGTCAAAAGTGGCCCGTAATGTGCAATAACTGCGCCCGTCGGGATTTTTGCGCCACCATCTTGCTGCCTGACTATGTTAGACTATTTCTCACGTTGGGTAAAAGTAGCATCACTCCTCGATCAAGAAGCCGCCACTGTTAGCTGAACGTTCCTTGACGCATGATTTTCTAGATTCGGCATACTATTTTAGATCACCTCAGATCAGAAAAGGAATAGATTCAGTACCTCATGGATGCAACCCACATTAGAACTACCTGTACAGCGTGTCATTATACAGCTAATAGTACTGTCGAATGCTTTCATCGTCTGCTCAAAGCAGTAATACGCTTACAAAAGCCGCTGAACCCAAGCATATCTTGTCGTACTACTAGGGCTTGGCAGCACTTGGAAGGAAGACCTTTGTGCAAGCGCTATGGAGTTGATTAATGGTCAGCGATTACGCCTCCCAGGGGAAATCTTTGATTCACAATCCAACACTAGGAAAGCATTGTGACAATGTCAGGAGAGATATCCCGAAAACTGGTCTAGCTTCCGTTCAGCAACCTGCAGCGACGAAACCAACGAAATCCCGCCGACAGGTCCGATTTCCAGATAATTACAGAGATAACACTGCAGTGATTTCGTGGTTCGCTAGGATTTCTTAGTTTCCGCTCAATCACTGACAGGGGAGGGCTGTGGCGTTGATCAATGCTCACAAACACTCACCTGGAACAAGAAAGCCAAGAGTCACCTTAACTATTTTAATTACCTTTTTTTCAACCCAAGTGATCTTCCCCCTAAAAGTCGGAGAGTCACCCTCGAGTGCCATAAAGTAGGTTTAATGTTACACGCACATAATAACCCCAAAAGCATTTTATTTTGTGACAATTCATCTACTTCACGTGGTGATTCGCAAATAAAAATCCAAAAAGTGATAAAGCTGAACAAACTCCTGAAAACATGTTCCGCAAGAAAAAAGATTGTTGCGCTTCAGGAGCTTCCTAAAATACGTCGTACATTCTAATCCCTCTACTCCCGGAAAAAGTTGTTGAGTTGTCCAAATGTGTTAAAAATAAGCAACACATGCACCATGTTATCAAAGGATTCTATAAATAGCAGATAAAGACCGCACTCTAACTGCAATCAGCAAAAGGTGGATAAACTTACCAGCACCCGACATATCTCCAAAATCCAAATATGTTGTTTACGGTTTGCGCGAGGAAAGGTTAAAGACTCAGCACATAACAAAGCGGAGCTGTAAGTGAAAGTACCAACAACGAACAAAACGAATAGAGGCGAAAGGACATTTAAGTTGAAAGTAATCTTTTTCTGGAGCCAGTTGTTTCTTTTTCCAGGATGAATCCTGTTATCCTTGCTTGCCACATGGTTGAGAAATATGTTATATACTGAATAGTAAGAAACTGACCTGAATATGGAAGAATTAAAGTACTCGTAAGTTGTCAACAGGATTGTAAGGAATCAAAATCGGGATTCAAACAGTTCGTTGAGAACAAAATCGAAGCTTTTCCCCACTAAATAAAGGATGTCGGAAAACAGAAGGCTTTCAGGTATGAAAGTTATAATATAGGTGGCAGACTGTTCAACTTAATGATATATTGACATTTTATGACGATGGCGGATGTTGATGCCTTTGTTAATAACCGTGAGATTTTCACCAAATTTTTCAGTATTACACACTTTACGATGACCTAGATAGAGTGTATCAATCATAAACGGGGAGTATTTTTGTAGAAACAATAGGAAAAGGAATTTTCACCTTAGGCGATAAGTGAATAGGTTTCCTGTACCAATAGAAAAGAGATAAACCCGACCCTAACTCTCTTACGCATCAATTGGCAGCATGACCAAATATCAAAGGATCATTAACACCTTGATCAAAGAGGGGGCAAACCTGACTGACAATAGGAAAAAAATACTCTTTCAAGGGTGAAAGTGGATGGAGCAGTGAATTATTTGGAGGGAGATCGCAAGCAGAGAGCGAGACCCACAATCGTCGACCGAGGACGAATGTGATCAAGGCCAACATTTAGGCGATGAGAAACCTTTTGGAAGAAAATCAGCGAATAACTCTAGACGAAGTCACTAATGAACGCAACGTTAGTTAAGTGCATGTTAAACGTAGAGTCACAGATGATATAGAATCTTAAAAACCATCCAATACATGAGGATCACGTCTCCAATCGGAGGAGCAAAAACAACTTCAAGTATTTGTTTCACAGCGATAGTTTAATTGATTTGAACATGAGGGTGGATACTTTTTGAATCATATTAACAAAAAACATGGGTTCACCATTACAAGCCATTCTGTCGCATGCAGTCCCAAGCCCAGTTGTGAAAGGAGGACGAATGGATAGTTTCAGTCTGAATGGCTGTACGTCACTGAAACGTCACACAAATTTGTAGTCTTGCAAACATCTCATCGTGGGACGGTTTGACGCTTAGGCCCGATGATGACCAGGAGCATGGCTCCGCCTGCTGTAGCTGTTTTGCCACAATCTGCGACGATCACTTCAGGAAGTTCACAAAGACAGCAGATGCAGTGGACTAAGAAAATCCGCTCCTACTACTAAATAACAATGGCGGGGAGCAGATATGATATCTCCTACCACCTCTAGTTAATCCAAAGATTTGTCGAGCATCATCCAAAATACCTACGTGACCGTGAAGTGGGTCAGTACTGCCTCATTACTCGCAGCGACACAGTTCAAAGGGTACTGTAGGTCCTAGGGCGAAACGTGGATTGGTACCCACGATGAAGCATAAAACCTGAGAAACGCCTGCTGAACCAACACCAACAGCTCTACTACCAAGCCCTATCTCCACTTCCACGTGGTGACCGCAACGAACGAAAAGCTGCAGATGGAGAAGGATGAAGGCGAGTCTCCCGCGCCTAAAAACGATACAAATTATACCAACTGGTCCTCCAGGTTGGGAGTTGGGTAGGGCTGACAATCCTACACGGAAAACCAACGTTACGAAGCCACAGAAAGAGCCTCGGACAGGATGGACTTTACAACGACTGACCCGGCAATGACTACGGAATAGCGATTTGCGCATATTCTTATGGAACGTGCGCTCCCTGCATAGAGATGGAGCTGCCAAGGAGCTAACCGATACCCTATCCCAATATAGGACAGGGACCGGCTTCCCGGAGAAGAACCACTACACCGTATATAATAGCGGCCATCCAGTAAACGATGTGCTCAGAGTAGGTTTCTTAGTCAGCCAAAAAATGAAACCGGATGTTATCGGCTTTGAAAATATTATATAAGTGAAAGGCTATCCACACGCTTGCGAGTCAAATTGAGAAATATAAGCCTCATAAACATTCACGAGCAATTATGGAGGTATCACGACCCTATAGAGGAGACTGCAGAGTCGAAGAAGGATACCTTCTACGAGGCAGTTGAGCGGACCCTCGAAGCCTGTCCCAAGTATGGTGTCAAAATCATCCTGGGAGATTTCAACAGCCAAGTAGGGACGGAGTCCGTATTCAGGCGATACGTTAGCACCCGTAGCTTACCTAGGGATACCAACGATAACGGACTGCGGATTATTCAGTCAGCATTATCGCACGAAATGGTTGTTGGAAGTACCTGGTTTGCGCGGAAAGCGGTGCACAAACATACGTAGACCTCTCCAAACCAACCAAATTGACCACGGCTGGTTCGACGATGAATGTAAAATGTTAGATATTGCCTTCTGTTTGTAGTTAAGTCTAAAATTGATAGACCAGTAGCTTACTCCAAACTACAATTTTATTTTATTATGTATATATATATTTCGGGAGCAACTTACTCCCTTCATCAGTACAAAGCTACTTAATGAATGTAAGCTAGCAACGGAGCGAAAGAATGTTGTATACCGAGTAATGTTATATTCTCAGAGATCGCGGGAGCGCGCAGAGACTTATCACGAACTCCGTCAAGCGGAGAGCCACTCCACAGACGGAAAAAGGAAGCCTGGGAGAAACAACTGGTCTGTGAACTCGAAAAGTAGAGGGAGCAATCACACCAGGCGGGCAAGTTTTACCAATAAGTCAACAAGATGAAGCCTTATACATCTTGATGTTCATCCTGCCGAGACAAAGAGGGAAATCTGATTTCCGACAGAATGGACATATTGTAGCGATGGGTTGAGTATTTTGATGAACTGCTCAAGAACCAAAATATCGGCGAGTTGGAGGTCCCGCCAACTGAAGACGACGGATAAATGTTACCTTCACCAAGCATAGAAAAAACAGTCCGTGATATCCACTGGCTTACAAGCCATAAGTCGCCAGGAGCCGATGAATTACAGCCGAATTGATTAAATATGGAGGCAAGCAACTACACCAAGCAGTTCATCAACTGAAGCTCAAGGTGTGGAACAGCGAATCAATACCTGGCGACTGGCAACGGGGCATTATCTTCCCAATATATAAAAATATCCCCCATGCAGTGCAGCATTTATGGAGGTATCACGTTGGTGAGAACCATCTATAAGGTATTCTCCGCTATCTTGCTACGCCGGAGAGTCCCATACGCTCAGAACATCATTGGCCCATAACAAAGAGGCTTCACTCCAGGGAAATCAGCAACAGATCAGGTTTTCTCTCTGCGGCAAGCGATGGAAAAACTGTTGGAAAACTGTTGCATCATCTTTTCATAGACTTTAAAGCCGCCTATGATAGTATAGCCAGGGTAAAACTGTACACAGCCGTGAGAGAATTCAGTATTCCGACGAAATTGGTAAGACTGATTAGGCTGACCCTGACCAAAGTGCGAAGCCAGATAAAAGCAGCAGGATCACTTTCAAAACCATTCGAAATCAAAAACGGTCTAGGACAAGGGGATGCCCTATCATGCGTCCTCTTCAACCTGGCCCTGGAGAAACTGATCCGTGATGCTGAAGTAACTGCGAGGGGTACAATCCTCTTTAAGTCTACCCAACTACTAGCCTAAGCTGACGATATTGACATCATGGGAAGAAAAAGCCGAGATGTACAGTCTACCTTCATCCAGATCAAGCAGGCGGTGCGAGATCTCGGGCTTCACATTAACGAAGGCAAGACGAAATACACGGTGGCAACGTCAGCGCCAAACTCGAAAGAACGAATAACATTGAATCGCACTGGTCAAACGAAAACAATGAAAAAAGGAGACTACAACTTTAAGGTCGTCGATTGCACCTACGCACAATCGTTCACGGTTTCCTGAAAGGCCCTCCAGGACCCCCACGGCTTCCCGAATCATCCGCACTCCTCCTCTACTGTTCTGCGCCAAGTGCTCTTGGGGCAAACCACTCGTTGCATGGCGTAGGCAGCAATGGAATTGTCGCCCTTCTTTAATGTGTGACATATCCACTGCCATTTCCGCGTTCTGATCATAGTGCGTACGAGTGTTAAGCCTGTGTGTCGACCAAGTCCGTCGTTTGAAATATTGTGAGGTCAACACACTCCGATGACACAACGTAGACAAGTATTGGCGAAAGCTTGGAGCTTTTGTGTAACAGTAGAGTGTCCTTTCCATTCTCAACTTGATCTTGATGTTTAGAGAACTGCATTTCCATATTTTAGATAGGAAAGCGCAAGTGGATCTAGCGCTGTTAATGTGTCGGGTAGCATCGAATTCGGAGCGACCGTTCGGAGAAACCACGCTTCCTAGATATACAAATACATTGACGCCTTCCGATGCTCTGCTCATTCATGCAGATAGGGAGAACGTGATGATCTTTCACTGACTAGCTATTTCATCCATTAGACGAGGAATCTCCCCGGATGTGATACGGTTAAGAATTATGGTGAAGTGTTTTTTTGACCTCTTCAATTGTTCATCATCATTATCAGTCGACTGTTGACATCCTTCACAGAACCATCGAAAGATTTACGACCACATGCAAGCTATTTCGTGATGCAGTATATATTTCTGGAATCAGTGCGATCAACGGCATCTTCTGCTTTCCTGGCTAACGCAATAGCAAATTCTCTCTTGTCACGGCGTACACTACGCTGCACTTCTCGAGATTTCTCTCGGTATCGGAGTTCGGGGACGTCGCGCCCGCCATCACTTACAGCCGCCAGTCGAGCCTGTAAGCACTTCCGGTCATCGATTCGCTTCGACGTTTCCACGATCAGCCAGATCTTATGACACATTTAGGGACATGTAGCACCAGAGAAAAGAGAATTTTGATGGCGGCCCAGTTCTCATCGATATTTTCCGGCAGATTACTCAGCAACAGCTGGGTACTACAAGCCGTCGATGTTAGACTTATTGGATTGCAGTTCTCCAACCCTATGAGAAGTAGCGGACGCAACACGCAAGCAATCAGCAGCATCAAATGGTGATCCCTTCCGAAGCCGATGTCAACGCCTCTCTTGTTACGCACATGCAGGAGACAACTCCTAAATTTACTGCTGATCGCGAAGTGGTCGATGTAATTGCTCGTACGGCGTCGGCCAGTTGACACCCAACTGACCTTATGCCAAGTTCCGTGCCCGAACAATGTGCTACTAATGACGAAGTGGTGCAAGTTGCAGATCCCTCGAGCCTCGCACCATTACCGAATGTCGTTACCTTGAGGTCAGTCCCTATCCGAGCGATTGTTGATGTTTCGGTAACAATAAAGTTTCAAAGCCCACACGAATCGTGCATGATGGAAAGAGCGTTTCCCGCCTAGCGTCAAAACCCACCTGCCGCACCCTCTAGGCCCTATAGGAAAGATCTTGGATAGGGTGATGTACAGCAGTCTGCTTCCGTTCATCGAGCCAGCGGGTTGTCCATTAGCGCAACAGTATGCGTGTTCTACGGTATACGGTCATGGATCTCACTCGGAAAGCATCGGCCGCTATTAAGTGCTGCGCGGTGGTGATGTTAAATGCCAGGAATATTTGATTAAAGGCACCCTGGCTAAACTGGGTGTCCCTAACTATTTATTTCGGATAGTCGATAGTTACCTCTCGCAGAGACTTCTTCGGTATAAGATGGATGACGGGTCGAAAGAATATGTTGTGAAAGCTGATGTTTCCCAAGGCTCCGTATTGAGGCATTGAAGTGAAACATAATATACTCATATGATGCCAACAGAGACAATGTTGATTGGTTTTGCAGACGACCTGACGGTAGTAGGAGGATTAGGAGCATATTGTGTTCCACTGTTGGGTATTCGCGATTAAAAAAGGGAGATTAAAAGACGCCCTCAATGTAGTTATCGAACAAAATAGTCTCGCGGAAGAGATGCTGACGTCAGAAGAAAATTGGAGCGCGGTAAACGCAACTACAACTGCAATGCACGAAAAGCTCCAGGCACTGGATCGATTTCGGGAAGCACGACAAACGTGTGACTTATGCGATTGCTGGTGGAAACCAAAGCCCTGCCCGTGATTCTTCACGGTGGTGGTCCCACAGCGATATAGGGGGAGCAGTGGGGGTGGTTTTAGTGGGTGAGAATCCCAGATCCCAGATTTCCACCTACATCCATAAAAAAAATCTAACACGCTGCCAACCTGTTGCCAATTTATATGGTAGAGCTGAGTTTCCAGTCACCGCTATTGAGTTATGTTTCGTCGCATATCCAACTGTTGGTAACCGCATATGCAATGCAATCGCTCGATTTCCCCACACATCCACATTGTCTGATAATTTCGTTCATGGGTTTTGAATAAAACATGCTAAGACGGTCGCATATTAAAGGATTTTATGCTGTTGAGCCCTATCGTATATATTATTTTCTAGCGTCAGGGAGAGGTATTTGAGCTTTAACCCAAGTGGTTTTGGTATTACAATAAAACTATGATCAGATCGGCTAAGTGTCCAGCTCCCAAAATGAAACTGCGTTCCGGAAATTTACCCGTGTACTGGTGGACCACTACGAAAGAATTGCCTCAGGCTTCGGCGGATTGCTCAGCGCGTAAGAGGCCGAAACAAGATCACGCTTAGAACCGCAGAGTATAAGAGTCGAAAAAAAGAAATTCCGCCACGAAATCAACAGCCAAAAGGCACGCTGCTGGCAGGAGCTAATCAACGATGTAAACAGAGAGCCATGGAGACTCGGATATAAGCTGGTTTGCAAAAAACTCGGTGCCCACCGGTCACCTTTTTCTATGAAAGTAGCGAAGATGGAAGAATCGTGCAGGCTTTTTTCTGATCCGAGCTAACGCTGTCGATGAAGAAGTGAGTACTGAGGGGTGCCCACTCTTCACTGCAAAGGAACTAGAGGTAGCGATCCTGCCCATAAAGGACACAAGCCAGCAGGACCGGACGATATTCCCAGCGAAGTGGTGAAACTCGTATGTAAATACAAGCCGGATTTGCTACTCGCCATATTCAACGCATATTTGCCAGCAGGTGTTTCACCCTCCCGCTGGGCGGTTGCGAGACTTATGTTGGTAATCAAGGGCAAAGGCGACCCAGAGGTGCCGTCAGCGGACACAGTGGGGGAACTGTTTAAAAAGCTCATCAAACTACGACTGACGACAATTCGTGCCACGGGGGCTACTCACCAACACAATATGGTTTTAGAGCAGGGCGATCCACAATTGATGCAACTGAGGAGATGGTCCAAGCGGTAATACTGGCTGAGCACACAGTCGCCACTGTTGGTGGGTGGTGCTCCTTGTGACCCTCGTCATAAGGAAAACGTTTAATACTGCGTGCGGCTTTGGAAAATCAGATCAATATTCCAGGCTACCTATTGCGGATGTTGGGGACTATCTAAAGGGCCGTGCCCCACTCTACGATACTCGGGAAAGACAACGCAGAATGAAGGTAACATCCGCGCTGGTCAGGGATCTCTCCTTGGTTCTGACCTTTGGAACGCCTTTTACGAAAGATTTCTATAACTCAAGAACGTCTAAAGTTCCTTATCCAGCAGGCGTCGCTTGTGATGAGGGCACTTCAGTCTTCCTCCTTCTTTTTTACGGTTCCGGAATATGGGCTGACTCCTTTAGCAAGGAAATGTACTGTAAACGCCTAGCGCAAGTACAAAGACGAGGCGCTCTGCGAGGACTACAGGCTATTCGTTGCTTTGTCTATTTGGATCGCATAGTGATATATAGGAAAAATCTGGAGGACCACAACAGAAAGTTACGATCCGGGTTTGATAGATTACGGAAAAATAACTTGAAATTACAGTCTGGGAAATGTAAATTCCTGTCCAAAGAAGTAGTGTACCCTGAACATATCTACTTTCTTTCTTTTTCTTCAGCCTTTATCCGGTGTCCGGATAGCTCAGTGGTTAGAGCACTAGGCTGTCATACGGAAGGTCGCGGTTCAAATCTCACTGGTGGCAGTGGAATTTGCATCGTGATTTGACGTCGGATACCAGTCGACTCAGCTGTGAATGAGTACCTGAGTCAAATCAGGGTAATAATCTCGGGCGAGCGCAATGCTGACCACATTGTCTCCTAGTGTACCGTTACGGTCTTGAATAAAGTGCTCTAACACATTTCAAGGCCCTGATCCAATATGGATTGTTGCGCCAACGATTATTATTATTATTATTTGTCCCGTTCACAAGCGAGGTCGGCTCGTCGTGGTCGGCTTCGCCATTTAGCTCTATCGAATGCCTGATCTGGGTGCAATCTCGAGGCTTTCAAATCCCCATCCAGCGTATCAAGCCACCATTGTTTAGATCTGCCTTTTGGTCGTTTACCATCGTTGGCGCGAATTGCGTGACCATACCATCGAAAACGCCTCTCTCGCAACTTTTCCACGATCGGCGCAACCCCATAACGATCGCGGATATCCTCATTTCGGATGTGATCTAAACGTGTGACGTCACTAGTCCAACGAAGCATCTTCGTCTCCATTACCACAAGACGCCGTTCATTGTCTTTTATAGTCGGCCAACACTCAGAACCATAGAGAGCGACTGGACGAACAACATTGCGGTAAATTTTAGATTTGAGACGTTTGTTGATACGTCGATCACAAAGAACACCAGTTGTGGAACGCCACTTCATCCAGGTTGCGTTAATGCGTGAAGCAATTTCATAACGCAGTTCTCCATTGGCTGATAGCGTTGACCCGAGGTACTTAAATCGCTCAGTTCTGGGCAGATTACTGCCACTGACAGTGATTGTGCCTGTTTCATGGGGATCGGTCGTCAAAAATTCAGTGTTGTTTAAATTCAATCTGAGATCGTGTTGGCAATCATTCCATTTTGGGACAAGTTGCTCGAGATCATTTTTGCTATCAGATGCTAGGAAAACATCATCTGCATAAAGCGGTGTGTAGGGCGCTGGACGTTGGATATCCTGTGTGACGGTGTTCATAACAAGAACAAAAAGGAGTAGTGAGAGGGCGCTTCGTGGTAGAGCAATTGAACCCGGCACGAAGTGTTGTCGTAAAGCATACCAGATGAGTTCGTGTGGTACACGGTCAAACGCTTTCTCTAAATTCAGAAAGGCAATGTATAGAGGGCGAAGCTTCTCACGGTGTTTCTCCATGAGTAACCGCGCAGCGTGTATTGCGTCAGTAGTTCCCCAGTTCTTGACAAATCCGGCTTGATTCACGGTTACTTCAACGATTTCGCGAATACGGTTGTCAAGAATGCCTTCAAAAATCTTCATGAATTGGGAAAGTAACCGGATCGGACGGTAATTTGAACATTCTGCTGGACCAGTTTTATTTTTCCATATTGGAACTGTGGTACTTTCTTGCCAGTCAGATGGTGTTCTTCCTTCCTGAATAACCCGGTTAAAGAATTCACTAAGCCACAGTGTTGGGTCCCAGCTCTTCGCTTTCCAGAGCTCAGATGCGATGTCGTCAGGTACTGTTGCTTTCCCCGACTTCATTTGTTGCATCCTCGACTTCAGTTGCGCTGACTGGTGGAACTGGTCCAAATGTCGGCAATGATTGTGGAAGTGGAGGATGAGCAAATTCTTCAGTTGAAATCTGCTCGAAGTATTCTCGCCATCTATCCATTGTGGCTCTATGGTTGGTAAGCAAAGTACCGTTGTTGTAATTAACGCAACAGAAGTGTTCGATATGCTGTGTGCGTTCATTACGGCTTTTAACAAGTCGATATAGATCTCTCTTGCCATCCCGAGTGTCCAGTTTATCGTAAAGATTTTTGAAATGGTTCGCTCGGGTGACAGCGACCGCTTTCTTTGCTTCACGGTTGGCATTCTTATAAATTTGCCAATTAGCAGGCGTTTTATCGTCGAGAAATTTGTGGTAGAGGCGTTTCTTTTCGCGGACCTTCATTTCAACATCATCATTCCAAAGCCAAGTATCTCGGTTGATGGACCGCTTACCCGGCTTGATGACCCCGAGGATTGCAGAGGCTGCTTTGTGGATCGTGTCTTTCATTTGGTTCCATGATTCTTCCACATTCGTAATGGTCGGCAATCGTATGAGTGAGATCGTTTATTCTTTCTTCTCACCAAATCGCCACCATTTAATGCGTCGCGAGCCAGTGCGTTCCTCGCGCTGTTTTATCGGTGGCTTAATTCGCAGGACAGCAATCAACGGCCGATGTTGAGGTGCGATGGTCTCATAGGGAACGACTTTGCAATCAGTGACAGTGGTAAAATGTCGGCGTCTTATGAGAATATAGTCGATTTGCGTTTTACTGTTTCCACTATAAAATGTAGGAAGATGAGACAATCTTTTGATGAACCATGTATTCATAAGTACAAGGTCATGGGTGTCCGCAAAATCGATTATACGCTCGCCACCCTCACTGCGCGCTCCGAATCCCTTTCCCCCATGGCACCTGTTACCGTCTGCCTTTTCACCCACATGACTATTAAGGTGGCCATGATGATATAGTCGTCAGCAGGCACATAACAGGCCTTTTGATCGAGAAGTTGCCAGAAAGCATCTTTCTCGACATCAGGTCGACCTGTCGGTGAAGAAGTGAATAATGCGATCAGCTGATATAATGGTGAGCTTCATCAGCCGATCATCAAATCGTTCGACTTCTTTAATGGCATCACGGAAACCCTCTGAGATGGCAATGCCAACACCATATTGAGTGTGTGGGTTACCAAAATAGAGAAGTTTGTAGCCATTTTTACCGCGTTCGCGTTCAATGCTTTTGGCACCAGACCATCGGGTTTCTTGCAGAGCGCAGATATCAATGCGCCTTTTCCGAAGGGCTCTTGCGAGTTCCTCGGTCTTTCCAGTTAGGGTACCAACATTTAGCGTGCAGCCACGTATTTGTTTTGTTCGTTGTGTTCGGAGTAACTTGCTTACGTCCTGACGCCGTCCCATTTCTCGACAGGACCGGGGCCCGTCCTGCCGCGCCGGCTGAGGTAGACGCCCTAGCATTTCTCCGAGGCTTGGGACTCAATCCGATCTACTCAGAAGAAGGAACAAGACCAGCAAGTTGCAAGCCCACAAATTTCTATTCTTTTTAGTTGCGTCTTACAACAAGCAGGGAAGGCTGTGAGTGTATTTTTAAGTCCCAACTTACAAGGCCTAAAGGAGTTTTGGGAATCAGAACGGCGCCCTACAGCGCTCATTGGGCTCTTTGGAGCGGTCATCGATACCTGCCTAAATATCAACATTACGGCATCGCAAAGTATTTTGCGATCTTTAGACTGCATTCACAAAAACATGATTCAGGTCGAAGTAACTAACAATGTGGACATCGGAGAGGAAAACGGTGCTTTCCAGTTCAGTGCTCCTTCGGTTCACTACTTTTTTCTTTCGCATGACTCATAGCATAGATGACAAGTGCTTGCGATTATTTGCGGGTGGAGGGCTCTCCCGGGTTTAGCATTTCATCAACATGGAATCCATCTTCAGTCAGAACGCTCATTTGTTAAAGTTTACTCAGAAGCCTAAAACTAACAGAGCCCCGGAGGAAGACTTTGAAACGCTTCACCACCTTCGGCTATGAATCGTTCGCCATGCATGCAAAATTGCACAGCAAGAAATTACCCCCAAAATTTTCATTTATCAAGCTGACCCCGAACCCTACCCGGCGATCGACTCGTCTTTTGACACTTACGCACTGCGTTTAGGAGGCGATAAACAAACCACGGACTTCGGCCGTCATGCCGTTGTCGAGCTGAAATTGAAAAAGAGTGCAACATGAACAAAGTCCCCGTTTTCAGGCCTGCTGAAGCCTTTCGACTGTCGAGAGAAAGTCAGCAAAAAACACATGGAACTCTGCATGATTACGGCGGTGCGTACCCACCC
The DNA here is from genome assembly GCF_905115235.1 of Hermetia illucens. Classification (NCBI taxonomy): domain Eukaryota; kingdom Metazoa; phylum Arthropoda; class Insecta; order Diptera; family Stratiomyidae; genus Hermetia; species Hermetia illucens. The sequence goes on from NC_051854.1 coordinate 76,398,952, forward strand.
CCATTCGTCTTCGCTGGCTTGCTTCCAAGGAACTTTCAACGAACGACGGCCCCTTTCCTAACTCCCCTGCGGCATCGGAATTCCATCAACTGCGGCATAGTGATAACAGCCCCAAGCGCCGATAAGTTGCAACCAAGCCGCGGCCAACGACATTGACCCGGTGTCAAAATACAACGCGATGCGAGAATGGAATTACATAAGCACCCGACCACACAGCCATGTATGCGCTGAAACTCTTACCTCGTCTGCAGTCGCCACCGACGTAATCCAATTATCTCGTGTAAATCGCAACCCCTAATCCTTGCAGTTGGGCTCGCCCACGACGGAATTCACTTTCCACAAAACACTCTCGACTGGCTTATCACCTGCCCTGGAGCACCTCTCAACCGAACAACACTGGCTTCACGCACAATCACAACAGCAACCAATTACGGGAAACCGACAATCATAATTTCACTCGATTTTCCCGACAAAATGTTCACGGTTCCACCTGAATCCACGGTCAACTGTCCAATCGGCCCAGGGATTTGTTTGTAAACAAATTTGCCGTGGATGCGAGACTGCTCGACGATCGGTGTATTCCCTTGGGAAATGTTGAAACTGTCAGCGTGCGATTGTTGTGCAGTGCGTGGAAAATTCTCCGGGAAAATGTATCAGGAAAATGAAAAAGGGAAACACGCAAGTTAATTGCCGTCCGTACTGCACAACTGTATCTGCCGAATGACAGTTTTTCCGCAAACGTCACATTTTTATTGCTTTGCAGATTTTCGATTTTCTCTCGTTGAAGTTGGCAACGGGAAAAGCGGGTTTTAGGATAAAATATATTGATCTAAAATTTGATTATTGAAAACAATAAAATCGTGATTTGAAATGGTAACTGAATGAGTGTCGTATCTAAAATGTCTAACTACAAATAAATCAATTGAAATAAATGCAAAATTCCACCATTATCAAAAAAAGATCAAAATTTAACAGTGTATTTGAGATTCATCATTCCTACAATGTTAGCAGTTGGCTGCCTTGAGTAACAAATAAATGTCAAAGAACTTTTTGGCCGTTCAATTGATTACTTGTCAAGCATTGGCTGGTTTGGCCGCTGGGGCAGTTTCTTCAATTGTTACTTAGATTGGCAAGCTGCAGTATCAACCGGGCGGCAGTGTACTTGTTGTTTGAGTACAGAAATAAATAATAAAGAATGGCAAACGTGGAGTCTATGATTGTGGAAGAAAAGCCGCCACCACCGAAGCAAGTCGACCGGGAAAAGGTGAGTTTTGATTTTTAGGTTAAAAGCCGGCTCCTTACAAATTTGGTTTTCTTCTTTAATTGAATTCGGTTGTGTTAATTTATTGTGAGAATCCCAAAGGTGTCCTATGCGCGTGTTTCTAGTCTACATGCCGCCGTGGGACAATTATTTCATTGAGTCATTCTAAATACCAACTAACAATAAGTTTTCTCAAATCTTGGAAGCGATATTCAGATGCATTCCGCGCCAGTGCTTTAGAATGCACTAATCAAGTAGAATGTATGTATGATGTTGTGTTGCGCGATGTCTCGGCACGCCAACAATGCGGCTTTCGATGACTCCTGGCACGAACGGGAATAGCAGGCAGTTCCCTACGATGCCAGTGGTTAAGGCGTGTTGTCGGTTGATCAGGGGAGCAACTTTAATGTGCGCCGTTTCTGTATCATGTCCACGAGTCACAATTTGCTCCGCAAAGTCGTTCCGTGGTGTGGATCTGCAAGCAATTAAGGGGAAAAGAACAAAAAAGTGAGCAGGGAAGCATGCTGGTGTGGGTCAGTGAGGACTGACCTGCCTGACATGCCTTTTAGGCTATAGTTAAGAAGCGAAAATGAAGAGCAAGGGGCAGATCGAAGCTAGAGTGCGATTCCGGCTTCTCTTATAAATCTGGCCAGGTGTATCCGAAAGGACCAGTCAGAGAAGGTCCAGTGAAGAACTACACAAATTGGTTCATTCAAGATCAGTCCTACTTTGGGAGAACTTGTCACACTGAAGGATGATATGGTTGTTTGTCTCGTCAACTCCACAGCTACCACATTCCGCCGAGGGGACCGCGACAATCTTGGCGGGGAGAGGAGTTTGAGAATTAGTTGTCTTGAGCTCGCCACCCACTTAATGGTGCTTCGTATGCAGGGCCTCGGCAGAGTCCCGATTTTTGAGTGACAAGCTTATAGCCAAGTGCCCACGGGTCCTCATTCACCTCGTTGACAAGGTTCTGCCAGCCGCAAACTTTGATTTTATTTATAGCGATACCCAGTCTCCTTTTTGCTGATCTATACTGTGCCTTTATGGCGCATGCCTCCTCGTTGTCGTGCCAAACGGCGGAGCTTATGACACTCCCTCCGTAGGTCCGACAATTTCTGTCTTCCACCAGCACATAGAAGGCTTGTCGCACTGGGGCCCCTCCAGGGCATGGAAACTTCACACGCTGTCGTTATCAGGTTCATCATTGAATTTACGACGGTGTCAGCTGCGACGGTACCACCCTCCGGAGCGCCCTCCAGCGCGGCTCTGCCTACTCCAAGAACTTCCCGATTTTCACCCTCGCGACATTCCATGTAAGTCGAGGAAATATACATGTTCTCTGCTCCCGCCTGCTCCAATTTGACAACGATTGGGTTGCTGGAACTCCGGTCCGGTTACAGTAAAGCGTGCAAACTCTTCCTCGCGAGGATATATGCTCTAGGTCTGTCCTGATCAATGTCTGCTGTTGAATACATGAAATTATTTGCTTTGGAAGCCTTTGATGGTTCGGTCGCCTCCTCTAGGAGGAAAACAAGCAGATTAGCTGAGGTGGGTTTCGAGTGTTGCAAATTTATCTACGTCACCCTCAGCATGATCTGCTTGCGTGGGGGGTTCGTCGGTCCCCTTCGGACCGTCGATCCTCATCTCCTCCAATAGCTAAGACATTAGATTTCTGTCTGGGATTTGTAGTCTAACCTAAAATTGATAGACAAGGGTAGCTTCCTCCAAATTACAATTTTTAGTTTTCAATGTAAATATATATTTCGGGAGCAACTTACCCCTTTAGTACTGATGAAGGGGGTAATTGCTCCCGAAATATATATTTACATTGAAAACTAAAAATTGTAATTTGGAGGAAGCTACCCTTGTCTATCAACTCCAACAGCTATCAAAATATTAGACGATGACGGCTTTACGGTTTCTTACTAGGCCAGAGGCAAATTGTAAGACGCTGCCTCACCTCTGCCCTGGGAGCAGCGTGACCGAAGCGGCTCGCAGATGTTAAGTGCTCCTTTATATAATTCGCAGAACACAACATGACTACGAATTATATTGATCGCAAATTCGCCTTATCGACCAAAGCTTGACCTGAGCTGAATTCTCAAAAAAATATTTCCAACAGCTAGTTGGCGGCGTCGATTGGATCTAGGTCGTCGTCCGGTTTTATAGAGCGAAACTTTCACCTTTGTGTTCCTGACTCCGAACCGCACTTTATAGTCTACCCTTTCCAGTGCCTACAGACACTCTCCGTTTATACGGAGCAGAAAAGATTGACTGTCTGTCTGGGGTTCCTCCTCCTTGATAACTATCCGTGTTGTGGGTATCCTGGGGTTTTGAACGCACCGGGATTGGTCGAGCTTGTCCTTATCCATCCCGATCTTCGGCAACCAGATGCGAGCGACCGATCTCCTGGGAATCTGAGAGGAATCGAAGCAGGGGATGTTCGCCTTTCACATCCAGGAGAAGCTCAATGACCAGCTTGGCCCCAACACTGGTCCACACGTTCAGCGCTAGTTTGCCGCATCTGCCAGCGCCACACGCAAATGGCTCCTGGCTACCTCGCTGAAGGGTTTCGCAGTTCGTGGCCCGTCGGCTGGCTGTTGCTGAGAGTCTTGAGATCGATTGTGTTTCAGAGCGAAGGGCTTCTCCTTCTACTCGTTTGCTTTTATATTTCTCAACAATTGCCTGGTATTTAGCGAGGTCCTTTTCATCCCGTTCGTCCACAGTACCGGCCTCTTTGTTCTTAACAATCTTGCTGAGAATATGCATGGTTTTCTGGTACTGGCTCTTGAGCAGGACACGAGATGGTCTTTGCTTTTTAGCCGGTTTCTGGTGATCGACGTTCTTATCGGTCTTTACTACCGACGTCGAGGGTTTCGAGGGTATACCTAGTACTCGCTACACCCAGCTTGGCAGCAGTGGATTCCAGGCTGGAATCCATAATGTCAACGGGGTTCGTAGATCTGATATTATTTCAAACTAAGAACTCGGCTAACTCCTACTTGATCTCTCTTGGTGACGGGTCCTGCGACAGGCCGACCAAGAAAATGCATCCAATTTCGTTACAAACAAGATGATCGGATCGAGCAATAACCCTCGGAAAATGCTAGGGCGTCCCCCGCAGTCGACGCGGCAGGACGGGCCCCGGACCTGTCGAGAAATGGGCAAGGGTTCTTGACGCATGGACGGCGTCAGGACGTAAGTAAATTAGTTCAAACAAAATAAATACGTGTCTACGCTAAATGTTGGCACCCTAACTGGAAAGGCCGAGGAACTCGCAAGATCCCTTCGGAAAAGGCGCATTGATATCTACGCTCTACAAGAAACCCGATGATCTGGTGCCAAAAGCTACGATACGAACGTGAACGTGGCGAGGTTATAATCGATTTTGCGGACTCCCATGACCTTGTACTTAAGAATACTTGGTTCATCAATCGATTGTCTCAGCTTCCTACATTTTATAGTGGAAATAGTAAAAAGCAAATCGCCGATATTCTCATAAGACGTTGACATTTTACCACCGTCACTGATTGCAAAGCCGTTCCCTATGAGACCATCGCATCTCAACCTCGGCTGTTCACTACCGTCCTGCGAATTAAGCCACCGATAAAACAGCGTGAGGAACGCACTGGTCCGCCGCGCATTAAATGGTGGCGATTTCGTGAGAAGAAAGAAGAAATGATCTCACTTACGCGATTACCAACCCTTACGAATTTAGAAGAATCGTGGACCCAGCCCAGGTAAGAAGTACATCAACCGAGATATTTAGCTTTGGAATGACGATGTTGAAATGAAGGTCCGTGAAAAGAAACGCTTCTACCACAAGTTTCCCGACGATAAAACTTCCGCTAATTGGCAAATTTATAAGAATGCCAACCAGGAAGCAAATAGCGATCGCTGTCATTCGAGCGGACTATTACAAAAATCTTTACAATAAACTGGACACTCGGGATGGCGAGAGAGATAAACCGAACACTTCTTTTGCGTTAATGACAAGAACGGTACTTTGCCTACCAACCGTCGAGCCGCGACGGATAGATGGCGAGAATACTTATTCAAGAAAGTAGAACACCATCTGACTTGCAAGAAAGTATCACAGTTCCAATATGGAAAAAGAAAGGTAGTCCAGCAGAATGTTCAAATTACCGTCCGATCCGGTTACTTTCCCATACCATTGCTTTATGCAGATGATGTTTTCCTAGCATCTGATAGCAAAAATGATCTCGAGCAACTTGTCCAGAAAATGGAATGATCGCCTCATGCAACACGATCTCAGATTGAATCTGAATAAAACTGAATTTTTGACGACCGATCCCCATGAAACAGGCTCAATCACTGTCAGCGTCAGTGACCTGCCCAGAACTGAGCCATTTAAATACCTCGGGTCAACGTTATGAAATTGTTTCACACATTAACGCAACCTGGATGAAGTGGCGTTTCACAGTTGGTGTTCTCGGATCTAAAATTTCCAGCAATCTCTCTATGGTCCTGAGTGTTGGCCGACTATAAAGGACAGTGAACGGCGTCTTAGATTGGTCTGAACATCAAAGTCGATGGTAAACGAAACAACGGTGGCTTGATACGCTGGATGGGGATTTGAAAGCCTCGAGATTGCATCCAGATCAGGCATTTGATAGGGCTAAATGACGAAACCGATCAGGACGAGCCGACCCCCCTTGTGAACGGGACAAAGGTCGTCTACGTACGCGATGTGATTGCAAGGCGGAATTGGCAATGGAGAGGTCGCACATAAAGGATTGCTGGCTACGCCATATAGTAGGATTCACTTTTCTAGATAGTTGCATGGTCACATGGGTGTGGTTGCAGCGCTATGCCTCGTCGATGGGTGGCTGTCAACTAACGATTATTAGGATTTATTTTTGGAAACCTGTTTGTGAACCATTGATTCACGCAGGTTTTCATCTCATCCTGTTCACGCATGTCTTTATGGAGAAGCAATCCACATAACCGTTTAAGTGGAGCCCCGTGTTTTAGAGCTGCCGATGTTTGTATTTATTGTGCTTATGTCTTTTGGGATGTTCATCGAGCTAAAATCTGACGTCCTCTTGCTCAATATAAAAGCGATGCATCTGTTATTCTAAAGTTTGTTTTTTTTTTCAGACATGCCCACTTCTGCTGCGAGTTTTCTGTTCAACCGGTCGTCATCACTCTGTCGCAGAATATGCACACGGGAATGTTCCAGCGAACGAATTACAAATCTACACATGGCAAGATGCCACCCTCAGCGAGTTGACATCCCTTGTTCGCGAAGTAAATCCAGACACACGCAAAAAAGGAACATATTTCGACTTCGCAATAGTTCGGCCCGAGACACGCACTAATCAGTATCGCATGCGTGAAATTGGAGTCACATGTTCCGGAATGAAGGGCGTCGACGATTCAAAAACTCTCGCACAATGCAATTTCTGCATTGGAGATTATATGGACATTAATATTACACCACCGAATCGAATTCCTCCGCCCCTACGTCGCCCGCGTCCGTACTAATATTAAGAGTGTGTAAGTTCTTTGTAGATTGTAAAGCGAATGTTCAGAAACGAAGGTAAAAATAAAACGGCGATGATTCAAATATTTTTTTCGGTTTTATCTATAAAATTCACGTTACATTATTTACAGACTTTTGTATTCACGCTTAACAATAAATAAAGACGCTTTCTCATGACAAGAAAGAAAGTATGTAGCTTCCCTGCGTTCTGGGGAAGCAAAGCTGTGCGCGACTGATCCCTCGCTAGTTATGGAGACTTAAATTAATTTCTGTAAATGGACTGGGGTGGTCCTTGTTGGGGAATAAAGGCCCCCGGTCGCTTGGATTTCTTTTTTCCCATATTTGATAAATCGACTTCGACACCATTGGGAAGGATGGCCTTATTGCCTTCATAATCGACAAAACCGCTCTGTTCAACTTGCTCGTCACGCTTGTTTGGGTCACATAAGATTCCAGTTTCGTAGTTGTATTCCCGCTTCACACCGTCTGGATCAACATATCCATATCGTCCACTGTAAGAAATTTCGAATTGTCAGGAACAGTCTGTAAGGCAGTTAGATGCACACTTACCGAGTAATGCAGTCGATTCCGATTGTCTCCTCCTTGAAAGATCCGTCGTCGTTTTCAAATCCCCAGGTGATGGAGCCATCTTCATGTTCCTCCCGGTATTTCCTAAGGATTTGAGCGACAGGTTTCTTGCGGAAATCTTCCTCCTCGATTTCTGGGACTGGTCTTCTGGCTGGAACTTGTCGAATAGTCTGGACAGCTTCTTGATCGAATTGTGGACGAGGTTCACGGTGTGCAGGACGTCTTACCACCTTCCTTTCAGGGGCTGGAGAGAATCTTTGTGCACTTATTTGGGGTGAGAATGGTCTTTCTTGTGGTTGGAATCGTGGCTCCTCGGCCGAGCTTTCTTGCTGTAGGAAATTGGGCTCAAGAGGCAACGGGGCCAGAGGACTCGGTTGGGGAGCGGGTTGAGTATTGAATTGTGGAAGGTAATTGTCTGGTGTTTCATCTTCAGGCTCCTCTGTAACAGGTTTTGCTTCTTCTAAAAGACGAGGCGTAACTGGAATTGGAATTGCGTTGGGGATTGGTGCTGGACGAGCTCCTGCAATTGGACGTCGAATTCGTACAAGCTTATCATTGCGGAATTGTGGTTTTAGTGATAGCGGAATGGCACCGGGTATGTTGAGTCGGGGTGGAGTTGGACCGCTTTGTGCCAGAATGGCAGTGACACATACGGCCAGGAATAGAAACTGGGAAATGAAAGAAAAGAAATGATTAGGACTCTGTTACTTAATATGGTTCTAACGCAATAAGCAAATTATTTCTTCTAGATAGACTACGAAACCTTCGAATTACTGGCTCTAAGCTGATCACTGCTTTTATGTTTGCAGTCTAATTACCTAAACAATAATTAGGAAGCGAAAAGCACATGAATAACGCCACGATGGAAGTACATGCAAATGCTTCCAAGCCACATACGTTTAATTACAGCTTTTCACTTAAGCATAGCATGATGTTCCAGTCGTTCCAATCCCAAGCATTTCCACAAAGGTTGGGCCCATTATGAATGCGGATTGTCTTCTGTATACCCGAATGAATCGCATTATGCATGCCCAAATGAATCGCATCAGACGTTGCTTGCGGAAATCACGTCGCAACATAATTAGGATGCTACGCACTATAATGTCTAGAAGCCTACATAATGTAGGCTGCATACAATAGCCCACCAACGATCCGAACCGCATTACAATAGCATTTCGCCCACTGCGGTCGGTATCGGTCAGGTTATTGGTCCCGATTACGAAATGCCTAAGGTGCGCCAAAGTGTTACGGTTTAAAATGCAACTCAATTATCGCATTCACTTCTCTCTCGTGAATTTCGCATGCAATCATAAATTCGAGCGAGACTTTTTTTATTGTAATTATCTTCTAAAAACAGATTGTCATTACTCGGTACTTTCAATCCAAGGCTATTTCGTTGGAAAGTTTAATTTTTTCATGTTTACTTTGGTGCTGATCTCTTTTGAGGGTTACATCAGTCACGACCTCTAATGATTATTCCGCATTGCAAATGGTTATGACTTGCAACATCTGTACTTCTTCTTGGCAGGGCAGATTTAATTTGCGGTGGTTTACCTAATATGTATGCGCAATGAGTGGCTTTGTTGAAACTTCCTTATTTGGATTTCTTTCCAGGTGACCTAATTTCCTGGTAGACAACTATTATGTAAATTATGCACGTAGGCCTGCAATATTTTTTGTAGAAAATGTTGATAAAAGCCTATATTCATAAGATGGGGAGTGAGTGAGTCTTCCCCTGAATTGAATGCGGTTCAACCACCTATGTGGATTCAGCAAAAAATAAATCGATGGCGCAACAATCCAATTTGAACTTAACATAGAGAGCGGGTGTGACAAAAGGGGGTGGAAAGGGAGGATCCTCCCAGATCCGGCGGTTTTTCGGGGGCTCGAAGCAGAAATTTCAATGAAAGCGGGGACTAATAGGAGTACCCCCATAGTTTTCACCCCAGGCCCCGTTTTTCGCATAATTTCCACTCTGGACCCGGATTTTCTCTCTACGGCGCTGATGGATAGTGTTAGAGCACTTCATTTTACGATCATAAGGAGTTAGTTGCATCCTCGTCAGGAAACTAAGTGCAGTTTTAAATCATAGGAAAGCGGGATTTTCTGCAATTTTTTCTGGTAACGAATTATAGATTCATTAGAGTACTTGCGATAGTCCTATCCAACTGGTTCGCCTGCTGGTCATGTGTTAGGGGCAAGAAGATCTATTGGGGGGATGAGCCGAAGCTGTCCTCCCTGCACTGAAGAAGGTACTAACAGGACGCCAAGCCAAAGTGTAACAGCATACGCCGAGAGCTGCGTGACTAGTGGGGAGCTTGGTTATTAATATGCAAACTCTGAATGCCTTGGCCACCTTCAGTTTTAAATAAGGCCCTTACCCTGATGCCCGATCAACCACGGTGGAGATTCTTCGTAGACTACTCTCTACTCAAGACGCGAATTCAAATAAAAAACAAAAAAAACAGCTGATAGAAGAAGAGGTGGTGGCGCCAGGCCCATGTCGGAGGAAGAGCTGCTGATATCCAGCCAGGAGACAGTAGCCGCCCAGAACAGTACAGTCAACGCCAGCCGTAGCACCGCTGTGCTGAAACCAATCGCAGTGATACCACAGAGCGAGGCTGCAGACGGACTAGTGGTTTCCTAACAGAGCTAAGGACTGACAAGAATGTTAGTCACCGGAAACTGGTTAAGAAGCAGAGGTCCACTGAAGTCCTGCTGAAGAGCCAGTGCCAGAAGGCCATACATATCCTGAGTGATTACGAAAAATAAGGAGGTCGATTAAAAGAACCTGGTGAAATACCAGGCGTTTATTGAAGAAGCAGAAGGCGACTCTCTCCTCTCTCAAACGTAATCGAACTCAACACCAGGTCGAACAAAAACACAAATGGAGCAGGGTGTGCAACGCCTCGCGCATTAAGCAACCTCTGCAAACAGGTAAGCAACAACGGTTGACGAGCACGAAGTGCAAAACCCTTCAGCGACGTGGCCTGAGGCGCGTGTAGAACTGGCGGATGGCAATTCCGCTAACGGCAAACTAGCGCTGTAGGTGTGGACCAGTGTTGCGGCCGGGCAGTCGGAGATAGTCATCGGCAAACACACGGGATCCATCTCCTGCTTCGATTCCTCTCAGCTGGTCCGTGGGTTCCACGTTATAGCAAACGAGGACCAATTCCCCAGGGGTTTTTTCGGTTCTCACTGAATGTCATCCTCTACGAGATCCGCAGGGGATCAGTCTCTCACATCTGATTGCCGAAGATCCGCATGGATAAAGACAAGCTCGTCCCTGCGCCTTCAAAACCCCAGGGTTCTCATGGACGACTGGGTAGTTATCAAGGAGGAGAAATTCCCAGCGAACAGCTTATCCTTTCGTAAGAAGAAATGCTTTAAGGAGCTCTGTTCAGAAGCGGACGTAAACCCGTGGAGGGGTGAGAATCATGATGGAACAATTCAGATGCCATTCCTCCGCGCAGATCATGCACTCCACCCTCTAACTGAAGATCACCCAAAGGTTATTCTCCTAGCAAGAGAGGGGCATTAGTCACGACGAGCTGCTAGAGATTACCGGCAGACTAGGCGACAGTGAAGCCCCGGGTCTGGATGAAGTGCCGAGTAGCTCGCCATGAAATTCAAACCGGACATGTTCGCTGAGTTGTTTAAAGGGTATATGTCGGAGGGCCTAAGTCTAAGTATGGGTTGCTTTACCGAGTATGGGTGGCCCTAGGCAAAGCCGTCGGCTCCTTATTTCGAGAGTTGCCTAACTTCATCTTACCTTAGCTCCAGTCTAGGCATCGTCACTGAAGTTAGAAGCAGGATGTGTGATCGCAGGCATGATCCTCATCGACATCTAGGCGAATGATGGTCGAAGCTTCTATGACTCATCGCCAGTTAGCACGAAGTGAAACTATTTTGAAGTGACAAAAAAATGGAATGATTCACCACCATCTGCTGGGGATGAAGGAGCTCCGGAGGAAAGTAGCAAATAACGACAAGAATCGCAGTTCTAATTCTGCCCGCGACGGAGTACCAAAGGAAATATTGCCTTAGAGAGCAAATCTCATTGAAGAGATGCTCCAAGCGCCTCTTGTACGGACATCTGGCGAGAGTATGCACAAATGTCGTTGATCGGTATGACCGATGCAGACGTTTTGGACAAACACAACAAGGATCCCAAATGTATATTGTGTGGTGAAAAAGAAGGCCTGGACAGCGGATATATTTCCGGAAGCGGATAGTGCCCTGAGTTTAAAAAGGCGCTAAATGCAGTGAGAAAACGAGGTTGATCGAAATCAACCCCCATCTAAATAGGGTTGCTCAAGATCGGCTCTCGCAGATCAACCACGAATCAGAGGTTCAAGTGGCTATGAGAACTCCATAGAAACCCTAACAATAATGTGTGGGTAGGCGATCCCACAGTCGCAGGAAAAAGAAAGAAAGCCGAACATCCCAGCCCCAACAGTGTCAGAGGCGACCCAGGTGACACCAAAGCACAAGGTCATCGACCTTCGATCAAGTAAGAGAGTGTGAGATAACGAGGTGAAGATTTAGGGAATCAACAGGCACAAGAAAGAAAAAAGGCGACCAGTCCAACAAATGGAACTAAAAGTTCAGAAGGAGGAAAACATGAAACGAAAGGTGCCAAATCGCCAGGAGGTAATTGTAATCTCCAGCAAAGGAAATCTATCTTATGCGGAGATACTGAAGAAGGTGAAATCTGACCACGACCTAAAAGAACTAAGCCTCCTTTAAAGAACTCTGCGAAGAGGCCATCATCGACCCGTCGGGAGGAGCCTATAAAGCGGTAATGGTTGAGTTGAAAGGAAGCAAAGCCCCGCAGATAAAATGCCCAGTTTTGTTGCGAAGAATAGTGACCACTCTATTCCCAGAGCAAAACAAATGCACTATTGCAGTCGAAAGAGGCAAAGGATATCCCAAGTATGGCAGAGAATGAGTTTACCATTGCCTACGAAAAGATAGGGGCTAAAAAAGCACCCGGGCTGGAGGGAATACCAAACGTGGCTTTGAAGGCGGCGATAAAAGCAAGATCGTAGTGGTTCATTTCTACTTTTAATACGTGCTTGGAAGAGGGCACCTCCCCGACTCAGTGGAAAAGGCAAATGCTGGTTCTGCTACCAAAGAGTGGTGAATCACCTGGAGAGCCATCGTCGTATCGTCCCATTTGTTTGTGGGACAGTGTGGGAAAGTTGCTGGAGCGCATTATTTGCAACAGGCTGCTCCCAGTTGTAGAGGAATCAGGAGGCATGCCTACACAACAAAACGGTGTAGCCTTAAGGACCAAGAAGCGAGAATGCTTCAAGGAACTTTGGGTAGAGGCAGGCCAAAGCCCCTGGGGAACAGCGTACAAGGTGGTTATGAAAAACATGAGAGGGCGAACACCATAACTGACATAGTTTAACCAGTTTTGCCCTCGAAACCGAATAAGCCCAAGACATCCATCATTATACCGCCCGATTTGCCTCATCGACACGGTAAGAAAGATGCTCGAAGGGCCATCTACAATAGACTGCTCCCTATCATTGAATATAAGGATGGACTATCGGATCGACAATTTGGATTTCGACAACACTCAACGATCGACGCCGTAGACATTATTTTGAAGCTGACTCGTGACGCGATGTCGTCTAATAATGGACGTCAAAAATGCGTTTAATTCCACTAGCTGGGAGTGGATAAAAAACTCACTGACTAAAACGGATGTCCCTTGTGATATGACTAAGCTCCTCGAAAGTTACCTCTCGGAGAGGACACTTTGGTATGACACGGATGAGGGATTCAAGCAGTACACTGTCACCGCAGGAGTACCACAGGGCTGAGTGTTGGGTTCTTTCCTGTGGAACGTCATGTACAATGGGGTCCCTGTCCTTCCCGTGCCAAAGAAGGCAAAGGAGGCCACGATAATCGGTTTCGCAGATGATCGAGCTGGGGGTGATGATTGAGGCTAAAATCAATTTCAAGGGATACATGGACTACACGATTTAAGTCAAAGAGGAGGAGCCTGGAAGACTCCCTAAAAATCAACCGAAGCTCGCAAAACATCGTCGGGGAAATGCTGAAGTCGGAGGTAAACTGGTGTACGGTGAACTCCGCAATCAAAATTATGCAGGAGGAACTTGGAAAAGCGGAGTGCGCAAGGAGGATGTGAAGAATGAAAGCTTTGGTCGCTTAAAGCGCAGTCCACCCCGCGATGTAATGCTTTGCGATGGTTCTGCGGGGAGGGAAGAGGGAGAAAGTGGAAGTGGCTTTAGTGGGTGAGAATCCCACACACTGGTGCAAGTTACTGTAACTTTGTTAGTAATAGTATGATTTTAATTAAACTTGGGGACAATATGCTTCATATTATATTTTATATTACTAGCAACTTTTATAAATCTGGGTTAAATTTAAGGGGGGTTCTACTCAATTTCCCCCAAAATATGGTAACATACTATTATTAACTAAATTTGAATAGATATCGATATGGAGAGTATTTTGAGGCATGGACACCATATAGAGGCAGCTTCATCAATTTTTTCAGATTTTTCGGTTGGGTAGTTTCTGAGATTGAGTCCGTTAAAGAAATCATCACTTTCCACCCCTCCCACTTCCCGCCTTTTTAACAAATATCAAAACTAAGAAGAACCGGCTTCGAAAAACATGACTATATTCGGTGAAAAAAAAAATTTACACCTCCCTTTTACATGTATGGGGACCCCCCCTAAATCTCAACGTAGGAGGATATTACTCGCTGCATGCTGGACATTCACACTTCCCACCTTCTTACCAAATTTCGTGTCAATTGGTATAGCCGTTTCTGAGAAAAGTGCGTGTGACAGAGAGACAGACAGACAGCCGAAATCCAAAAGAACACCAGGATGATCTGCTAAAGCGATGGATAAGCAAACTTTCATGGAGGTGTGGCTAGATCTGTCTAGCAAAGCAGGCACCTCCACGGATAGAGCTCTCCATGTTACAGAAGGCATCTCTAAAGCATGTGACGTGTCGATGCCTAGGAAATGCTCATTCACCAATAGAAGACCCAATTATTGGTGAAATAGTGAACTTGCCAGCCTTTGATCGATTTGCCACAGAGTCAGACGAACAGCTCAGGCAATAGGTAGGATCGATCAAGGGTAAAAGGGGCATGCCTATTGGGTAGCTCGCAAAAACCTCAAGCTCGCCATCCAGCGGAGTAAGAGGGAATGTTTTAAAGAGCTCTGTTTGGGGTAGCGCCTATAAAATCGTGACAGGACGATTGAAGGCCGATCATTTCCGCAGATCACGTGCCCTATGCTCTTCTTGAAAATAATCCAGGGGTTATTTTCCCAACCAGAGGGGTTACTGACACCTTCCAGCGTCCCCTGAATGTGACGCCGATTCCACCAGTCACCAGGGACGAGCTGCTGCAGATCTGCAGTTGAATAGACGTATGTCCGAGAGTATCTTTCCTGCACCGTGGAAGCGGCAGAAGCTGGTGCTGCTGCCTAAGGCTGGCAAACCACCAGGGGAACCGTCTTCCTATAGACCCATATGTCTTCTAGACACTATGGGGAAAATGTTGGAGCGGATTATTTATAACAGATCACTTCCAATCTTTGAGAGCCAGGGGGGCCTTTCTGATAGGCAGTATGGGTTTCGTAGAGCCAGATCAACCATTGATGCCATCAAAATGATTACTAGTTTGGACGAAAATGCCATTCATGGAAGCGGTTGAACCAGCAAATATTGTGTGGTGGTGACTCTGGATGTGAGGAATGCATCCAACTCGGCCAATTGGAACCTATACAAAAGTCTCTGGCGACGATTAGTGTTCCCACCTACCTCGCCGCTATTGTCGATAGCTACTTGGATGAGCGAACGCTCTGGTATAATACCGATGATGGACCCAAGGAGTACGTTGTCTCCGTAGGTGTCCCACAGGGCTTTGTACTGGGCCCACTACTGTGTAACATCATGTATAATGATGTACTTAACCTTCCGGTTCCGGAGGAGGCCACGGTGGTGGGTCACGCGGATGATATAGCACTGGTTGTGATCGCAAAGCATCTCGAGGATGCTGAGTTGTACTCAAGCGAAGCAATCAGTGTTGTTAAGGCTTGGCTAAAGAGTGCTTGACTGGCACCCGCGGAGGAAAAGACGGAAGCGGTCCTCGTTACTAAGCGCCGCAAAAGAAATTACGCCTGCATTAGAATCGGGAATCGTATCATCACTTCCAAGCCGGCCATCAAATACTTAGGGGTGATGATAGACGGAGGACTTAATTTTAAGCAGCCCATAGAGCATACTTGTAAAAGAGCATCCACCACGAGTATGGCTCTGGCAAGGATGATGCCGAACGTAGGAGGCCCGCGGCACACTTGCAGGCTGCTCATAGCCAGGGTGGTGAGCTCTATCATGCTGTATGCAGTCCCAGTTTGGGGAAAAGCACTGCAGGTTTTAGGCAATACACATAAATTGAGTACGGTTTACAGAAGAACATCCCTAAGGATGTGTTCTGCCTTCAGGACCGTCTCAGACGATACAGCGTTCGTCATCTCGGGAATAATGCCGATTAACATCCTGGCAACCGAAATGGTGAACATTTATAACACCAGGTCCATCTCTCCCTTATCTCAGGTGAAAAAAGCCAAAAGGGAGAGATCCATAAGCAGATGGCAACAGAGATGGGACCAGTCAGAAAAGGGTCGTCGGACTTACAGGTTGATTCCTTCCATCGGGGAGTGGCTGGAGAAAGCATGGGGAGATCAATTATAACCTTACCCAGTTTCTCACCGGCCATGGAGGGTACCGTCAATACCTGTACAGGTTTAAAGTGGACACCTCGTCTAATTGTCCAAACTGCGGGGTCCCAGAGGATCCAACGCACGTTTTCTTCCAGTGTCCTAGGTTCGTGGAAGAAAGGAGGAACCTAGAGGAAACTCTAGGTGAAGTGCTATCACCGGAAAATTTTGTCCGGAGAATGGTAGCCTGTCAGGAAGACTGGGATGCGATCAATTCCATGATCGCAGTAATCCAGGATAAATTGCGAAAAGCAGAAGAAGTGAGGAAGACGCGGTTACGAACCCCGCGGGTAGACGAAAGGAGACCTAGCTAAAGTAAGCTAACTCCGCCCCGTGATTTAATACCTAAAGGTGGTTCCACGGGGTAGGGGGGGGGGAGTCGGGGGTGGTTTTAGTGGGTAAAAATCCCACACTCTGGCGTGCCCAGACCAGAGTCTTTTGAAGATTTCCACCTTCTGAAAAAAAAAGAAAAAGAGAGACAGACAAACAGACGGACAGACATGCACCGCCTCGATTCTAATAAGGTTTTGTTTCACACAAAACCTTAAAAAGACGGACAGACGAACGGAAGAACTTTAGGGTCACAGTAGGAATCTAAATTACCATGTGCGGCAGCTAGGGATGCTTGCGAACACTAATAATGCAGTGTGGATGCCGTTTACCCCACAACAGAGAAGCTGGAAATTGGAGTGAAGTTAAGATAAAAACATGATGCAGGAACAAAAAGATTTTTTTTTGAAAACATTTACGAGTAAAAAAGTCCAGCGTTTCTGAATGCTTCCGAACTCTTTGTGCTACTATAAATTCTGCTGTATCAAGGTTGTTGCAATTCAATCGTTAATGCGTAGTGAACAGAGAATAAAAAAATTTCTTACAAAAAAAAGTCATGAATGTAAGCATACCCAGGTATACCTGCGAAGCAGTTCCTGGTCGATTTATTCTTCTAGTTTTTCTACGAGTATCTAGTTCGCTAAGATTTTGATAGAAGAAGTGGCCAAGGTTAATTAGATCACAAAAAGGCAGAGTTGAGAGCAAGTCAAACATCCTTCCCTCGTATATGAGTTGAAGTGATGGCTACAGCGGACAATACAATATTATCAAGTCAAGAGTTGGGAGTAGATATGCATAAAGCACCAACAGCGGCTACAGGTTGCCGGTTTTTCAGCTCCGTCTTGCATAATGTTCCAGGTGTACATTCTGCTCACATGCTAAGATCGGTTTTATTAGAGTCGCTATTAACACGTTTATTGCTTCGATTTGTAATTTCAGTAATATGCGGTGTACACTGTAGTCCCCGCACAAACTCACGAAGGGTGTTAGCCTTGGCGGATACACGCAATTTTATGCAGAATAGGCTGAACACGACTACATACAAGGCTGCCAATATTCATATGAACTGATCTAGTGTAGCAGGTTGACATTAAACAGCCGCAGGCAATTACAGGTAAGTGATAAAGGTGACTTGTTCCAGTCTTTCACTGCACACTATGATCGCCTCAGTATGTGCAGGGGCCTGTGACTGACTGTGGCTTGACGTGGCTCCAAACTGCGGCTAGAGGATCAATTACTTGGCGGATGAGTATCAGCTTAGTGTCCTACATTCAAGTTGGATACAGGTTAATCAACAATTGCGTCGTCTATGATCTTAGAATGGAATATTGAATCCGGGGGATCCTACCCTCTCGAAAGCCACAATATTACCAATTTCCATTGGACGCTGGATGTTATGATGCAACTGCTTTCCAGAAAGTATACCAGGCTCTAGTGGCGAAAGTTATATCGAAAATTGAAGGAGACTGAATTCGAGAAGGTGGCCTATAAGTGGACCGGTATTTTGATCGACCGTGAATTGGTCCAATTAAAAGGTTTCCTTGCATCACTATAATCCATAATTTAAAAAGCGAACTTTCATTGAACAAGCCTCAAATGTGAGCAACTGATACAAACGAACTTGTGGCTGATATTGAAAGTGAAATGTCCAAGGTCGTTTTCGTGCGACTTACAATTATGTCTACCGCATGAGTAGCATTTGTGTGAACAGGTACCGGTAATTGGAGAAAATATCTCCAGCGTCTGGCAGCATTCACAATTCAGATTCAGTCCCGCCATATGAACTTGCATGGACGGCATGAAGTGCATCTTAAAAACCAATAACAATACATTATAACTTTCTGTGTTATCTGACTGTGAGTGGATATGATGAATGACGGAGTGTAAATCAACTGAGATGTAAATCTGAAATTGAAGATGCACGAGCGAGTCGGATTGGGAGCTCAGTATCTTCGTTTCCATCCATTATCATGGGATAATTAAAAATTGCCTTGTGCATGATCAAAAGCGGTTAATGATGTTGTGTAAGGTGGAAACCAGAGTAATTTACCGGCAAAATGCCCTTTTTGCTCCATCGAGTCGGTACTGCGAAACTGAGACTTAATCTTAATTGCGTTTTGATCAGTTACGCAAATTGAGAGCGTTCGTAGATGTAGCCTGATATTGCTATCGGCATAATTTTTATACTATGCTAAGTTCATTATGTTAACTTGACCAATCTCTCTGAAAATGAAGCGTTTTAAGGTACTGAGTAAAGCAAACCCTCATTAAAATCGGTTTACTGTTTATCCGTTCCGCTGACTCTCTGTTTTCTTTGTTTATGGCTGCAGATGGAAATCTTAGAAAGATACTGAGGCGCCAGGTTCCAGCAGTATCTAGGATTCACTCCTACTAAAACCACCCATAGTGTCTCCTTCTTTCTTCCCAAGTAATACTTTGCGGTGAGGACGGCGCTTTAAGAAACCAACCCTTCTGCTCTTCGTGGCCACCTTGCGCTCTATGCTTTTGCAGGTTCCACCTGAATCCTCTTAATTGCGGAGTTCACTGGGCACTAGTTTTACCCCGACTTCAGCGTTTCCACGACGATGTTTTGAGGGGTTATGCTAATTTTCAAAAAGTTTTCCACGCTCCTCCTGAATCAATAGATAACAGAACATGACATGCCGTGAGTCCTTAGCTCCTTAAGGAGAAACATCCAATTTGAATCGGTCCAAATGATGTGTTACAGGAAACCGAATTGGATCAGGTAGTAGTTAATCTGTCCGCGTCATCTCTGAATGCACTCCTCAATACGATCAATCAGAATGTGAGTCCAGTAAACCCACTACAACTCCCGCCTAGCCGCCCTTTGGTATTCTTTTCAAGTAGATTCATTCCAAACACCCTGCTTCACCAGAGTT
Organism: Hermetia illucens; assembly: GCF_905115235.1. Classification (NCBI taxonomy): domain Eukaryota; kingdom Metazoa; phylum Arthropoda; class Insecta; order Diptera; family Stratiomyidae; genus Hermetia; species Hermetia illucens. The sequence continues at coordinate 76,418,317 of NC_051854.1, forward strand.
TATCCTAAAGGCACTGCACACCCTTGACGCCACTAAGCGGTAAGTCATGTTTACTCGCTAGTACTTTCCCCCAGACTGATGCCACGTACAATAGTGCAGATGGAACCATTCCGGCTACAAGTCATATGCGGCTATATCTTGGGTCTACAATGTTAGGCATTATTCCTGCAAGCGATACGCTTGTATGGGCCGCTTTCTCACAAGCATGATCCAAGTGTCCCTTGAAATTGATCTTTGTGTTAATCCTCATCTTCAGATATTTGATTACGGGTTTAAAGTGATGACCAACATGACCAATATGGATACGCAACGGGTTCCTTTTCCTACGGTTGGGAATCAACACCGCCTCCGTCTTTCATTCCATAAAGTAAAACTTAACTGTCTTCATCATCATCATCATCAACGGCGCAACAACCGGTATCCGGTCTACGTCGGCCTTAATAAGGAACTCCAGACATCCCGGTTTTGCGCCGAGGTCCGCCAATTCGATATCCCTAAAAACTGTCTGGCGTCCTGACCTACGCCATTGCTCCATCTTAGGTAGGGTCTGCCTCGTCTTCCGGGTGGGATCATCCTCATCCATACGGATTAAGTGACCCGCCCACCGTAACCTATTTAGCCGGATTTTATCCATAACTTGACGGTCATGGCATCGTTCATAGATTTCGTCATTGTGTAGGCTACGGAATCGTCCATCCTCATGTCGGGTGCCAAAAATTTTTCGGAGGATTTTTCTCTCGAATGCGGCCAAGAGTTCGCAGTTTTTCTTGCTTGCTTCAACTACACTTTAATGGCCCTGATGATTTCATTAGCATACACTTCAACATTTTCAGAATATTTTGCGATGGGAACGATGACTAGATGAATCGAAACCGATTATCGTGCCCTCGTATGACGTTCCATAGGAGCGGACCCAGTATTGAACCCTGTGGTATTTAGATTTCGCATCCGCATCGTGCCAAAGTGCCCTTTTCGAAAGGTAGTGGAGAAAAAGCTCACTGGCTAAAATGAGTGTCCCTAACCAATTGATAACTTTCGAGGACTTTAGTTAAATATCTAGTGGCACCCGTTTAAGCCAATGATCTATTTATCCACTACCAGCTGGCTCAATTTTTTGCCCATTTTTGACGTCCAATGCCATCACGGCATTGCATTTATTGGACAACATGGCGTTTCAAGTCACCTTCAAAACTTGGTTGACTTTGACGAAAACCAAACTGGCGCTCCAATGATAATAATTTTTGGCGCAACAATCCAATTGGATCATGCCTTGACCGCAACGGTGCACTATAGTATACTGTAGGAGGTAATGTGGTCAACATTGCGCTACTCATTTACAGCTGAGTCGACTGGTATTCGATATCCAGTCCCAATAGAAATCCCTCTGTGAACAGTGACACTTGAACCTCGACCTTCCGCTACGACAGCTCAGCGGTCCAACCACTGAGTCAGCCGGACATCGCTTCGATAGGCCATCCCTATATATGATACTATAATAGCAAGAAGTCTATTGTAGATGACCCTTTCTAGAATTTTCCTATCGTGTCTATAAGGAAAATCGGTTGGAATGATGCAATACTAATTTTGGTTTCTTGGAGCGAGTGGGAAAACATCTTCTATCATGACTCAAATACGGTGATAAACCATTCGGGTCTACCCTTAACAGCAAATTTAGGGCCTCTACTGGGAACATAATCCATCCTGGGAGCTTTTGTATTACCGATTCTCCGACAAATCTCCATAAGTTCCTTCTCAGTTACTGCAAGCATGGTGAAGACTCTCTACGCTTGTTTATATTTTGCGCTCCTCTGTATGCAGAGGAAAAGTGCCAGTGGGGCAGAAGATGTGGGCACGTCAGTTATGATGTTTGCCCTCCACTTCTTCGTAACAAACCTCTACACTATTTCCCCAAAGGTTTTTGTCTGCCTTCGCACAAAATTATTTGAAGCATTCTTCCTTACTGATGCTTATAGCCTGCTTAAGCCTACCTCGAAGGTTCGCGTATAATTTTCGTCTTTCGCTTAAGTTTGGATTTCCTCTAAATCGGCAGAACCTTCTTGTTCGACAGTATAGACCCCACAATTACCCAATTTCTTCGTTACATAAATAATTTGACCTCATGGCAGCATCACATGCAATCATTACGCATCTCATCATTTGTGGTACTTTTTCTGAATCTGTAGAATCAGGGTTAAGGTCTGCAATAGCATCTCTATGAATACCTCTTCAAACGTTTTAACGAACCAGCCCTGATTTTTAGCTTCGCGGGAACACACATCGTCGCATGGCTCATTTTGTATTTGGAGGAAAATTGCTTGGTGGTCACTATGAGTATTGTCCCCACCGACAAAACAGACCATTCTCCTCGCCAATGTGTATCCATATATGTCTTACATGTCGACTATTGAGCCTGAGCCTGTCCCACGAAAAGTGGATAGATTTCCGTGGTTTGCAAACACCAAGTCTAACTCCGCGAAAACCTAGAGCAAAGTACAGTCCCTGGTGTTTGTAGTTCGACTGCTCCATCCACAAATATTCTGCTAGAATTTTGGGGTTTCGAGTTCTTGCATCCAAAATTAGCATACTTAGGATTTCCTCGCATTGTGTGGACGTTACGCTTGGCGGAGCATTTGTCTGTCTGTCTGTCACGCGCACTTTCTTCAGAAAAGGTTACTCCAATTGATGTTAAATTTCCTGGTAAGGTGGAAATTCGGCATTCCCACGTATACAGTGAGGAACATCGTTCTACCTTGAGTTCAAGGGGTCCCATTAAAGGAAAAAGTGGGGGGGGGGCGGGTATGGGATATTTAGTGGAAGGTCACGATTTGTAGTTTTCGAAGATGGCTTCTTTTTCGACATTTGGTGAAAAAGGGTAGAATACGGGGTTGGAAAGTTATCATTTCTTTCACGGAACCATTCGCCGAAGCTATCAAACCGGAAAATCTGAAAAAAATTACCTGACACGTTTTCCATAGTTAATGACCTGCGTGACAGTCTTAAGATTTTTTTGAAAAGAGTAATATTGAAGTTAGCCATTACGATACGTTTTCACGACTTTGTATTTATTCTTGCTTTAAGGGTTGAAGTCCCTTGAATCCAGGGGGTAGTACGTGTGTTAGAGGCATCTCCGTAGGGAGAAAATTCTAGAAAATACTTCGAGTGAAAACTATGTCAGCCCCTTTACTATTATTCCCAAAGGCTTAGCTATTATGTTGTATGTTTATTCCGGGCTACCCATAAAATTTCAAATTTGTGAAAAACTCCCCCACCTGCCCTCCTCTTCTTAGGAATGAGCAAAGTAAAGTTGACTTGTTTACCTCCTGCATTCCGCATTATTTGCGCCAGGACCACACTTTTCACATCTATGCATTTTCGACCAAGCTGGAAGACAATGGTTTCACTCAGATTGGAAGTGAACTTGAATATAGCTTTGAGCACATTTCCAGTAATTTGACTGCACATTTCCAGTAACTCTTCTCTGATTGTTCCGTTTACTACTATTATCTCCAAAATCTTATAGGATAGTGAAGGTCCCTCCTTCGCTAAGGTAGTAATTCCTGAATGACAATGAAATGAGTGCACATGATTCCTCGTAGGACGGTTAAATAGCCCTACCATAATCTTTCAGAGATCGACCAAAAACATATGCCCGTTTCTGAGCAGAAACTTTCTTCTTGCTTCGCTAAGCAAGCTATTTGCAGTTTCTTTAGATGTCTCTTTTAGGCTTGTTCTTACCATAATAAATCTTACCCACCTCTGGTCTATTTGTCGGATATTGCTCCGGTCGGAGTGGATTGAAATAGATAGGCGGAGCCTATTTAGAGAAAGATACTCTCCGCAATCCTCTCCTCTTTGTGAGAAATCTATTTCTTTGACAGGTCAATCCGCGAAATAATCCTTACTCTTTACACCAATCACCTCCAGAAACGGGTCTCTAAGACCGAATTGAACCCTGATACTTTCAGGGAACTCAGAAAAACTTGTCCTAATCTAGACAAAACCACCCAATAAACCACTTTCCTCCCACAAAACATCAACAAGGTGATCATCCTAGCAAACCGAATCCATAGACAATTTCACTCTTTACAAACCTTTTACCGCCAATATGGACTCGATTTTAAACTTTCCGAAATTCTGATTTTCCATCAGCTACCCGGTGAGCGAATTTTTAGCTTTCTAGACGGACGGAAATCCCTAGTCAATATCCAATACCATATTTATCTTTCTATATTTGCCCCGCTGACATTACCCAGTGTTCAGCCCTTTATGCAACCCTTTTCTCCCTGTTCACCCTTGACATCCCCAAACCAACTCCACCCCGTGTTCTCCCTCCTATCCCTAATTCTTCAATACGCGCATGATCTCATCCTTTATACTTCTAGCAAGGACATTTTCCCTAGTGAAGCTTCTCTGAATTCCCATTTAGACGAGCCGAAAATGTGGAGTGCCATCGGAGCTTTGCCACTCAAAATCCAAGACGATTCTATCTAAATTGTGAAGGATGTTACCTTCCTTGGAGTGACAATGAATTCCCATCCCGCCCACGTCCTTCATATAACTGAGGCAGTGAATTTCAGACCCTGGTGTCCTATCCTGAAACACAAAAAACTTGATTTATCAAATTCAATGACCCCATCTAAAAGAGTGCAGAATCCTTTGTTACTGCGCCAAAATATTCAGAAAGGAAGACCGCTCCAAATACCCCAAATCTTCTTCCGACTCATCTATTTCCCCAGATCTTCTTATCTTTCCAATCATAAAACCGTCTGTTTGATCCCAAATTAGAGTAGTCTCCTACAATGGTAATTACTCCGATTTCCAATTTTATAAACCGTTGCATCATAAATGCTCGTCCTAGCTTCTGATCCCAACCTCTCTCCCGCTTGTTACCCATCCTACTCTCCCTCCTTTTTCCTTTCCCGTTCCACCTGTTTTGATTATGCTCATCGAGTGGAGGTCTTTTCGACTTTTCCTCCAAAATGACATGTAAATAGGTTTTTTATTATATACATTTCTTCAGTGAGTTAGGCTAGGCCATGTGTTATATCTTAGATTAAGTTAGAGTAGTCCTTAACGAAGTCATAACATTTTGAAGTTCTTCGTAAAATAAAAAATGTTGCTTTTCGTTTGGGTCACGCTGCTCCCAGGGTGGAGGTGAGGCAGCATCTGATGAGTTGGCTCTGCCCTGAACGAAACTGGTGACCGTTTTGGTTTTCTTACTTTTTTTAATTGAACTAGACATTCATAGAAACATTTGCATTGTATGTCTTCTGTTTACCCATTCGGGGAGCATAGGTCATTACATAGTTTCTTTTACGCATTGTACCTTTTCTCCCTATTTAGTTTTTATTGAGGTTTTGCTTCAGTTTTATTCTCATCATACCTAATGTTTTGCAAGTGATAAGCTTATAGCAGCGAGACAAATACGAAGGCGAACACCAATATCCATGACAACCGGGATTCGAAATCGGAGCAACGAGACCGATAGGCTGGGGCTAAACCGCAGCTCAACTAGTGTGCAATCAAAGAAATACTTTGTTATTCAGATTTTTAAATTTAGTTTTACCGACCAAATGGAATGAAAAGATTCAGGGAAAAAGATTGGAAAAACGTATTAAAGTACTGAAAATTTGACAATACTTTTATATTAAGTTAAATCGAAGGTTATTGAAAGTGAGGGCGTGGTGCTTGTGTTCAAGCAGACTCTCTTCGCTGATCTCTTCTCTAGGGCTACAATGTACCACATCCTTCAGGTATAGATAGGTCTCGGTTCCAAAAATAATATAATGGAACCTACATTCTTCACAGATTTTTTTTCACTATCGGACAGCAAAAACTCCATTGGAGCCATCGTGCTCGTTAAGGCTTTAATTCGGAAGCAGGAACTTCGTAAAGAGCACAACAATTTAGAAGCTGATTCATGAGCTAACAAAGGTTTGATATATACCAAAGACCTCACAAAAACTTCAAATAATATGAAGGGTGAAGTATAAGTAAGCAGAGTGTATCTACTGTGCTTACCTACCTTTAAGATACATATGTATGTATATATTTCATGTATTTTAATAAAGATAAAAATATGATAAAACCAATTAAATACTCAGAATATAAATCTCATTCAAAGAATGGAATGTGTACATGTATAATAATAATTACAGTATATTGTTTGTAACCAGGAAGTACTCTGAGGCAACGAGGATTACATTGCTTCAAGGAAGTGAAACCAGGTGCAATCAAGCTGCAACTCCCATGCCATCGGACTCGGACTCATACTCTTTATCATAATATCCAATTATGTAAAATGGTAGCAGTAGTTGCTTTTCATGAAGTTGTCGAGCAGTTATTCAGCTAACTGGATACACATATATATGTATAAGTCCAGAAATGTTCGTTATTTATTACAAGAACTTTCGCTAACATTGACACTATCGCTAACATCCGAAATACCAAGACCCAAGTAATTACCCTTCTATGGTCATATCAACCTTTAACTGCTCAACCAGTTATGGCAATTCACAAAGGAATTCCAAAGTATTGCATACACAGAAGTTCAGAGTTACATACATAGTTGATAAACTGGACGCGAGTATTCCACCATAACCTGGCCGGAACACCTTTGCTCGCATAAGCCAGAAATAGTGAAGCAATAGATACTAATCGCAAACCAGTTGCGTTGTTTGGGTGGCTGTTTCCTACTATGATAGAATTCGCAAAAGATATTGCACATAAATGAGCCTGGCGTAGTACAATTCTTTCGTCGCAATGGAGTATGCACTTGGCCAAGCTTTCATTTTGGAAGTCAGAAAAAGGCACCAAGAAAGAAAGAAATTTTTGGTTGCGATATTTTTAGTATGGTTTACTCTGGGTGAATCTCAGATGTCTCACTAAGATACCTTTTATATTTTGAGAAGATTCATTGATCAACCCTAATTTTCACTTTTTCATAAGAATCGAAGTTTTATTCCTAGGTCGCCAGGGTTTTCCAAAATCTTTGCTAATGAGGAATCATCAGGAAACAAAGATGTCCGGAAGTCCTGGTACCAAAACCCCTATGATTTTTTAAGTAGCGACTAGTGACAATTTCACACAAATCGGCTTACTGATAACGACAATTGAATGTGGGAATAAATTCAAACGATGTAATCTAATCAGTGTTTTTCAAATCCCAGTAAATGCCGCTTTCTATGATTGGTCCTCCGGTGAAGATTATTATGCCCTTAAATGCAATACTCGTATTTGCCTCGCCCTCTTCTCATAGCAGTTTATATTTTCCCAAAAGCAAATCATATGAAGGTCCTGGGAGATTAACGCGTTTAGGCTTAATCCTACAATCCTATTCGGATACAGATTTATTTTAAGATCACAATCAGCTCGCCGCCGTGACTAGCATCGCGGTACTCACTTATACTGGTACAAGCTCGTCGTTCGTATGTACCAGTGGATGCGAGGCCTATCTAACACCTCCAACTAAGGGGCACGACGCCTGAGTTGAACAGCGCAACTCCATGTTTGAGTCAAGGAGCTCTGCCCTCGATATGGGCATGACCACGACGAAAATCCAATAATGGGACTAACCGCAAATAACCGGGCAGAGGACACACCATCCAGGAATCGTCCCGAAAAATATGCTCTCAGAGACTTCCTTGAGTAGATGCCACTCCCCAACAGGTTGACTGGAACCACCCGGTGTGGAGGACCACAAGGAAACCTTTCCTCCACTCAACTACCACTCTGCACACAATGAAAGGTATTAGACGTCACAAGGCAAAATTAACTCAAAACACACGAAATTGGTTGATGTACATCACGCCACTATAGCCATTCGCCCATTATGCTGCAGATGAGGTTACGTCGAGGATTTCCCTTCGACGCCGGAAGTCAGAACGCGGGTATGCATTAATGCATCTAAGCGTTTCACTGCTAGCAAGACTCTGGCTACAATCATAGATACTATCCACTATATGAATGGCCATGTCGCCTAGATTGTGGATGTCACTGCACGCTGGACAGATAGAGAGGACATGAAACTAGTCCTCTGAATTTGCTCCATACAGAACCCGACCCTGACTAGAAGCAAGCTTCAGCGAGTAGCGAAAATCATTCGAGATAGAATGTCTCGTCATGACCTGCTGTGCCCCGTGAATTAGGGGATTGTAAATACACTAAAAAGTTTTTCCTGCTTGTCGTAGGAGGCGACTAAGAGGAATAGAAATGTATGGGCTAGCAACCTGCAAATTTTGAAACCTTATTGCTATCGGAACGTTAACAACGCCCCTGCTAGGGTCTAAACTCACGGCTAGGACCTTTGGCTATCTAATGTGTCCATGCTCCTCCAACTCGGGCAAGAATTTAACGATATAAACTCTTAGGCCTAAGCTAAGTAAGATGACGGGGCTTTACTCCCCTCTTGCGAGAATGTGCTTTTGTATTTTGGAAAGCTAAGTGGCGGCAGACACCAATTTGGTATCGGATTGTTTCTAACGGCTACCGCAAGGCAGGGTCTTTGGGCCTGAGAGTCCCCGGTTTCCGACAGATTGTCAGTACAAGATCCCAGGTTAGGCTAAGAATCACTACAACTATACAGTGGTATGCACCAACGAATACTTTCGATATAGTGGAAAAGGATGCTTTCAATTACAAATACGCAGTTCAGAAGAGGCTTTCTACAGGTGACATTTTGATCTGAACTTGAGGTAAAATTTCGGAGGATTTCAAGATTCAGTGGTGTCCGCCAGAGTTGCATTTTATCACTGATATTATTTCTTTTTATTTTTGGTGTCTTGTCCGAGGAACGTGGGCGGTTGGGCTCATAACATTTGTTTGCTCTCTCATCGGATTATGAACCTTGCCTAAATGGCTCTGGATTTGGAAAAAGGGGCTAGTAGAGTTGGATTGAAGATAAACCCCAAAAAAAAAACCAATGTCCTTAGCCTGATAGGTCATCGCCCTCTCCCTATTTGCATTAATGGCAGAGCAGGCAGGCATCATAGTCTAAAATCAGTTATCTCAACATGAAGATCTAGTTGAGACTGTTCTGTGTTAGTGTTCTTTTTGTGTTACTATATGGGAGGAGTACGTGGAAAGTGACCCACACTGTTACTTGACAGCTCCAAGCCATCGTCAACGCTGCGTTGTAGCATCTGAGTACGCTAGCCTGATACTATTGTGGGGGCACATTGGGGGGCGAATCTGAACGCGATTGCACTGACCGTGGAAACAGCTAACGGCCTGCCAGGAGACTGGGGTGGCAAATGACATTTTGACATTTTGACATTTTGTCATTTTCGGACACTCTAGTTTTGTTTGCTGACCCAGTGGCATCTCTCAAACTTTGGATAAATTATAGGAAATAAGTCATTTAAATAATATTAAGTTTGTGTTGTATAAAAAGTGCATTAATCTTCTTCTTTTTCTTCAGCCTTTGTCCCGTTCACAAGCGGGGTCGGCTCGTCGTGATCGGCTTCGCCATTTGGCTCTATCGAATGCCTGATCTGGGTGCAATATCGAGGCTTTCAAATCCCCATCCATCCAGCGTATCAAGCCACCGTTGCTTAGGTCTGCCTTTTGGTCGTTTACCATCGACTTCGATGTTCAGACCAATCTTTGCAAGTGAATTCTCGATAAAAAAAAGTGTATTAATAAATGAATTAAATTGTTTTCTTAAGAGTAGAGACCATATCTTTTTATTTACGAGAAGAAACGGTTCCCAAAACTATTAAAAACTTGTCCTGACACCCGTACATGTTGTGATGGGAAGGCAAAAGTAGCGGCGGATACATTAAGGAAGGACGACAATTGCGTTGCTGGCTATGCCATGCAGTAGAATCCACTCTCCCAAGGTGGTCGTCGGATCGTTCCAAGGGCACTTGGCGCATAGGTTTACAGAAAAAATGCAAGCGTCTCAGGAAATTGTGCTGGCGCTGAAGCTCATTTTGCGCGGAGTTGTGGTGACGTGTATACCCCACAAAGGGGTAAATTAGAATCATATAAGCTTGATTTGATTGATGTCGTAAGAGGGATGTGAGCAGTAGCTAATTGTCTCCCCTGCTTCAGTTGTAAAAATGTCAAGAATCAACATTCACGTTGTATGAGTACGGTTGATGCGCAGTTCCTGCATAAAAGAAATTTTGTTATTATTTCTAATGTTGGCTAAAGGTGGCCGAAGCGAATACGATTTCGTACTCCAGGTTCAAATTCTCGACTCCAGGAATGTATATCATAATTCCTAGTAGATCCGTGAGAGACGCACTATCAATTCGAGATTGCCATCCTTAGCCACACACTTAGTGCCATTTATTATCAGAAGGACTAAGCTGCTGTTCGTTTATCCGTGGTTTTGGTAATAATGATGTCATCTGAGACGTGACTGAACTCTAATATACTTTGTGGAGAACTACTCCATGGCTATACGCTTCTTTGTTGCGGTCATGATTTTCAGTCATTGGGTAAACTATCAGAGAGGTGTTCCTATTGTAATTAAACAACATATTCCTGCATTATCAGCCGGGCCTTATGACTTCTTAATTGTTTATATTACTCCTCACAAGTACCTCGGGTGACGTTTGATAACAAGCTGCGTTTTAACCATCATTATGTCGACATGCTCAATCGAGCTTCCGGAATATCTGGCTTCGTCCTTTCCACCAGTTCATAAATATTTATTCATTCATCATTTTAAATTCTTTTGTCCGCAATATTCTCGAATATCATCATCATCAACGGCGCAACAACCGATATCCAGTCTAGGTCTGCCTTAATAAGGAACTCCAGATATTCCGGTTTTGCGCCGACGTTCACCAATTCAATTTCCCTAAAAGTTGTCTGGCGTCCTGGCCTAAGCTATCGCTCCATCTTAGGCATGGTCTGCGTCGTCTTCCCTTTTTACCATGGGTATTGCCCTTATAAACTTTCCGGGCTAGATCATCCGCACCCAGCGGGCCGCTACTATTGAGCCGAATTTTATCCACTACCAGATGGGCATGGTATCGCTCATAGATTTCGTCGCTATAGAGGCTGCGGAATCGTCCATCCTCATGTAGGAACCCAAAAATTCTTCACAGGATTCTTCTCTCGAATGCGGCCAAGAGTTCGCGATTTTTTTTGCTAAGAACCCAGATTTCCGAGGAATATATAAGGACTGGCAAGATCATAGTCTTATACAGTAAGAGCTCTGACCCTATGGTGAGACGTCTCGAGCGGAACAGTTTTTGAAAGCTGAAAGAGGCTCTGTTGGTTGCCAATAACCGTGCGCAGATTTCATCGTCACCGCTGTTATCGGTTGTGATTTTTGACTCTAGATAGGAGAAGTTATCAATGGTCTCAAAGTTGTAGTCTCCTATCTTCATTCTTTTCGTTTGACCAGTGCGATTCGATGTTGTTCGTTCTTTGGTTTTTGGCGCTGACGTTGCCACCATGTACTTCGTCTTGCCTTCATTAATGTGCAACCAGAGATCTCGCGTCGACTGCTCGATCTGGATGAAGATTGTCTGTACACCTCGGATTATTCTTCACATAATGCCAACATCGCCAGCGCAGGCCAGTAGTTGTGTGGACTTGAAGAGGATGGTGCCTCTCGCATTTACGTCTGCGTCGCGAATCACTTTCTCCAGTGCCAGGTTGAAGAGGACGCATGATAGAGCATCCCTTGTCTTAGACCGTTGTTGATGTTGAATGGTCTTGAGAGTGATCCTGCTGCCTTATTTGGCCTTGCACACTGGTCAGGGTCAATCTAGACAATCTTATTAATTTTGTCGGGATATCAAATTTTCTTATGATCGTGTACACTTTTACCCTGACCATGCTGTCATACGCGGCTTTAAAGTCCATTCCAACAATTTGCCTGGAGTGAAGCCTCTTTAGTATGGGCGAATGATGTTCTGGGCGTAAGGGGCTATCCGGCCTAGCAAGATATCGGAGAATATCTTATAGATGGTATTCAGAAAGGTAATACCTCTATAATTGCTACACTGCGCGATATCTAACCTTTTATGTATGAGACAGATTGGAACGACAGGCCTCATTGCCAGTCGTCAGGCATTGATTGCCTGTCCCATTCTCGAGTATGCTTCCTTGAAATTATCCTCATACCACAATTATGACTGTCATACAATGGAGTCAGTTCAAAGAAGGTTTTAGTCTTCTTTCTTCTTTAAAATAGCCTTCCATGTATAGTGGTAGGTTCAAGTCCCCGTGGTAGTGATGAAACGAGGTATGAAATCTCTTTTATTCTTTTAGAATGCTTCAAATATTGCTAAAAAAGTCGTACTGGAATAAACCGTATCTTGCATTTTTGTGGTGACCTATTGGGTACACAGCCTAAAATTCTACTAAATCTCTCACTATTAACCGATGATTTCACTAAGCTACATACAACATTTTTGCTATGATTTCTGGGGATGATGCATTTTTTGGACGTTTTTCAAGTAAACTATTTTCAACACTTTTGGCCTCCATGTAAATTAAATAATCCATCTTTCTTCTGTTCCGAATAAAGGTGACCTTATATGCTTACTTAACACGTCAACTAGTACATCTTTTATGGAACGAATGGCCATGCTTACTGAATAACCAGGTATCTGACTGACTCTCTTATATCCCATTGTACTTACGAGACGCTTATCTTCTAAGAGCAGACTTACAGGTAGCCAGGTAGCTGGTCGGGGTTTAAAATATAATTTCAGTATCATTTTAAGTATGCCTCTTTTGAATCTAAGTAAAAGTCCTTGGTTCTGTTTCAGTATGATTTTAAGATAGTTATAGCTGTTGGGGTAACGCTTTCTTAGGTACTATCCAAAGAATATACTCAGTCCTATGAGAACTTCAACGCTGCTATAGGTTTATCGCTAACTACATTTTGGAATAGAGCATTTAGGTCCGTAAAGCGACAATCCGAACCTGGAGTGAAAATTATGCCGAAAAAGTCGGGAATGGGGGTATGAAATGTTTTGTGCATTTCTTATATAAAAATATTTGATTGGACATTTTTTCTCAATTTTTTTTAAGGATTGCGCTGTAGGATACTTGATGTCGGACCAGAAAAAATGGGGAGCAACTTCCTCCATCTTTTGTTGGTCCACGGACCCCTCGTTTAGGGCCTAACGCCCAAAACGGCTTCACTGTTTCTTACCAGGGCAGAGGTAAATCGTCAGACGCTGCCTCACCTCTGCCCTGGGAGCAGCGTGACCGAAGCGGGTCGCAAATATATAATATACAGCTGCAAATTGTCATGTTGTGTTCTGCGAATTATATAAAGTAGTACTTAACATCTGCGAATCGCTTCGGTCACGGTGCTCCCAGGGCAGAGGTGAGACAGCGCCTGACGATTTGCCCTTGCCCTGGTGAGAAACCGTAAAGCCGACTTCGCCTAATATATTTGTTCTCTTGTAAGTAGCACATAATGAATATGCATGTATTACGTCAGAATATTTACTTTAGCTTGGTACTGAAATTCAAAGTCTTAGAATTTACACTGAAGCAACAACTTTGACTTGCTATAACTTTGTTAGTAATAGTGCGACTTCCACTAAATTTAGGAGGTCCGGATGGTTCAAGTGGTTAGAGCGCTGAGCTGTCGTAGTGGAAGATTCCCGTTCAAATCTCACTGATTGTAGAGGGATAACACTTGAATCAGCTGTGAATGAGTAACTGAGTTAAATCAGGGTAATATCCTCCTAAGCCTCCTACATCGTACTGTAGTGTTCCGTTACGGTCTTGAATAAAGTCATCTAACACTCTTCAAGGATCTGGCCCAAGTGGATTGTTGCGCCAATGATTTTCATTAAGTAGGATCATGCCTTATATATAGGCTATATTATTCCATTTCATTATTCTAGGATAAATTGAAGGGGGTTTACATTCAATTACTAAAAATTATGTCAACATACTCTTTATATCGGTATAGAGGGTATTTCGGAGTCTAAGCACGGTATACTGGCTCCTATTTTTTTTCAGATTTTTTAGTTCGATAGGATCTAAGAATGCATCCGTGAAAAAAAGTCACTTTCCAGTAGTCCTTCCCCCTGTAGGCATTAAATGTCAGAACTGAGTTAAGCATTGGAAAATACTGTTCGAGACCTCATTTGATACCCGATATGAAAACATTTGGTGCCAAAAAAATTACATCCTCCTTTTGCATATACGGAGACCCCCCCTCCTTTCATTCAACGTCGAACGACAAAGCTTACTGTATGTGTGGGCGTTCAGAGTTCCCAGCTTCTCAACAAATTTGGTGTCCATAGGTGCAACTATTTCTGAGAAAAGTGGGTGTGACAGAGAGACGGATGGATGGATAGACAGTAAACAGATTTTAATAAGGTTTTGGTTTACGCAAAACCTTAAAAGCCGGATCCGAAGTGAATATTTTTCCTCGGACTCTCGAGAAAACTCTGGGCCTGGAGGGATTTACACCCCCTCTCGTCAAGGCTGAGGTCATCCTCAGAGTCTCCCTCATATCTCTTATTGTTACTTTTTCCGGATTTTATTTCTAATGAGTATGCGTGCCACTCTCATTATGACATTCAACCCCATCCAAGTGGTAATTATAAAGCAATAGGACAACACCAAGGTGAAAACACGATGAACCGGGGTTTGAACCTAGTGTAACTCGGCCATGATTGGCTTTTGTCGCAGTTCTATCTTTAATGTATCATTATTCATTGGAATACTTTTCTAACACAGAACGTTTAGGTGATCAAATATGTAAAAGAACGAATGTAGACGTAACTAAAAGGACGAAGTTATGTGTGTTCAAATAAAATAAATTTTATCTAACCATATACGATCCTTGATCTTAATCAGTCGAAAAAAATTTAGATAGCTAAAACTATTTATTATATTGAAATGTGGTTATTTTAGATTCCATTGCACTTGAAGACCTGTTTTATAGCATACTGAGTTGGTCTGTAATTTGGTGTGTCAAGTTTTCGCTCTTTTATTGAACTGCTGCATGTTGCTCCTATGACAGATAAGATATGATATTTTATTCACTCTGATATTCATTTGACACGTTGACATATGCATTTGAGTCTATATATTGTATCTTTTTTTATATCGATAGAAACATGCATAGATACAATATTTGGCCTCATAAAAAATAACTTTTTTCTTTGACATTTTTTTTCCCATTTCCGAGGTCACATTACTTTCATTCCACTCCATTAAATTTATTTCTGTGTAATTGAAACAAAGATTAATGATTAGATTATGCTGAAATTTGGTCAAAGCATGTAAAATTCGATCCAAACGTTAATATCTAGTATGACCTACTTGCGTATTTTTGTATAAATATTTTACGCTCAAATCAAGACAATTATTTTATTGATCTTGCCAGAGTTACGTCAGAAAGATCAGGCCTGGTACATTAAGAAATTATTATAGTAGCAAGAAGGCGGTTGACCTTGATGATAGTAGATTGGTGGAATGTACGCTAAAAATGTTGCACTCACTAAGGTGGATACCGACGTGCAGGCGGATACTCAAGTGAATAACTGGGTTAGAATTTTTGTGAAAAATTACAAATATGGTATGGATAATTTGTATATTGTAGTACTTGGATTGAAATAAATACAAAAAAAAAATAATATTTTTGAGATGGTACAATGAATCCCCTGGCCTGCAAGTGCAGTAACTGGCTTTGATTCTTAAGATGATACTGCATTGAAACTTTTTAATGGAGACGCAATTCTGCCCATGCGTAATCTTTTTTTTATTTTCCTATCATGTCCTTTATCTTGAAAAATTCACGATAGGGTTGAATAGTAGAAAAGCTTCCTCTCCAGTGTAAAGTGCAAAATAATCCTGTTGCTCCCTCAGTTCCAAGTTAACTTACAGAAATTTTATAGGGGATAATCTATAATAGACTTTTCTCGGTTGTTGAGAGCCAAAGAGCCTGTATGATTTCCGTAAAACCAGATCAACCATCTATGCCATCAAATTGTTTTCTAGTACCAGCAGTCTGGTCTGATTATGCTTCAGGTTAAAGTTGCATAATGCGGCCAGTCCTCACACGATCTCCTCGCTGGAAACCTTTTTCGGACAGTCCAAAAATCTGTAGTGCCGGGCTGGGAGTAGGCTCATCCAACTGACAAAAATCTACTTATTTGCCGGTCATTTGTTAGGGGCAAGTGGATCTGGCGGGGATGAGCCGAAGCAACAGCCCGGGGATGGTCCTCCCTGGACTGGAGAAAGTGCTAATAATAAAAAAATTAAACCTAATAATGGAACAACATACGCCGAGGGCTACGTGCCAACTCTGAATACCTCGGGTACCTTTAGTTTCAAATAAGAACCTTACCTTGGTGGCCGGGCTAGCCAGGGTAGACATTTTTGCCGGACTACTCATGTGACCAAGACTTAGACTCAATTAAAAAAAAAATAAATAAAGCGATAATATAAGAAGAGGTGGTGATGTAAGGCGCATTATGGGAGGACGAGCTGCTGGCTTCCAGCCAGGAGAAAGTAGCCATCGAGAGCAGCACACTCGGTGTCAGCCGTGGCACCGCTGTGCTGAAACTAACCGCAGGGGCTCCCCCGGAGTGGGGCGGCAGACGGATTAGTGCCTTCCAGCTTGGAATCCACTGCCGTCAAGCTAGGTGCAGCGAGTACCAGACATACTACTCCTAACCCGAAACTCTCGATGCCGGGGGATCCCTCAAAGGTAAAGACCGACAAGAACATCGGTCACCGGAAACTGGCTAAGATGCGAAAATCCACTGGTGTCCTGCTCAAAGGGCAGTACCAGAAGGTCATACATATTCTCAGCAAGATTGCTAAGAATAAGTAGGCCGGTACTGTCGACGAGAAGGATGCAAAAAGCCGCGCTAAATACCGGGCGATTGATGAGGAATACAACAGCAAACGCCTGGCAGACGAGCAGCGGCAAACTATCGCCGGAGGCGTGGACCAGCGTTGGGGTCAGGCAGTCGGAGAATGCCATTGACCATCTCGTAGACGCCAAAGGCATACACATGGGATCCAACCCCTACTTTGATTCCTCTCAGGTGGTCCGTGGGTTCCAGCTTGCGAGGACCAATTCTCCACGGACTTTCTCGCTTTATGCGTCGCTAAGATCAACGACGTCTGGGAGGGCATAAAGCTCAAAGTCATTCCCTACGACGAGATTCCCAGAAGACCGGTCGTTTGCATCTGGTTACCGAAGATCCGCGTGGATGAGGACAAGCTCGTCCAATTCCTGCGCCTTCAAAACCCCAGAATTACCATGGACGACTGGGTTGTTATTAGGGAGGAGGATCCCCCGAACAAACAACAACCTTTTCTACTCCATATAAACGGAGAGTGCTGGGGGCGCTGGAAAAGGTCGACTATTAAATGCGGCTCGGAGTCAGGAGTACAAAGGTAAAAGCGTTCCGCTCTGCAAAACCGACGACGACCTGCATCCAATCGACGCCGCCAACGAGCTGTTTGAGGAGATGAGTATCGTCGATTCGACGGGGACTGAGGAACTTCCACGCAAGCGGATCATGCTAAGGGTAACGCAAGTAAATCTGCTGTACTCGAAGTGCGCCTCGGCTAATCTGCTTGCTTTCCTCCTAGAGGATGACATCGTCATCGCACTAATACAGGAGCCTTGGGTCCGAGGTGGCCAAACCATCAAAGGGTTTCAGAGTAAAAATTTTAATTTATTCCACAGCACAGCAGTTGCGACCTTAAAAAGATGAGATCCAAGGAAAAACAGGATTTATTGTAGAATCGAGGGTGCTTGAGGTCTGGAAAACCAAGCTTCAGTATTCCTTCGAGTGAACTAAGGGTTGTCTGCATACTCCATCCGAACGGCCCGCAGCTCAGACCAGAAAGCCAGTAGCAACTTGACGCATAAACATATAGAAGCTACCCGGTAGTTTAACATGGCACCGTGTGGATCAGGTACTTTTCCGTGACTCTATTCACCATTGCGAACCATTGGAGCGCCGAGGATTAATGATAGATCAATGCAAGAAAGAAGAACATGGATCGCAGGAAATGCCGTGCCGCTAAGAAACTAAAACTATATTTACTATAATTTTACTCTAGTCGTCTTAAAGAAATGTAAAAGGTCAACAGTCATGCTAGGCTCTCCACTCAAAAAGATTTGTTGAAGGTTAAAAAACTTATTATATCCTCTTCACTTAACCCGAAATCGGGCATAATCCTTAGTTTGCTAACAAATCTGCTAAGGAGCAGATTAACGAGGGGAATAAGTGGTTGCCGAAATATTGGTATTCGCAAGATCAATAAATGTCACCAGCGAATTGAAAAAAAGCAAGTCTTAATTATTTCAAATAATTTAATCACTGGAAGCTCTCTCTGTAATGATAGCAATCTTCTCCTCACCCATCTTGAAGTACGGTACAAAAGTTCAGCCGTGAAAACCGAACTGACATCCAAACAAAAATGCTAGACTTGCATCCCACATGGACCAACCACCGAACATGCAGACCCACCACGCATGAATGCAGTATCAGACGCGTTTACCAGAAAACCCCTTGGTTTGAGGTCTTCAACCGCCTTGCCACTCGCAGCCACCGCTCTGCCACAGGTGCTTTCCCAATCATACGACAGGACAATTTGAACCTTATTAGAGGTTCCGGGCATAATATTGGAAATCACAGTGTCAAACAAGCTCTGGAGCGACTTACAGATCGAGGAGAGACGGGTTCTGAACCACTAAATGAGAAGTTTTCGGATTTCTTTCCTTTAATTTGAGAAGTTCTTTGGCTACCAGGAAGAGCCTTCTGTAACGGGGAGGCGGCTCCTTGGCAACAGTAAAAATCTGTTGCAATGGGATGGGGCTGACCAGACCCCAAGCATCTTCTCAGGATACAAGCAGATATTGAGTTGAGCTTGTTTTCAAAGTGTTTTGGCAGATTCATAATGGACCTAGCGGTATACTCTATAATGGGCATTGCCATGACTCTATGAAAAGTTAATCAACCTTCCTGCCTTTACGATTTAGGAATAATGGAGTTTAAGTGGTCTCTGACTGAACACGTCTCCGTTATCTTCCAAACTAAAAAGGTGATGGATTTGATATGGGCAAGGGTAAGATTATTAATTTAAATCAGCAGGGGCGTTACCCTCCTTCTCTTGCAGGATATTGTTTAGGATTTGGTTATGTTGATTAGTAAGCTCAATCTTCAGGATTCGTCAACAAACGCATTTACCTGCCTTTGCAAACATTTAGAAGTCGACAACCAATCCTCACCAGTGGTCAAAATTAGGAAATCGGCCGCATATTGAAAGATTTCAATGGTATCAGAGCATGCATGCAGGGATGTTGTATAAATATTAAGCAACATTGAACTTAAAAAGCTTCCATTTGAACACTGTTCAGCCCTAGTTGTAGGCGTCGATTGAACATTATTCGTAACATCAACAAAAAAATTTTATTGGCGTTCTTCACTTCCTGAACCAAAGCCAACACCGGCCGAACTTTCCCTTTTACTATCGAAATGTGCAAAAGGATATCATTGATGATGAATTGATACGAATCTTGCTCATATAATTAAGCACTTTGGCCAACAGATTAATGAGAACAGTAACTGGTCAAAAGTTCTGGGTCCTTAGGTGTTTTTGGGATGGGTACCATCCGAATAATTGACCAGTCTTCAAGAGGACTCAACTTAAAGATGAGGTTAGTTTATAATGACAATCTGTATGACAGAAAAAGAAAACTGTGCAGACCCTGCCGTCAGACAACCGGGATATCTGGAGTTCCTTGTTATGGTAGGTCTAGACCGGATATCGGCTGTTGCACCGTTGATGATGATGAAAGCCATAGCAGTTGATTCATCTTGGGTGAACATCAGAGCGGTGATCCTGCGGGCAGATTGTTGAGAAAATATGGGATGTGCGGAAGGGGTCCGGTATGCACGTCCTCGATTGCAGATGCGTAAACATCATGCATTTCCCCGAGACAGATGGGCAATAACCCGATCTTAATAACGCGGCACAATATTCAACACAGTCGTTCATCACGGACAATTTTCCAAAAGGTACTAGCCTCCCAAGTGGTTAAAGGGTAGTATAGATCCCAGGGCGAAACGTAGATTGGTACCCAAGATGGCGCATAAAACTTGAGAATTGCTTGCTGAACTAACATCAACAGCTCTGTCTCCACGTGGTGACCGCTGGGAGCTCTTTCTTAACGAAAAGCTGCAGACGGGGAATGCTGAAGGCAAGTCTCCCGCGCCTAAAAACGGGACAAATTGAACCAACTGGTACTCCAGGTTGGGGGTTGAGTAGGACTGACAACCCTACACGGAAAACAACATGTTACGAAGCCACAACAGGAGCTTCGGACTGGATGGATTTTACAACAACAAACCCGGCAACGAAAAAGGAATAACGATTTGTGTATTTTCTAATGGGACATGCGCTCCCCAAACAGAGATGGAGCAGCAAAGCAGCTAGTCGATACCCTGTCCCAATATAGGGCTGATGTAACAGCGTTAGAGAAGATGCGTTGGACAGGGAACGGTTTCCTAAAGAAGAGTCGTTACACCATATATTATTGCGGCCATTCAATAAACCATGTGCTCGGAGTAGGTTTTTTAATCAGCCAAAAAATGAAACCTGCTGTTATCGGCTTTGCAAACATAAGCGGACAGCTACGCAATCTGCGCTTGCGAGGCAAATTTAGAAATATAAGCCTCATTACCGTTCACACCCCTAGAGAGGAGACTGCAGAGTCGGAGAAGGATACCTTCTACGAGGCAGTAGAACGAATCCTCCAAACCTGTCCCAGATATGATATCAAAATCATATTTGGGGATTTTAACAGCCAAGTTGGGACAGAGCCCGTATTCAGGCGATACGTTGGCTCTCATAGCTTACATCAAAATTCAAATTCAATTACCAGTGTCACACGAAATGGTTGTTGGAAATACCTGGTTTGCGCGGAAAGCGGTCCACAAACATACGCGGTCCCCCTCAGACCCAAATTAACCATGTGCGGATCGAACGTCGCTACCTCTCAGCCTCGATGAATTTCAGAACATTTAGGGGTTCCAATATAGACTATCTCGTTGGCATGGTGCTCAGAGCTCGAATAACAACACCACCCAGAATCCCCTCTGACAATCAGGTGACAGTTAACACTGAAGCCATCCACAACACAGCCCTTCGCAATACCTATAAGAGGGAAATGGATGCCACAATAATAGCAGTCAATAGAGATCCTGGAGATGAAGCATCAACAAATGATCTTCACAATCACCTGAAGAACGTTATCATAAATGCGGCCACAAACATACTTGGCCCCAGTCGCAAAAAGAGTCGGAACAGCATATTAGAGCGATGGGTTGAGTACTTTGATGAACTACTGAACAACCAGAACATCGACGAGTAGGAGGTCCCGTCAACAGAAGACGACGGACAAATACTGCCACCCCCAAGTATGGAAGAAACAGTTCGTGCGATTCATCGGCTTAAAAATCATAAGTCACCAGGAGCCGATGAAATTACAGCCGAATAGGTTGAATATGGAGGCGACCAATTACACCAAGTTGTTCATCAACTTGTGCTCAAGATGTGGAACAGCGAATCAATGCCTGACAACTGGTCTCATACAGAAAAATGGAGATATCACACAGCTCAGCAATTATAGACGTATCACGTTGTTGAGTACCATCTATAAGATATTCTACGCTATCTTGCTAGGCTGGATAGCCCAATACGCCCAGAACATCATTGGCCCATACCAAAGAGAGTTCATTCTAGGCAAATCAGCAACAGATCAGAGTTTCTCTGTGCGGAAATAATGGAAAAACTGTTGGAATATGGACATCAGTTGCACCATTTATTCATCGACTTTAAAGCTGCCTATGATAGCATAGTCAGGGTAAAACTGTACACGGGCATGAGGGAATTCAGTACCCCGACGAAATTGGTAAGACTGATTAGGCTGACCGTCACCAATGTGCGAGGTCAGATAAAAGCAGCAGAATCACTCTCAAGACCATTCGACATCAACAACGGTCTACGATGCGTCCTCTTTAACCTGGCCCTCGAAAAAGTGATCCGTGATGCTGAGGTAAATGCAAGGGGTATGAACCTTTTTGAGTCCCGGCAACTACTGGCCTATGTTGACAATATCGACATCATGGGAAGAACAATCCGAGACGTACAAACAGCCTTCATCCACGACGGCGCGAGATCTTGGGCTGCACATCAATGAAGGCAAGACAAAGTATATGGTGGCAACGTCAGCACCAAAACCCAACCAATCAACAACATCGAACTGCACCGGTCAAACGGGAAGAATAAAAATAGGAGACTACAACTTTGAGACCGTTGATAATTTCTTCTATCTAGAGTCGTAAATCACAACCGATAACAGGTACGATGATGAAATCCGCGCACGGTTGTTGGCAGCCAGCAGAACCTATTTCAGCTTACAAAAACTGTTCCGCTTCAAACCATTGGCTCCAAACCATTGGGTCGAAGCTCTTACTGCACAAGACAATGATCTTGCCATGTGTCCTCATGTATTCCTCGGAGACTTGGGTTCTTAGTAAGAAGAATTGCGAACTCTTGACCGCATTCGAGGGAAGAATCCTCCGAAAAATGTTTGCCCCATACATGAGGAAGGACGATTCCGTAGCCTACAGAACGACGAAATCTATGAGCGATACCATGACCGTCAGGTTGTGGATAAAATCCGGCTTAGTGGGTTACGGTGGGATGGTCACTTAATCCGTATGGATGGGGATGATCCATCCCGGAAAGTCTATAAAGGCAATATCTATGGTAAGAAAAAAGACGAGGCAGACCCTGCCTGAGATGGAGCGGTCAGGAGAGTCAGGACGCCAGAGAGATTTTAGGGATATCGAATTGGTGGACCTCGGATGTCTGGAGTTCCTTATTAAGGCAGGTCTAGACCGGATACCGGTTGTTGCGCCGCTGATGATGATGATGACTAGCCTCCCAAGAGGTTACCATTAATTACTGGAATTCTACCAATCCACTTATCCAATGGCCCTGGAACGTTCCTTGGCTGCGAAATCTACCAGTCGACAAATTAGCATGACTGCGAAAGTCATGAATTTATGGTAGTGAATTTTCCAGTAATGTTTGAAGGAATGTTGTTTAACCGCCTAAACTAGTTTAACTTTTTTTCTTTACCGTGCAATGAAAGCTACAAATGCAAACGAACAAGGTTTGAGTAATTCATAATGAGGGCAATTAATAATATTCTCAGAAAAAATGGGTTGAGTATTTTAGACCCTGTGTGTTACGTTATTGGTAGACAAATTGTCATACCCTTGAGTTTGTATCTCTTTGGTCAGATGGCTGTTTTCGTGTTTTTGTAGGTAGATTAGATTGTACCCACAAATTATACTATTTTCCAGCATGCAGCTGGGTTTCGAGATTTATAGAGATGAAAACTGTTTTTGCTAAACTGTTAAAGCGGAAGCCCGACTTTCATGGAAGCTGAAAATTATTTTCAAATATCGGAAAATCATTTCAAAGAATTTATTCTTGTTTAATAAACTTTCGAGCACATCCGTTGTAACTAAAGTTCCAGATATGTAAGTGTTCTTAAATGGAAATTGCAACTATACTTCGAAGCGGCAGCCTACATAGTGGGACCCTCAATTTTGGATTTTATGATAGTGGCTTAACGAAATTTATTTCTGTTTTAATCGAAAAACCATTGTTTATTATATCCCAAAGATAAGAACTATTCGTGAATACACTTGGTTTCCTACACATTCAATAGTTTTCATGAACAATGCACTTCAATTAAGATCAACATTTAGATAAGCATTTGTAAGATTTATGGAACTCTTGGACCTTTACCAACAATGAATGAAAGCATTTAGGCTGTAAGCCTCGCGCAAAGATCAGCATAAAATACTGCAAATTATGATAGCATTTAAAACACTGTTTTACTGAACTATCTACTCGTTCCTTTGTATTTAAATCTTTCACATACCACGATATTTAACGACTGCATCCCTTGGTTGAGTATCTTATTCCAGGAGTTGATTAGGAGATCTGCGCAAGAATTCTACTCCGTTAAACAACACTTTTCACTAATTCAAACTTTCCGGGTTTTCACCAGCAACGGATTTAAGCACGAACCTTCTGGTAAATACGAGAAAAAGTAGTTGACTCGAATTGTTTTATAGATGGGGCCCCCACTTGGGGGAGCCCATTTCCCCACACAATATGTAGAGGCACCGTTGAGATCAGAAACAAGAAATGTAATGGAAATTATTGGAAGTAAATTAACTTGATATGAGTAGCGCAATTGGGGCCGATTTTAGATGAGTGTGCTCTGAACTTCGCTGGTTAGTAATGGTAGCACAAGGAGTAACCGAATTTTGGATTAATACATATATTGCATGGTCTATATACAATGGGGTGGTCTAGCGACCAAAGGTGCTATAAACACCTTCCAGCGTTTTTAAGATCGTTTTCTTAATTATGAAATATGTAGGAACATACGAATTTGATGGGTAGCTGTTAGAATATCTACTCACATCCAACATTACTTTTCGCTTTTCTCGTAACGGCAAGTTATTAGAAGTGCCTTAAAGCGAAAGTTCTCTATCGAATTATCATAGGCGATTCCTTTGATGAAATTATGATAGCGATCGAAAAATGTGTCTAGACGTGCACGGCATAGCTCCGTAGCTCCATGAGTAAGTGAAAATCTGACGCACATTGCTTGCATAGGAGTCAGTCTGCATTATACCGTGACTACCAATTAAACACCTCTTCATCGTCAGAGAGTTAGAATAGAGCCGTTTGTCACATTACTTCGGGCTAGCCATCGAGCTCTCTCTCTTTGTGGCGCCTTCAAATCAGGGAATTCTATTCACCAAACGGGAGAGCAGAGGAGAAAGGGAATTGTTTCTTCAAGGGGCCCACTGCAATCCGTCCTCTCCACAGGTCCAGCTCTATCTTTTTGCAGCGAGAAGAACTCGAACGGGATGCGCAACACTATTCCACCTGTCAACGCTCCTCAGCATCACTTCGACAATGTTATCTGGAGAGAGTTCCCCTGTGTTTAAATGGAGGTGCCGACGAATCCCATCTCACCTTTCACAAGAAAAAAATGTGTGATGGACATCGTCCACAACTCCACACAATCAGAGGATCCTACTTTTCCAATCTTATTCAGGTAAGACAGAAAACCTCCATGCCCATTGGGTAAGGAAATAGTCAGTCTCACAATGTTTCCGAGTCAGCCACGCTCCTAAGTTGCTAGTGAGCCACGGAATTCACCTGCCTGTAGCCTCAATTTGGCAAGAGAGTTGCTACTAAACTAGTGTACTTTGCCGTCCTTCACGAGCAACTACTTTCCTTGACTCTTCTCCCTTGGGCTTATATATGGCTTTATGTTCCTTAGCAAGAAAAGCAACGGAGATCACTCCCGCGATCACCATCACGGGCGGGTCAGAGACAGATGACACCTGGAAATTTCCCCGCCTCCGTATTTCGGCAAGACGCTTAAGATACACCTCCTTGCCAAAAGCATCAGCCCATACCTCTGCGCGTTAGAGCAGAACAGACTGCGATCAACTCATTAGAACACGTTGCCTGTTAGACGTATGACCCCCAATATTTGCCATTAGCCGACTTAAGGTCGAAACTCCAGCTGCAGTGCTATCCACTGCTGGTTTGAGTTGCTCGAAAAAGCTCATCTTTAAGTGAAGAGTCAATCCGAAGTACTTTACCGTTGGTTTTGACTCGATTATCGACTCGCTGTTCGATATGGGATCGGAATTCTCTTTTTAGTCAGGATAACTACTTTGGTTTTTTCCAGTGCAAGGTTGCAACCATGAGCAGTCATCCATCCACATACCCGTCGCATGCCAAGTCTGCTTTGCTCCTGTTCGGCAATACGTCCGGCAACAAACGCCGCGACATCATCGGCACAACCGACCAGGTGCGACTCTTCTTGCATGTCGAATTTAATCAGACTAAGAAGCATTCCAAAGACCTGGCTCTAGGATGGATCCGTGCACGATCTCCGACGTGACTGCATCCTCCTCAGACCCTCTAGCGTCCTATAGAGCATGGAGAAGTTCCTAAGATAATCCTTCAATATCCGTAAGAGATAGTTTCGCACGTGGAAAGTGTTATCTAGTGTGTCTAGAATATTTTTCCATCTTATGGAGATTAAAGGGATTTCTGACGTCAAGCGTCAGGAAGGGCACCACCCGTCGAGATCGTCGTCTGCGACGAACGGAATCCACGATTTGCATGACAGTATCAACTGTGGATTTCCCCGCTCTTAAGCCGAACTGCCGTGGGGATAAACCTCCGCCGGCGCATATCGCTTCAATGAGTCTACTTCTGATGAGCTTCTTGAGCACTTTTCTAACATTGTGAAGCATATAAAGTGATTGATATGAAGACGGCAACTCAAGTTCGCCCTTCCCTTTGCTGATTAGCGCAAGACTCGCCACCTTCCAAAGAGAAGGGAAAATGCCTCCTCCCGGCGGTTTGAACATTGAACCAACTGCTTCAACCAATTCGCGGAAAGCATTTTTGAGTGGACTTACGGGCGGCCTGAGCCTAAGAAATTTGTCAAGCTTTGTGACAGTTGTACCACCGTCTTCGATGTGCTCCCTCGACGATTACCTACTTCGTTTAATGTTTAGTAAGGAGGATCCTCAAGGAAAAGAGAGGTGACACCTGAAGTCAAGTTGTAATCAAAACCCCAAGTAAAGGTGTAAGTACCGTGCCGAGGGCGACCCCCGTTTCAACTTGCCTTGTCTCAGCAAAAAGAGGCTCTGCGGTGATCGACTGACTTTCCCTAATAAAATTGAACCCATGGCAGCCAATTATGAGAAAACAAAAAAAAACCAAAATCTATAAAAAACTAAAATTAAATCTCTATCGTGACGAAGCTCATCGATGGAGAACCTAAGGTTAGGCTCAGATTCTCCACTTACTCAAGTGGGAATCCATCTAATTGGGACCTAGTCCTCACCAGATGAGACGAAGCAGATCAGCACTCCTGACCCCGGGCTACAATCGGCTTCACCTGCTGAAGCTAAAGTCTTGCCCATGGGTAAGCACCTGTCCACGGACAGCAAACAGCCTTCGAGCAAACCGCCTCCGAGCAAATCGCTTTCGGGCAAACCGCCTCCGTGCAAACCGCCTCCCGGTAAACTGCCTTCGGGCAAATCATATCCCACGGGCTGTACCAAGCTTGAGAGGAAAAGATCGTTCGGTACACCTCCGGCGAAGGGGAAACCGAAGCGGCAGCGGTCCTCTGACGATCCCAACTCTTTGACACAAAAGCCAGCAAAGAGGGCTCAGCCGACTCTAATCTATCCGGTTGCGATATTGAGCAGTGTATAAGTAGCATGGGTTGCTGGTGGGGTAGTTAGGGACCTAAACTTCTAACATGCTGACCTGTTGTATACCAATGGAAGTGATCGACACCGCTCCTACATGGTAACCTCAAAATGCTTCCACGCTAATTTGGTTAACGACCTATATGATGGCGACACCACATCGACTAAACTTGCCCTTAAAAATCAACAGGGAGAAAAAGAGATACTATGATGCTCTGCATATTTCCCCTATGACCTATCCGATATGCCAAAAGTAAACGCATGAGGGTAATAGGAATAATAATAATAGGATGTGTTGTCAACGCTTACCACATATGCCGGGGAAGTTCCAACATCAATGTAAGAGGATAGTAGGAATTGATCTGCAGATTCTTAATTTGGGTAATGAACCCACGTGGTCAGGTGAGAGGTCATTGATGTCACGGTGGCATCCCCTGACATTGCGGCTCTGGTCGGAGAGTGTAGTGAGTGAGACTATCAAACGATATCACACTCTCAGATCACAGATGCATTGATTACGCAATAGGCATGGATCCACCTCCACCTACTCCATTTAGGAATCCGTGGAAGACAGATTGGGCGATGTATAAAATAGAACCGAGCGCCCTCGTCACGATTCCTGGGAAGCGCATCAAATCCATTGCTGGAATTGAGAAGACGACCCAGACAACTAGCATGAGAGTCCACTCAAGACACCAAAGAAGAACTTGAATTTGCCAAAACCGAGGAGAAAGACAAGGATGTTCCATAATCGTGGTCTGAAGTGTGATTCATCCGCTGGCTGGAATAGCTATAAAGAGGCACAGCTTTAAAGAAAAGCATAAGATCGGCTAAACGATCATCATGGGGACGGTTTTGTGAAGAGACTAACTCCCTTGAGGCTTCCTCAAAGCTGATGTGGATTCTTGTTAAAGAAAGTAGCCAGAATCTTGGTTATTTACGTTTACAGGACGGATGGCGATAAAGAAGCGGCAAGCAATTTGCTTGAAGTGCACTTCTCAGGCAGCATCTAAAATCTAATCTCGGGGTCGACAGGTGCATGCAGTCCTCAACCGAGATACTGGAATGTGGCATGCAAAGTAATATCACTGGAACGAGTAAAATTGACATTTAACTCTTTCCGTAGATACAAGTTTGCAGGTCCGGATGCATCATTCTTGCGCTAGTAATAGATTGAATGCCTGGGTCTATATATTCGGAATATATATCGTGCATGCTTAGCACACGCTTATATTCCAATTAACTGGCGTGATGTGAAGGTGATATTTATTCCCGAACCAGGGAAACTCACTTACGCACACGTAAACCCACCTACACGGATGCAAAAAGTTTCCGACTCCTACTAAAAGGACTAAAAAGACCAGTAGATCGGTTCATAAGGGATACATACATTCCTAAGTGGGCCACTTCACCATAAGCAACACGTCTACCAGAAAGGCGAATCCACGTAGACAGCACTCCATGAACTCACGGCAAAAATTGAAAAGGCGATGTCCGATAAAGAATACACCTTAGGCGCATACATAGACATCGAAGGTGCCTTCAATTCTGCCTCATTCACGAAATTTGTGATGTGGCAAGAGAGCATGGAATCGAATCGCTGTTAATCAGTTGGATCCTTCACATGCAAGAATGGAGGAAAATCCACATGTTGTTCGGCCAGAAGTTTATTGAGGCAGGATGTCTTAGGGGCTGCCCACAGGGGTTCTCTCTCCGCTGTTATGGTCCCTGGTAATGGATACCCTGCTATGGCTCCTGAAGGACTAAAAAGTCTTTGCACTGCATGAAATCCGAAGTTGGTGCCTTCGCACTGGACTCAAGGTGAACGCTAGGAAGACTGGACTAGTTACGTTCACTAGGAACGCCAGGTGGATGAACTATACGTTGCCCACCTTAGAAGGGGCGGAAATCCAGCTGGCAATGAGGAGGCTGACAGACTGGCTCGCCGAGGGTCTAGATCCACAATGGTGAGGCCAGAACCAGCTTTTGGAATCCGTCCATCCACTGTCAAGTCTACTCCGAAGGATGAAATTGCAAGGATTCATGCAGCCGAGTGGAGAAATTTGAACGGTAGGCGAAAATTCTTGTCAAAGAAGCTGGGGTCGTCAGGGGGCATTTTTGTTGTCTCTTAAAAAGCGGGAAATGAACATCTTAGTAGGGCTTTTAACGGGACACTGCTCCTTAAACTACCATATGGAAGAGATTGGGGCGGTGGTTTCGGTTATGTGCAGCCAATGTGAGGAGGAGACAACCTTGCATTTTTATGCAGCTGCCCGACCTTGTTTCACACAAATTTATTTTCGAATCGATTCGATGGCCGTCCGTCTGTCGTCTGTCACACGTGATTTGCTCGAAAACGACTGAACCAATTATCTTAAAATTTGGTCGGTGAATTCCTTTACATACAATGGGTGGCGAAATTTTTTTTACTGTATGTAAGGGGGGGGGGGCAGACTCCCCATATATGCGAAAGGGGGGTGTACATTTGTTTTCACAGAATATGCTAATGTTCGCTTATTACTATGCGAAACTGATCAAACACAATGGTGCAACCATGCGAAATCTAGGCTTTAAAAACGGGAAGAATAAGAATAGGACAATACAACTTTGAGACCGTTGATAATTTCTCCTATCTAGGGTCGAAAATCACAACCGATAACAGCTACGATGATGAAATCCGCGCACGGTTGTTGGCAGCCAACAGAGCCTATTTCAGCTTATAAAAACGGTTCCGCTCGAAACGTCTCACCATAGGGTCAAAGCTCTTACTATACAAGACTATGATTTTGCTAGTCCTTATGTATTCCTCGGAGACTTGGGTTCTTAGCAAGAAAAATTGCGAACTCTTGGCCGCGTTCGAGAGAAAGAACCGTCCGAAGAATTTTTGGCCCCCTACATGAGGATGAACGGATTCTTGTAGCATACATAACGACGAAATCTACGAGCGATACCATGACCGTCAGGTTGAAGATAAAATCCGGCTCAATAGGTTAAACCGTATGGATAAGGATGATCCAGCCCGGAAAGTTTATAAGGGCAATATCTATGGTAGAAAAAGAAGACGAGGCAGACCCTACCTAAGATGGAGCGATGGCGTAGGTCAGGACGCCAGACAGCTTTTAGGGATATCGAATTGATGGACCTCGGCGCAAAACCGACGTCTTTCAAGATTTTGACCTTCATAAAAAAGATAGACAGACGGCGAGTGAACCGATTTTAATAAGATTTTGTGCAAAACAAAATCTTACAAAAAAAATAAGTAGTGAACCGATTTTAATCAGTATAAACCTTAGAAACGCCAGCTGCATCGCTTATGAACTGGTTTAATCGTTCTAAATTAATCATATCAATCTAATCTCAGTAATATTAATAATCAAATTCGGAGTAGATTCACCAGTATGTATGTATGCTGAAGAAGAAAGAATGGAGAGAAAAACCTAATAAGGTCACACATCCTGCACCAGTTGAAGCAGTTGTTGGCCATATCGGCAAAACCGAAGCTTTGATTACTTTCTTCCGGTACAGTTTCCGTAATACGCATAGGGTGCCTGAGTTAGAGGTGAAACATTTGCCGTCAGTGTATCAGACAGGAACCGTCCAGTGTTGAATAGATTAGAGAACCATCCTTGAAAACGCGGATGTCTTAGCAAATAACTCATCCGGTTCATCGTATGAATGGAGTTAGATTTTTTGGCCGAAAAGCAAAAAGGTTGTTGGTTACATCAAGTAAATCATTATTCTATTATCTAATTTGTCTCCTTTACGATTTCTATTCCTCTTCAAGCTATATTGATTCAAATATCAGAGTCCAGATGAGTTGAATGCATGTTCGGACAATTCCAATCGAAAATGAGGCAGCAGTTCATCCAAAAGATACTCATATATATACATAGTTACTAAAATTTGTATTCTACTCGAAAGTGGAAACAAGATGTTTACAAACTGACTAGAATTAGCAAAAAGCACTTAAAATGTTTGGCTTTGGTTACCTGTACATTTTACGTTTACTGATTTGATGTCAAGAGTCTCAAAAACTGAGAAACGAGATTTGAATTTTATCTAAGATTCATGGCACGTAGGAATATTGGAGGGTAACCGACAAAAGCATCAACGAAATTCAGACAAAATTAAAACACTTTCGCTATTTTCCTCAAATTTATATAACTCAGAGGAATCATAGCAATCGATCAGGTAATAGGTATGCCAGGTTATCATGGAAAGTATACGATACTTATTTCAGTATTCTCTGCAGTTATAAGCCATTCAGAAAGAAAGTCTATTAATATTGTTGCTGGATGGGAAGGAGATAGATCCCCTGGATATCGGATGGCTCCCAACGTGACATTTTCGGATAAAATTGACTCATTCAATATTTAGTTAACACCACAATCCAGCGTCGGTAATAATGACGGTATACTCTCGATTAGAAGAAATGACCCGATGCGTCAACAAGTTTCTGTGGCAACCACAAAAATAATCTAAATTAAATTCTGAAATGTGTATATTTCGAGCATTGGAAAATCTGTTTGAATATATCACACCAAAACTGAGACATGAACAGGATACGAGTGTCATTATTGTGTGGTCTCGAACTTCTACCGATTCAAACCTATCATATATATTTGGAAACAATTTGAATTTCCGCGAACTTTTTTTACCCTTTGACATTTCAACTCACGAATACCTAAAGAATATCTTAATAAAAGTTAATTGAAAGCAGACATCGGTGAAATGCGCGGCTGCTACTAAACTAAGCAGTACTTCAGCAAGTCGAGAAATCGGAAGTTGAAAGTTCCAGGTATATTTATAGTTTATTTTTGCATTTTTTAGAGCCTCCGGAAATCCACATCTACTCCTTTTATTTTACATTCTATGCAACAGAAATTTCGGGAAATATTATTTAAATGTTTAATTATTATATAAAAATTGACTTATTATTATTGAAAAATGGACTGTGTGTTATACAGTATCAGTAAAAAAAAAAAATTTAAAAAGATCCCAGTTGCCGAAAACAAATCTTCTCTACACGAGCGATCACAAATTCAACTCCTTTTCATGAAACTCCTCCTCCTCCTCCTGGAGTCCCCGGCCGTTTTCCGAGCACCATGACAGCCCAACCCTCAAAAGACTAAGCCACTTTGCGGCCATTTTCCCGGTGTCCGGACCACCCAGCCTATATACCATTTTAAAAGTCTAACCCTCCTCTATAGAACCGACCACGAGTTAAGCTCCTTTCTGGAAATTCTCAATATTAACGGAGATACAAGCTTCTAAAGTTTCTCGAAAAATTCTCCCACTTTCGACTACTTTCCCGGTTTCTTGACCCCATAACCTGTATGTGGGGAGGGTGTATGTGATCAATACTTCAGGTAAAGGGTCTGAACTTCAAAATGGTATATAAATTTTAAACGCTGATATCTACATTAATATTGATAATTTCACAAAAAGGAGCTTAATTTGTGATCACTACTTCTGGTAGACGGTTTGTGCTTCAGAATGGTATATAGGTTGGCGGTCTGGGTGCCGCAAAAATTTCGACTAATCTTGGGAAAAACTTTAAACGCTTATGTCTCCGTTAATATTGAGAATTTCGCAGAAAAGGGCTTAATTTGTGATCACTACTTCCGATAGAGGGTCTGAGATTCAAGATGGTATATAGGTTGGCGGTCTGGGTGCCAGAAAAATTTCTGAAATTTCGACGAATCTCGAGAAAAACTTGAAGCGCTATTAAGAGTTTAATACGTGATCACTACTATCAGAGAAGAGTCTGAACTTCAAAATGGTTACCAGGTTGGGGGGTCGGTGTGCCAGGCAAATTACTGAAATTTGGAGGAATCTTGGGAAAAACTTTAAATGCTTAGATCTCCGTTAATATTGAGAATTTCGAGAAAAGGATGTTAATTCGGGATCACTACTTTCGAAGGAGGGTATGAGCTTAAAAATGGTATATAGGTTGGGGGACCCGGGTACGAGGAAAATTGCTGAAATTTGGAGGAATCTTGGGAAAAACTTTAAACGCTTATATCTCCGTGAATATTGCGAATTTCGCAAAAAGGAGCTTAATTCGTGATCACTACTATTGGTAGGGGGTCTGAGCTTCAAAATGGTATATAGGTTGTGGGGTCTAGGTGCCAGGAAAAAAACTTTAAACGCTTATATCTCCGTTAATATTGAGAATTTCGAAAAAGGGGACTCAATTCGTGATCGCTACGATCGGGGGAGGGTGTGATCTTCATTAGATTCCAACACTTTCCGGCTAATAGACCTACCTACTACCTACGTCCCATTTTAAATATCTAACTGTCTCCTGTACAATTGATCTTGAATTAGGCCTTTTCTGGAAATTCTCAACATTAACGGAGATACGAGCGTTTAAAGTTTTTTAAGAGATTGCGCCGTTTACCGACCATTTGCCCGGCCCCTGGACCCACCAACCTATACAGTTTCAAAGGTCTAACTTTGCTAATGAAAATGATATGGATTAGCTGTAACGAACAAGTCGGGAAACCGGAAGACTGGCATCAAATATCTGATCGAGGCCTTTCATTTGATACTCAACATAACTCTATTGCATCCCCCTTTGGCATGTATTGGGACTTCTCACTAAATTTTATGTCAATTGGTATAGTTGCTTCTCAGAGAAGTGCGGGTGACCCACAGGCAGACACACGGACAAACATTAAACCGATGTTAATAAGGTTTCGTTTTAGAAACAAAGCCTTAAAAACGATAAGGCGAGAGTCCTTTAACGCAGTAAAGTAATCTATATCTAACCATACTATTTAGTATGCGAATAATCAATGGCAGCGGGAACGTACTAGACATAGCTACGTGCTTTGGATGTTACCACTTGCCCAGATTGCGGCGCAACGGCGCTATCGCAACTCGTAGGTTTTTGAAAACAAAAGACACCATTTGAATCTAATACAAATCTGCTTTATTATTACATTTTTATTGCTAAAATCACAATTCGTAATATCAATTTAATAAACACAAACGAAGCACACGACACTCTTTCGCCGATGGTCTCGTTTAAACTCTCATCACTCGACGGAATATCCGTGATGCGACTGTAACTCAAGCAGGGTTTGGATCAAAGTCGAACTTTCAGATCTGATTCCGTTGGATTTGCTTGCAATTGGGGCAGGTGTCGCTTGTATTAAGCCACTTTCGGATGCACCGCCTGTGGAAGGCATGACCGCAGTCCAAGTAGGTCAAGTCTGATGTTATATTACTAATACAAATCGTGCATTCTCTGGAATTATCCCTGAAATCGCAAGGAGACAATGTTGATATCGTGCAGCGACAACCTCTAGTTCCAGACTTACACGTATTCAAAATCAAAAGTCCTATGGGATCGATGCTGGCCTGTGCGATTGTACTGAGGTGCATTGGCGAAAAATGCGAACAGTGCAACCCCTACAGCTACTCCAATCGAGATTAAATATACAGCAGGATGTGTCATATTGCTTTAAATAAGGCTGCTAACGTTTTCGCTCCGTCTTGCGTAAGCCTAGTTATTGCTCTCGTTTGTCGTTTATTCTCACGCACAAATGTCACAAGTTGCCTAAAATGGCCTGCGAAACTTCACATCAAAATAAAGATCGACTTTCTAAATCTCAGGATCGCAACAAAATAAATTACTTGAGTAAGGGCTGGTGCAGAGAGTGAATTCGTGTGACAACATCAAAACACCTCGAAACGAAAATAAAAACAAATCCACAGCGAGCAGCTGCCACCGCACTGCTCTTTTGTTACGCTTTAATTGACATAAGCGAAAAATGGCCACATTAGGGGAATTTACCTATTATGTCATTTTCCAATGGGGCAAAATGTTTTCAAAAAATAACTTCTAGTTAGATTTCCAAACGCAAATAAATTACCAACATTTTTAGAAGGAAAATGAAAACTATACGTTACATAGCAACCTTCAAAGTTTCAACTTTCTATGGACCCCTCACAATTAAAGGGAAACCCGTTGTGGAAATTCGACGTCGTCCGGGGAATCCCCCCGCGTTTAGGGGAATGGCTTATGGCTTACGACCAAGAAAAACGAATTAGAAGAAAATGGTCCAACTATACTAATTAGGATTTTCGAACCTTAGATAAAATAACGGGTGGTATTATTCTTTATCTACAGTGACTCACAAAATTGATAATGCTCTAATTCATTACGCTTTTTATTTACTGTTGTCGCTTAAATGTATACAAATGTACAAATGGCAGTTCACATACTTGTTGCTTAGTATTTGAACTACCATTATGAACATATTCGTTTCTATGATGCAATCTAACAAAACTCTCACAGACCGTTCTTGAAAAAATACTGTGCTTTTTAAATGATCAGCATTTTACATTTCAACCAACTTTAAACGCACTGGAAAGCCGGCGCCAATATGTATGACGTCACAAATCGCGTCGTGGCAGACGGGGTACTGACAGTTCCTCATTAAAACCTCAAACTCTTAAAGTTAATTTCGCACGTAAAATGTGAAGTAGGGCGATGAAATATGGTTTGTTGCCTTGTTGCACAAATAACCCCACAAACACCCCGCAAGAAACTTTTTTAACTGGTCCGAATTTGAATGTGAGTTAACATTTTTTAAACTTTAGTTCGAATTTTAATTGATAATAATTTTGTGTCACTATTATTCAAATTTAAATAAAGTCACAAGAGCATAGATGCTGCAGGATATTCAACCATTTTTTTAGGAATGTGAATCTTTCGGAAACGTTCGTTTTATCGGCGAGTGAAGTTTCTTATGCACCTGTGTCCGAGCATTATTTTTGCCAAAGCCGTCTAAACATTGTCCTTGCGCATTAACTGCACTCCCTTCAGTGCATTGTCTTATCACTTTTACGCTGGCACGATCCTCTTTACGTCCACCTAACTACTGACCTATGCTAACGATATCGACATCATAGGAAGAAGGACTCGAGACGTACAAACTGCCTTCATCTAGAACGAGCAGGCGACGCGAGATTTTGGGCTACACATCAATGAATGCAAGTGGAAATATATGGTGGCAACATCAGCACAAAAAACCAACCAATCAACAACATCAAATCGCACTAGTCAAACGAGAATAATAAAAATAGGAGACTACAACTTTGAGATCGTTGATAACTTCTCCTATCTAAGATTCAAATTCACAACCGATAACAGATACGACGATGAAATCTGCGCACGGTTGTTGGCAACCAACAGAGCCTATTTCAACTTACAAAAACTGTTTCGCCTGAAACGTCTCACCACGGGCTCAAAGCTCTTACTGTTCAAGACAATGATTTTGCCAGTCCTCATGTATACTTTGGAGACATGGGTTCTTAGCGAGTAAAATTGCAAACCCTTGGCGGCGTTCGAGAGAAGAATCCTTCGAAGAATTTTTAACGCCGTGCATCAGAATTGATGATTCCGTAGCCTACATAACGACGAAATCTATGAGCGATACTATGACCGTCTGTTTGTGGATAAAATCCGGCTCAACAGGCTACGGTGGGCCGGTCACTTAATCTGTATGGATGAGGATGATCCAACCCGGAAAGTCTATAAGGGTACAATCTATGGTAGAAAAAGAAGATGAGGCAGATCCTGCCTGAGATGGAGCGATTGCGTAGGTTAGGACGCCAGACAGCTTTTAGAGATATCGAATTGGTGTACCTCGGCGCAAAATCGGGATGTCGGGAGTTCTTTAGTAAGGCAGTCCTAGAGCGGATACCGGTTGTTGCACCGTTGATGATGATTTCAAATAATTTGCTCATAGTTCGGAGTAACGATATTGATTGGTATGATTCGGTTCTACTTGGCTCCTTCTCTGATTTAGGAGCTATTATAACTTCGGCCAATATTCATTGTTGAGGAAGACATTTGATTCTAGGGTCTGAATGGTTCAGTGGCTGTCCTAGCGTAAGCTCGTGGTTCAAATGTTCACTGGTGGCAGAGGGATTTATATTGTGATTGGATGTCCGCTACTAGTCGACTCAGCTGTAAATGAGTACCTGAGTCAAATGAAGGTATTAATCACAGCCGAGCGCAATGATGACCACATTGCCTCCAACAGTGTATGTCCTGTAGGGTACTGTTACTGTCTTAAATGAAGTGCTTTAACACATTTCAAAATCCCAATCTAATTGGACTATCGCGCCAACGATTATTATTATTTATATTTTAATTTGAACGCTGAATTAATTATTTTTAGCAATTGATTAGGCCCCCCCTTGTCAATTCTTTTACTATTTTCCCCGTACTAAGTTCGTAGCCAGAAGCTTTATTAGGAAACACTTTTGTTTTTTGACAGACGCGGTATTTGAGATGGGTGCGCCTCAGTTTTGAATCTGCACCCCAAAATACATTCTATTGCGATATCTGTAAATAATAGCGGATAACTTCGTTTTAGAAATTTTAATCGAAAACCCCCCCGAAAGCGCAATAAACAAGAGTAAAGCTCGCTACTGGGAAGATCTGGTCGACGAGGTGAATGGGGACCCCCCCCCCCCCTCCCCGCGTCTCATATCGTTCGGCGAGTCGATAATTGTCAAAATCAGCGGTAAAGTACCCCGGGTTGACTCTTGACTCAAAGATGAACTTTTTTTAGCAAATCAAAGGAGCAGCGAACAAGGCTGCAGCTGGAGTTTCGGTGCTAAGTAGACTAATGGTAAACATTGGGGGTTCTACGTCTAGCAGGCGACGTCTGTTGATGAGTTCAACGCAGTCTGTCCTGCTCTACGGCGCAGAGGTATGAGGTGACTTGGAAGCATGCTGAATCCGGAACATGGTGAAACTGACTATTTTCTTACCCAATTTTTAAGTGGGTATAGAAGTTTTCAGTCTTACCTGCACAAGATTGAAAAGGCGCGATCACCGGATTGTGTGTTGCAATGAAGTTGTGGACGACGCCCACCACACTTTTTTTTCTTGTGGAAGGTGGGGTGGGATTCGTCAGCAGCTCTATTTAAACACAGGTGATCTTTCTCCAGACAACATTGTCGAAGAGATGCTGAGGAGTGCTGCCCATTATGTTCGGGTCCTTCTCGTTGCTAAGAAGATAGAGCTCGACCGGTGGAGGAACCGGATGGCAGGAGGTTCCTTGAACTGACAGTTCCCTTCCTACTTTCCCCTCCCGTTGGTGAAAGGAACTCTCTGACGGGAGTCCAACACTGGGGGTGTGTACATGCATTCGCCCACCCTACCCCAAAAAAAAATTAGAATATCTGCACAAATATAGTTAATAACAGCATATAACTTTATTTTAGAAATTTACACGAAAACCCCCTTAAGTTTATGCTAGAATGCAACCAACTTCCTGCAAACTGCGAAAAATTCAGCGTTCAGCTATATTTTGTACAATAAGATGTGTTCAACAATTTTTCAAGCAAAGAGGAACACATCAAATATCAAATAAGGTCGCCAGAGCCTCAAATTTACTTTGGCAAAATTGGACCAAAAATATTTTGGAATATCGAGGGGCAAACCGCCATCTTGGGTGATTAAAACAAGTTCAGTTTGGATGGCGGCTTAAACAAGTTTTGGGAAGAGGTTCGGCGGAAAAGTGAAACACGATACCTTGGAAACTTTAGACAAGAATAATCATTAATTACACCACACATACCATTCTATGGACTAGTATTGGACATCCTGAAAGGTCCCCAATTTGCTTTGCAAGATATAAGCTATTATTGCAGCTTGTTGAAAAACGTGCTTTTAAGTCTTAGTGATGATCTGTAATTTCTGAACTAAACCTCATAGAAAATCTGTGGATTTGTTCAATCGCATTTATGATGGGAGGTTGCGCTCTATCGGTGGTGAAAGCTGCCATTGAAGAAAATTGAGGGAACACTGAAGAAAAATAGGAAAAAATGATAAAATGCTTCTAAAGGCCCAAGTATATTCAATGGGAGGGACGTGTAATGAGAAGTATCATAAAAAGAAGCTGAAAAACAAACTGTTTAAATAAAAACTTTTGAATTAAGCCTATTTATTTAGAAAAAAAATATGTTTGTCCGGTGTATGTGTGTTTATTACTATGTTTTGTTCTTGTATTTTATTATTTTAATAAGTATTTATTATATAATCTCTTTAAATCTTCTTAGCATAAATAATAAACAAAAGCCAAATATATTATTTTTTTAAGAGATGGAAATTTTCAAAAGACCAACCTCAAGGTTCACGATCCCTAAGAGGGCGGGACTTTTACCCACTAAAACCACCTACGACTGACAGAGTTTCGCATATTTTGATTTCGTTTTTGTTGAGAGAAGACTCTGGAGCCCACCCGAGCACTTTGGTTGAAATAAAAAAACTTATTTTTTCTATTCCCTAGTGTAGAATTTTACTTTGCAAATACCGATATTTCGGGAACCACTAGACTTGTTAGCAGGAATGAAGGGAACAAGTCCTGCAGACAGTGTCCGTAGATATCCCTAGCTTCCATAGGTGATAGTTCAGCCAATAATGACCAGTGAGAATTCCCACTATGATTCGGAGGACCTTTTTGGTGAGGTTTAAGCAATCCTTTGTGCGAATGGACTCGTATCCTCCAATAAGCACCCTCGACTGCTTCATCCCTAGTAGGCCCGCCCAGTATAGTTCCCATAATCGTTCCTCTTCATTTCTTAGAGTCATAGCCATGAAACCGTTTCCGATTCCATAGAAGGGTTCTAGCCCGTGTAAAGGCGTCCCTGCTCCTTTCTTGGCTAGTTCGTCCGCTGCCTCGTTGCCTTCCAACCCAGCATGGCCTGGAATCCAAAGTATCCAGACCTTGTTGGACGAGCCAAGTGTATTCAGTCTCTCAAGGCATTCCCACACCAGTTTAGAGTTCACCTGGTTGGACCTAAGTGCCTTGATCGCTGCTTGGCTATCGGTGAGAATAGCTATGTTCTGCCCCCTGTAGTTCCTTTGGAGATTAAAAGAGGCACAGGGAAAATGCTAGTGTATCTGCCCATTGGCTCAAAGCACATTTTCCTTGGACCAATGACACCGGCACCCACTCTCTTTGCTGTGAGGGATCCGTCAGTGTACCGAGTAATCAGTTGCTGGTTTAAGCCGTATGGCGCAGCCACGCTCTCCCAGTTTGCCTTGTTACTCCAATGTGTTTCAAAGTTCTTATCGAAGTGAAACCTCGTTGTCATGTTATCCCTTGGCATCAATAATTCGGGATACCGCCTAGAAAGAATGTCAATCCTCCTTCGATTTAGGCAGCTCCCCACCTCACTGATACTACCGGCCATCCTGAATATTGCCCTTCTTGCCTGCATCTCTATGTGCAGATGGAGAGGGATTAATTTCAGAAGGACCTCTAGGGATGCCGTTGGGCATGTCCTCATTGCCCCACTGATACACACGCAAGCCAGCCTTTGGAGCTTATGTAATTCCCTGGTTTGTGTGCTGAGTTCGGTTCTGTCTGCCCAGATGACCGCTTCATCATTGCAGTATATATCTAAAGTAGTATCTTCGGGCTGCAACCCCATTTTTTTCCTGCTATGGATCTATAAGTCATCAGAGCCCTCGTGGCTTCCCGACAAGTGTTTCAGTGCTTCTATTTTGATCTTCATATTCAGGATAGCTCTTAAGTTGTAATTGTTGAACATAAGCGTGGACAGTGGGAGTCCTCGCCCACTGATTATAGTTCCTCCCTTTTCATTGACATTCTTTTCTTTTTTCAATATATTCATAGCGTGTAGGGTCTTAAAATGTTTTCCCTTTAGGTCCTCTACAATGTTCTCTTTTTGGCACGCTGGGTGGAGTCCCCTAGCCATAACCTGGAGATGCTTGTTGCTTTTGTCTTCATATGTGTACCACTGGATTTTTCGAGATAGCTCTGTCGTCATCTGCGTTTATAGTATGTACTTTCCAAACATCGTTGTTTAGAGCAATTATTAATAATAATCGTTGACGCAACAATCCATATTGGATCAGGGCCTCCAAGTGTGTTAGAGCACTTCATTCAAGACCGTAACGGTACACTACAGGGTAATAGTACCCTGTAGGAGGGAATGTGGTCAGCACTGCACTCGCCCGAGATTGTTCCCCTGATTTGACTCAGGTACTCATTCACAGCTGAGTGGACTGGTATCCGACGTCCAATCACGATGCAAATCCCACTGCCATCAGTGAGATTTATACCGCAACCTTCTGTACGATTGCCTTGTGCTCTAACCACTCAGCTATCTGGACACGCAATTATTGAGTATTCTTTTATCATGGTTGCCGATAGGAGGCTTTTAACGTTCTAGTGCTTACCGATAACTCTAATATTAATCGGCGGAGGAAGTTTCACTTCCAATTTATCGCTTTTCGCCTACCTTGTCGAATGATTTCCGGTGACGAATCTTTCTTTTCTCAGACGCTCTCTCAAGATCCAGTCAGTTTCTCTGGCCAATACTCCTTCATCTGTGTATTCTATTGGTTCATTTACACTAGGGCTGCGACACTTCGGTGGGAGTGAACTACTCTAAGTTCTTTTGCGGACTTCGTTTTCCTGCTGTAGTTCTTTAAGTTGCAAACTAAGCTGTAATATAAGTTATTCTAGCTGGTTGAACTTTTGGCGCAGTTCCTCATTTCCCACTTCCTGAGGTGTTTTCGCTACATTACTAGTTGGTTTTCTAGTTTTAGGTTTTCCTTCCTTTGATGTTAATGGGTTACGCTTTTGATCGATGGTGGTGATCCTGTAACCCTCGAACTCCGACTAAAACGATCGATCAAATGCAATAAAAGGTCCTCCCCAGAATCCGTAGGACCGACCTCCTGAGAGGGTGGATTTTCCAGCACTCCTAGTCTTGTTTTCTTCCATTGTATATGGGTGGGTGTCATTTATACCTCTTGCAATGTTCAGCGGTCTCTGTAATAGAGTATGATTTTCGCTTCGCTACTGTCTAATGCAATTATCTCGCATACTGTACCGACTAAACCGATCCAAGTTTGGGGTCAAGGCGACTTGATTTGCTATCTTTTAAATTCAATAAAGGAAAATTGTCGAAAATAATATTATAAAATAGTTTTATTTCTATATCATCTTAACCCCATTATTGTTTATAAAATAATTTAAAAAAACAACGCAGAGTAAACCGCCTGTGCTCGGCAATGCTGTCCAATTCAAATTTTTCTCGTTGAACGAAATATCCGCGACTCAACTCTAATCCAAGTTGAGCCAAATCGAACGCTCAGATCTTATTTGTTTGGACATTTTTACAATTAGGACAAGTATTATTATCTTTAAACCACTTCTGAATACAGTTCCCATGGAAGGAATGGCCGCATTCTAAATAAATCAGGTCCGAATTTATCTTGTCAATGCAAATTGTGCATATTATAGAAGTATCACTGAAACCAGAAGGAATCAATGTAAATAATATTCCAAAAAAAGATATTGTTCCGAACTTACATGTATTCAAAATCTAAACTCCTATTGGGACGATGTGAACTTGAGCGTGTGTGCTTTTGTGAAGTCGTCAAAAACGCAAACACTGCCATTGCAGCCCCTAAGGCGATTCCGATCGTCACTAAAACTACTGCTGGGTGCGGCATATTATTTGCTGTAAAACACTGCGCACGTTGTCTTTCCGTAATTTATCTTACTTAGCTTCACTAGCTGGTTTGTCGATTATCCCTAGACAAAAATGAAGTTGATACCTTTATTTATTATAACACGTTAAATTGTATTGTATGTATGTATTCGACAAACTCAATGGATTTGAAGACGAAAGAAAGCTGGGAGATACGGCTTGATCCTACCAGTTGTATGTCGAACCTTTTTAATGTCCGTTTTATGTGCTTGGACAGATTTGAGAAGGTGACACTTGATCTTTTTTTAGTACAGCCAATAATCGACTTCTACCGCATTAAAAAGATCAAGTGTCACCTTCTCAAATCTGTCGAAGCATATAAAACGAGCATTAAAAAAGTTCGACATACAACTGGTAGGATCAAGTCGTATCTACCAGCTAAAATCTTAGCTGGTTAGAGAAAAGGACCGAAAAACGGAACAGGAGATAAGCGGTATATATATAAAATCGCTTGCTCAGATTGTCCGGAGGTGTATATTGGACAAACAAAAAGTTGGTAACCACTAAATTTAGGGAGCATACGAAGGAGGCAGCGTTGGCTATCAAGTACTCCCGAAAACCCACAAAATCCATGGTGGCTAAGCATATGGTGGAATGCGACTATAAAATGAACACCGACAATCTGAAAGTGTTAAAACAGGCAACAGGGA
This sequence comes from Hermetia illucens, assembly GCF_905115235.1. Taxonomy (NCBI): domain Eukaryota; kingdom Metazoa; phylum Arthropoda; class Insecta; order Diptera; family Stratiomyidae; genus Hermetia; species Hermetia illucens. Next base: position 76,461,842 of record NC_051854.1, read on the forward strand.
GCAGAACTTGATGGGCAATCTGAGGCTTATAGTTTCGTTGGCAACCAGATTACAGATAGCAGTTTTTAAACGAAAAGTACTAATTGAGCCCACATGGCCACATTTTATGAAAAACAAATTTGCACCCTGCATTCACATGTATGGGGAGGCCCCTCTAAAACTTAACACAAAATGGCGCCACTTGCTGTATGTAAAGGGAGCAACAGATCAGACGCTCACCAATTTTCGGTCTAGTCGTTTCGAAATAAATCTGGTGTGATAGACAAACAAATCTCGATGAGGTAACATCCATGTTGCCTTGAAGCAACAATTCAAATTGGAGTTCAGTGAAGAATCTATCGTGAGCCTAAGAAAAGCTTATGGCAGCACTCAAACGGCCACAATGCGACTGCCAGTGGAGTCAGCGCAGAAGTTGTTGGCCGTGGGGAAGGTTCGGATTTGATGGGTTGTTTGCCAACTAAGGTAACAGATCTTCGCGAGGGCATACACTAGCAGCATCTATCGGTCCGATCGATATCGAAGGTGTGGGGAAAAAGGACATATTGCCAAGGAGTGCAATAGAGACCCCAAATGCATTTTGTGCGAAGCAAAGAAGGAACGGCATAACCGGCATATTACCGAAAGTGGTAAAAGCCCTAAATTTAGGAAGGTGTTAAGTGCAGTGAAAAAATAAGGTTAATACAAATAAACCTCAATCATTACAGGGTCGCACAAGATTTGCTTGCGCAGACCACTTAGGAATCCGCGGTGGAGATTGCTATCATTATTGAACCGTACAGAAATCTTGACGGTGGTGTATGGGGCATAGATTCGACTGCTGGAGCGGCGATATGGGCATGTGGTCGTCAATCCATACAATATTCGTATATAGCTGTTACACACCACCGAGCCTGACGTTGCCTGAGTTTGAAAACCTGTTAGACGATTTTGTCCACGACGCAAGGGGACGAGGTTCAAAGGTGATAGTCGGTGACTTTAATGCATGGGCTATCGAGTAGGACAGCAAAGAGACTAACGCAAGAGGGCGGCGCTTATTAGAAGCATTCGCCCAGTTGGAGGCCAACGAAGGCGATGTAAATACGTATCGGAAAGGGGAAACTGGTTCAATTGTAGATCTGACTTTTGTCCGCCCTGCGCTAGCACGTGCCATATCCTGGCAAGTTAGCGAGTACTTCACGTACAGCGACCACCAGGCAATCACTTTTGAACTAAGGACGGAGCCACAAAGCAGGAGACCCGCATCCCGGAAATCGAAATCTAAAAGAACACCAGGATGGTCTGCAAAAGCAATGGATGAGCAAACATTCACGGAGGTGTGGCTAGACTTGCTTAGCAAGCAGCAGGCACCGCCACGGATAGAGCTCTCCATGTCACACAAAGCATCTCTAAAGCATGTAACGCGTCGATGCCTAGTAGACGCTCATTCCCCACTAGAAAACCCAATTATTGGTGCAGTAGTGAACTGGCCAGCATTCGATCGATTTGCCACAGAGTCAGACGAACAGATCAAAGGGCAATAGGTAGGATCGATCATAGGCAAAAGGAGCATGCCTATAGGGACGCTCGCAAGAACCTCAAGCTCCTGGATAGCGAGTAAGAGAGAATGTTTTAAGGAGCTCTGTTTGGAAGCGGACAGAAATTCGTGCGGTAGCGCCTATAAAATCGTGACAGGACGATTCAGAGAGCGGTCATCTCCACAGATGGTTATTTCCCCAGCAAGAGGGGGTACCGACACCTCCCAGCGTCCTGAATGTGACGCCGATTTCACCAGTCACCAGGGACGAGCTGCTGGAGATATGCAGTCGAAAAGGCGACAGCAAAGCCTAAGGCCTTCAAACTTGCCGTCAAATGTAGACCGGATATGTTCGCAGAGCTGTTCGAAACGTGCATGTCCGAGGGTATCTTTCCTGCACCATGGAAGCGGCAGAAGTTGGTGTTGCTGCCTAAAGCTGGCAAACCTCCAGGGGAACCGTTCTCCTATAGACCCATTTGTCTTCTAGACACTATGGGGAAAATGTTGGGGCGGGTCATTTATAATAGATTACTTCCAGTCGTCGAGAACCAAGGGGGCCTTTCAGATAGGCAGTATGGGTTCCGTAAAGTCAGATCAACCATTGACGCCAACAAAATGTTTACTGGTTTAGCCGAAAATGCAATTCACGGAAGGGGTTGTACCAGCAAATATTGTGGTGGTGACCCTAAATGTGAGGAATGCATTCAACTCAGCCAATTGGAACCTTATACGAAAGTCTCTGGCGACGATTGGTGTTCCCACCTACCTAGAAAACAGAAGACAGATAAAATCTCAACTGGAAGATGCTAATGCGTCTGAGCGCGCTGTACGTGGAAAATTAAAGGATTTACATTTAAAGGCCTGCCGACCCGCCAAGAGGCCGAAGCTAACGGCTGCGATAAAAGCCCAGCGTCGGAAATGGCCCACACAGTGGCGTGATAAAGGTGTCAACTTCTGGCGATGGGTAAATTGTACCTATATCAATTGATAGTTAGGATATTCATTCATTTTTTCTATTCTTGATAGATTTGCTTTAGCGATGAAAGCACATTTGAAATTTTGCAGAATAGAACTCAGTTTGTGCGCCGTCGTCCTGGAGAAAAATATAATCCTGTTTACGTTGTTCAAACTGTGAAGCATCCTAAAAAGGTTATGATCTGGTCAGTTATCAGCGGCAAAGGTACTGGACGTTTGTACGTGGTAAAAAGCATTATGAGGTAAGATCAGTATATAGAAGTCTTAGAAATTCGGTTGGTTCCCCAGCTCAAAGAGTAGTTCCCGAATGGGGAGCCACTCATCTTCATGCAGGCTGCCACACAGCGCGATCTGTGCAAACTTATTTGCGAGAGCAAAATATTCCTCTATTGTATTGGCCGAGTAATAGCCCCGATACGAACCCAATTGAAAATGTGTGGGAGCTGATCAAGAGGGAAGTGGCTAAAATTCAGCTCCTAGAAAAAATAAACCATGTGTGGAACCATCATCCTCAATTGCAAGATACAGTACAATCTTGCATTGCCAGCATCATCATCATCATCAACGGCGCAACAACCGGTATCCGGTCTAGGCCATCGCTCCATTTCAGGCCTACGCCATCGCTCCATTTCAGGCAGGTTCTGGCTCGGCTTCTTTTTCTACCATAGATTTTGCCCTTATAGACTTTCCGGGCTGGAACATCCCCATCCATACTGATTAATTGACCCGCCCACCATAACCTATTGAGCCGGATTTTATCCACAACCTGACGGTCATGGTATCGACGATAGATTCCGTCCATTCTCAAGTAAAGGGTCAAAAATTCTTCTCTCGCACGCGGCCAAGAGTTCGCAATTTTTCTTGCTAAGAACCCAAGTCTCCGAGGAATACGAGAGGACTGGCAAGATCATTGTCTGGTACCGTAGAAGCTTTGACCCTATGGGGAGACGCTTCGACTGAAACAGTTATAACAGTTGAATAAGCTCTGTTGGCTGCCAACAACTGTGCGCGGATTTCATCATCGTAGCTGTTATCGGTTGTGATTTTCAACCCTAGATAGGAGAAATTATCAATGGTCTCAAAGTTGTAGTCTCCTATCTTTATTCTTCCCGTTTGACCAGTGCGGTTTGATGTTGTTGGTTGGTTGGTTTTTAGTGCAGATCCTGCTGCTTTTATCTTCCCTCGCACATTGGTCAGGGTCAGCCTAGTCAGTCTTATCAATTTCGTCGGGATACCGAATTCTCTCATGGCCATGTACAGTTTTACCCTGGCTATGCTATCGTAGGCGGTTTTAAAGTCAATGAAGAGATGGTGCAACTGATGTCCATATTCCAACAGTTTTTCCATCGCTTGCCGTACAGAGAAAATCTGATCTGTTGCTGATTTGCCTGGAGTGAAGCCTCTTTGGTATGGACCAATGATATTCTGGGCGTATCGGACTATCCGACCTAGCAAGATAGCGGAGAATATCTTATAGATGGTACTCAGCAACGTGATACCTCTATAATTTCTGCACTGTGTGATATCTCCCTTTTTATGTATGAGGCAAATAATGCCTCTTTGCCAGCCGTCAGGCATTGATTCGCTATCCCATACCTTGAGCACAAGTTGGTTGCCTCCATATTTAACCAATTTGGCTGTAATTCCATCGGCTCCTGGCGACTTATGATTTTCAAGCCGATGAATTACACGGGCTGTTTCTTCTATACTTGGTGGTGGCAGTATTTGTCCGTCGTCTTCCGTTGGCGGGACCTCCAACTCGCTGATGTTCTGGTTGTTCAGTAGTGCATCAAAGTACTCAACCCATCGCTTCAATATGCCCATTCTATCGGAAATCAGATTTCCCCTCTTTGTCTCGACAGGATGAACATCGAAGTGTGTAAGGCTTCATCCTGCTGACTTTTTGATGAAACTTGTGCGCCTGGTGCGGTTGCTCCCTGTACTTTTCGAGTTCGCAGACCTGTTGGTTCTCCCAGGCTTCCTTTTTCCGTCTGTGAAGTGGCTTCTCCGCTCGCCGGAGTTCGTGATAAGTTTCCGTGCGTGCCCGCGTTCTTCGAGAATGCAACATTACTCGGTATGCAGCATTCTTCCGTTCCGTTGCTAGCTTACAATCATCGTCAAACCAGCCGTTCCGACTATTTTTGCGGCTGGGACCAAGTGTGTTTGTGGCTGTATTTATGATAACATTCTTCAGGTGATTATGAAGATCATTTGTTGATGCTGGTCTCCAGGATCTCTGTTGACTGCGGTTATTTGGGCATCCACTTCCCTCTTATATGTGTTGCGGAGGACTGTGTTGTGGATGGCTTCAGTGCTAACTCTCACCTGATTGTCAGAGAGGATGTTGTGTTATTCGAGCATTGACACAATGCCGCGCAGAATTGAAGCTATCATAGCGGCAAAAGGTGGCTCAACAAAATATTAATATTTTATGGCATACATTTCAAAGTTCTTTAGTATTATAGTTACATATTTTTTCTAAAAAGATGATTTTTTATTTATTGTTACTACTGTAACTAAATATTATACATACAAATTACATGTGTCGGTTAATAAATTTTAAAGCTGAAAAACACCCGATAATTCAGATTTCGCATAGAATCTACAGTGCGTCTAATAATATGGCCAGGGACTGTAGTCGATTTGCGTTTTACTGTTCCCACTATAAAATGTAGGAAGATGAGACAATCGTTTGATGAACCATGTATTAATAAGTACAAGGTCATGGGTGTCCGCAAAATCAATTATACGGTCGCCACCCTCATTGCACGCCCCGAATCCGTTTGCCTTTTCACCCACATGACCATTAAGGTCGCCGGCAATGATGATATAGTCATCAGCAGGCATGTGAGTCTTTTCATCGAGAAGTTGCCAGAAGGCATCTTTTTCGGCATCAGGTCGATCTGTCTGTGGTACGAACGCGGCGAAGAAGTGAATAGTGCGATCAGCTGATATAATGGTGAGCTTCATCAGTCGATCATCAAATCGTTTCTTTAATAGTATCAAGGAAACCATCTGCGATGGCAATGCCAATACCATGTTGAGTGTGTGGGCTACCAAAATAGAGAAGTTTGTAGCCATTTTCACCGCGTTCGCGTTCAATGTTGCAGCTTTTGGCACCAGACCATCGAGTTTCTTGCAGAGCGCAAATATCAATGCGCTTTTTTCGAAGGGCTCTTGCGAATTCCTCGGTCTTTCCAGTTGTGGTACCAACATTTAACGTGCAGACACGTATTCGTTTTGTTCGGACTAACTTGCTTACGTCCTGACGCCGTCCTTGCATCAAGAACCTTTGACCATTTCTCGACAGGACCGGAGCCTGTCCTGCCGCGTCGACTGAGATGGACGCCCTAGCATTTCCCCGAAGCTTGTGACTCAACTCAATCCGATCATCTTGTTTGTAACGACATTGTATGCATTTGCTTGGCCGGCCTGTCGCGGGACCTGTCACCAAGAAAGATCAGGTAGGATTTAGCATAGTGGAATAACTCCAACTATACTCTATTTATATCTTTCCCTGATCTCAGCATTTTATTTTTGAGGATAGCATAGAGTACGTTGCCTCAAACCCTCCTTCTTTTCCTGTGCTTGGGACCAGCGTGCTATGTTAACAGCATGGCGGAGGTTTTACTTTATGATATAATACATGAATTTTGTATAGGGGTACCCGAGTGGGATTGGATTATACGTGTACCTTTATTCAGCTACAAAATTTCCTTATTTAAAAAAAAAAAAAAATGAAAATTAAAAAAATGCTATTTTACGCATCATTTGATAGAATAATGCGAGCGTTTTTGAGATTTTTTTTCAAGAACGAAAGTAATTTAACAAATTGTTGTAACACTAGTGTTAAACAAATATTATCAGATCACGAGGCCAATTAATCGTCGACAACTTTCTCACTCCACTGTAAATGAATAAATAGAAGCCAAACAGAAAAATTCCAAATAACCAGGGGAATCCCCTTCTATCTAAAGCATGAATAACCTTGACGACAGATACGTAGGACAGAAATGTGCAACCAAAAGCAATTGGACATTGAGGCAGCTTTTCCACCATTTCTTAAGCAAAACCTGAAGAATTTGCCAAAACTAGGGGCCAGCTCAGCCTGTCACAACACTGCACAGGTGTAAAATCGACATAGCGCTCACTCCAAATATTCTAATTACCACTTTTCCACTCACTGAAATCTCCACTCCTGTTTCTTGTTATTTAAAGCCAAGCCGTGATTTAAAACGTTGTCGCTAGAAATGACTCTGATTCGGTTTAATTACTAAGAGAAGTGCAATTTCGCCGATTAATGATTCCGCTGCCATTATCCCCTTTGAGCTAACTTGAAACACACCTGAATTAGAGGTTTGAGAAGAGAATATTCCCAACCGCACGATTCCTTTTCGATCACTAGAGCACGAAGAACATTAAATTTACAATCACCCCAGAGTAGCACAAGTCAATTTCCTTACCTACGGGACGAATGTGCGAGAAGCTTCGAGAAAGATCTGAGATGCCGGTTTGGCTAGAACAAGAAATCTGCGGTACTAAAAAAGATGTCAAAAATGTACATACAGGATGGGTCACAATGATAACATTATGCGAGAGCAACCAAGTCTTCAAGTTTCAAATTTTTGTGTTTTTTTTTAGTTTCCAACTTTCATTATTATGTCTTCTGTTTTTATAGAACAACAATATGTAGTCATATTTTACAGACTAAAAATACACATCAGTCGTATCATGTTAATGAGGATCATGTCGTAATTCCTTAGCAAGAATATTGGGGTAATCTTTCAACTTTTATCGATATTTTTTAATTTAATTACGCATTTCGTCATTTACGAGGGGAGTATTTAGTATTTAGATCTCGATCTTCTTCTCTCTCCCCCTCGGACACCATCTTGTTGTGGTGGGAGAGCCTGTGGTAGTTTACTATTACACTAAGGGATGGAAACAAAGGATTGTAACTGTTCAAATGGTAAGAAGTCACAGACTTCGGTTCCACCTGCGACTTTAAGAAATCAGGTCATAGCCGAGGCATGAATTTTGGAGGCCTCACCAGATTAATGTTTCCCCACCGAAAAATCTGTGGAAGACAGGCTCTCCATTTCAGTGGAAAACCTGCACACTGTGTCTACGACATAGTCAGCCAGAAAGAATAGTACAGCAACTCCCTTAATGAGAGACCTACACTGTTGTCTAACTTTTCCAAAAAAAAATGGAGAAGAAGGTTCGGCAGAAGGAAACTTTAGCCGCAAAGGAGAAGAAACTACAGACTTGCCTATAACAACCTTCTCCTTCGCCTCTACCTGGAAAAACGGAAGAAATGTAAGCTGATGAAGTGGATGCAACTGGTCTAATTCCGGTATGTGGAAACATATCCATTATGAATGATTTTCACAACCACCTGAAGAACGTTATCATTGATGCGGCCACAAACATACTTGGCCCCAGTCGTGAAAAAGTTGGAAAAGCTGGTTGGACGATGAATATAAGCTAGTAACGTAAGAGAACAATGCTTCATACCGAGTGATGTTGTATTGTCAAAAAACGGGTGCCCGCACAGAAACTTATCACGAACTCCGTCGAGCAGAGAAGCGACTTCGCAGACGGAAAAAAGAAGCCTGGGAGAACCAACATATCTGTGAACGCGAAAAGTAGAGAGAGCAACCGCACCAGGGGCGCAAGTTTTACCAAGAAGTCAGCGAGATGAAGCCTTATACATCTGATTTCCGACAGAATGGGCATATTGGAGCGAGGAGTTGAGTACTTTGATTAACTACTGAACAACCAGAACATTGGCGAGTTTGAGGTCCCGCCAACTGGAGACAACGGACAAATACTGCCACCAACAAGCATAGAAGAAACAGTCCGTCTAATTGATCGGCTTAAAAATCATAAGTCACCAGGAACCGATGGAATTACAAACGAATTGGTTAAATATGAAGGCGAGCAATTACACCAAATGGTTCATCAACTTGCACGCAAGGTATGGGATAACGAATCAATGCCTGACGACTGCCAAAGAGACATTATCTGTCGCATGCATAAAATGGAAGATATCACACACACACACATCTATAAGATATTCTCCGCCATCTTGCTAGGCCTGATAGCCCCATACGCCCAAAACATCATTGGCTCACAACAAACTGGCTCCGGACAAGATCAATTTTTTTCTCTGCAGCACGCCATGAAAAACAGTTGCATCATCTTTTTATCGACTGCAAGGCGGATTTTGATAGCATAGCCAGGGTAAAACTGCATATGGCCATGAGAGAATTCGATATCCCAACGAAATCGATAAGACCGACTAGGGTAACTCTGACTAATGTGCAAGGCCAGATAAAAGCAGCAGGATCACTTCCGGGAGCATTCAACATCAACAACGGTCTAAGACAAGGAGATACTCTGCTATGTGTCCTTTTTAATCTGACCCTAGGAAAAGTGATTTGTGATGCAGATGTTGATGCAAGAGGCACGCTTCAAATCCACCCAACTACTGACCTAAATTGACGATATTGACATTATAGGAAGAACAACCCGAGATGTACAAACTGCCTTCATCCAAATCAAACGGGCGGCGCGAGATGTTGGGCTGCACATCCACGAAAGCAAGACAAAGTATATGGTGGCAACGTCAGCACCAAAAACCAACCAACCAACATCAAACCGCACTGGTCAAACGGGAAGAATAAAAATAGGAGGCTACAACTTTGAGACCGTTGATAACTTCTCCTATCTAGGGTCAAAAATCACAACCGATTACAGCTACGACGATGAAATCTGCGCACGGTTGTTGGCAGCCAACAGAGCTTATTTCAGCTTACAAAAACTGTTTCAGTCGAAGCGTCTGCAAATAGGGTCAAATCTCTTACTGTACCAGACATTGATCTTGCCAGTCCTCTCGTATTCCTCGGAGATTTGGGTTCTTAGCAAGAAAAATTGCGAACTCTTGGCCGCGTTCGAAAGAAGAATCCTCCGAAGAATTTTTGGTCCCCTACATGAGGATGAACGATTCCCTAGCCTACATAATGACGAAATCTATGAGCGATATCACGCCTGCCTAGTTGGATAAAATACGGCTCAATAGGTTGGGTCCAGCTTGAAAAGTCAATAAGGGCAATATCTATGGTAGAAAAAGAAGACGGGGCAGACCCTGCCTTAGACGAAACGATGGCGTAGCACAGGATGCCGGACAGTTTTAGGCATATCGACCGACCGACTCGGCGAAAACCGAAGTTCCTTACTAAGGCAGACCTACAAGGAATACCGGTTGTTACGGCCTTGATGATGATGATGAATTATTATATTTAAGAAGATTGTTATGTTTAAGATATGTAGGTGCCTTTTTCAGATTATTAACAATTTTTTCAGAGTATTAACTATCACTCCCTATGAAAGGTCGGGAACTTCGTCACTAATCCGGCCTACTCCGCTTACACGAAACAAAATTAGTTATCTACTGACCATACGAGTCTAATTCTTTATTTTAACTTTCCTTGTGAAATTTGTCATTCTTTCGCGGTTGATATTTTCTTTTAACATCCACATACTGTCTGTACGTGCCTTAATGGGCAATTGTTATATTTCATGTTTAAATTAGTTTAATCAGTGCTTGGACTAACAACATTCTGAACGCACACTTGCACACTTTACTTCCGATTATTATGCCGTTTTCCATATAAACAATATTCGAATGTCACTTAGCGGTACAAACATCTGCTGGAAGTTTGTTTGTTCTCGGGAACCGGGCTCATTATCAGTTACTTGTTGGGTTCGGGATTGGTGATCATAGTGCGATAGTAGTAAAGCTTGTTGGTTCCAGCTAGTGGAATTAACAGTGGATTTCAGTAATATTCAAGCTGAGAAGTTAACGTTTTTGTGCGGAAATGGTACCATCTAGTGAGTCGAAGCGAGCATGTATTGTGGTTCTTGGCGACATCGGCCGCAGCCCACGTATGCAATATCATGCTCAGAGTTTAATAGAAGAAGATTATAACGTCGATATCGTGGGCTATGTGGAAACACAACCTCTCAATACAATAGTGATGGCGCCAAAAGCCACTATCCATGAAATTTTTCACTGTCCGGAGATGAACCTTCCGCCAGCCTTGAAATATCTATTCAAAACGATTTGGCAGACTTTTACGTTGCTGCTTGTCCTTTGGGCGATCAAACGGCCAAACTTTATGATTGTCCAAAACCCGCCCGGCGTGCCCACGTTGGCGATTTGTTACCTGTACTGTTTGCTCCTTCGCTCCAAATTAGCAATTGACTGGCACAATTACACTTACACCATATTGGCGTTGACCGCTCGGAGGACTAGCTTAGTGGTTCGCCTCGCTTACTGGATAGAAGGCTTTTGCGGACGCCGCGGAGACGCCCATTTCTGTGTAACTAAAGCCATGCGAGACGACCTGAAGTCTAAATGGGGAATAGAGTATGTACTCAATTTGTGAATTCCTTTGGACCGTCTGACCACGCATATTCCGATTCACAGAGCAATTGTTCTCTACGATCGTCCGCCACTACACTTCCAACCAATCTCACTGGAGAAGAAGCACGAACTTTTCATGAAGTTGTCTCAGGATCACGCACAGTTTCTTCCGAAAGATTGTGGCGACTTTAAAGAAAGTGGCGTTTTGGAATCCACAAGGCTCACGCAAAAGTTGAGCAATGGGAAAGTCATCTACAAGAGCGAAAGACCAGCCATTCTGGTTTCAAGCACCAGTTGGACACCGGACGAGGATTTCAGCATATTGCTCGAGGCCCTACAAGGTGAATTTCAGCTCTACCTCGAAATGGTCGCTTTATCTATTTTTTTCTCGTAGATTATGAAGCTGAGGCAACAAAGGCTAATTCTAAATTGCCGAATCTACTATGCGTCATCACGGGAAAAGGCCCTCTGAAAAAATACTACGTGCAGAAAATTGGAAAGCAGAACTGGAAAAAAGTGTCAGTTGTAACACCGTGGCTGGAAGCCGAGGACTATCCTTTGCTGCTGGCTTCGGCTGAATTAGGGGTGTGCCTGCATTACAGCTCAAGTGGCTTGGATCTGCCAATGAAAGTGGTCGATATGTTCGGATGTGGTTTGCCAGTGTGTGCCATTAATTTCCAATGGTAAGTGTTGTCGGCTAGTTATCGGTTAGCAAATAAATTTTCAAGTTTTGTCTTTCACCCAATATGAGGTCGAGTACTGGACTGTTCTTGCATATTTCCCATCATCATCATCAAGCGTGTCGGTATGTGTGTGTTTGAGGTGGGAGAGAGACAAAGCTTCGGAGCACTCAGATCTTAGTGGTCCATTGTACTCGGTTCCCCCGTCTAACGGAATATTCCGGATTCGTTTATGTATCGCAGGATTTCCGCGATCGTTATGGGGTGCACTGATCGTGGGAAAATTGCGCAATTCGAGCTAACGAGAATTCATTTGCCAAAACTGGTCTGAACATCGAAGTCGATGGTAAACGACCAAAAGGAAGGCCGAAAAAACAGTGGCTTGATACGATGGGATGGGATCTCGAAGCCTCGAGATTAACCCATTCGATAGAGCCAAATGGCGAAACCGATCACGACGAGCCGAGCACGCTTGTGAAAGGGACAAAAGCTGAAGAAAAAGAAGAAGATCGAAGGATTTCCGTTTGATGCTTCCGTAGGCGGAGCACTCACATAGAAAATGTTCCGTGGATTCCGCTTCCTCATTACAGGATGGACACGTATCAACTTGGATAATTCCTATTCTGAACATATGCCCAGCTAGTGAATTATGGCCAGTCAGAATGCCCACAATACTTCTTCAAGTCTTGGATCTAACAGGAAGAGTTTGGTCTATCTAGCAGCATTAAGGCTTCGCCACCTGTCATTATAGGAAGCTTGTTCCCAGCATCAGCCAATGCTACCGACACCCCTTTTTTGCTGAGGCATCCGAGATTTCACCTCCCTGTGCACCACAATGACCAGGTACCCAGAGTAAATCCATCATATTGAATCTAGAAACAGAATTCAATCTGTTTCTACATTCCTGAACGATTTTTGAAGTGATCAAAGTACTACTCAAGCCGCTTGACTATCGCTACAGATTGCGATGCGCCTGCTCTTCAACCGCTCGTCAATCGTCCAGGTTTCCACCCTTAGGATCGCATACACTTCAGCCTGAAAGACCGTTGTGTTTTGTCCCAAAGGAAAAGCTCACTTTTCGTTTTTATTCGAGAGGTAGACTCCTGCTCCAAAACCATTTTCTGTCTTTGAGCCATCGGTGGAGAAGACGTCAGTATATCCTGACACGCATTCTTCCGGTTCGTGCCTGTTTTCTCTCCGTTTCAAGAAAACCTCATATCGTATACCAAACAGATGTATGGAGATCTGAGATTCGGAAGGCTTTGTAAAAACTAAATTTAATTCTTCCAATGACTCTCCCATGTCTGGATAGCTGAGTGGTACGAACGTTAAACTTCTACCGTTGTTTCTTGCCCAAGGCAATCAGTCCTTAACGCTTACCTACCTGGGCCCAAGATCAATGACTCCCACCTGATTGCGTGGTTGTCTGAATGTGTTTAGGCGTTTAAGACCACCAAACAACAGCCGATGGAAACTACATTTCTAGTATTCCGTCAGCAAGATATAACCTCCAGCCGTATTCGTCGATGCCTGAAAAAGCGTCTCTCGTTAACTTCTGCACATGAATTTTAGCCAGTTCACTTCCGACATTCAGCACACGTCTGGGAAAGATACTTTGTCATGGGTTGTAGAGGCCAAGATACCCGACACCGTCCATTTCCCGGCCACCGCGGAGGCACGCGCAACTCCAAGTACAAATTGAAGGAGTTTCTTATTTTCGGTTCAACGTTCAGTATATTCTGCCATATATTCCGGCTTTCACACAATCAATTTTGATTAAATTGGTGCTTTTCAAGACACGCATGGTTGCAGGTATTGCCTCACAATCATCGATAGGTTCACGCGGTGACCTGAGACGATACCTATGTCAAGAGCGGATTCTATGTTTCGGTGTGCCGGCAGTTATAATCATCAACTAGGCTAAGCAGTTCGAGTCCTTCCTTTTCTTGGAATTAAGCAAACGCGGTTTTATGCGCCACTAGTCAACCATGTACCATCTGCACTCCAATGGGATGCTTGAAAGATAGCAAAGGACGTTGAAAGCCGCTATAATGGCTCAAGACGACCTTTCCTGATCGCCAACCGAGACGAAGTTACCGCAAGTTCCGCATAGCTGGTATACGAGGAAAACCTGAGACTCCTCAGCGACTCGGCATTAGGTGCCTTAACGACAGTGGATTCTTGCGTCTTCTTAAAGATACAGCGCGGAAGCGGAAGTCACCACCACCTACCAACAACGTGAAAAACGTGGTTCAGATATCTCAGATACCGGTTTTTGCGCCGTTGATGATGATACCATTGAAGACGTCTCTCTCGCAATTTTTCCAGGATCGGTGCAACCCTATATCCATCCCGGATATTTTAATTTCGGATGTGATTAAGGCGAATTCCGCCATGCTATTAACATAGTATCCTGGTCCCAAGCCCAGGTAAAGGAGGAGGGTTTGAGGCAACGTACTCTGTACTATCCTCAGTAAAACCAAAATAAAGTGCTGAGATCAGGGAAAGAGATAAATAGAGTATAGTTGGAGTTATTCTACTATGCTAAATCCTACCTGATCTCTCTTGGTGACAGGCCCCGCGACAGGTCGACCAAGAAAATGCATAGAATGTCGTTACAAACATGATGATCGGATTGAGTCACAAGCCTCGGAGAAATGCTAGGGCGTCCACCTCAGTCGACGCGGCAGGACGGGCCCCGGTCCTGTCGAGAAATGGGCAAGGGTTCTTGACGCATGGACGGCGTCAGGACGTAAGCAAGTTAGTCCGCACACAACGAACAAAACAAATACGTGTCTGCACGCTAAATGTTGGTACCTTAACTGGAAAGACGGAGGAACTCGCAAGAGCCCTTCGGAAAAGGTGCATTGACATCTGCGCTCTGCAAGAAACCCGATGGTCTGGTGCCAAAAGCTGCGACATTGAACGCGAACGCGGTAAAAATGGCTACAAACTTCTCTATTTTGGTAACCCACACACTCAATATGGTGTTGGCATTGCCATCTCAGAGGGTTTCCGTGATGCCATTAAAGAAGTTGAACGATTTAATGATCAGTTGATGAAGCTCACCATTATATCAGCTGATCGCACTATTCACTTCTTCATCGCGTATGCACCACAGGCAGGTCGACCTGATGCCGAGAAAGATGCCTTCTGGCAACTTCTCGATGAAAAGACTTGTCACGTGCATGCTGACGATTACATAATCATTGCCGGCGACCTTAATGGTCATTTGGGTGAAAAGGCAGACGGTAACAGGTGCCATGGAGGAAAGGGGTTCGGAGCGCGCAATGAAGGTGGTGAGCGTATAATCGATTTTGCGGACACCCATGACCTTGTACTTATGAATACATGGTTCATTAAACGATTGTCTCATCTTCCCACATTTTATAGTGGGAACAATGAATCGCAAATCGACTATATTCTCATAAGACGCCAACATTTTACCACTGTCACTGTTTGCAAAGTCGTTCCCTATGAGACCATCGCACCTCAACATCGTCCGTTGATTGCCGTCCTGCGAATTAAGCCACCGATAAAACAGTGTGAGGAACGCACTGGCCCGCCACGCATTAAATGGTGGCGATTTGATGAGAAGAAAGAAGAAACGGTCTCACTCATACGATTGCCAACCATTACGGATGTAGAAGAATCATGGAACCAAATGAAAGACACGATCCACAAAGCGGCCTCTGCAACCCTCGGGGTCACCAAGCCGGGTAAGCGGTACATCAACCGAGATATTTGGCTTTGGAATGATGATGTTGAAATGAAGGTCCGTGAAAAGGAACGCCTCTACCACAAATTTCTCGACGATAAAACGCCTGCTAATTGGCAAATTTATAAGAATGCCAACCGGGAAGCAAAGAAAGCGGTCGCTGTCACCCGAGAGAACCATTTCAAAAATCTTTACGATAAACTGGACACTCGGGATAGCGAGAGAGATCTGTATCGACTTGCTTTGCCTTTCTGGATCTAGAGAAAGCGTTTGACCATGTACCACACGAACTCATCTGGTATGCTTTACGACAACACTTCGTGCCAGAAGAACTCGTGCGCTGTCGAAGTATGGCGGGTGTATCAAAACCGCTTCGTGTCTCTATTGGTGTTCATCAAGGAAGCGCCCTCTCACCACTCCTCTTTGTCCTTATTATGGACACCGTCACACGGGATATCCAACGTCCAGCGCCCTACACACTGCTTTATGGAGATGATGTTTTCCTAGCATCTGATAGCAAAAATGATCTCGAGCAACTTGTTCAAAAATGGAATGATCGCCTCATGCAACACGGTCTCAGATTGAATTTAAACAAAACTGAATTTTTGACGACCGATGCCCATGAAACAGGCACAATCACTGTCAGCGGCAGTGATCTGCCCACAACTGAACGATTTAAATACCTCGGGTCAACGCTATCAGCCAATGGAGAACTGCGTTATGAAATTGCTTCACGCATTAACGCAACCTGGATGAAGTGGCGTTCCACAACTGGTGTCCTTTGTGATCGACGTATCAACGAACGTCTCAAATCTAAAATTTATCGCAATGTCGTCCGTTCAGTCGCTCTCTATGGTTCTGAGTGTTGGCCGACCATAAAAGACAATGAACGGCGTCTTGCGGTAATGGAGACGAAGATGCTACGTTGGACTAGTGGCGTCACACGTTTAGATCACATCCGAAATGAGGATATCCGCGATCGTTATGGGGTTGCACCGATAGTGGAAAAGTTGCGAGAGAGGCGTCTTCGATGGTATAGTCACGCAATTCGTGCAAACGAGAATTCACTTGCCAAGATAGGTCTGAACATCGTCGTCGATGGTAAACGACCAAAGGGCAGACCTAAGCAACGGTGGTTTGATACGCTGGATGGAGATTTGAAAGCCTCGAGATTGCACCCAGATCAGGCATTCGATAGAGCCAAATGGCGAAGCCGATCACGACGAGCCGACCCCGCTTGTGAACGGGACAAAGGCTGAAGAAAAAGAAGAAGATGTGATTAAGGCGTGTTACGCCACTAATCAAACGCAACATCTTCGTTTCCATTACCACCATTCTCTTTTATAGTTGACCAACACTCAAGATGGACAACATTGCGATAAATTTTAGATTTGAGACGTTTGTTGATACGTCGAACACAAAGAACACCAGTTCATCTAAGTTGCACTAATGCGTGAAGGAATTTCATAGCGCAGTTTTCCATTGGCTGATAGCATTCGCCGATCGACAAAAAATCAGTTTTATTCAGATTCAATTTGAGATCGTATTGCATGAGGCGATCATTCCATTTTTGGACAAGTTGATCGAGATCATTTTTGTTATGAGGCGCTAGGAAAACATCATCTGCATAAAGCAGTGTATAACAAGAACAAAGAGGAATGGAAGGAGGGCGCTTTCTTGATGAAGACAGAGGCACGAAGCGGTTTTGATGCACCCGGCACACTTCGAACTTATCGGATCGTGGTAGATCCAACGCACGAGTTCCTCTGGTACTAGTTGCTGTCGTAGAGAATACCAGATTAATTCATGTGGGACACGCCCAAACGATTTCTCCAGATCCAGAAAAGCAATGTAAAGGGGGCGATATTTCTCCAAAAGTAACTGCGCAGCTTCGCAGCTTGTGTCTTTCACCTGGTTCCACGATTCTTCCACATTGTAATAGTTGATAATTCCGATGTGAGATCATTTTTCTCATGAAATCACCACCATTTAATGCGCGGGAGGCCAGTGCGTTCCTCACGCTATTTTATCGCTTGATTCGCAGGATGGCAATCATCAATCGATGTTGAGGTGCGATGGTATCATAGGAAATGGCTTTGCAGTCAGTGACGGTGGTAAAATGTCGGCGTCTTATGAAAATATAGTCTATTTGCGTGTTACTGTTCCCACTATAAAATGTAGGAAGATGAGGCAATCGTTTGATGAACCATGTATTCTCAATTAATAGGTCATGGGTGTCCGCAAAATCGACTATACGCCACTCTCGTTGTGCACTCCAAACCCTTTTCCCCATGGCACCCCCATGTTGCAGTCTGCCTTTTCACCAACATGGCCATTAAGGTTGCATGCATGTCGTCAGTGAATGCGTTACAGGTTTTTGCATCGAGAAATTGCCAGAGGGCATCCTTCTCGGCATCAGGTCGACCTGTCTGTGGTGTGGGCTACCATAATAAAGAAATTTTTATCCATCTCAGACGTGGGGGATTACAATGGACCATGGACATCTCTTTGTTCTTTCACTGCCTCATGGATCTTGCCCAAATGGTTCTGAATTCGGAAAGATTGAGTTGAAAATAAACACGGACAAAACGAAGGTTCCCAATCTGAGCAGTCATCACATTCTTCATATCTTCATTAATGGACAGAGTATTGAAAGCATGGGCCTGTCAATTAGAAGGCATTAGTGACAGTGGACCGTACTATAGGAAGAGCGGCAATTACTTTGCTGGCTAGGCAATAGAATTCACTATCCCAATGTGCCCGATGAATAGTTCGCCACTGAAAGACATGACACAGAACAGTAAACGAAAACGGCAACATGCTCGGGAGGGAGACACATTTTAGCAAACCATCAATGATGACCCGTAGTTGTGGTTGATGGGCTGTGCCGATGCCGATATAATTCAAGTTTCGGCCTACATTTATATAATTTATGCAGCTTTACATATTGCCAATACTTCGAATTTCGATTGATTTCCATCTTATTATTTGTATGAAGGTCGGAGCCAATGTAAGGCGTATAAAGATCCATCAAACTGGAAGCCTTGACTAGCCTTCTTTCGCCCTTCCCCCTAAACTTTTTTTCGATACCTTGGATGATTAATCTGCCGTTGAAGAGCTAAGATCATCAAAATATTAAAAATAATTTGATTTTACTAACTCAGATGGAAATTTTACCACAAGTATCTCTACCTGATGTAAAGTAAACTCAAAACAGCTAAGAGAGTGCTACTATTCTAACATTCATCTATTGCCTTTTCAGCCTTGGTGAACTAGTTCAACATGAGAAGAATGGTTTCATATTCGAAAACTCAAAACAATTGTCATTTTACATAAAGAGTTGGTTTGATGGGTTCCCAAATATTAATGAGCGAACGGCTGAAATGAAGCAGGAATTCGAACAAAATTTGAAAGTATTCCAGTCGTTACGATGGCGCGAAAATTGGAAATTGCATGCTTTGCCAACATTGCGTAAATTCAACGACTGAAATTTTCTAATTTACCCTAACGTTTTCCGTATGTAGTAGAATGCTAGTTTGAATAAGAGTCAAATTTATTTTTTTCTAAAATGTAAAATTTATACTTCATTCAATGAAATAAACCAATGTATTTACAGCATGACCGAGATTCTCTAAAATATTATTTTATAATTAATTTGGCTTTGCAATAGCCTCTTACGTTTAGGCCGTTCGTATTTTACCTTCAACAATTTAGGTTTTGGACTGCAGCAAAGATTACATCCGTTAGTACGTTTGTAGGCATTTGGAAAAGAAGACGTTTAAATCCAAACAAAAAGTAAAGAAGAAAGTAAATACTTGTGTTCCAGAGATGAAGCGAATGATCATTTCATTTCCTACAAAAAATGAATTATTTAACGGTGAGCACTGAATTTTTCTAAAAATAGTTATATGGTAAGTGTCCGAATAGCTGAGTGGTTATAGCACAAGACTGTCGTACGGAAGGCCGCGGTTCAAATGCTGCTGACCACATTGCCTCCTTTAGGGTCCTGTGAAGTACTCCAACGTTTATTATTATTAGTTATATGGTACCTTAGAAACTTGCTCCAAACAAGCACGAACTGAATAGTTTTTTATGTGCCAAACGAAACTGTGGCCTTCTAGTCGCTTTCCTACGCCTATTCTTCAACATTAGAAACTGTGGGGGCGATATTCGAAAAAAATACAAAAATTCGACAGTTGGCTAGTCTATTGGAATTTTTGAGAAGACATTCCTGGCGGCTCCGAAGGGAGGACATGATCTGAGAGAAACTAGGTGATAGGGAAGGTGGATCACTTTTGTACGCTTGTAGCTGAGGTATCTAACGTCACAATACCTCGGCAGTGTTTGTAGCACAACTGGCAACCGGACAAGTGGAATTAGATAATCTTGACGTTGTGATCGTCTTATCTCTGAGCCAGGAGACAGGGTAAAAGGCGGAACACCAGGAGCATTGGAAACTCCCACCTAACTGTAAGGAGGTCGCAGGAAAAACCAATAGAATTGTCCTAGGTAACTGTGACTTGAGGTTAATACGAACCTGTGGGGCGCTGCCTACAAAGTAGTAGTAATGCGTCAACTGCTGTTCTTGAAAATACTCACGAAACTTTGTTTAAGGGGAGAGTGGACCATAGCCAGCGGTTCAAAAAGAAATCTTCTCGGTCTCCGGTTCTGCTGCCGAAACCCCAAAAACCATTAGGCGTGCATTCTTTACATGGCCCTGTCTGCCATGCAGATATTACGAAGAAAATGATGAGATGGAGGGTAACATACAACAAGCTCCTCCCATTCACGAGCTAACATAGTTATTTTATAGGAACGACAGAGTTGCTATAGTTGACTGTGGGATGAGTTTCTGGAAGCCCGTTTTATGGTTGGGGGATAATGATCGATGCCAATTTAAGTTCATTCTAGAAGTGCGAAATGGCATCAGTATAAGTGATAATATAGGACACAATTCTAGAAAGGTTAGAAGCAATCCAGCTATTACTAACAAATTTATAAAAGATCAAAGTTTTTTATTTCATGTAAATTAATTGTATTCCAATGGTCCTGAGCCCGCCATCTATTAATAGCGGCCGGATTAATTTGGATGGCGGGCTCAGGATGTATTTGTTGTATTAGCTGCGATCGAAACCGACCCGTCCCAACATTTTTTGCGGGTAGTGTTCCATCCAGATGGATATATCTACGTTAGTGTCAGCGGGGTTCCACTTTTCGACTTTTTTTTTTGTGCGTACACGGAGGTGGAAAATCTTAGAAAGACACGTCCTCCGCAGCTCCGCCGCCCGAACGGCGGAGTTACAGCGGGCGCGTGTGGGATTCACACCCACTAAAAACCACCCCCGGTCTCTCCAGCCCCAGCCCCGCGGGACCACCATTGAGGTATTACTTCGCGAGGTAGGTTTGCTCTTAGGCACTCCTCCTTCTCCTATTTGCAGCTTTCCTCCTTCTTTGTTCCTTCAGCAACTCCTCCTGCATTTGGATGATTGCGGAGCCAACCGCAAGCCACTTCTCCTCGGACTCCAGCATCTCAGTAACCAAGCTCTCCGGGGTCCCGCTCCTGCCCAGCACCTGGTTTAAGCTCCTTCTCTCCATTGCAAATCGTGGGCAGTGAAACAACATATGCTCTGGATCCTCCGGTATGCCATCGCATCTGGGACAATTCGGAGAATCATCCAACCCAAAGCGGGGCAGATACTGCCTGTAGCAACCACCGTGCCCCGTGAGGAACTGGGTAATGTGGTAGTTGGTCTCCCCATGTTTTCGCTCAAGCCACACCCACTTTTCTACTTAGATATATATGTACATATGTATGCTTTTGCGTATGCAGTAAAATGGAAATATTCAGATGGATGCTATTAATTTAGATAGATATGTTCGAATATATATATATGAACACATCAGTATGCGTAAATAGACAATGTTTATTTAGGATGGGAATAATATTTATCCCCTCAATATGTACATATATCTGCAAGTTTTTAAATACATATACGAAGGAATATTTTGAATTTCTAGCTAGCTAAGATAAACCGGCATAGGAAATTCCTCACATGAGATGATCACAAAACCTTCATACCTGAAGCGCCCAGCGTCCGGTATTCCGATTTGTTTTAATTGAAAAAAAATGTGGCAAAATGTTTTTAAAGAAATCGTTAAAAATTGAGTCTCGTGCAACAAATAAATGATGTATAAGTGGCCAGTAGTTTTTCCAAATTCTTACGACGGTCATCGAAAAAGTGTTTCAAGGAGGAAGAAGCCCGCGCTAGCTTCTAAAAATGTAAAATGAAACTAAAAAGGTACCGACACTGCCACCGTGGTGGAATGAGGATCTGTCCAGTCATACAAGGACTGCCTGAAGAAGTACAAGTCGGCCATCAAGACTGCCAGGAGGCGGTCCTAACTATAACTATTGTCGGAACATTGAAACATTGGACGGAATCTTCTGGTAAAACCTTGAGGATGCTGGTTCAGACGTGAGACTGTCAAACCGGTGATTACCAAGGATAAGATGGGCTGGGCTATAAACAGTTTCTCCAGATATAAATCTCCGGCTCCAGATGGCATAATGCCAGTCATGCCACAGAAACAGCAGGGATGGTTTGTGCCGTGGCTTATCAAGTTTTTCCGCTTTATGCTCTCAATGTACCTCCCTCTAGACCTCTATATTAAATATATTGAACCGCGCAGTACTGTCAGACTACTTGAGTCCTCCGGACTTTTCAACCAGGACAGGCGTGTTGCAAGGCTATAATATAGTATTGATGGGAATGAACTGGCTGACAAGCTGGCCAGGCGGGGTGCTGCTTTTTGCATTCATTCGGCGGGTACAGTCTGTGTCCTGCTGGCGACTGTCAAGGGCGGAATCTACTCGCACAACTAACGAGCAGCGGACCTTACATAGCGAAGCCTCACCACCTGTGCCAAGTCAAGGAGGATTTGGCTCGCTTGTAACAAAACCCAATCACGAGAGTTCTTGTACCAGACACATGCAAACGCATACAAGGTTACGGCAGTCTGCACAGGACCATGCCGCCAAAATCAGCATACCTTAAAATTCGCATTACTGAAGCTGCGGAGAAGACGGAGAAACCCTCAACCACTTCCTTTGCAATTGCTAAAACTAGAGTCAGGCTGCGGATATTAGGTAAAGGTTTTTGAGAACCTCAGAGGGATCTCTAGTTGCAAGGTGGGAGAGCTGCTCCCCTTCGTGAATGCTACGGGTGCGCTCTGAACATCTGAGGCGGCTGCATTCTGCCTCCTTACTTAGTTCGTGGCATCAAAATGACGCACCACAGAGCTAATTAGGATCCTCGGAGCGGCCCACCCCAGACATCGTTTTGAAATTTTAGGTAGGTATTCTTGAAGCATTTTTCTACTAAATTAAGTAAAAAATAGGAGTGCAAAAAAGACACAGGGATGGCGAACTCATCTCTATTAAGGATGAAATCTACCGGGGCCAAAATACGGGTCGTCAAATCCATCCTACTACAAGGCGGCGTTTAAACGTTTTTAGACCTTTTGTTGTTCGTATAACTGGGATGGGGCAAATGCATCATTTGGATTTCTGCTCGTCTTTAGAATCGAGTGTTCGCCAATGCTCTCGTCCAGGGATTTCATTTTGTTATATTCAAGATTAATAGACTTAATATTGTTTTACAAAACAATGGGAAAAATGTGCAGTGTTGATTTGCTCCTTTCGTGCTCGCATCTGAGATTTATAAAAAGTACTAACTTACTAGCACTAGCACTAACACCAGACCTTACGCTCGCAGTTTTTCTCCTGCTCTAACACTTCAACGCTGTGATCCAATTGGATTGTTGCGCCAACGATTATTATTATAAAATTTTTAAAAATCCGTTGGAAATTGAATCTCCTGTATACAGTCTTCTTGGTACAGCATCGGGTGAGACAGTTTGTCATCGCAGGAATGGTCTTTACTAGAAAAGGAGGGCGAATCCGTTCTAGGGGACTGTAGACTTACTGCACATTAGATGGTAGTGGCGGTAAGATAATTGCCGTAAAGGCTGCTGGAGCTTGATTCCGCGTAGCGAAATCTTAGAGAATTGAACTAACTGACAGTTCCTTATGGGACACCGTAGTCTCCCGATTGTTCCAGACGCGCCGCTATACCCGAGGACCCGAAACACATTATGTTTTATCGTTCGACCTTCATAGTTCATGCTAAGCGGACCCTTCAATTTTGTAGAGAAAACCCTGAGGCCAGAGGTGAATTAGACCGCAGTAAACGCCATAATAGCGTCTCCGAAAAGTCTAGTGAATGAAGAAAGGGCATCAGTCCCGAGGGGATAAGGGCGTTTTAGCGTATCTTTTGAAGATTTCTACCTCCACCACAAATTCATCCCTATTCCTCGAGGATAAAACCTGACATACTTGATTAAAAAGATCAGCTTAGTAAGCTTCTTCACAACGCTGAAATTTAATTTTCGGTCACTTCAACGAGGCGTCCATAATTGTACAAGATTTGGATGTCGGTTAGCCGAATATTGAACATGTATTTTCAATGTCATCAAAGCGATATTGATCGCTACGATCGATGTAGAAGATACGGGGATAAAAGGATCTCCGTTAACATTGAGAATTTCGCAAAAAGGAGCTTAATTCGTGATCACTACTATTGGTAGAGGGTCTGAGCTTCAAAATGGTATATAGGTTGTGGGGTCTAGGTGCCAGGAAAATTTCTGATTTTTGGAGGAATCTGGGGAAAAACTTTAAACGCTTATATCTCCGTTAATATTGAGAATTTCGCAAAAACGAGCTTAATTCGTGATCACCACTATTGGTAGAGGGTCTGAGCTTCAAAATGGTATATAGGTTGTGCGGTCTAGGTGCCAGGAAAATTTCTGATTTTTGGAGGAATCTGGGGAAAAACTTGAAACGCTTATATCTCCGTTAATATTGCGAATTTCGCAAAAAGGAGGTTAATTCGTGATCACTACTATTGGTAGAGGGTCTGAGCTTCAAAATGGTATATAGGTTGTGGGGTCTAGGTGCCAGGAAAATTTCTGATTTTTGGAGGAATCTGGGGAAAAACTTTAAACGCTTATATCTCCGTTAATATTGAGAATTTCGCAAAAAGGAGCTTAATTCGTGATCACTACTATTGGTAGAGGGTCTGAGCTTCAAAATGGTATATAGGTTGTGGGGTCTAGGTGCCAGGAAAATTTCTGATTTTTGGAGGAATCTGGGGAAAAACTTTAAACGCTTATATCTCCGTTAATATTGCGAATTTCGCAAAAAGGAGCTTAATTCGTGATCACTACTATTGGTAGAGGGTCTGAGCTTCAAAATGGTATATAGGTTGTGGGGTCTGGGTGCCAGGAAAATTTCTGATTTTTGGAGGAATCTGGGGAAAAACTTTAAACGCTTATATCTCCGTTAATATTGAGAATTTCGCAAAAACGAGCTTAATTCGTGATCACTACTATTGGTAGAGGGTCTGAGCTTCAAAATGGTATATAGGTTGTGGGGTCTGGGTGCCAGGAAAATTTCTGATTTTTGGAGGAATCTGGGGAAAACTTTAAACGCTTATATCTCCGTTAATATTGCGAATTTCGCAAAAAGGAGCTTAATTCGTGATCACTACTATTGGTAGAGGGTCTGAGCTTCAAAATGGTATATAGGTTGTGGGGTCTAGGTGCCAGGAAAATTTCTGATTTTTGGAGGAATCTGGGGAAAAACTTTAAACGCTTATATCTCCGTTAATATTGCGAATTTCGCAAAAAGGAGCTTAATTCGTGATCACTACTATTGGTAGAGGGTCTGAGCTTCAAAATGGTATATAGGTTGTGGGGTCTAGGTGCCAGGAAAATTTCTGATTTTTGGAGGAATCTGGGGAAAAACTTTAAACGCTTATATCTCCGTTAATATTGAGAATTTCGCAAAAAGGAGCTTAATTCGTGATCACCACTATTGGTAGAGGGTCTGAGCTTCAAAATGGTATATAGGTTGTGGGGTCTAGGTGCCAGGAAAATTTCTGATTTTTGGATTAATCTGGGGAAAAACTTTAAACGCTTATATCTCCGTTAATATTGAGAATTTCGCAAAAAGGAGCTTAATTCGTGATCACTACTATTGGTAGAGGGTCTGAGCTTCAAAATGGTATATAGGTTGTGGGGTCTAGGTGCCAGGAAAATTTCTGATTTTTGGAGGAATCTGGGGAAAAACTTTAAACGCTTATATCTCCGTTAATATTGAGAATTTCGCAAAAAAGGAGCTTAATTCGTGATCACTACTATTGGTAGAGGGTCTGAGCTTCAAAATGGTATATAGGTTGTGCGGTCTAGGTGCCAGGAAAATTTCTGATTTTTGGAGGAATCTGGGGAAAACTTTAAACGCTTATATCTCCGTTAATATTGCGAATTTCGCAAAAACGAGCTTAATTCGTGATCACCACTATTGGTAGAGGGTCTGAGCTTCAAAATGGTATATAGGTTGTGGGGTCTAGGTGCCAGGAAAATTTCTGATTTTTGGAGGAATCTGGGGAAAACTTTAAACGCTTATATCTCCGTTAATATTGAGAATTTCGCAAAAAGGAGCTTAATTCGTGATCACTACTATTGGTAGAGGGTCTGAGCTTCAAAATGGTATATAGGTTGTGGGGTCTAGGTGCCAGGAAAATTTCTGATTTTTGGAGGAATCTGGGGAAAACTTTAAACGCTTATATCTCCGTTAATATTGAGAATTTCGCAAAAAGGAGCTTAATTCGTGATCACTACTATTGGTAGAGGGTCTGAGCTTCAAAATGGTATATAGGTTGTGGGGTCTGGGTGCCAGGAAAATTTCTGATTTTTGGAGGAATCTGGGGAAAAACTTTAAACGCTTATATCTCCGTTAATATTGAGAATTTCGCAAAAAGGAGCTTAATTCGTGATCACTACTATTGGTAGAGGGTCTGAGCTTCAAAATGGTATATAGGTTGTGGGGTCTGGGTGCCAGGAAAATTTCTGATTTTTGGAGGAATCTGGGGAAAACTTTAAACGCTTATATCTCTGTTAATATTGAGAATTTCGCAAAAAGGAGCTTAATTCGTGATCACTACTATTGGTAGAGGGTCTGAGCTTCAAAATGGTATATAGGTTGTGGGGTCTAGGTGCCAGGAAAATTTCTGATTTTTGGAGGAATCTGGGGAAAAACTTTAAACGCTTATATCTCCGTTAATATTGAGAATTTCGCAAAAAGGAGCTTAATTCGTGATCACTACTATTGGTAGAGGGTCTGAGCTTCAAAATGGTATATAGGTTGTGGGGTCTGGGTGCCAGGAAAATTTCTGATTTTTGGAGGAATCTGGGGAAAACTTTAAACGCTTATATCTCCGTTAATATTGAGAATTTCGCAAAAAGGAGCTTAATTCGTGATCACTACTATTGGTAGAGGGTCTGAGCTTCAAAATGGTATATAGGTTGTGGGGTCTGGGTGCCAGGAAAATTTCTGATTTTTGGAGGAATCTGGGGAAAACTTTAAACGCTTATATCTCCGTTAATATTGAGAATTTCGCAAAAAGGAGCTTAATTCGTGATCACTACTATTGGTAGAGGGTCTGAGCTTCAAAATGGTATATAGGTTGTGGGGTCTAGGTGCCAGGAAAATTTCTGATTTTTGGAGGAATCTGGGGAAAAACTTTAAACGCTTATATCTCCGTTAATATTGAGAATTTCGCAAAAAGGAGCTTAATTCGTGATCACTACTATTGGTAGAGGGTCTGAGCTTCAAAATGGTATATAGGTTGTGGGGTCTGGGTCCCAGGAAAATTTCTGATTTTTGGAGGAATCTGGGGAAAACTTTAAACGCTTATATCTCCGTTAATATTGAGAATTTCGCAAAAAGGAGCTTAATTCGTGATCACTACTATTGGTAGAGGGTCTGAGCTTCAAAATGGTATATAGGTTGTGCGGTCTAGGAGCCAGGAAAATTTCTGATTTTTGGAGGAATCTGGGGAAAAACTTTAAACGCTTATATCTCCGTTAATATTGAGAATTTCGCAAAAAGGAGCTTAATTCGTGATCACTACTATTGGTAGAGGGTCTGAGCTTCAAAATGGTATATAGGTTGTGGGGTCTAGGTGCCAGGAAAATTTCTGATTTTTGGAGGAATCTGGGGAAAAACTTTAAACGCTTATATCTCCGTTAATATTGAGAATTTCGCAAAAAGGAGCTTAATTCGTGATCACTACTATTGGCAGAGGGTCTGAGCTTCAAAATGGTATATAGGTTGTGCGGTCTAGGTGCCAGGAAAATTTCTGATTTTTGGAGGAATCTGGGGAAAAACTTTAAACGCTTATATCTCCGTTAATATTGAGAATTTCGCAAAAAGGAGCTTAATTCGTGATCACTACTATTGGTAGAGGGTCTGAGCTTCAAAATGGTATATAGGTTGTGGGGTCTAGGTGCCAGGAAAATTTCTGATTTTTGGAGGAATCTGGGGAAAAACTTTAAACGCTTATATCTCCGTTAATATTGAGAATTTCGCAAAAAGGAGCTTAATTCGTGATCACTACTATTGGTAGAGGGTCTGAGCTTCAAAATGGTATATAGGTTGTGCGGTCTAGGTGCCAGGAAAATTTCTGATTTTTGGAGGAATCTGGGGAAAAACTTTAAACGCTTATATCTCCGTTAATATTGAGAATTTCGCAAAAAGGAGCTTAATTCGTGATCACTACTATTGGTAGAGGGTCTGAGCTCCAAAATGGTATATAGGTTGTGGGGTCTAGGTGACAGGAAAATTTCTGATTTTTGGAGGAATCTGGGGAAAACTTTAAACGCTTATATCTCCGTTAATATTGAGAATTTCGCAAAAAGGAGCTTAATTCGTGATCACTACTATTGGTAGAGGGTCTGAGCTTCAAAATGGTATATAGGTTGTGGGGTCTAGGTGCCAGGAAAATTTCTGATTTTTGGAGGAATCTGGGGAAAACTTTAAACGCTTATATCTCCGTTAATATTGAGAATTTCGCAAAAAGGAGCTTAATTCGTGATCACTACTATTGGTAGAGGGTCTGAGCTTCAAAATGGTATATAGGTTGTGCGGTCTAGGTGCCAGGAAAATTTCTGATTTTTGGAGGAATCTGGGGAAAAACTTTAAACGCTTATATCTCCGTTAATATTGAGAATTTCGCAAAAAGGAGCTTAATTCGTGATCACTACTATTGGTAGAGGGTCTGAGCTTCAAAATGGTATATAGGTTGTGGGGTCTAGGTGCCAGGAAAATTTCTGATTTTTGGAGGAATCTGGGGAAAACTTTAAACGCTTATATCTCCGTTAATATTGAGAATTTCGCAAAAAGGAGCTTAATTCGTGATCACTGCTATTGGTAGAGGGTCTGAGCTTCAAAATGGTATATAGGTTGTGGGGTCTAGGTGCCAGGAAAATTTCTGATTTTTGGATTAATCTGGGGAAAAACTTTAAACGCTTATATCTCCGTTAATATTGAGAATTTCGCAAAAAGGAGCTTAATTCGTGATCACTACTATTGGTAGAGGGTCTGAGCTTCAAAATGGTATATAGGTTGTGGGGTCTAGGTGCCAGGAAAATTTCTGATTTTTGGAGGAATCTGGGGAAAAACTTTAAACGCTTATATCTCCGTTAATATTGAGAATTTCGCAAAAAAGGAGCTTAATTCGTGATCACTACTATTGGTAGAGGGTCTGAGCTTCAAAATGGTATATAGGTTGTGCGGTCTAGGTGCCAGGAAAATTTCTGATTTTTGGAGGAATCTGGGGAAAAACTTTAAACGCTTATATCTCCGTTAATATTGAGAATTTCGCAAAAAGGAGCTTAATTCGTGATCACTACTATTGGTAGAGGGTCTGAGCTTCAAAATGGTATATAGGTTGTGCGGTCTAGGTGCCAGGAAAATTTCTGATTTTTGGAGGAATCTGGGGAAAAACTTTAAACGCTTATATCTCCGTTAATATTGAGAATTTCGCAAAAAGGAGCTTAATTCGTGATCACTACTATTGGTAGAGGGTCTGAGCTTCAAATGGTATATAGGTTGTGGGGTCTAGGTGACAGGAAAATTTCTGATTTTTGGAGGAATCTGGGGAAAACTTTAAACGCTTATATCTCCGTTAATATTGAGAATTTCGCAAAAAGGAGCTTAATTCGTGATCACTGCTATTGGTAGAGGGTCTGAGCTTCAAAATGGTATATAGGTTGTGGGGTCTAGGTGCCAGGAAAATTTCTGATTTTTGGATTAATCTGGGGAAAAAACTTTAAACGCTTATATCTCCGTTAATATTGAGAATTTCGCAAAAAGGAGCTTAATTCGTGATCACTACTATTGGTAGAGGGTCTGAGCTTCAAAATGGTATATAGGTTGTGGGGTCTGGGTGCCAGGAAAATTTCTGATTTTTGGAGGAATCTGGGGAAAACTTTAAACGCTTATATCTCCGTTAATATTGAGAATTTCGCAAAAAGGAGCTTAATTCGTGATCACTACTATTGGTAGAGGGTCTGAGCTTCAAAATGGTATATAGGTTGTGCGGTCTAGGTGCCAGGAAAATTTCTGATTTTTGGAGGAATCTGGGGAAAAACTTTAAACGCTTATATCTCCGTTAATATTGAGAATTTCGCAAAAAGGAGCTTAATTCGTGATCACTACTATTGGTAGAGGGTCTGAGCTTCAAAATGGTATATAGGTTGTGGGGTCTAGGTGCCAGGAAAATTTCTGATTTTTGGAGGAATCTGGGGAAAAACTTTAAACGCTTATATCTCCGTTAATATTGAGAATTTCGCAAAAAGGAGCTTAATTCGTGATCACTACTATTGGTAGAGGGTCTGAGCTTCAAAATGGTATATAGGTTGTGGGGTCTGGGTGCCAGGAAAATTTCTGATTTTTGGAGGAATCTGGGGAAAACTTTAAACGCTTATATCTCCGTTAATATTGAGAATTTCGCAAAAAGGAGCTTAATTCGTGATCACTACTATTGGTAGAGGGTCTGAGCTTCAAAATGGTATATAGGTTGTGCGGTCTAGGTGCCAGGAAAATTTCTGATTTTTGGAGGAATCTGGGGAAAAACTTTAAACGCTTATATCTCCGTTAATATTGAGAATTTCGCAAAAAGGAGCTTAATTCGTGATCACTACTATTGGTAGAGGGTCTGAGCTTCAAAATGGTATATAGGTTGTGGGGTCTAGGTGCCAGGAAAATTTCTGATTTTTGGAGGAATCTGGGGAAAACTTTAAACGCTTATATCTCCGTTAATATTGAGAATTTCGCAAAAAGGAGCTTAATTCGTGATCACTACTATTGGTAGAGGGTCTGAGCTTCAAAATGGTATATAGGTTGTGCGGTCTAGGTGCCAGGAAAATTTCTGATTTTTGGAGGAATCTGGGGAAAAACTTTAAACGCTTATATCTCCGTTAATATTGAGAATTTCGCAAAAAGGAGCTTAATTCGTGATCACTACTATTGGTAGAGGGTCTGAGCTTCAAAATGGTATATAGGTTGTGGGGTCTAGGTGCCAGGAAAATTTCTGATTTTTGGAGGAATCTGGGGAAAACTTTAAACGCTTATATCTCCGTTAATATTGAGAATTTCGCAAAAAGGAGCTTAATTCGTGATCACTACTATTGGTAGAGGGTCTGAGCTTCAAAATGGTATATAGGTTGTGGGGTCTAGGTGCCAGGAAAATTTCTGATTTTTGGAGGAATCTGGGGAAAAACTTTAAACGCTTATATCTCCGTTAATATTGAGAATTTCGCAAAAAGGAGCTTAATTCGTGATCACTACTATTGGTAGAGGGTCTGAGCTTCAAAATGGTATATAGGTTGTGGGGTCTGGGTGCCAGGAAAATTTCTGATTTTTGGAGGAATCTGGGGAAAACTTTAAACGCTTATATCTCCGTTAATATTGAGAATTTCGCAAAAAGGAGCTTAATTCGTGATCACTACTATTGGTAGAGGGTCTGAGCTTCAAAATGGTATATAGGTTGTGCGGTCTAGGTGCCAGGAAAATTTCTGATTTTTGGAGGAATCTGGGGAAAAACTTTAAACGCTTATATCTCCGTTAATATTGAGAATTTCGCAAAAAGGAGCTTAATTCGTGATCACTACTATTGGTAGAGGGTCTGAGCTTCAAAATGGTATATAGGTTGTGGGGTCTAGGTGCCAGGAAAATTTCTGATTTTTGGAGGAATCTGGGGAAAAACTTTAAACGCTTATATCTCCGTTAATATTGAGAATTTCGCAAAAAGGAGCTTAATTCGTGATCACTACTATTGGTAGAGGGTCTGAGCTTCAAAATGGTATATAGGTTGTGCGGTCTAGGTGCCAGGAAAATTTCTGATTTTTGGAGGAATCTGGGGAAAAACTTTAAACGCTTATATCTCCGTTAATATTGAGAATTTCGCAAAAAGGAGCTTAATTCGTGATCACTACTATTGGTAGAGGGTCTGAGCTTCAAAATGGTATATAGGTTGTGGGGTCTAGGTGCCAGGAAAATTTCTGATTTTTGGAGGAATCTGGGGAAAAACTTTAAACGCTTATATCTCCGTTAATATTGAGAATTTCGCAAAAAGGAGCTTAATTCGTGATCACTACTATTGGTAGAGGGTCTGAGCTTCAAAATGGTATATAGGTTGTGCGGTCTAGGTGCCAGGAAAATTTCTGATTTTTGGAGGAATCTGGGGAAAAACTTTAAACGCTTATATCTCCGTTAATATTGAGAATTTCGCAAAAAGGAGCTTAATTCGTGATCAATACTATTGGTAGAGGGTCTGAGCTTCAAAATGGTATATAGGTTGTGGGGTCTAGGTGACAGGAAAATTTCTGATTTTTGGAGGAATCTGGGGAAAACTTTAAACGCTTATATCTCCGTTAATATTGAGAATTTCGCAAAAAGGAGCTTAATTCGTGATCACTACTATTGGTAGAGGGTCTGAGCTTCAAAATGGTATATAGGTTGTGGGGTCTAGGTGCCAGGAAAATTTCTGATTTTTGGAGGAATCTGGGGAAAACTTTAAACGCTTATATCTCCGTTAATATTGAGAATTTCGCAAAAAGGAGCTTAATTCGTGATCACTACTATTGGTAGAGGGTCTGAGCTTCAAAATGGTATATAGGTTGTGCGGTCTAGGTGCCAGGAAAATTTCTGATTTTTGGAGGAATCTGGGGAAAAACTTTAAAC